>NC_031981.2:22406112-23006425 GCF_001858045.2 Oreochromis niloticus | reverse complement strand
CTGGGATGCTTAGAACTCAAATTACACTGCTGGAAATAGTTTATGTTGATGCACATGCTGTTTTTTGCAAATTTGCATTACAATATTTACTTTTGTTTTTCCTACAGTATATAAAAATTTGTGTATGTCAAAAATAAAACTATGAATACACTCAAAATAAATTTCCTGTGGTTGGAAACTATTTTGTGCAACTTTTTTGCATTTACAGTTTTGAGGGATATACCCCTGAAATTTCTCTAACTAGAAATATGTGTAAAAAAACAACAACAAAAAAACAAAAACAATTGTACATTCTTTTGTAGTTTATTGCACTTTTTTGCAATTCATGTAGTTACTATAGCAACTTGAAATACTCACAAAAAATGGCACTACAGCATCTAAAAATATGAAGATAAGCTCTGGCAGACTTGGTTTTATGGTAGGTCTTAAAGGGTTAATATCCTGAGGTTTAAACAGATAGAAAAATGACAGCAAAGTGTCCAGCAATACTGGACCTGTATTTATTTGGTATTGGATCAATACTGAAATCTGCAGTATCACACAGCACTAGCGCCCAGCACAGGCTCATTCAGAGTATCCCTAACACTGATTTATTATTACACCTTTCAGAGTCGCGTTTATAACACTGTTACAACATTGTTCTTTTTTTTCTGGCTGCACACACAAACGTTTAGAAAGTGGTTTAATTTATCTAAGTCTAAGTCCAATTAAATTTGTGTCAGTGATTGAAACAAAATATTTTAGAGGAAATGATTACTATTTTAATAATCCTTCATTTTAAATTTCAGTTCAAAATTAATTTTGTTCAGCAACTTAATTTACCAAAACATATTTTACTAAAACCTTTTTTTTTTTAAATTTAAACTTAACCCCCCCCCAAATATTTACAGAAATCCTGTTAAATAATCTCAGTTTAGACCAAATATAACTGATTATTTTTTTTATTTATAAAGTGTTAAAATGATGATCAGGACCTCATGTGAGCGTCTAACAGCGATAATCATTTTAAAGTTGCTTTATTAGCAACTTTACTTTTCATGTGCATGAATGTGAACTTTCGGATCGGCAGTGTTAAAGGGGAGGGGTCCCTGTAGGTAGGTGAATGTGACCCTGCAGGTGGATGCTGTGCTGCAGTCTCATGCTGGTATCTACTGGGTTTCAGCCCGTTAGCCGCCTGTGCTAACATGTGCTAATTAAGTAAGCGCAGCTCGGGCGTTCATCGGCGCCGGGACGCGACTCTGTTGCTTGGACAGTCCCAGCAGGGCTGCCACTATGTGTGCATTCCGCAGCACGCGTGTCCCCGGTGTGGTGTGGCCGGTGTGTGGCGCCGTTGGCGGCGGGGTTGTACGTACTCTGAACCTGCAGGTCCATCTCCCTCATTTCCGTAAACCTGTCGCGGAGATCCATGGGTAGCTGCTCGATCACTGCCAGGAGAAGAAAAGGCGGTTACCTGCTAGCACGGCTAGGCTAACTGCCGGAGCCGACCTAGCCGGTAAATAACACATATTTAACGCGCAGCAGAGCCCTGTCACACCGCCGCCGCTTCGTTGCAGTCCCATACTCACTCTCCAGGTAGTCCTCCAGGTACAGCATCGTGTTTAATTTAAGCTTTCAGCCGTTTTCTCCGACAATTCTCTGCTTTCAATATGGCGCCGCCTGCCAACGTCTGCCCAGAAAAAATACCCAGAAAAAAGGAGGTCATGGATGCTGACGCAAACGTCTGCCTGCGCTCTGATTGGTTCAAATACAGGCAGGCGTTGACAGGACAGATGCATCATGGGAATTGTATTTGTATTTACATTTATTTACGTCTTTTAGGCAGTACAGTAATCCTTTATTTATTTATTTATTTGCAAATAAAAAGCAAGAGGGTTGTTTTTCTCAAGCCTTGTAAAATATTTCATTTCGACTGCACATTTACACAAAGCTTTGGGACATTTTTTTACCTGAAAAATTGCATTAATGACCAGCTGAAAATTATATTTACTTTTCTACAAAAATATGTGGACAGAAACAACTAAAGAGATAGTAAGAATATATCCATCTCACCACCATTTCTGTTCAGATATGTTTGTTCATGTATTAAATATTAGATTTGTGCGTTGTGGTACTAATTTAACACATTTAAAGTATGTGGACAAACAGTATAAGCTGTATGGTAACTTCTGTCCACATTCGCTTGTGTTTTCACACATGTTCGGCTGTTAATTAAACATATCCCACTTCATGTGACTATAATTATTCATGAACCGAGCAGCGATTCTATTTTAATGATCATATATTAATTATAAGTTCTTATCATTGATTTTAATAACTTTAAAATGAGTGTACATGTTAGTCTATATACTTTTGGGTATATATATTGTTTTAGATTAGTGTTATAAGAACCATCCATTTACCATTTAGATAGCCAATCACATGCATTCACATAATTTTGATCACAAGTGTGAGCAGAAAAACAAACAGGCAGCCTAAATGGCCAAAATTATGTAGACACAAACGATATGTCTTACTGTATTTCCGTGGAAGTTTATGTCCACATACTTTTGTCATACATTTTTCTTTCTACGTCTTTATGTTCAGTGTCCGGCAGTCCCGTGTGTAACACAATAATATATGTGCAAATAGTCAGAAAGTATGTGGAAAATAATTACAAGGTAGCCTAAAATAAGTGTCCACATAATTTCGGGACAAAAAGTGCTGCTGCAAAGAGTTTATGACCAGAACTATGTGGACAAACACTCCAAGCGCTGTGTGTTTCCTGCAGCTTCATCCTCTCAATCTCGGCCTGCTGACCCCACGGCTGTGCGGCTGGAGGCGGACACATTCCTCTGTCCTCCCCCCGGACGCTGTGAGGGAGGAGGCGGAGCTGCTGCTGCTTTAATTAGTGAAGAAGGAGCAGCAGGAGGAGCAGAGGAGCGGACGGTTCGGATTGTTACGCAGCAGACTGCCGGAGCTCTGTGTGTGTGTGTGTGTGTGTGTGTGTGTCCGTGTATTTTGTGACAGTCTGGATCTGTGCGGAGGTGTGCGGACAGCGGTGACCGGTTCGGAGCGTGCGCAGTGAGGACCACCTGCTGCTGGTCACCGAGCGGGCCAGGGCGCGCGGGGACGGAATGCGGGTTTCACGCACGGAGCACGCGCAGTTCCTGAGCGCTCCGTGCTGTGTGAGTGCAGCGAGCATGTTGCCATGGTGCCCCGGGCTCAGATGAGCGGCACGCGGAGGAGCTCCGGTCGGGATGGCTCGCGAGGACGCAGTGAGGTGTCTGCGCTGCCTGCTGTACGCGCTCAACCTGCTGTTCTGGGTGAGAGGAGCGGGCACGCGCACGACTACAAGAGTGTAATTGCCCTTTAATGATCAGTGTGTTAGAGTCATTATACTAAAGCAGTCAAACAATGCAGTATTTTACTGTAGTAACTGTAGGTACTGTGTTTAGTGGCAGTTCTGTGCATAAAGTACTGTGTGTCTAGTAGTAGTTCTTTGTCTGGAGTACTGTGTTTAGTGGTAGTTCTGTGTACAGAGTGCTGTGTTTAGTGGTAATTCTGTGTACATAGTACTGTGTTTAGTGGTAATTCTGTGTACAGAATACTGTGTTTAGTGGTAATTCTGTGTAGAGAGTACTGTTTAGTGGTAGTTCTGTGTACAGGGACAGGCAGTGCTGGGGTGAAGCAGGCCGGGTGTTCCTCGCTGCCTGCTTCACATTCTCAGATGTTATTATAGGCAGCAGAAACATATCCATGTGTTTATTTCTGTGTGTCCAGCTGATGTCAGCATGTGTGCTGGGAGTGGCGGCGTGGATCCGTGACTCTCTCAACACCGTTCTCACCCTGACGGCCCACACCAGGTGAGTCTGGCCGGGCTTGCAGCTCAGGTATGAGAGCCAACCAGGTGACAGCACCTGAAAGTTTTAATCAGCTTTATCTGACACACCTTGTCTCTGATAGATGATCCAGATGTGAACTAAACAGCTGCTTTTGTGAAGCTCAGAGCATGGAGGCTAATTCATGTGTGTGTGTGTATATGCAGGTTGGAGGAAGCTGCCGTCCTCACGTACTCTCCAGCTGTTCACCCCGTCATTGTTGCCGTGTGCTGCTTTCTCATCATCGTGGCAATGGTGGGGTACTGCGGCACGCTCAGGTGTGACCTGCTGCTGCTCTCCTGGGTACGAATGCTCACATCAGACACTTCAGACAGGATCTTTACTTTAACCAAAGACGACATTTATCTCAGATTTTACAATCAGAAGCAGGAAGTCCACGTCCTGGATTCAGCTGGCATTGAGCAGGAAACAGTCTCTGAGTGGTCTGACACATTGGGAAAAGCACAGATGAAGTCTCTGTTGTGAATCAGCCAGCAGAGGAAACATTGTTAGCTGCTCTGACTGTTGGTCAGTGTGTTACCTGTATGTTTGCATGACTGTTGATCAGTGTGTTAGCTGTGACAGGTCTACACTGAGACTGATGTCATGACACAAGCGCCCGCGGCTCCCGCCTTCCTGTGATGGGGTTGGCATTTTGCGTACACAGTGAAGTGGGAACATCAGAAACCTGGAGCTGATGTCTCTGAACCTGAAGCCCTATGAGCACTGAGGCAGACTCACCTAAGCTTCATCATAATGACACACTCCTCAGGTAGACTGAGCTCTTATCAATTGGTTCTGCTGCAGCCTATCAGAGCATCATCTGCTCACCAGCTGCTAAACAAGGTGAAGAGGTCAGCCTCTACCTCCACACGCTCCACCCGCCTCACACACCTGCATATGGGAGGATTGAGCTCAGTCCAGAGTCCACCACTGTCAGCAGGTGTGCAGGTGTATGATGTCACACACAGCCCACTCTGGACTCTCAGGTAGAGCTCACAGAGGTCACACTGTCCACCCAACTGTGTGTTTGAACTACACCACCTGTTTGCTGTGCTCTGATTGGGCAGGGCCAGGTGTTGGGTGCCCCATTGTTCCCAACAGGTGATAAGATTGTCTCCGAAAGATGAGCTGCTGAGAGGAGCTTCAGTCTGCTACAGGGACTACCCCAGGGCATGATGGGAACCCGCTCAGCCAGTTCCAACACACACACCTCAGTTAGTTGTGAGATTACATAACAGTAGATGTCACTCATGTTTGTGAGTGAGTAGGTTATTCAGGTGGACAAGGAGATAAAACCAGCTTCAGACATCACACATTACTGTGCTGCTCAGAGTTTAGAGCTGCAGACGCCTCGGGGCTGTCACTGAGGGAGGGGACGACGTCGGCTTCACGGCTTTCTGACAGAAAGGTTTTAGGTTGATTATCAGACTAAACTCGTCTCCGCCTGTGTTTCAGTACTTCGGCAGTCTGTTGGTGATCTTCTGTGTGGAGCTGGCCAGTGCTGTGTGGACCTACGAGGAGGTGAGAACATTGAAAGCTTTGAGTCCCTGAACGTGTCATGTAGTCAGACGTGAATGTGTTTAACCAACAAACCATCAGAGCAGGTAAAATTATAATCATGTTTCATAACTGAGCCTCTGTTCATGTGAAATTCTGCAGCTTTTTCTCACTGACTGATCGTCATGGCAACAAGTTTGTCAGTACGGAGTTATGGTGGTGTCGCACACATGCAAGTGTTTCTGTCCTAAACGGATCATTTCTCGCCTCATGCACCGGCTGGACTCCCGGCTTGTCTCTAATAATAATCAGGAATCTCAGACTTATCCGGCTCCTCTTTCAGCGCTGTCACGACACGCCCGTCACCTCACACCCACCTGCAAAGTACTTTAATACATCTACTCCAGTACTGCAGGGTACATTACCTGCAGTAGTTCGTAGGTCAGTGAGTGTCAGACTCACGCTAACGATAACAAAATAAATATTGAAGGCTTGCTCCTCTGGGAGAGCTCAGAGAGCCTTGAGCAGCGCTTCCTGACTCGTTGCTTACAGCCTGAGCTTTTCCTGCTGATTTCTCAAAGTTCTCAAAGTTTCAGGTGATCTTCAAACTTTATAAACAACAAACTAAAGAAAAAATCTGATTGGCTCAATCAGATTTTAGGGGTGACAGAATATGTTCTTTAGTTTGTTGTTTATAAAGTTTCATTTTGAATGCTGTCTTTGAAGCACAACAGTTTGAGCCAGCCTTTGAACTCTGACCTCAGGCTCATCTTTTATCTCTGGATCAGCTGCCTGCAGGGGGTTGTGGGTATCGTAGTGAAGTTTTTTTTTTCTTTATCAGTCGAGCAGACACTCACACATGGACCTCAGGTTGGTCCCTGTTTGGGGGGTTGCAGTAAAAACCTGAAGTTCTGAGTGTGTGAGGCCTCAGGCTCACTGTAGTGTGTTTTGGGTTTGTTGTGTGGAAAGTGGCTGGAATTCTTGCAGTACAGAGGAGGAGGAAGGTAAAATCAGAACGAAACAAAAGCCAAAACACGGCAGTGCAGAAGAACTGGACAAAGGACACGAGTAGACTGAGATGATAAATACCGGAGGTAATGAGGCCAGCAGAAGGAACAGCTGGCAGTAATCACAGGACGAGGCAGGGGAAGTAAATACAAAGCACAGCTGACAACAGACTACCAAAGATAAAACGAGTAAACAGGCGACAGACACACACATACAAAAGTGAAATAGCTCAGACAGCGGGGTACACATAGGAATAAACTACACAACAACCAGTGTTGGGAAGGTTACAATTAAAATGTATTCCACTACAAATTACAGAATGCATGGCCCAAAATGTAGTTTATAACGTATTTTGTTAAGTTACTCAATGTGAGTAATGTATTCTGAATACTTTGGATTACTTGATATATTGTCATGCTTTTTACAACTACATGAATGTACTGTTGCTTTTTTATTAATTTATTACTATTAAATGAAGGCTACTCGCCACTGAGCTAACATTCATTAGCTGAGGTTAGTTCATAGACCACAGACTGTTAGACTTGATGGATAGCATTCACAACCTGCTAGCTGCAAATAATCATGTGCAGTTCTGAAAGCAATACCAACTAGATTTTTAAATCTTAGTATAAAATGAGTAACAGTAGGGTGGACATTAGGTAAGGCTGCACTTTCTGCATCGATCTCGTGTAGAAAACTATTTCTGTATGAGTAATATGTTTTCTTTCTGTCTGCTTTCAGAACTGCACATGATTATTTGCAGCTAGCAGGTTGTAATGCAGCCTTCAGTACTTGTAATAAATCACACAGCAACAGTGCATCGAAGACACTGAAGTGGCACATAACCCAGGTAGCTACCACGTCTAAAACAAGGTAGTTACAGTAGGTTAGTTTTTAAAAAAGAACTTACTTCCGGATGTTTCTTTAGGTTGGAGGTGGAGTATTTTGACACTGAGAGTAGCTTGGCTGCTGGCAAATAGAGTTTGCATTGCACGGTCAGATTTCGCCCATCCCTTTCTTCTATAAATGTAAGGTGGTGGTGGAATTTCAAAGTAAGAAATGCATTCCTGCCCATGCACTGCTGGCTCTGTTGTGCTTGCTGTGGGTCCATTGTGTAACTGACGCCACCAACATTAACAGGACGCTTACATTAGAGCCTCTTATTGCGTGTTTTGTTTGGGTTTCTGGCAATGCGTTTAATGACCAAAATTAGAGAGTGGATAAAGAGGGGATAGCCTAACATATGAAACAAAGTAACTGTATTCTAATTATTACCTATATAAATAGTAACTGTAGTGGCATACAGTTACTCATATTTTGTATTTTAAATATGTAACGCCAGTACAGGTATTCCGTTGCACCCCAACACTGACAACAACCAAACTCTAGCTTGCTCAGCACAGCGGTGAACCACACTGATCCAACTGACAACCAACAGAACATTAAATACTGTTTCAAAGACCACCACAAAGCCTGGGTCCAAACCCAGAGTGATCAGCTGACGTATGTTCACATGTTATGAAAGGAGCGTGATGGCGTCCACACGCCGCTGCTGCAACTTCTCTTCATGCTTGAAGTGAGCGCACGTTAAAGTGACCCCAGCTCACACACACCAACGTGTCTAACACAGTTGAGAATACACTGCAGCTGTGTTTCCTTCATCATGACCCTCAGAAACCTAAACTTCAGTTTCCTGTTTGTGACCAATCAGGAGCCACGGCTGTGTGACTCATGTTTCTCCATCAAGAACAAGCTGCAATGTTTCAGCAGCGAGCATCACTGATTTAAGATCTTTTTACTTTTGTTTCACTGTAATGGACATGGCGTGTGTATGTGTGTGTGTGTGTAGCCCTCAGTGCAGCGCTCTGACATGATCAGCCTGAAGTCTCGGATGCCAAACTACGGCCTGCAGCGTTACCAGTGGCTCACACACACCTGGAACAGCTTTCAGACGGAGGTAACACACACACACACACACACACACACACACACACGGTGCAGTCATGTTGCCTGTGTACTGACAGATGTTTCTTCACCTGGCCTCAGTTTAAATGCTGCGGTGTCATCTACTTCACTGATTGGCTGGAGATGACTGAGATGGAGTGGCCACCTGACTCCTGCTGCTCGAATCAGTATCCAGGCTGCGCTCGCCATGCCCACTACCACGACCTCAGCGACCTACACCAAGAGGTGAGCCATAGCTGCTAGAGGACACACCCTCTGATGACCCAGCTGCTCTTCAATCCTCCTCCTCTTACATGTGTGTGTGTGTGTGTGTTTGTTTTAGGGCTGCGGTCCAAAGATCTACAGCTTCATCCGTGGGACGAAGCAGCTGCAGGTGTTGCGTTTCCTGGGTGTGTCCATTGGCGTGGCTCAGATCATCGCCATGGCGCTCACTCTCACACTCCTCTGGGCACTTTATTATGGACGGAAGGCTCCAGAGCCGGACCCGCCCACACTGCCGCCACCGGATGACCCCGACCCTGACACAGCAGCACAGGCAGCCTCAGCAGACGCTTTAAAGCCAGGCTGCAGCCGCTCAAATAAAGGCTGCACCAACATGGCTGCCACCACACCGAAACATCAGTTTGAGATGGAACGACTTCACGCCGCCGCCTGAAAAGCTTCGTCCGGCTTGTCCAACACCAGACAACCTTTACTCAGTGAGAACACGAGCACCGGCAGCTTCAGAGCAAAGCCACACCCCCGATGACCTCCTGGCGTTACTGCAGCTCCGATCATCACAGAACAAAAAGCGTGTCAGCGCGTGCCTGTTGCTGATCGAGGGGAACACACCAGCTACGCATCATCAGTTTTATGTTAAAATTTAAGAATTCCTGAAGGTAAACTCTGGACTTACTGTTTAAATAAGGAAGGTCATGTGCTTTTTCTAAAGGAAACCAGGAAAAGAATCTTTTATTTTTACAGTCTTGCTCTATCACATCCTCTCAACCGCACCACTGGATTATTGTTGATATCAGATGTAGATGTGTGCACCCTCTCAGCTTCCTGTTGGTCAGAGTGAAGGCGTTCCCACTCTGACAGTCTGACAGGTGATGGTATTGGGTGTAGCTGCTGCTCTGTTCGTTCTTCTCTTGGTGGACTGTGAGTCGTCTGAAGAACAGACTGTAAACTGAGAATGGACTGAATGGGGGCTTACTGCAGGTCTGGAGGAGACAAGTGAGACAGGTGAGGAAGAGAGGAGGCTGTTCCTGTCAGACATCGTGAACTCTAAAGGAGCTGATTTTGTTCTTGGGGATGATGAAGTCAGAGAACATGTTAGAGAACAGACTTCCTCCTGTTTGGACTCCCCGCCTCTAATGAGACCAAACATATGGACACAGCCGCTTGGAGACGGACTCCAGATGTTTTCCTGACAGCTGTGTCAGGAGCCACTGGAACATTAGATGACTTTTGAATTGGATTATTTATGGAGCTCTCTGAGAGACTGTACACCCACAGGAAGTGTAAGAGTCTGTGCATGGTGTTGGATATTTATTGTTTGTTATTGCAGCGTTTTCACTGGAATAAAACAAAATATTAAAGCTGTTTGAGACGGACGGCTTCTCCTCTGCACTTTCATGGCTCCTTACTGTAACAGCTGGGACTAAAATAACCTCACAGCTTTGTTCTGATACTCAGGTGAGGGCATCTGTGGATGACCCAACTCTCACAAACTGTTTGCTGTGATGATATTTCAGATTATTGAGATGGGGCGATGTGGGAGGAGCTTCTGGATTTGGAGTGAAACCTGTGACATTCCTGCAGCTGCTGGGAGAAAGCGGAGACGGTAACATGGATACAGGGTGTCAGCTGCTTGCAGTGAAAAGCTCTGCACATCCAGCGAGCATGAAATCCTACCTCTACTACCACTGTACGCTTTATTAATAGGTCGCTGACTCTCGTCGCTCCGGCCTCAACTGTCCAGCGCTGTTTCATTCAGGCTGCCAGCGTCTGTGAGGGCAGACCGGCTCGCTTTACTCGCCACGTCTATTTTTATATCACACGGCTTATTGTACACTCATCTGATCATTGTGTAGTTTCACAGCATTTCACGTATCGCACAGGCCTCTGAGACTGTCTCTGATCATACACCGCTCTCACATCAAAACCACGTCAAACTCGTGTTTCCTTGTGTTTGATGAGTCGTGTGATTCAGCGTGTGACAAACTGAACTTCATCTTTGTTTGAGCTATTTACTCACAAACCTACGTACCTGAACCCAAGCCTGTCCCTTCAAAAACAGACAAGCCCGGCTCATAAATCATTCTGTCTGTCCTGTGGCCCTGAGAAATAATCTGTGGGTTATATTCAGTGTGTTTCACAACCTGCTGTGAGGCTGTGGATAGGCTAGCATTTGTGTCAGTGCGGTCACATGACCAAGTGTGAAAGGCACATCTGGAGAGCTGTTCCTTTCACACTTGGTCATGTGACCACACTGACATGATGGCCATGACCATGGAGCTCTTCATATCTGGAGCTTGAGTCAGCGCATTTACGGACATATGACAGCAGAAGCATCCCGACCCCACACAGGGGTCCCTCCGACCCCACGCAGGGGTCGCTCTGAGGGGCAGGCAGTACAGTCAGCAGTGCAGTGTGAAGACTGAGAAATGCGTCAGGTCCTGTTTTAAACCGTACATGTGCACACACGCATCACTCAGTGTTTGTATAAAAGAACACGCTCACAGAGACATCCGTCATCTTTTATCGTTTCCTGTGTTTACTCCTCAGTGAAGATCTCCTCTAGGTGTTCAGGCCAAGAGTCGCCCAGCATCCTGAGTACCTTTTTAAAGGTTCCAGGGGCACCACGGGATGGACAGTTATATCTGCTCTCATTTTAGATTCTAGGTTTAGTTTAATACGGGGCCATGTGCCACCTGTGCGTAAGAGATTTGTGATTTTCAATATTACTGAATAAACAACTGGTTGGTCTGAACCTCAGGAAGCCTCCAGCTGCTGCTGGCCATCACAGTAACCACTGACTGTGAGTTCCAGGGGGAACAGGATCTGCTGTGGTGGAGCAGCTGATGCTCATAGAGGAGCAGTTGTTCCAGTGGTGGCTGGTTTGCAGCTGCAGACAGTCTGAAGCTGGTATAAAAGTGATGTGGTGCTGAATCCAACCATCACCTGCTCTGTACCCGTCCATCACACACCCACCTGTTTAACCTGCACTCATCTGCCTTGTATAGTCATGGTTACTTTGAATAACACTAAATTATGGTTATTTTTTAAAAGATGTTCCATAATAAGAATGGAACTCTAGCAGCACATCATTTATTATTCAAATACAATTCAGGTGTGACGCAGTAACTCAGCTCAGCTTCAGATGTAGAACAGCAGCAGTGGAAACACCAGGCCCTGAAGTCTAACACAGTGTGAGGAATTTGGTTTTTATGTTGTTTAAGTTCTGGTTGGCAGGATCGGATAGTTACACTTCCAGCACTGATGTTACTGATATGGCAGAAACAGGATGTCACAGAAATGACCTTTCCCAGCTGTCCATGTTTGGGAGTCGTTCCCAGACCTCCCACAGCTGGACATATTCTGGATTCCTGCTCTCTGACTCTGCATGGGAGTACAGTGTCACATGATCTCTGGAGCCATGTGTTTACATACAGTCTGTATGCAGCGCTCACACTGTTAGTGTTCGTGCTTCATTTATGTATTTATTCGACCCCAGTTCCAAACAGCTGGGATGCTGTCTGTTTGTATTTCTGTCTAAATCATAAATACAAACAGAATGTGATGGTTTTCAAACCTCATGAACTCATTTTATTCACAACACAGAAACATTACATGTTTAAACTGAGAAAAGGAACCATTTTAATTAAAATATTAGCTTGTGTTGAATCTCATGGCAGCGACACATCTGTGAAGTAGGACGGGTCCATGTTTCCTCTCTAACATCAGTCTGTGATGGTTTGTCAGCTGAGGAGAGCACCTGTTCCGGTCTAATGGAGCCTTTCCAGATGTGCCAGCTGCCAGCCTCATAGGCACTGACGATGGAGCCATGATGGTGCTTTAACCTGCATGTGTGGAAGGCACGGTGCACTGAGTTGCACAAGGAGATTTCTCCAGATGATCTGAATCTTGTGATGTTGTCATGTACTGTTGTAGAGGATGTTCACAGTGAGAAACATTATTCTGAAAATGTTCCATAGATTTTTTCGTACATGGGTGAATCTCTGCCTCTCCGAGATGCCCTTTAGAGTGAGTCATGTTATAGACCTGCTGCCAACTAACCTGATTAGTTACGCAATGTTCCTCCAGCATTTTATCAGTATCCACCTTTTTCAGTTTAAACATTTATTTAATGTTTAAATATGTTTTCTGTGTTCTGGTGTGAATAAAAATTGAGGTGGAGATTTGCAAATAATTTTACAGTTTCTTTAGGTTCAGTTTGAAGCATCAACTCTAATTTGCACAGATAATAAGTTCATGTATGTGATGGTGATGGTTTCTGCAGACAGAAGCTGAGTGACTGATGATGTGCATGAGAGAACATAAAAGCTTTGCTCAGTAGATAATGTGTTGTATGAATCTGATAATATTTATTCTTCAGAGATCTTCTGCAGGGTTCAGGCTGCAGGCAGAAACATGATTCATTGCTTCTCGGTAACTTTCCAACATGATGTTTCTGTCCGACTCCCAGCGGGATAAACAAAGGTCTCCAGCACAACCAGAAAACTCATTTGTTGATGCTGGGAGGAAGTAAAGCCTGGATGGCTTCCTACTCTCTGTGTCTTCCTCTCTTTTCTCCTGTGGGTTGTGCACAAACTCAGATTTCTAAATTAGGACAAACTGCTGTCATCACACTGATGTGTGAGTGTCCTTCTGCAGCAGCCGGCCCTCTTACTTCAGAAGTGCCCTGCTTCCTCTCAGAGATACTTTGGATTTCTCTCTGAACACTCACAGCTGTAAACACACCCACATCCACAGCTGCTCTCTGTAAACACCTCTGCAAATATGCAATGAACACCTTCACCACACGGTGGCAGCGTCTTACCAGAAAGGTTCAGTGTAATGACCAGCATTACATTCTGGTCTGTAGATCTGAAATGACTGCAGACTTCTAAAGTTTCTGTGTTAGTTTTTAAAGCTGCAGTCTGAGCGCTTTCAGCTGCTAAAATTAATCAGGTATGTATTCCAGGAACATCACATCTGTACAGATGTTCATCTGACACTATTTTGAATGATGTTAGCGTGCCTCAGGGCAAACTGGATGCTTCCAGAGTCACAGCACAGTCTTGGGGTTAAGTGTGGGAATACATGAGTGCTGCCCGCACCCATTTCTTCACATTCTATTAATTTTACAAAGTTTTAAACTCTTTAGAAACAAAAAGTTCTTCATAAAAACACTGAAGTCCTGCATTTAAAACCCAGGTCACTGCTGTCCTCCAGCTACACTCTGAAGACAGTTTGTCTGTGGATGGATGATATGGATGGATAAAGTGTTCACCTTTTGCGGTCGTTTCTTCTCACTGGTTCTGGTGGTAGATTCGGCTAAATTTGACAGGGACCGGCAGGGCAATGACCAGCATGCCACTTAGAGAGCAGATGGAGCTGAAGATCTTCCCCATTATGGTCTTTGCTACCATGTCGCCATATCTGAGAGAGCAGAGAGCCAGAGGTCAGCCCAGCTGTGAGGTCAGCAGCAGTGTGATATATGTGCTGATATAACACAGAGAGAAAAGAGCAGACAGAACCGTCTGCGATTCGTGTTCTTTAGTGAATCGTCCACACAGAGCTACAAAGTTTAGTTTGAGTGTGTTTCACTATCAAACATGTTATTTTATACCACACACACTAATGTTGGAGCATGCGGACCCACTTTATAAACTAGTTTGAATGCTTTGGTTCTGACTCTGGGTGGCGTGGTGGTGCAGCGGCAAGCACTGTCCCTTCACAGTAAGAAGGT
This sequence comes from Oreochromis niloticus, assembly GCF_001858045.2. Taxonomy (NCBI): domain Eukaryota; kingdom Metazoa; phylum Chordata; class Actinopteri; order Cichliformes; family Cichlidae; genus Oreochromis; species Oreochromis niloticus. The sequence continues at coordinate 22,992,139 of NC_031981.2, read as the reverse complement.
CCTGGTTTGAATCCAACGCCCGGTTGGTTTTTGTGTGGAGTTGTCCTGTTCTCCCTAAGTCTCTGTGGGTTCTCTCCAGCAAGCATTTATCACTTCTAGCCTGGACTACTGTAACTGCTTATTATCAGGATGTTCAAGTTAATCCAAAATACTGCAGCAAGAGTACTGACAGAAAGAGAGAGCATTCCTGTACAGAGGAACTGTGATTAGTTAAACAACCAAGCAAAGACTAAAAACAAACAACAGGTGAGCTCATCACCTCCAGGTGTGTGAAACTGATGGGAGGGAGCCAAGGATAAGTCCTGTGTGTGAAACACAAGGCCAGGTTAATTCACACACACAAAACTCATTCACATGAGTGATAAGAATATCCAGGATGATTGTATTGGAGGCTGAGCTGTAGTCCACAAAGAGCATTCGGACGTAGCTCTGTCGCTGTTCCAGGTGGCTCAGCACAGCGTGGAGGGCTATGGGGATGGCATCAAGGTTTGGGGGCAGGTAGTTCTTGATGTGCTGAAGTATTAGTCTTTCAAAGCATTTCATGATTACCGGCGTGAGGGCCACAGGGCGGTAATCATTCAGGCTAGTGATGGGAGACTTCTTTGGCACTGGGTTGACTGTGGTTGATTTTAGACTGGGTGGGATGGCTGCCTGATCTTGTGAGAGGTTGAAGATGAGGGTGAGCTGGTGGGCACATGCTCTTAGCACCTTGCCAGTTACTCCGTCTGGACCGGCAGCCTTCCTGGGGTTCACTGCTAGGAACACGCGTCTGATATTGTGTTCTGTTACAGTGAGTGGAGCGATGCAGGAACCAGGTCAGGATGAGGATGAGGAGGGGAGCAGGGTTGGAGCCGATGAGGGCTGCTGCTGTGGTGTTTCAAAGTCGGTGAACAAGAAATTTATTTCCTCTGCCGGCTGCACACTCATGTTTTCTGTTTTCACAGCGCAGCCTCTGTGTTTTAAGTGAATAAAGAAATACCGCGTTGGATGAGAGCCACATAAAAACCTCTAAAAACAAAAATCTAGTTTCTGAAAAATAAATATAACACAATCAGGAAATTTTTATACATTTTGTCACCTTACAACCACAAACTAAAATGTTATTATTTGAGATTTTCTGTGATAGACCAACACAAAGTAGAACATATTTGTGAAGTGGTATGAAAGTGATACATGGTTTTCAAAATTTCAAGCAAATAAAAATCTAAAAAGTGTGGCGTGCATTTGTTTTCAGCCCCCCTGCATCAATACTTTTTAGAGCCACCTTTCGCTGTAATTATAGCTGCAAGTCTTTTGGGGTATGTCTCTACCAGCTTTGCACATCTAGAGAGAGTTTAATTTTTGCTCATTCACACCTACTGTATGAGCAGTAACAGCCATTGACACATTTGCTTTATGAGTAGGGGAATTTCAGAAGTTTTATTTACCTAATAAAGCTCTGAACAGCCACCAGGCTGCCGGTGAACCACCCATGGTTAGGGTGAAGTTGCTAAAGAAGGGCTTCCAAAAACTGAAAGATATTTCCTATCTTACCACTTGTCTCTAGTGCCTAGCTGTAATCACCTCTTGTATAGGGCCTTTTTCTTTCCCTTTTCCTGTATTCACCACCCCGAGTGACATACTGGTCTGCCAAGTGACATCACTGAGTCATATGAATCACCTTTGTAAATCTCATCTGCTTGCTAGAGATTGATACTAAAATGAAACGATGAAAGGAGTCACTCATGTTGAGGAAACTAAAAATAATTCTAATAATTCTAAGAAAATGATAGAAAATAGTTTTATTGGCTAAAGAAATGTAATCAAATGGCCAGTGAAAGTGAAAAAGTGTGTAATGATAAACTGTTATCTACAGCAGTCTTGTTATTGGTAAAAGCTACGGGGAGGCCACAAGCAAGTATACTCCTAGACACTGCTAAGCCCAGATAAACTGTGTTAAAAAAAAAAAAACACATTAAGAAACAGATTATATCAGATTTATATTTCAAATATGACAAAAATGCTGATTCTACAGCAGCAAAATTATTGTATCTCTGCGGTTTAAACATTTAATAAGCTTTCTGCCTTGCACAGAGTGGATAGTCAAATAAATTGAATCATCATAAATACATTATTTCATATTTATTACTTAATTTTTTTATTCTTATTACTGTATTATTATAACACTCAGAATAAATAACAAGGGAAGGACACTGGATCAGCACCATGATGCAAACGTGCGGCTATAGTTTATACAGTATCTGGAGAAGATATTAACATGTCATTGTATGTGCGCGCGCGCGTGTTTTAGGGCTACGGTCCAAAGATCTACAGCTTCATCTATGGGACGAAGCAGCTGCAAGTGTTGCGTTTCCTGGGTGTGTCCATCGGCGTGGCTCAGATCATCGCCATGGCGCTCACTCTCACACTCCTCTGTGTTTATTTTTTTTATGTGTACAGATTTTTTTTGTTACATTCTTACCCTACAATGACAACCCCTTTCTTTTGCCCTACTAATATTCTGTTTTCAGTTTATTTCCCACAGTTTTTAAAATCTGCCTTATGGTTCCAAGCGCTGTCACTGATCTTTGCATTTTATTATTATCTCATAACACTTGTTTAATCAGCTGACATCTCTCCTATGGACTTTCTAATGTCTACAGTCTGCAGGAGCAGCAGCAATCTCTCAACAGCATTTTTTGTGGATTTTTTATGACATATATACCTGTATACACAGGACATATACTCATATATACTATGTAAACATATATACTCATATATGCACATTTATTCTGGAGTGTTTTATATATTACAATCACATGTTAAGCATTTAACATACATGTTAAAATCACAAGAGCCATATATTTAAGTCAAATATTATCTAAAATTATATTAATAAAGTTTGTGCCACTTGTTTTATTGAGCACATGTGGACCAATACTGTTTGAAAATCTAGTAATCAGGATTAATAAGTAACCTTTGATCGTGTTATGGCCAACGGTGAACTCAGGGTTAATTCAACTTGGCACTGCTAAGTACGCACCTGGGACTCTCTCTCTGCACGTCTCCTATAGCTGATAAGGTAAACAAACCTGGCCCCACTAAGGATTTACCTGGGATTCTGTTTTCTTCTCGCTTCACTTACGCGAAGTCTAGAAAAACCTTTCCTTATCAAATATAGTAGCCTACTTCTGGCAACAAAAGCCGACAAAGCTGTCATGAAGATTAACCTTTAACTGCAGTTTTGCAGACTTGTGGACTCACTTTGGCAATACAACTGTCAAAGGGACCCAACTGAAAATGATGAATGACACGGTGTTGGAATAGAGCTTGGAAAGTTATGGCATAGTGCCAGAGAGTTATGTAACACAAATGTTGGAGATTAAAAAAGAAACAAAGTCCAAGTAGGAATGACAACTGATTGGGGAAAAGTATTGACAAACATATTAAATTGATAACTGGGATAATATTGACATTTGTAGAGTTGAGAAAATACTTATTAGTAGAAAATTAATACTGTCCAAGTAAAAAGCAAGAAATGTAAAGTTACCCAGCAGCTGGAGGAGGGGTTGGGGAGTCCTATATAAGAGGAGGGTTGATATTCCCCAACCAGCTTTTTTTCCTCTCTGTCCATTTTGTGTGTCTCTGCTGGCTCTACACCCCGGGGTTTGCTTCTCTTTGCTTGCTATGTGTGTCTTGCTGTATTTGTAAGTTTTTGCTGTTCATATGACACTGTTTAATAAACTTTTCAAGATTATGTTTTTGAGTGATTTGATTTGCATCTGAAAAGCTGAACCTCCACAGCATTGGTGGGATAAGGTTATCATATTGGCTTCAGAATTTGTGACTCAACACAACATTGTATCCCATCAGGTAAAACAGGCTACATTTGTTTTGCTTTGTTCCCACCTGATGACAGTGATATAGTATGATGGGATTCCATATTAGATTCTTGATCAATGTAGATTGATGTTGTTATTCAGTCCAAACATCTCAGCACAGGCCTGGTGTGCACTGATGGTGTCAGTGCAAAGTCTTGCTCTTTTACTTGTTATCACTGTTGTTTGTTGTTACTAAAAGTGGGCAAAGCTACCGGCACCTTAAAAAACCTTAACAGAAACCAATTTGTGTAGACAATAAAGGCTATAAAGAAAAAGCTTTTATGAGCCTCTCTCATATCTCCTGCATGAAACTCCGGATGAAGAAATGCTGCTTTGGTTCAGAATTACATTAAAACCATTAAATATGAAAATGTAATTTCTGAAAATGGATGAATAAAAGAATTATACCTAATATATGATCAACGAATGAAAAACATGCTAGCTCTTGTTTAGAACTGAGTTTGCTTTCATTCATAGCGATCAAAACTGGTCTAATCAATCTAACATCATGAGGGGGTGTGGCTCAGTACTGAAACTATTTCTGAAACTGCATAAAGCAAAGCAGCAGAAAGTTTCTGAACTTCAGCAGCATTAGAAACTCTGCACAGTACAACCCAAACATGGCAAGCAACGGTAAGTGATTACAGCATGGAGTTACCCACATTTGGTGCTTTAACTTGAACTGTGAATATAAATTATGTATGGTGTTAGTATTAGATCAGGACAAAGTGAAAGCAGAAAGCATCTTGTGCCTCATCTTATTCAAAGGCAACCAGTTGTATTAAATTCCAGAAACTGTAAGTGAACTGCAGTAATCATTATGTTGGTGTGTGTGCTAGTTAACCAGTCCATTTTGGTCGTATTGTAAAATTCATTATCAGTCACTTTGCACCATCAGAGGATGAAGCTGACTGGTTACAGTCGGGGTTAAAGTTGGGTTATTCCTATTCTTTTTTTTTTTCTAGCAATAACAGCAGTAAGAAAAATCATGTTAGCTAGCTGCATGTTAGCTATGGTGCATGAATCTGGTGATGGTTAGTTCATAATATCAACTGATAAATTCTGTTAAATTTCAAATTGGCCATCTGAGTTGTCAAATGATCTTCAGGAATTTCCTTACAGCATTTTTCTGCATGAGACAACATATAGTTCAATGTAATGTAATGTTGATCAATATTAGCTAATATTATCCAGGAGAAAGACAGCTCCGTGTCAGATTTGATCCTAAAGCAATCTCTCCATCAATCAAACATCCTGTTCTAACCACCAACCCAGAATATGTCATTTTATTTTTATTCAATTGTCCTTCAAAGTTTTGGAAATCAATGAAAAAAGAAAATAATTCTTCCTGACACACATCAACAAATGGTTTGGCTTCTTAGAAACAGCATTAGGTAGAATTAGGGTTCCAATCTTTTCACATGTTGGCAATAAACATATCTTTAATGCATACAAATATATCCTCCTGAGAACCAAAGAAAAAATAATCTTCTAGTGATGTGTCGGTCGCGAACGAAATGGCTCTTAGAGCCGGATCTTTGACATGAACTACGCGAGCCGTGGTTTTTTTTTTTCTTTCTCTCACCCTCTCTCTCTCGCAGTTTTTTTCCGCTTCACTCCGCATGCGAGCCTTGTGCTTTGCGCTGGGAATTAGGGGGGAGGGCCGGTAGTTACACTAGGGAGAGACAGAGAAAGAGAGCCAGGGACAACAACGTCACATTAGAAGGGTATAGTAATCATCCACAACTATTTTCAGTTGCGGATGATAAAGGATTCAGAAAGTTTATTCATGCAGGCCCATATGACAGAGAATGTGCATCTTCTTTTGTTTTCATATTTTCATTTATATTTAATTGTGTTGTGGTTTGCAGTGTTTTGTGTTGCTTCACTTTAAATTTGTTTAAAAGGAAGAAGCTGAAAATTTAAATAGTTAAAAGTTGAACTGTGAATAGTTCATTTTTGTATTATATGATTTATTTATTACATTTTATGTGGAGTGAATAAATGAAAGTATATTTACGGTGGCCCCTAGAGACAAAGCACGTACAAACTTCAAAACACAACAGAAGTGCTCCAGGATGCTAGACGCAGTGTTGAGCTTTTGTTACCTAGTGGCTACACAAGCCAGCAAGTACCAACAACTGGATTTGGTGTGTGGTAGTAACAGGTAAATGAACTTTTTTTAAAAATTATTTGAATATATATGAGTGTTTGTGTATAAATACACAAACCATACAAGTATGCTTTCAGTTGTGTAATTTAAGTGATCTAAGTAGCTGTGCTTTGAAGTTTGTACGTGCTTTTTGGAGTTTGTACGTGCTTTGTCTCTAGGGGCCACCGTTAATATTTATATATAAACATATATAAATAAAACCACTTTTTTTACATTAGTAATTCCTTTTGTGCATAATTTTATATTATTGTAAATAATAAATTAATTAAAGCAACAAAACAACCTGAAGAGCCGGCTCTTTTTAATGAGCCGAGCCGAAAGAGCTGGTTCTCTAAAAAGAGCCGGAAATCCCATCACTAGAATCTTCCCATTGAATCTTTTTTTTTTGGTGATTTCCTTCCTCGTTGGAGCTAAAAGTGGCCACCCAGACTGTCCTCCATTTAGGACATCAGGAATTAGTAGAGTAGCTCAAATAAGTTATGGACATGAATGAACAGGCTGGTTCTCAGGTGGATATGGCACAGTGTTGGATTTTATTGATTGATTGATTGATTTTGTTTCTGGGTCTTAGATAAGTTCGGGTACTGCATAATCTGTTCACTTATACCTATTAGACTAGGATATACAGAACAAAGTATTTGAATGGATCGATGTAAATATTTTGGGGGTTTTTACCATTCATTGCCACAGTTATATCAAAAAGAAATATACCTATAACATGATCTGGTTTCATTCTTCAGAGTTATAGAACTCTCTAAAATGCAGATGTTTGTCCACAGAGCCCATCAGGAGAAATGATGAAGTTTTGAGGATTGTAATGGTGGGAAAGACGGGCAGTGGGAAGAGCGCCACAGGAAACACCATTCTGGGAGGAGACGTCTTCACATCGAGGTTCAGTTCTAAGTCGATAACTGTTCACTGTTCTAAAGCTGAAGCTGTGGTGGATGGGCAGAAGGTTGCAGTCATTGACACCCCAGGCCTCTTTGACACCACCTTCGGCATGGATAAAGCAGCTAAAGATTTTTCCCAATGCATCAGTTATGCTTCTCCTGGACCTCACATCTTTCTGGTGGTCATCAAGTTGGGTAGATACACTGAAGAGGAAATGCTGACGGTTCAGAAAATTCAAGAAGCCTTTGGCCAGGCAGCAGACAAATACAGCATGGTTCTTTTTACTGGTGGGGATCAACTTGAGGACACGTCTATAGAGGAGTTCTTGGGGGAAAACTTAGAGCTGCAGGAACTCGTGGCCAGATGTAATGGCCAGTACCATGTCTTCAATAACAAGAAGAAGGATCGAGCTCAGGTCACCGAGTTGCTCATGAAGATCAGAAGTATAGTTCAGAAGAATGGAGGAAGCCACTATACCAATGAGATGTTCCAAGAGGCTGAGAGAGAAATTGAGGAGGAGAAACAACAAGTCCTGAAAGAGAAAGAGGAGCAAATACGCAGAGAAAGAGAAGAACTGGAGAAGAAAATGCAGGAAACGTATGAGAAAGAGATGAAGAAAATCACTGAACAACTCCAGAATGAGATAGAGAGATTAAACATGATGAGAAGATTAGAAGAACAGCATCAAAGAGAAGCTGCAGAGGCCCAACGAAGACTATGGGAAGCCCAACTACAAAAGGCCAGACGGGAAGCTGAAAGGTCTCCTAAAGGAGGGAGAAAATGTTTCTTGATGTGATTTATTTGGTGAAAGCCACTCTGTGGTCTTAGTGGAGGAAATAGTGTCAGTCAGTGTCATGACAACTAAATTCACACATTAGAAAACTCTAATCATTGTATTTGAGCCTCATGATATAAAATTGACACTTAACAGGTTCAACCACTGAAAACTACATGGTTGTCTTTGAGCAGCATAACCACACTGCAAATATTCATACCTGTACCAAAGTTTCCATTGACTTTTCATTTTTATTCAGTTGTTGGTTTGAAAAACACAAATAAACATAAAAACAGAAGTTTAGTTTCATTTTGTTTTAGTGTTTGATTTAACTGTTTCTGGTTTGACTTAGGCACTAAAACAGTGGTTCCCAAACTTTTTTTTTGCTAGGCCCTCCTATTTATTGCAAATAAACTGCAATAACTTACAGGTTGCAATAAAATAAACCAATAAACAAACCATCTTTTTGTTTTTGTGTTTTTTACTGTGTAAGAATATTCAATATTGCTATCAATACATTTTTCAAAAAATGTCTTTCTGTGCAAAATGAGTTTACAAAAATACACAGCTGTGGGATTCTGTTTGTGATTTAGACAAGGGGAACAAATTGTGGCAAGATCAGCCAGATATTATTTGTATCCCACTGTAACTTAACTGTATAAAGGGCTAACATTGCCAAAATTTAATTATAAGAAGTGTTTGTGAACTAAAAATAAAGAATGTGGGATACTGTTTGTCCGTGATTCGGACAGCTCAGTGCGTGCTCCTGACGCAGGGGAAACAAATTCTGTCGGGGAGACCTGCCTTGGTATCTCCATTGTGTAGGTGAAGCCAAAGGCAAGATATGCGTTATTATATTTTCTAGTCTTTGGCTCTGTGGCCAAAGTGAAACAGGTGATAAACTGTTATCTTACAGTCATCCAGAAGTCTTATGATTGAGGCTCACTGAGCGGCACCTTCATGTACTCTTTAAAATGAGGATCATAAACATTAGGTATGTCTTTAGATGTTCCCAGTGTGGATGTCCATGAAGAACTCCCAGGGGAATGTGGCAGTACCATAACAACAAGAATTTAGCTGCCAGGAGAAACCTTCAGTACATGGACTGTGACTGATACCAGATTCATATTGCCTTCGAAATTTGAGAACCTGGAAAACTACCTACTATCTACAGACTAAGAGGGGAAGAACTATCACTTAACTATCCATGATATCTGCATCAGTAATGCTCCCAACAAACTAAGTTTAAAGCCCTGGGCTCCACCCGTTGTGTTCCTCTCCCAGTAGGAAAAGAACACACATAATGGGGAATAGGCCACATGTAAACATTAGACAGGAGATCATTAAATGATGATGAGCCTTTATTTGTCACTTGCAGTTGCCTGAGTGTATATCTGTGTTTGTGCATGTGTATCCTGAGTTCAGCTGAGAGAGTACACTTTCACCCGGACAAGTGAAAGTAAACAGTCCTCCAGCCAACCCAGGTGGTCTTGAAGGGTGTAGCGCAGAGAGATAAAACATAGTCCCGTTATCAGGGAGAAGAATTTGTTGTTTGAGCCAGCCTCGGCCTTGAGGCCTTCTAGCAGCGATGTGGGTAGCCACATTAAAGAAATGATGCATCCAATTTCACAGCTGATCTAATGTCCATCACTGGTCACCAGGTCTGTCAATTTCCCGTTGAAGAGCCGTGAGCTTCTCCAAGATCTCTTCCATATTGTGTTCAATAAGCACAGTCTGAGTACTCACAGCCCTTCCCATTGCTTCATTCACAGCAGCCAGACTTGTGGGGTTTTGAACAACCGTAATGGCTTTCTTTAATCTTCAATAAGCCAGGGCCGAGCCAGCTCCGATCAGCAAGAACCCTGTTATTATGGTTCCAAATAGGTATAAATCTTCTATATCCTCAATTGACAGTCCCGCCAGGCACACAACGCGCCAATGCTGCCACCCATCCACCGTGTATCCGGCAGGAAATGTTTCTCCAGGACAATCGGGCACTCCCAAACCCAGGCTTCTCATTGAGAGAAGGGTGTCAATTGCATTGAGGGACCAGTTGATCAAATCTATATTCTTTAGGTTTTAGAGAACAAGACCGAGAGTCTCTATGAGGGTTAAAGTTAGATGAGACTAGACAAGGACATGAGAAGCCAAGCAGGAAAAATAAGATGAGAGAGAGAGGGAGAAAGATGCAACCGCCTCCGCCAAAGCCAAACTGCCCTTTAAAAACGCATTCATTACTAACACTCTTACATGAGAATATTATTCAAGGTTTAGGAACAGTTTAATAGATAAAGGGTACAGACATGACTCTTAGTGATGCTAGAACAAATACAAACATAGGATTAGAACCCCAGTTAGACACGGGACAGATAAGTTAGAGTAGCCATATAAACTAAACTTGAAGAAGTTATTAATCCAGAAAATGACACCTACTGATGCAGCGCATTATTGAGGGGATGAGACCTACACATGGGGACTTACATTTCCTTAGGGATTAGTAAAGTATTCTAATTCTGAGTTACTAAAAGCTAGAGTACCGATGAAACTCAGGATTCCTGGTAACACTCTAGTTGTAGGTAATTATACCTAATATATGATCAACAAATGAAAAACATGCTAGCTCTTGTTTAGAACTGAGTTTGCTTTCATTCATAGCGATTAAAACTGGTCTAACCAATCTAACATCATGAGGGGGTGTGGCTCAGTACTGAAACTATTTCTGAAACTGCATAAAGCAAAGCAACAGAAAGTTTCTGAACTTCAGCAGCATTAGAAACTCTGCACAGTACAACCCAAACATGGCAGGCAACAGTAAGTGATTACAGCATGGAGTTACCCACATTTGGTGCTTTAACTTGAACTGTGAATATAAATTATGTATGGTGTTCGTATTAAATCAGGATAAAGTGAAAGTAGAAAGCATCTTGTGCCTCATCTTATTCAAAGGCAACCAGTTGTATTAAATTCCCGAAACTGTAAGTGAACTGCAGTCATCATTATGTTGGTGTGTGTGCTAATTAACTGGTCCAGTTTGGCCGTATTGTAGATAGAGATGGCACGATACCACTTTTTTATGTCCGATACCGATATCATAAATTTGGATATCTGCCGATACCGATATGAATCCGATATAGTGTGTTTTTTAATCAATAAAACTGTTTTTTTAATATCTTGCTGCATTTTGTATAAGTTCATACTCAAGTTTAAATAAACAACAACACTAAAGCTATTCTGTTATACCTGTATGTAAAAAATACACTGCACCCAAAATATTTCATAGTTCAGCAACACTGATCAATCTAATAAACTTAAACCTACACCATCCTCCCTATTCTGGTATTTTAAAGAGTACTTAGCAGAAATATTAAGCAACCTAACTAATAGGGTTGCAAACTCCCAGCAAAAAAAATTAGGGAACCACCCCCCACCCTCCACCTCATGATGCTTAGTTGACGTAATCAACTTTAATTTGATGCAGTGTGAAAAAAAAATGCACAGAAATAAATTATTTTTCAAGAATAATTAAATAGATTCAACATCTTTCTTCAACAGAATTGCAGACTGCACAGATGGTATCTTTCCAAAGGAAAAAGTAGTATAGCTTACTAGGGTATATTAGACTTAACAGTTACTATATACAGTAATGGACTTCTATACATTTTACATCAGATTAAAACTTTGGGTGTAAGATTCAGATAATTATTTATTAAAAGCTAGACATTTTAAATGAGAATAAGAAAGAAAAGTATGTCTTTGTGCCCCCTTTTCCCTGTTCATGCCCTATCGGCCCCCCTGGCTAAACTTTGCTAGATCCGCCCCTGCACAGTTACCAGCCGTCAGCTACGTAGAAAAGGATCCTGGTCTAGAAAGTAATATTAAATAAATTCTAATGACAGCTTATCAAGGTTAAACGTGCTGCTGTTGTTCAGCCGCTGGTTTCCTCTTTCTGGTGCAAAGTGGGCCAAAAACAAAGAAGAGAGACAGACTCGGGACAGAAAAGCCGATCAGCTGATCATTAATAAGTTTCACGATTGTAGCAGCAGGAGAGGGAGAGAGAGGCAGTCGCTCCATATATCGGTTGTTAAGCTTAACGTAGCGTGGGTATGCTTTACAAACATTCAGAGATGAACTTACACACTTGCTTTACTTCTCTCTGGGATAACTTCCTCGGAGATGAAATGTGGATTGCTAGCGAGGCTACAAATACACACAGCCGCTCTATCACGTGAGCACACTGCTCCGATGTGCTACGGTTATGAGCCGAGTTACTCCGTGTCGCAAGTTTTGTGAGGTGCTTTTTTGATATTTAATGGATCGGATTACATTTTTTATTTCTCTCCGATATCCGATCCAGTAATTTACGTCAGTATCGGACTGATACCGATACCTAATATCGGATCGGTCCATCTCTAATTGTAGAAGTTTATTATCAGTCACTTTGCACCATCAGAGGATGAAGCTGACTGGTTACAGTCAGTGTTAAAGTTGGGTTATTCCTATTCTTTTTTTTTTTCTAGCAATAACAGCAGTAAGAAAAATCATGTTAGCTAGCTGCACGTCAGCTATGGTGCATGAATCTGGTGATAGTTAGTTTATAATATCAACTGATAAATTCTGTTAAATTTCAAATTGGCCATCTGAGTTGTCAAATGATCTTCAGGAATTTCCTTACAGCATTTTTCTGCATGAGACAGCATATAGTTCAATGTAATGTAATGTTGATCAATATTAGCTAATATTATCCAGGAGAAAGACAGCTCCGTGTCAGATTTGATCCTAAAGCAATCTCTCCATCAATCAAACATCCCGTTCTAACCACCAACCCAGAATATGTCATTTTATTTTTATTCAATTGTCCTTCAAAGTTTTGGAAATCAATGAAAAAAGAAAATAATTCTTCCTGACACACATCAACAAATGGTTTGGCTTCTTAGAAACAGCATTAGGTAGAATTAGGGTTCCAATCTTTTCACATGTTGGCAATAAACATATCTTTAATACATACAAATATATCCTCCTGAGAACCAAGGAAAAAAGAATCTTCCCATTGAATTTTTTTTTTTTTTTTTGGTGATTTCCTTCCTCATTGGAACTATAAGTGGCCACCCAGACTGTCCTCCATTTAGGACATCAGGAATTAGTAGAGTAGCTCAAATAAGTTATGGACATGAATGAACAAGCTGGTTCTCAGGTGGATATGGTAGAGTGTTGGATTTTATTGATTGATTGATTGATTTTGTTTCTGAGTCTTAGATAAGTTTGGGTACTGCATAATCTGTTCACTTATACCTATTAGACTAGGATATACAGAACAAAGTATTTGAATGGATCGATGTAAATATTTTGGGGATTTTTTTACCATTCATTGCCACAGTTATATCAAAAAGAAATATACCTATAACATGATCTGGTTTCATTCTTCAGAGTTATAGAACTCTCTAAAATGCAGATGTTTGTCCACAGAGCCCATCAGGAGAAATGATGAAGTTTTGAGGATTGTAATGGTGGGGAAGACCGGCAGTGGGAAGAGCGCCACAGGAAACACCATTCTGGGACGAGACTTCTTTCAATCTAAGTTCAGTTTTAACTCGATAACTGTTCACTGTTCTAAAGCTGAAGCTGTGGTGGATGGGCAGAAGGTTGCAGTCATTGACACCCCAGGCCTCTTTGACACCACCTTCGGCATGGATAAAGCAGCTAAAGATTTTTCCCAATGCATCAGTTATGCTTCTCCTGGACCTCACATCTTTCTGGTGGTCATCAGGTTGGGCAGATACACTGAAGAGGAAATGCTGACGGTTCAGAAAATTCAAGAAGCCTTTGGCCAGGCAGCAGACAAATACAGCATGGTTCTCTTTACTGGTGGGGATCTTCTTGAGGACATGCCTATAGAGGAGTTCTTGGGGGAAAACTTAGAGCTGCAGGAACTCGTGGGCAGATGTAATGGCCAGTACCATGTCTTCAATAACAAGAAGAAGGACCGAGCTCAGGTCACCGAGTTGCTCATGAAGATCAGAAGTATAGTTCAGAACAGCGGAGGAAGCCACTATACCAATGAGATGTTCCAAGAGGCTGAGAGAGAAATCGAGGAGGAGAAACAACGAGTCCTGAAAGAGAAAGAGGAGCAAATACGCAGAGAAAGAGAAGAACTGGAGAAGAAAATCCAGGAGAAATATGAGAAAGAGATGAAGAAAATCACTGAACAATTACAGAATGAGAGAGAGAAGGAGCGGAAAGAGAGAGAGGAGGAAAGGGCAGAGAGTGCAGAGAGGCAAAGGCAGCTTCAAGACATGTTGATAACATTACAGGAACAGCATCAAAGACAAGCTGAAGACGCCCAACGAAAACTATGGGAAACCCAACAAAACAGTGCCAGACGTGAAACTGAACAAAGCAGGACAAAATGTGTAATATCGTGATTTATTCAGTGAAAGCCACTCTGTGATCTTAGTGGAGGAAACAGTATCAGTCAGTGTCATGGCAACTAAATTCATACATTAGAAAACTCTAATCATTGTATTTGAGCCTCATGATATAAAACTGACACTTAACAGGTTCACCCACTGAAAACTACATGGCTGTCTTTGAGTAGCATAACCACACCGCAGATATTCATACCTGTACCTACCTTTTCATTGATTTTTATTTTTATTCAGTTGTTGGTTTGAAAAACACAAATAAACATAAAAAAAAAAAAGATAAGTTCAGTTTCATTTTGTTTAAGTATTTGATTTAACTGTTTCTGGTTTGACTTAGGCACTAAAACACCTGTCAGGTCATCACAGACCCATTTTACACCTATGTTCATTGAGGAATTTGGATAAGCTCATAACAGAGAGCTGCACAACCAACATGCATGTATGAAGCCAAATTAGACAGGTAACATCCTCTACATTTTCAGCTGATAATAAAGAACACCTAATCCAGTGGTGTCCAACTCCAGTCCTCAGGGGCCATGTCCTGCAGGTTTTAGATATCACCCTGGGTCAACACACCTGAATCAATTCATGTCAGTTGAATTGAATTGTTCTCAGAGTCCTCAGCCACGCCTTTTGCCCAGACAGGAAACAGCCACCACCCAAAACCAGGTAACTCAAAGAAAGAGAAACATAATTAATATAACAAAACATTTTTAGAAAAAACACATAATGCTATTATGCGTGCGCCTCATAATATCAGTGTTCGGTTTAAATAAAAATGATTAATAAATTATATTACTAAAATAACTGCAAACCAAACTAATAAAGTGAACAAATGGACTTGATTTACCCATGTGTGGCTGATACCATCACACACAACCCCTCTTCAGGAGTCTCGCTGGTACAGCAAGAGAGGAAGTCGGCTAGGAATGTGCTTGATGATAAACCGGAAAGGTTGCAGTGCAAGGTACCATCTTGTGATCCTTCTGTTCTTATCTTTCATCTTTTTCCATCCACTGAAGTGCACTGTGATCTGTCTCCAGGGTGAATTCTCTTCCAAGAAGGTAATACCTGAAGGAATCAAAGACCCACTTGATGGCAAGGGCCATTTTGCAGGACATACTTCTATTAATGCCTGTCTCCTCTACTTGGTCCTTGTCTATTGCTTGTATAACATGCTGGAACTTTTCCCATCTCCTCTGTCTGTGACTTTTATGAGGCATCCCAGATGCAGCTTCCCAGTCCTCATTAACAAATGGCAAGTGTAACCCAGTGTTAAAAACGGGATTAAAAGCATAAATATTAATACTCTTTTGATTAAAATAATAATTTCATAATGGTAATAAATATTGATAAAAAACAGTTAAATATAATAAATACTGATAAAAAGCATGTAAACATAAGTTTAATTAATATGTACGTATGTATATGTAATATATAAATGGTGTGGGGGCAGGACTTAGTCCTGTGGAGCGTGTTTGTTAGATCCACTGAGCAACCAATCATTGGCCGGACTGACCCTCCCCCAGTCTGTGTGCGCTGCTCAGACACCTGTGTGTGCCTGCGTGTGCCAGTCAAAAACGCCAGAGACACAGACGGTGAAAGATCCGGTTACCCGTACGGTGAAGAAGCTAGCTGGATAGTAAAAGTCCTGTTTTCGGTGAGAATAATAAGAGTGATACTGTATTCCAGAGGCCGTGAGCCAGCGTGATCACTGTGAAGCCCCGTGTAGCATTTGTTGCTTCACATGGTCAGGTTTTTTTCCTTTGCTTATTTGGATTGGTTTTGAGGACCTGAGAAGGATCGAGGATCCCTTTTCCAGTACTGGATGGCGAGCCCAGCCCAAAGAGCCGGATGAACTGGTAGATTGTAACCAGTCGGGTTACAAACACACTGAGTGACTATTGAACATTGACAGACTGAAACTGACTTTAAAAAAGGACACAAAAGACAATATATCCTTGGGTCGACCATTTGTGGGGTTTATTTTATTTTATTTTGTTTTCAAAAGCGCGCTCTACCTTTGTTAATTGTGCACAACCTGCTAAATTTTAATAATTGCTAATAAATGCAATTGTGTTTTCTATACCTACTGTGTACAAGTCCTCTGTTGTCATACACCCTTGGCTCCTACGAATCTAGAACCTGTCTGATCTGGCCCATATCTCCCTTCTGTCCTCGTACTGTGGTTAAAGGTAACTACACTGCCGTAGTACATGCAAAGAAGGCAAGAAGTAGCACCACCAGTGTTACATAAGAAAAAAAGTGGCGAGCCAGCCAGGAGCCTAGAGTGTTGTGTGACAACATTGGAATCCTCTTTGACCTTTGATCAGACGCTCACATACTGTGAAAATGGATTTTGTCGAGAAGTATGCCGTTAAAGTACCAAATGCCATTATTGTTAGCGGTGTTACAGATAGAGAGAAAGACAAAGAGGTATTTGAGTTTCTGGAGCAACATGGTACTATTCGTAGAGTACTCGCTGTCGATGATGACTCTTCTGCATTCCACAAAAGTCAGATTGTAGAGTCCGAGTCCGGTGCAGCCGTTGAAATATTAGCACCTAAGCTGCCTTACCTCTTACAGTCCACTGACAATCCAGATGTCAGTTACCGCATTCGAGCCTTAACTGACGTCTATACTAAGACCGTAGGGGGCAGTGTTACTGAGGCTTACATTAGCAATCTGAAAGGTTTAGCCAAGTTAAGTGGGAAGGATTTCGAAGAAGTGTTGCGGGAGGCCATGTCCACAATAGGGAAGACCATTGAAGCTGCTGAGACAGCTGAGATAAACCCCGAAAATGATACTGCTGATCAGACTTGCCCTGTGGTAGGATCCACACAACTTGGAGCCTCACCTTCAGTCTTAACTGAACTGCCTCACCCTCCTGAACCCATTCAGGGCCCATTCCAAAGCCCCATGAGACCAAACGTGACACCTCAAATGTTGAGCCCAACTGACCTCAACCCACCAGAGGTTCAGAAAATAGTAGTTGAGCATGTTGTCAAGAGTGTTGAGAAGACATCACATGCTCACTCTACATTAAGACTCAGAGCTTTTTCTGGCAAGATGCCCAGACCTTACAGCGAAGCTGACTATGAAACATGGCGCTCTCACGTTGACTTGTTGATGGAAGATGCTTCTTTGTCTGAGTTGGAAAAAACTC
This sequence comes from Oreochromis niloticus, assembly GCF_001858045.2. Lineage (NCBI taxonomy): Eukaryota > Metazoa > Chordata > Actinopteri > Cichliformes > Cichlidae > Oreochromis > Oreochromis niloticus. The sequence continues at coordinate 22,974,855 of NC_031981.2, read as the reverse complement.
GTAAGATTCTTGAAAGTCTCCTTGCTCCCGCTTCTGATGTCATTCACCCTCTTGGGCCAGAAGCCACTCCTGCAGACTATCTTAAACTTCTGGATTCAGCTTTTGGCACCGTCGAAGATGGTGAGGAACTGTTTGTACGCTTTATGAACACCCTCCAAGATCACGGTGAAAAGCCCTCTGCTTATCTCCTTCGTTTGCAGGTGGCGCTCAATCACACCGTGCGCAGAGGTGGGCTTGAACCACATGAAGTGAATAAGCAGCTTCTTAAACAGTTTTACAGAGGCTGCTGGGATGATAACTTGCTAACGGAGTTGCAGTTGGAGCTAAAGCATAAGGAGCCACCCACTTATGCGGAGCTATTGCTTCTCCTGCGTACTGCAGAAAACCGACAAGAAGTTAAAAGCACGCGAATGAAGAAACACTTTAGCGCCACAAAACCAAAAGCAGTGTCTCATGAACAGACAGTCACTGAAACAAATGCAGATGTTCGTCATGCAGAGTCAGATAGTCTGGAGGAGCTGAAAAAACAAGTTGCCGATCTAAAAAGCCAATTAGCTGCCGTCGTGAAGCCAAAGAAACAAGCAACAATGAAGACAGTTCGAACAAGGAAACCTGAAAATAAAAAACCTGACCATGCCAAACCTGAAAACTCACCTCCACCCAGCCTCCCCAGTACTAGGCCCAAGCCCTGGTATTGCTTCCGCTGTGGGGAGGATGGACATATAGTAGCCACTTGTGAATCAGAGCCAAATCCTGCCCTTGTACTTGCAAAACGAAAGGAACTAAGAGTGAGAAGGCAGATATGGGACAGGCAGAATGACCAGCTTTCTTTAAACTAAATTCTGCCTCCGTTGCGGGACAAATGGAGGCTGATGCTTTGTTAACCCGTCCCACCCAGGTTAAACAAAAAGCTTCACCTAAAAAGCGTGCCAGCCTAAAGTCACACACAAGAACGGATTCCTTTGACCTTCCTAAAGGTCTAATTGGTACAAAGAGTACTGCACAAGTGAAAGTTAATGGTCACACAGTGAGTTGTTTGCTAGATACTGGTTCCCAGGTGACTACAGTCCCCGAGTCCTACTATCATCAGCATTTGTCCTCTCATGAGATTAAGCCATTGTTTAAACTTTTAGAAGTTGAAGGTGCCAACGGTCAGTCTGTGCCTTACTTAGGCTACATTGAACTGCATGTCACTTTCCCAAGAGAATTCCTTGGCATTGAAGCTGAAATGCCGACACTTGCTTTAGTTGTCCCCGATGTGCGCACAGCTTCTCAGTCCTTAGTGCTAATTGGGACAAACACATTAGATGTACTTTATGAGCTGTACTCTGACGCATGCCATGAACTGCAGCTGAACCTGCCATATGGCTATAGGGCAGTTCTAAAAGTTCTTGAGTCACGTCACAAACAGTCCAAAGACAGTAGTCTTGGTTTAGTGACGATGCACAACAAAGAGCCACAGTTGATTCCAGCAGGCCAAACTGTTGTTCTAGATGGTGCTGTAGCTGTGTCAGCCGGTAACGGTGAAAAGTCCGTCTTGTTGGAGTATCCACGAATGTCAGCCTTACCTGGTGACATCCTTGTGAAGCCTTGTCTCATCGACCTACCTGAACGAGCACCTTACCTTGTTCCAGTTATACTCACCAATGAATCCGAACATGATGTGACAATCCCTCTAAATTGTGTCATCGGAGAAGTCAGTGCATATCAAAGAGTTCTATCTCAAGAGCACTCAGTGAGAACTCAAAGATCCCGAACTGAGCAGAAGTCAAATGTAACATATAACTTTGACTCTTCCCCTATTAGCGCTGAATGGAAGGAGCGCATAACCGAAAAGCTAAGCCAAATGCCCGAAGTGTTTGCACAAAATGATCTCGACTTTGGAAAAACGGATCAAGTGAAACACGCAATCAGATTGTCAGATGAAACACCGTTCAAGCATAGAGCGCGTCCCATCCATCCGAACGACCTGGAAGCAGTCCGTAAGCACCTCAAAGAACTGCAAGAAGCTGGCGTGATCAGGGAATCTACCTCCCCTTTCTCTTCACCCATTGTAGTCGTGCGGAAGAAAAATGGTGAAGTCCGCCTCTGTATCGACTACAGAAAGCTTAACGCACAGACTATAAAAGATGCTTACGCTCTCCCCAATTTGGAAGAAACGTTCTCCACCTTGATCGGGTCGCAATGGTTCTCTGTCCTGGATTTAAAATCGGGGTACTACCAAATTGAGATGGAGGAGCTGGACAAACCCAAGACGGCGTTCGTATGTCCCATCGGCTTTTGGGAATTTAATAGAATGCCCCAAGGCATTACAAACGCCCCCAGCACGTTCCAGCGACTCATGGAGAAATGTATGGGTGACATGAACCTGCGTGAAGTGATCGTGTTTCTTGATGACATCATTGTATTCTCCAAGACACTTGAAGAACATGAGGCTCGCTTAATGAAAGTTCTTGATCGCCTGAAAGAATATGGGCTCAAACTCTCCCCCAAGAAATGCAAGTTTTTCCAAACTTCTGTCAGATATCTTGGGCATATTGTGTCCAGCAAGGGAGTGGAGACTGACCCTGAAAAGGTGGAAGCCTTAAGTACCTGGCCTGTGCCCCGTGATCTTAAACAGCTCCGTTCATTCCTAGGCTTTTCAGGGTACTACAGGCGGTTCATTAAGAACTATTCGAGTATCGTTAAGCCCCTCACTGACCTGACATCAGGCTACCCTCCTTTGCGCAAAAGCACAAAGCCTAAAGCCAAGTCTGTAAAGTACCATGACCCCAAGACACCTTTCGGCGAGCGATGGACTCCCTCTTGTGATCTTGCTTTCAAAACCATCATTGAAAAGCTCAGTACTGCGCCTGTATTGGGTTTTGCTGACCCTAAACTGCCATATACACTCCATACCGACGCCAGCACTACAGGGCTTGGCGCCGCGCTCTATCAAGAGCAGAATGGCCAGACCAGGGTGATAGCTTATGCAAGCCGTGGGTTGTCTAGGAGTGAATCTCGTTATCCCGCCCATAAGTTAGAGTTCTTAGCCTTGAAGTGGGCAGTGACGGAAAAGTTTGCAGATTACTTATATGGAAATCAGTTTACTGTCGTAACAGACAGTAATCCTCTGACGTACATATTAACTACTGCTAAGATGGATGCCATGAGTTACAGATGGCTAGCTGCCCTGTCAACGTTTAGCTTTAAGCTCCAGTACAGAGCAGGCAAGCTTAACTCAGATGCAGATGGCCTTTCTAGACGGCCACATGGCGAGTTGCTTAACGACGCAGTGTCCCAAAAAGAGCTCGACCGCATACAGCAGTTCACACAGACTCACCTGTCCCTACCTGACAGTAGTTTAAGTCCTGAAGTAGTGTCTGCTATTTGTGAGAAACACCTTGTATGCAGCTCTCAAAATGACACCATCCCTTTGGTTCACTCGCTAGCCATTTCTGCAGCTGCCATTCCAGGTGACTTTGTCAATGAAAATGACTGTGGTGGTCTTCCTGTTATACCCCATATGTCCCCTGAACAGATCACAAACGAACAAAGAACAGACCCTTGTCTGAGGGAAGTCATTGCACAAATTGAAACTGGAGAGAAGGTCCCACCAACTGTGCGAGCTGAACTTCCTGACATCAACCTTCTACTCCGAGAGCTCAATCGATTGGCGATGCACAATAACATCCTGTACCGAACTCGCCAAGATGGAGGAGATGTTACTTACCAGCTTGTCTTACCTGAACAGCTCCGTGACTCAGTTTTCCAAAGCCTCCACTGTGACATGGGCCACTTAGGCACTGAGCATACCTTAGATCTTGCCCGAACAAGGTTCTATTGGCCTCGCATGGCAGCATATATAGAACATAGGGTCAAAACATGTAACTGCTGTGTAAGACGTAAAACTCCTCCAGAAAAAGCAGCTCCACTTGTGAATATCAAATCCAGCAGACCCCTCGAATTAGTCTGCATGGACTTCCTGTCCATTGAGCCTGATCAAAGTAATGTGAAGGATGTGCTTGTATTAACTGATCATTTCACGAAATATTCATTAGCCATCCCTACCAGCAATCAGAAAGCTCAGACCGTTGCAAAAGCCCTTTGGGACAACTTCATAGTCCACTACGGGATACCCGAACGATTGCATAGCGATCAAGGTCCCGACTTCGAGTCCCACATTATCCAAGAGCTTTGCAAGATCATGGGCATTCGCAAAATCCGGACAACACCCTATCACCCCAGAGGGAACCCGGTAGAACGTTTCAATAGAACATTACTAAGTATGCTAGGTACTCTTGAGGAAAAGGACAAAACTCAGTGGCACAACTATGTCAAACCACTCGTTCATGCGTACAATGTACGAAAAATGATACAACTGGTTTTGCCCCATATGAGTTGATGTTTGGCCGTCAGCCAAGATTGCCAGTCGATCTAGCATTTGGGCTGCCCTTTAACAACAAAAGTTTCAAGTCGCATTCTCAGTACATAACAAAACTAAAGGCAACTCTACAAGAGACCTACAAACTAGCAACAGACCATGCTAACAAAATAGCAGAAAGAAACAAAACAAGGTTTGATATGCGAGTGAAACCCTCAAAACTAGAGCCAGGTGACAGAGTTTTGGTGCGTGCAGTCCGTCTCAGAGGCAAGCACAAGCTAGCCGACAAGTGGGAGACTGATATTCACGTTGTGGTGAACCAAGCAGGTGACTTGCCCGTCTACAGTATAAAACCCCTAACGAAAGAGGGCCCAGTCTGCACAGTCCACCGCGATCTCTTGCTCCCTTGTGGTTTTCTTGCCCCTGTTGAGGAGAAACCTGTCCAACCAACTCATGTACGCAAACCAAAAACAAGACAATCACCTAAACAACATGAGGAATGTGATCATTCAGAACTGGAGGATGAGGATGTCTGTTGGTTCAGAGAGGAACCTATTCAAGAGCCCATAAAGGTCACTCGAGTCTATGAGATTCCCCAGCCAAAGACACACCCTAATGATCACAATCATGCTGAAACTAACGTGCCTAGAGGAGACAACTTACATGAACATGACAACTTGCCTGGACGTGACAACTTACCTGAACATGACAACTTGTCTGGAGGTGACAATTTAACCGGATGTGACAACTTACCTGAATGTGGAAATCCACTTGGATGTGGAAGCCTAGAGGAGAGTGAAACCAAGGTGGAACACTCAAACACTGACAATGAAAGCGAGAGTGACACTAACTTACCCGATGGACCTACCTGTGGTGGGCCAGTGGAAGAAGACAACTTAAATGATAATCAAGCCAACTCAAGTCAGTCAAATACTGAGAGTGAAGCCGCAGCGGCTATAAGGCGCTCAGAGAGAACAAGAACCCAACCAGAACGACTACAATATATTCAGTTGGGAAATCCCCTCATTTCCATTGCCCAGTCCCTGTTTCAAGGTCTAAGCCAGGCTTTTACCAATGCCTTGACAGAACAAGATTCTGTGGTCATCCCCATGAATGCTGGTTCCCCTGTCATTACCGTTTAGCTATTCCATGCAAAGGGACTTGCATGATTCTAAGGGGGGATAGTGTAACCCAGTGTTAAAAACGGGATTAAAAGCATAAATATTAATACTCTTTTGATTAAAATAATAATTTCATAATGGTAATAAATATTGATAAAAAACAGTTAAATATAATAAATACTGATAAAAAGCATGTAAACATAAGTTTAATTAATATGTACGTATGTATATGTAATATATAAATGGTGTGGGGGCAGGACTTAGTCCTGTGGAGCGTGTTTGTTAGATCCACTGAGCAACCAATCATTGGCCGGACTGACCCTCCCCCAGTCTGTGTGCGCTGCTCAGACACCTGTGTGTGCCTGCGTGTGCCAGTCAAAAACGCCAGAGACACAGACGGTGAAAGATCCGGTTACCCGTACGGTGAAGAAGCTAGCTGGATAGTAAAAGTCCTGTTTTCGGTGAGAATAATAAGAGTGATACTGTATTCCAGAGGCCGTGAGCCAGCGTGATCACTGTGAAGCCCCGTGTAGCATTTGTTGCTTCACATGGTCAGGTTTTTTTCCTTTGCTTATTTGGATTGGTTTTGAGGACCTGAGAAGGATCGAGGATCCCTTTTCCAGTACTGGATGGCGAGCCCAGCCCAAAGAGCCGGATGAACTGGTAGATTGTAACCAGTCGGGTTACAAACACACTGAGTGACTATTGAACATTGACAGACTGAAACTGACTTTAAAAAAGGACACAAAAGACAATATATCCTTGGGTCGACCATTTGTGGGGTTTATTTTATTTTATTTTGTTTTCAAAAGCGCGCTCTACCTTTGTTAATTGTGCACAACCTGCTAAATTTTAATAATTGCTAATAAATGCAATTGTGTTTTCTATACCTACTGTGTACAAGTCCTCTGTTGTCATACACCCTTGGCTCCTACGAATCTAGAACCTGTCTGATCTGGCCCATATCTCCCTTCTGTCCTCGTACTGTGGTTAAAGGTAACTACACTGCCGTAGTACATGCAAAGAAGGCAAGAAGTAGCACCACCAGTGTTACACAAGGCACCAAAAACTTCTGAATTTTCACTAGACTTTTGAGCTTGAGCTCTAGTAACAGCCACATTGCGTTTATGATTCTGGTCCGACTCCAACAAATCAAAAAGCACTGGAAAATCTCATCCCAAAACAGCTGAATAAGGAAAGTTATCAACCACCCCAACATTTAAAAGGTAAGCCTGTCCATTCACCTTAATGTACATGTCAGCTGTTGAGTACATCTTCTCGTCTCCATGCACACAACAAATGGGGATGTATCACTGACACGGACAATATTGGGTGGCACAAAATCTCTGTGTATAAGTGTATGACAACTGCCAGAATCAAGTAAAGCTCTTAAAGTTGTTCCATTAGCTTCAGTTTGTATCATTTTAACAGTCTGGTCACAATGGAGCCCATGTTCAGCATGTGAACATGGCATGAAACACATTTGAACCATCTTAGCTGAAGTTTTTAGGGACATTGGCTTTTGTTACATTGGTAACAAAAGATCCTTTTTGAATTTTTTAATGGTCTGCCAGCAAACTGGTTCTCACCCACAGGAGTTTTATCAGCTGACAATGGCCTTTGATGATACATCTGGGCTGATTTGGGGCCTTCCTTTGGCATTTTATTTGTATTACAAGTCCAGGGTTGTCCTTTCCTCCTGGCAGCTACAAACACAGAAGACGAATTGTGCTCTCGTATCCAAACCTGTAGCTCAGGGGACAACATTCTCAAATATTGTTCAAGGATGATTATTTCACCAATTTCTTGGCTAGTTTTACCTTTTGGCTGAATCCACTTTTCGTACCAATCTTTAAGTCGAGCATGCAACTCCTTAGGGTTCTCATCAAGCCTGACTTCAAGTCTATAGAATCTTTGCCTGTAGGTCTCAGGGTTAACATCATACTTGGACAAAACTGCAGCTTTTACTTTGTCATAACTGAGAGAGTCATCAATATCCATATGAACGTATGCCCCTCTTGCCTTACCCATTAGCAGTGATATTAATCGAAAAACCCAGTCTGTTTTTTCCCCACGATATGCTAAGGCAATGCGTTCAAATGTAGTCCGAAAATGCTCAATATCATCACTATCAGTTAACTTTTCCAGTCTGGGTTCATGGAATGGAAACTGACATGATAATGACTCACTGGATTCAGCTTGAGCTTGAGGAGAACTACAAATGTGAGGTAGCTCCCTTGACTCTGGTGACTCTGTGGTAGCTAATGGTAGCTCAGGCACTGGTGATGTCCAGGACTGCACCTCCAACTGTAAAAGCTGGAACTGATGTTGCAATGCTTTGAATTTTTGTTCTTGGTGTGCAATTACCTCCTCTTGCCTTGCTTCCCGAGCCTCCTGTTGACCCATTTGAGCTTGCAGTATTGATATCAGATCTGACAGAGTTGTCTCCCTTTCTTCATCCTCTGCACTCCCGACCATTTCAGAGACTCCAATTTCCTCCTCCACATCAGCTTCCTTCTACTGAACAGTTATTAGACCTTTCCTCCCCAATGCTTTTTTCTTGTTTCTGGGGGTAAAAAACCTCAAAAAGAACAAAAAGCAAAACTGTGTCCTCAACTGAAAGATCCCACTTCTGACACCAGTTGTGAGGGACCAAGCAGCCAAGGCATAGAGGACATGAAAAAATGTCTTCGAAAAGTGTTTTCTTTATTTTAACCCTCAAAGTTCAAAAGACAAAATTCAAAAACATAACTAGCGGGCCCATAAAAGAGGTCAACTAAATATAACTACAAAAAGTAATTTCCAGAAACTTAAACAAAGTGGACACAACTTAACTCACAAACTAACCTACTTACAAAGACACAGGAGGGTAGCTTTAATGGTGGTTTGGCCAAACCATTTACACACAATAGGGAGAAGAAAAAAACAAACCAATACAAACTAAGCACAGAATAGCATAAGTAAACCTAAAACAACCTTGTTCCTGATAAGCACATGGTTGGTCCTGCTGAGCAGGCATTTTGTTCTCAGAGTCCTCAGCTACGCCTTTTGCCCACACAGGAAACAGCCACCGCCCAAAATCGGGTAACTCAAAGAAAGAGAAACATAATTAATACAACAGAAAACATTTTTAGAAAAAACACACAATGCTATTATACGCACGCCTCATAATATCAGTGTTTGGTTTAAATAAAAATAATTAATGAATTATATTAACAATCGCTGCAGCACATGTCCAGCCAAATCGCTGGACATGCTCGTAGGCAAGAAGTGAAGCAGCTAATGGCGGTGAGAAGTGAGGGGGAGAGCAGACACAATCTGACCACTACCAGCACACCTTTGCACCGGAGGTTTTCGTAAAGCTTTTATTTTGGTATTTCCATTGATCCGTACAATAAATTTGCATGTTAGCTAGATATTTAGTTAAATCTAATTAGATTTCACATTTAACATTTAGATTTAACATTTAACATTTAGATTTAACATTTAAAATTGTGTTTTAAATATGAAAAGTTACAAATATTTTACTAAATGTTGTAAAAAAAAAAAAGACTCGAAAAAACATGTTTTTGTAAGGTTTTGAGCTAAATGTGGAAAAATGTTGCCGTTAATTTCAGCATGTTTCACTTTACAAACGGCGCCCCATATATTTTTAAGATTTTCAGGGCTGAGTACAATAACCTCAGTTTTATCTGAATTAAGAAGCAGAAAGTTAGCGGCCATCCAGGTCTTTATGTCTTTAAGACGTTCCTGCAGCTTAACTAATTGGTGTGTGTTATCTGGCTTCATGGACAGATAGAGCTGGGTGTCATCTGCATAGCAGTGAAAATGTATACTATGTCTTCTCATGATCCTGCATTGAGGGACCAGTTGATCAAATCTATATTCTTTAGGTTTTAGAGAACAAGACCGAGAGTCTCTATGAGGGTTAAAATGTCTGTGAAGGTTCTCATTCATCCAGGTCATCGTAGTCAAAGGAGTTTGCAAAGAAAAGCGTCTGGACTTCTTTAAGTTGCTTGAAGACGTTTCATCTCTCATCCGAGAAGCTTCTTCAGTTCTAAGGTCAAATGGCCGAGAGTCCCAGATTTAAACCCAGTGGGAGTATCCCCCCAAGGAGGGACAAAGGACCCCCTGGTGATCCTCTAATCACATGCGCCAAGGTGTGAAAGCGGGTGTGGGACCTAATCAGCCAAGGTTTCGGGTGAGCTCATTGTGAAACCTGGCCCCACCTTGTCATGTGAATTCCTGAGGTCAGATGGCCCAGGATGTGAGTGGGCGTTAAGTCGTCTGGGGAGGGAACTCAAAACTTGATTATAGATGGCAGACAGTTGGTGTCGTAAACCACCGCCTCTGTTCAAAGATGGTCGCTCACAGTGGACATAGATGGCTTCTTTCACTCCTCTTTCAAACCATCTGTCCTCTCTGTCCAATATGTGAACATTGGCATCCTCGAAAGAGTGACCTTTATCCTTAAGATGCAGATGGACTGCTGAGTCTTGTCCTGTGGAGGTGGCTCTTCTATGTTGTGCCATGCGCTTGTGAAGTGGCTGTTTGGTCTCTCCAATGTAGAGGTCTGGGCATTCCTCGCTGCACTGTACAGCATACACCACGTTGTTCAGTCTGTGTTTTGGAGTTTTGTCTTTCGGGTGAACCAGTTTCTGTCTGTTGTGTTGCCCAGTGTGTTGCTGGGTCTGAAGAAGAAGCTTCTCGGATGAGAGGTGAAACGTCTTCAAGCAACTTAAAGAAGTCCAGACGCTTTTCTTTGCAAACTCCTTTGACTACGATGACCTGGATGAATGAGAACCTCCACAGACATATTGCCGTACATTTTGGGAGGAACACCCTTCAACTGGTACGGGAGTATGAAAGGGAATCAAGGAAACTGGCGGATTATAGGAACCACCTTCGTTTCAACCTAAGATGCAGACAAAGCAGAGTTGTTCCTAAGAGCTTGCGCCTTGGATCCACTGTCAGAGGACACAGAGCAGACTTGATTCTACAGAGAGCACAGAATCACCTTTTAAGTGAAAGGATAAGACAGGTCCATTTCACTATAGATGCTCTCCAGATCAAGATCAGCCAGACTCTGCAGGAAGTGGAAACCCTTCTACCCTCTCCAATCTTAGAAGAGGTTCACAAGTTTGTGGACAAGGCTCAGCGGGCCCAACACTCTCAAGGAAAAGAAAGACAACGCAGGAAATTTCACACCTTGCTTTCAAAAACCCACACTCCTCAGTCTGAAACCACACAACCCAGAGAAGAAAACACACCTGAAGACAGTCGGGAGAAATGGGTAAAGAACTTTTCAGACCGGAATCTCACTGAACCTGAAAAGAGGGTTTTAGCCAAAGGACTCAATTTCGCCATTTCTCCGCAACAGTTGCCCATAGTGGACCTCATCACAGCCACAGAAACGGCCATACGGATTAATAAATTATCACAGACAGAAGCAGAGCAAATCAGGATGAAAGTCTCAGCCACCCTCTCCAGTGCGAAAGTCCCTCCGTCTAACCTCACACTACAAGAAAAGAAGGCCGTTGCTTCCCTGAGCAAAGACCACAACATCACTATATTACCAGCGGATAAGGGAAGGTGCACCGTGGTCCTAAACACAACGGATTACCACACAAAGCTCACTACTCTCCTCAGTGACAACAACACCTACGAAGCTTTAAAACGAGACCCCACAAGCAGCTACAAAAAGAAAGTTATAGCTTGCCTTCAAGACCTTGAAAAGGACAAAATCACTGACCGCCTCACATATCACCGCCTTTATCCAGGGGATGCCATACCCTGCATTTATGGACTTCCTAAAATCCACAAGGAAGGGGTCCCACTCAGACCCATAGTCAGTAGCATAAACCTCAGTCACTTATAACATTGCGAAACACCTTGCTACCATCCTTGCACCTCTCGTGGGGAACACCCCACACCACATCAAGAACTCCACCGACTTCACCGACAAGGTCCAGAAACTTACCCTGGATCCAGATGAAACCATGGTGTCCTTTGATGTAGTCTCTCTCTTCACTTGCATACCCACCACGGAAGCAGTGGAGACTGTCAGAAAACGACTACAAGAAGACAGCTCCTTGGAAGACAGGACCAACTTCACACCCGATCAGATTTGCACTCTGTTAGACCTCTGCCTTACCACAACATACTTCAAATACAACGAAGGCTTCTACAGACAAAAACATGGCTGTGCCATGGGCTCCCCTGTGTCACCTATTGTAGCCAACCTTTACATGGAGGAAGTGGAAAGAAAGGCTCTTGGCTCTTTTAAAGGGAGAGTACCCAGCCACTGGTACAGATATGTAGATGACACCTGGGTCAAAATCAAGACACAGGAAGTGGAATCCTTCACTGCGCACATTAACGCCGTGGATAAAAACATCAAGTTCACCAGGGAAGACACAAAGGATTACTGTTTGCCTTTCCTGGACTGCGCTGTGCACATTGAAGAGAATGGCAACCTCAACATTGAAGTTTACCGGAAGCCCACACACACGGACACGTACCTCCTCTTTGACTCCCATCACCCTCTGGAACACAAACTTGGAGTAATTAGGACCCTACACCACCGGGCAGAACATGTTCCCTCTAAGCCTGAAGGGATAAAGAAGGAACACACACATGTAAAGGAAGCACTGAAAACATGTGGTTATCCTAACTGGGCGTTCATAAAGTCAGCAAAGAGGCACAGAAAAGAAGATCAGACACCAGCGAGGGAGGATAAGAAAGACAGACGCAACAACGTTGTCATCCCCTATGTAGCCGGTGTATCAGAGAAACTCAGGAGAGTTTTCTCCAAGCACGACATCCCAGTGTACTTCAGACCCAGCAACACACTCAGACAGAAACTGGTTCACCCGAAAGACAAAACTCCAAAACACAGACTGAACAACGTGGTGTATGCTGTACAGTGCAGCGAGGAATGCCCAGACCTCTACATTGGAGAGACCAAACAGCCACTTCACAAGCGCATGGCACAACATAGAAGAGCCACCTCCACAGGACAAGACTCAGCAGTCCATCTGCATCTTAAGGATAAAGGTCACTCTTTCGAGGATGCCAATGTTCACATATTGGACAGAGAGGACAGATGGTTTGAAAGAGGAGTGAAAGAAGCCATCTATGTCCACTGTGAGCGACCATCTTTGAACAGAGGCGGTGGTTTACGACACCAACTGTCTGCCATCTATAATCAAGTTTTGAGTTCCCTCCCCAGACGACTTAACCCCCACTCACATCCTGGGCCATCTGACCTCAGGAATTCACATGACAAGGTGGGGCCAGGTTTCACAATGAGCTCACCCGAAACCTTGGCTGATTAGGTCCCACACCCGCTTTCACACCTTGGCGCATGTGATTAGAGGATCACCAGGGGGTCCTTTGTCCCTCCTTGGGGGGATACTCCCACTGGGTTTAAATCTGGGACTCTCGGCCATTTGACCTTAGAACTGAAGAAGCTTCTTGGATGAGAGGTGAAACGTCTTCAAGCAACTTAAAGAAGTCCAGACGCTTTTCTTTGCAAACTCCTTTGACTATGAGGGTTAAAGTTAGATGAGACTAGACAAGGACATGAGAAGCCAAGCAGGAAAAATAAGATGAGAGAGAGGGAGAAAGATGCAACCGCCTCCGCCAAAGCCAAACTGCCCTTTAAAAACGCATTCATTACTAACACTCTTACATGAGAATATTATTCAAGGTTTAGGAACAGTTTAATAGATAAAGGGTACAGACATGACTCTTAGTGATGCTAGAACAAATACAAACATAGGATTAGAACCCCAGTTAAACACGGGACAGATAAGTTAGAGTAGCCATATAAACTAAACTTGAAGAAGTTATTAATCCAGAAAATGACACCTACTGATGCAGCGCATTATTGAGGGGATGAGACCTACACATGGGGACTTACATTTCCTTAGGGATTAGTAAAGTATTCTAATTCTGAGTTACTAAAAGCTAGAGTACCGATGAAACTCAGGATCCCTGGTAACACTCTAGTTGTAGGTAATTATACCTAATATATGATCAGCAAATGAAAAACATGCTAGCTCTTGTTTAGAACTGAGTTTGCTTTCATTCATAGCGATTAAAACTGGTCTAACCAATCTAACGGCATGAGGGGGTGTGGTTCAGTACTGAAACTATTTCTGAAACTGCATAAAGCAAAGCAACAGAAAGTTTCTGAACTTCAGCAGCATTAGAAACTCTGCGCAGTACAACCCAAACATGGCAGGCAACGGTAAGTGATTACAGCATGGAGTTACATTTTACCCACATTTGGTGCTTTTACTTGAACTGTGAATATAAATTATGTATGGTGTTAGTATTAGATCAGGATAAAGTGAAAGTAGAAAGCATCTTGTGCCTCATCTTATTCAAAGGCAACCAGTTGTATTAAATTCCCGAAACTGTAAGTGAACTGCAGTCATCATTATGTTGGTGTGTGTGCTAATTAACTGGTCCATTTTGGCCGTATTGTAGAAGTTCATTATCAGTCACTTTGCACCATCAGAGGATGAAGCTGACTGGTTACAGTCAGGGTTAAAGTTGGGTTATTCCTATTCTTTTTTTTTTTCTAGCAATAACAGCAGCAAGAAAGATCATGTTAGCTAGCTGCACGTCAGCTATGGTGCATGAATCTGGTGATAGTTAGTTTATAATATCAACTGATAAATTCTGTTAAATTTCAAATTGGCCATCTGAGTTGTCAAATGATCTTCAGGAATTTCCTTACAGCATTTTTCTGCAGGAGACAGCATATAGTTCAATGTAATGTAATGATGATCAATATTATCCAGGAGAAAGACAGCTCAGTGTCAGATTTGATCCTAAAGCAATCTCTCCATCAATCAAACATCCCGTTCTAACCACCAACCCAGAATATGTCATTTTATTTTTATTCAATTGTCCTTCAAAGTTTTGGAAATCAATGAAAAAAGAAAATAATTCTTCCTGACACACATCAACAAATGGTTTGGCTTCTTAGAAACAGCATTAGGTAGAATTAGGGTTCCAATCTTTTCACATGTTGGCAATAAACATATCTTTGATACATACAAATATATCCTCCTGAGAACCAAAGAAAAAAGAATCTTCTAGTGATGTGTTGGTCGCGAACGAAATGGCTCTTAGAGCCGGATCTTTGACATGAACTACGCGAGCCGTGGTTTTTTGTTTTTTTTTTTCTTTCTCTCACCCTCTCTCTCACAGTTTTTTTCCGCTTCACTCCGCATGCGAGCCTTGTGCTTTGCGCTGGGAAGAGGGGGGAGGGGCGGTAGTTACACTACTCTGTTCCTGTGCAGTAGCAGCACAGGAACAGAGCAGGAGGGAGAGACAGAGAAAGAGAGCCAGGGACAACAACGTCACATTAGAAAGGTATAGTAATCATCCACAACTATTTTCAGTTGCGGATGATAAAGGATTCAGAAAGTTTATTCATGCAAGTAGTAATATACCTGTACCTTTTTTGCCCCACCCACCCCACTTCCCCTTTTCCCCCCACTTCCCCTTTTCCCTCACCCCCTCCCCTTTTCCCCTGCGCGTCCATGTGAGTGCGTGTGAGCGTGAACGGACTTTTGCTCGTGCATGTGAGTTGGGGGGTCATATGAGTTTACATGTGTTTAATAGCTTTTTATTTAATGAGACCATTATGTGTTTTAATTAAACTGTTTTTAAAGGATTGTATAGGTCTCAGCGCTCTGTTATTTACACATAGATGATTTATTTTAGCTAGTTTAGGAGCATTTTACTTTTTCTTTAGTGCTTCGAACAGTCACAGGAGCAAATAGTTTTAAACAGAGCACCACAAACAACATGTATTCTTTTAGAAATCAACTTTGCTTGTGATACTTCTAAAAAACCGTGTATTCCCACACAACATTTAATTTAACTAGTTTAGGAAGATTTCACTTTTCTAATAGTTTCATAGGCTAATAGTTTTCAAAGAGAGTGCCACAAATAACAGGTATCCTGTTGCACACTTGGATTAAAATGAATTGAAACCAGTGTGGCTTTGTGAGTTCGCCTTTACTGTATCTGCAAACATATATGTAGACATAGCACAACGTTACACACTTTTGCAGTCTCACACAACTCTTATAAGCGCACTGCCTTATGGTTAGTGGCTGGGCTTATTTACTCCCGCTAGAGCTGCTCATTTTAGGGGATACTCCCTCTTGTGGTGTAACGGAGGAATAACTACCCTTTCTGCACTATGTCATTTTTGGAGACTGGGGCACACATTATTTTACAACAATCAAAGAAAATACATATTTGAACAATCAGACCATTTAACTAACTATAATATTGTAACTAAAGATTATTTGGGTGTGTCCTGTTTTGTCCACGATTTCTTTCTTGTCCTTACAATCCCTTTAGAAATAAACTGTGATACTTGTAAAAACACATATCCCCACACAGTGTTTAATTTAACTAGTATAGGAGCATGCCACATTTCTTTAGCACTCTGAAAGACACACAGAGGCTATTAGTTTTTTAAACAGAGCACCACAAATAACATGTATTCTTTTCGAAATAAACTGTGATACTTCTAAAAACTGTGTATTCCCACATAGCCACACGAGCACTGTATCAACCCCACAATGTTCCTTTAATACAACTAGTCCTATAACTATCTACTAGTCACAAACACACATAGATGATTTAACTGTTTTAGGAGCATTTTACTTTTCTTTAGCGCTCTGAAAGACACAGAGGCTAATAGTTTTTAAACAGAATACCACAAGCAGCAGGTATTCCTTTAGAAATAAACAGGGATACTTCTAAAACTACATATTCTTAACTCTGCAACAGTTAGACAGAGGGGTTACAGTTAGACCCCCTACAGTCAGCAGAAGAAGTCATAAAAAAAGAGCCATCCTTATCAAGAGCATCCCAGCACTCACACATCCCAACTGTAGTTCCATAGTTTTCCATTACAAAACAGTTCCTTTATCTTATCTTATCATGTCAGAGGCCAACTGAAACCAAATCCACCTATATAAAAACATCCCATCAGACACACAGTATTTTCCTCAGCACTTCACAACTGCCCCAAGGTATAGTGTTTTAACTTTTTATTTTTTCGGATCTCAGACACAGCGGTGTGAGGTAGTTAGCACACAGTTTGGACGTGTAGAAAACATCGTTTGTTTGTTTGGAACACACCAGCAGAGAGGTAGAATTCATAGCTGTTCATAAGAGTTTAATTTAATCAAACCTCATTTTACGGATCTAAGTGGCTCCTCATCACTACCCAATTCACCATTTTATTTAAATATCAGAATTTTCAGAATGAGGATCCAAGCGGGACACAGAGGCTGCTAGTTTTAACACACCAGAATGCAAACATAAATAAAAGCCTGACTATCCTGAGAGCCTAGCTGCAGCGACACCTTTCTTTCACACGGATGCCTGGATGTGCGTTGGAGCTGCCTTTGCTACCCGCACACAGCGTTTCTGACCTACGGGCGTTGCTTATACAACAGAGAAAAGCAACAATACAGCGTGTTTCTCTGCTCCAAGACATCGGGGGGCCTTTCACACGGTAAGCATGTCTGTTATACCCAGTGCATAAATGTCTGTATGTCCGCGCTGATTATTCAAACCCTGTTTAAAATGTGACACATATGTTGTCTGAAAACAAATCCTCTAAATTTGCAAAGTTACTGATTTGAAAATATATTTTCAAATTTTTAGTTGCATGACAAACATACGATAGACTCTTGAGCGTATTTATTTATATAGCTACATTCACAATGGTACAACCGTGCTAAATAAAAGATGCCCAAGCACCAATGCACTCTAATGCAAGCCTCTAAACTGTGTGTTTGATAAGTGCATGAATTGTACCTCTACCTCTACAGCTGAAAACAGTTTGTATCCGCACTCTGAGGGTCTGCTGAATTGTTTTTAATATGGCACTTTTTGATGAACTGCAGATGATGAATTCCTCTTTATTGGAGATAGTGTCCTTAAGTTATTGTTGCTCATACTTACTGAGTTCCCTAGCTACTTCTTTACTATGTCAGTAAACTTTTTGAAAAGGAAGGTGTTGTAGATTTAAAGAAACATCCTAATTGAAGCAAAGGCAAAAAATTGGAATGAATTTTATGTGACTGTTCATATTAAAGCCAACAACAAGTGAAAATCCAAAACAGACTCCAATCCTTTGTATTAATGATCTCCCCCTCTCTCTCTCTCTCTCTCTCTGTGTGTGTGTGTGTGTGTGAGTGTGTGTGCCCTCACAGAAGGAAGGTCACAGCAGGAGCTTTTCTCAAACGCATTACCAATCAGTTTATTTTTTACAAGTAGTGTAGCTCATACAATGGTATAAATGTATTATTTGCGATACTTTATGAATATGAAACTCTAAAGATTTTGAGTTCATGCACATTGTGAAACAAGAATCTAAATATTTTGTGTCACAATGATTTCTATAAAAACATGTTTATGGGGACAATGTAACAAATCTTTTGTGCGCCCAATTAATGATCAGTGGTAATTGAAGAGGAAGCTTGAACCCGGGCTCTGGACATTTTCATGACAAGTGACAGCGCAGACATCTACTAATGAGAGAACATGTTTTATCATCATAAACACGATGATATGAAGCATCATTAAAGTGTCACTTCAGTAATGTTGACTCATGTTTTTAATAGATGACTTTAAAACACTAAACACTAATTTCTGTGGTTTATTTTAAGCTTACACAATATAACATGTGGTAAGACGACGAGTTTTACTTCTCACTGTCCGTGTTATATGTATCTATTTATCACGTATGCTACTTTGCTCCGTGGACTGTAAAATGTTTCATTGTATTCATAAAATAAACCAAACTTTCACCGTCTGCATCTTTTACTGTTTTTCTGCTTTTGTTCACTCCAAGTTTGACAAAACCTACAGACATCCAGAGTTAACTCACTAACAATGTGGAGCAGTCTCAGTGTATTTAGCTGCTTTTTCCCTAAACACAACCAACTGAGAGAAACGCTTGTAGTCCTCACTTTGGTCATTTGAACGCTGAAGGAGATTTGTTCCATAGACACCTTATACTAGTGTTTCCTGCACTTAATCTATCACTACTATGTTCTATTTAAATCCAGATTCCTTTTATAGTTTGCAGTGAGAACAGAAAGGAAGATGAATGATTGCGTTTTTATGATGCATAGTAAAACTATCCCCTCTTCTTCTTCTGTCTGTGTGTGTGTGTGTGTGTGTACAGCTCGGGCGCTGAGATGATAGGACAAGAAATAGCACAGTAATAATAATCAATAGTGAAAGACAAAAGAAAAAAAGAAAAAAAACATTGAAATTAGAAACTGCCAGTATCCATAATGAATTAAATGTCATGGATATGTAATAAACACGTTTATACAATGTGAGCTTTCTCAAGGTGAGTACAAAACGGAGTCCAGGATTTTGAGAAAACATTTGCTGCAGGTGTTTGCAGGTATCGAACTTTTTCCAGTTGAATGACTGATAACATGTCAGGAGGGAGGAGCAGCGGACTTCCATTCCTTTAGAATAAGTCTTTTCGCAATCATCATTCCGAGGTCGATTGGCACCCGCACAGTCGCAGGGATAGTTCTGGAACGTACACAGCCAAAAACTGCAATTTCTGGATTGGGTGAGATGGAAATTCCATAAGCTTTAGAGTACCAATCAAATATTTTGGACCAAAAATTGGTCAATGAGGGGCAATGCCAAAAAGCGTGAGCCAATGTGCACTCTGATGTTTTACATCTGTCACATATGGGGGAAGTTGAAGGATAAATTTTGTGTAGTCGAACCTTGAAATAATGTAGCCGATGGACAATTTTAAATTGTATTAATTGATGTCTGCTGTTAACAGAGCAGGAATGAATTTTTGATAGGCATTTGTCCCACATCGATTCTGATATTTCTATGCCCAAATCCTCCCTCCAAGCGTCTCTTATCCTCGTAGTCTGCACTTCAATGCTGTCATCAAACAAATGTACAAATGTAGAAATCAAATGTTTGGAGTAAGGAGGGCTCAGGAAGACCTTAAAAAGGTTATGTTCATGTGGAACATCTTGGTAATTCTTCATATTGGATTGCGTAAAATGCCTGACTTGTAGGTAACGGTAAAAATGTGAATGTGGTAAATCGAATTTTTGCTTTAGCTGATTAAATGATGCAAATTTTCCATCTATATAAAGATTTGAATTTGATTAAGCCCTTCTCCTTCCAAACATAGTAGGATTTATCACCCCAAGTAGGCAAAAAGGCATGGTTATCACATATTGGTGCCTGCACAGAGGAGTTTGGCAGTTCAAAAAAACCTCTAACTTGGTTTAAAATCCGCACAGATTGTTTCGGAACAAACCCCAGTTTCTTAAGACTCTCAGCCCTCCCTACTTTTGAGAAAAGCAGGGCCTCTAGGGAGGAGTCCCTCACAATGCCAGCCTCCATTTTAACCCAAAGGGGATGTTGAAGTTACCAAGATCTGAGGATGTCTGTTGCCAGAAGGTCAAGGCTCTTAGATTTGCAGCCCAGTAATAATGTTTAAATATTGGTAAACTCAGGCCTCCCTCCAATTTGGATTTTTGTAGATGTAGTTTTGAAATCCTAGGATTCTTGTTGTTCCATATGTAAGAAGTAATAATCGAGTCCAACTCCTTAAAGAAAGAGGAAGTGAGATAAATAGGAAGATTTTGGCAAAGATACAGAAATCTAGGAAGAGAGACCATTTTTATGGAATTTATACGACCAACCATAGATAGGTGAAGAATTTTCCACGACTCAATGTTATGCTTTAATCTTGATAAGAATTCAGCAAAGTTCAAGCTAAAAATTAATTTGGGATCTTTAGGAACAGTTAATCCAAGGTATGTGAGATGGTCGTTAACTATTTTGAATGGAACATTACAAAGAAAACTCGGCGAACCGGTTTTAGACAGAGGCATAAGTTCACTTTTAACCCAGTTAATTGTATATCCTGAAATTTTGCCAAATGAGGTGACCAGATTAAGAAGGGATGGTACAGATTCTTCTGCATTACGCAGGTATAATAGTACGTCGTCTGCGTACAAACTAATAACAGTTTCAACCCCTCCGACCAAGAGCCCTTGTAGTTTTGGATGTGCTCTTATCTTAATCGCAAGGGGCTCTAATGCCAGAGCAAATAGAGCGGCGGACAGGGGGCAGCCCTGCTGAACAGAGCGCTGCAAAGGAAATGGCGCCGACCTCTCTCCATTTGTGAGAACTGAACAGATTGGATTTGCGTATACTAATTTTACCCAAGATATAAATATTTCACCAAACCCAAACTTCCGTAATGACTCGAACATATAAAACCACTCAACCTGATCAAAGGCTTTGTGTGCATCAAGAGCTAAAATTGCTGCTCCTCCCGAACTACCATGGTCAGAATAGATGGTGTTGAGAAGACGTCTAACATTGAAAAAAGAAAGTCTGCCAGGGATAAATCCCGTTTGATCAGGGTGAATAATGGAGGTCAGGTACTTGTTCAATGTAGTTGCTAAAATTTTGGTTATCACTTTTCGATCAAAATTTTGAAGAGCAATTGGCCTGAAGTTAGCAGGATCTAAGTCATCTCTGCCTTTCTTTAAGATTAACGAAATATTTGCTTCATACAGAGTTTGGGGTAGTACGCCCCTGTTTTTAGAATCACGCATCATCCTAAGCAAGAATGAAGCAAGACCATCAGAAAATTTCTTATAAAATTCTATGCCAAAACCGTCAGGGCCTGAAGCCTTCCCAGATGCAAATGACTTAATAGCAGCTACCACTTCTTGCAATGTAAAGTCCGAATCGAGTTGATCTCTGGCAGCTTCATTTAGTCTAGGCAGACAGAGAGAATCAAAAAAGTCATTTAAGGCAGACTGTGGTACGTTCAGCTGGGAAGAGTACAACTCCTGATAGAACTCTCTGAAGCGCTTATTAATTTCTATAGGGTTTGTTAGAAAAGCACCAGATTTAGATCTTATTTTGTGAATTGCTCTCGAAGCTTGTGTTCCTTTCAGTTGTTGCGCTAGCAATTTACTGGGTTTGTCTCCAATCTCAAAATATTTATGTTTCAGCTTCAGTAGTAGATTGGTAACCTGGTCACTCATAATTGCATTGTATTCGTATTTGAGTTTTAATAATTCTCTGTAATCCTCAGGTGATTTAGAATTCTGGTAAGCCCTTTCTAGACGAGGAATGGCACTATTAATTTCAGAAAGTCGCTTCATCTTCTCCTTTTTGAGGCCTGAGCTATAGGAAATAATTTCGCCACGCATTACAACTTTTAATGTTTCCCACAGTGTTGAGTCAGAGACCTCTCCGTTGTCATTTGAGTCAAGAAAGTCCCTGAGTTTGGGTGTAATATATTTAATAAACTTTTCGTCACTGAGAAGGGTTGGGTTGAAACGCCAGGAATAGTTCACTTTAGGCAAACTACGACTCAGTGATATAGATGTGGGACTGTGATCAGAAATCAAAATGTTATGATATCTGGAATTTGAAATTTGAGAAATAAGGCTTGAACTGACCAAAAAATAATCAATTCGACTGTAGGATTTGTGGACGCCAGAGTAAAAGGAGTAATCTTTATCAGTGGGATGTTGAAGTCTCCAAATGTCTACTAAATTTCTAGCTTTAGAAAGATTATTCAGAAGCCGCACAGAGGCAATCTCTAGGGGAGGGCGAGATGACAGCCGATCAAGATAAGGGTCTAAATAGCAGTTCCAATCTCCTGCTATTACTATATTTGAGTCAGTATCATCCGGTAGCAAGTCAAACACCTTTCTGAAAAACATAGGCTCATCTGTGTTTGGGCCGTAAATATTTAGTAGGGCTAACGGGAGAGAAGCTATCATCCCTGAAACCATTATGTATCGTCCCTGAGGATCGTTGATTACGGATTTTAGTTGAAATGGGACATTTTTCTTAAATAGTATGGCTACCCCCCTGGCATGTGATGTAAAGGGTGACTGATATATTTGAGATATCCAGTTACATTTCAAAACATGCCGCATTGTAGATTTTATATGGGTTTCTTGCAGAAAAATTACATCTGCACAAAGAGATTTCAAATGTTTAAATACTTTACCCCTTTTGACAACTGAACCAAGCCCTCTACCATTCCATGATACAAGCTGCAAATCTCTGTTTCCCATTTGTATACTAGCCTGTGACCTAGCCATTATAGTGGGGAAAAATGAAAAAAAGAGAAATGATAAGGAGTGACATTGTTCATACAAAATGACCAAAAGTCATAAACTGGCAGTAATGAAACTAGTGCACCTGAGCTGTAGAACAAGAACGAATCAAAACATAACCCACCCCTTCCCCAAAAAACGCGTCCCCCGGAACCTGACGCATAACATCCCCTCTTCACTTCGAAGGGAGCTGCCGGGCAAATGGCAAGATATCTTCACGCCCACCACTCAGAATAAAAACATAAATGTGCTATGAATTACCACCACAATGTAATAGAAAAAGCAAACATCATTCACTGAGAAAATGCTAAACCAGTAAGGATGTCTCATCTAAAGTTGTTGGTATAATGTTGTACTTGAAAGTCCAAAGCCAGTTCTTAGCATGGTGTCTTTTAAAGTTATGAGTCTTAATATTGCTCAGGCATTCCTGCAGTCAGAACCACTACAGTTACCTTAAACTAAGACCTTAATTTCTCATAGTCGACCCGTGTCCTTTAATGCAGCGTGCCGCCTCATCTGCGTCGTTGAAGATTGACGGTGCTTGTCCGTCACGCCAGTATACATAGAGCCTTGCCGGGTAACGTAGTGTGTGCTTGATTCCATCACTGCGCAGGGTTTGCATCACACCATTAAAAGCGCGACGCTGGTTCATCACTTCGTTGGTGTAGTCTGGAAATATCATCACCTTGTTTCCTTTATACTCGCAGCCTTTTTGCATCCTGCAGCGACGCAGGATCAGCTCCTTCTCCTGAAAATGATGAATGCGGGCCAGGATAGTGCGTGGTTTAGCACCTGCAGTTGGTTTCGCTTTGCGCGGTGTGCACGATCAACTTTTATCGGATGTGGAAAGTGCTCCTTTCCCAGCAACTCCGGGATAAGCCTAGAAACAAAGTCAGTGGGCATTCCTTTTTTCTCGTCCTCAGGTATGTCGACAATTTTGATACTGTGTCTGCGAGAGCGGGCCTCTAAGTCCTGGAGTTTGGTTTTGAGTTGGTTGGCGTGCTGAGTTAGGTCCGAACATTTGGCTTCTAGCGCTTCTACGCGCTCGTCCAAGGCACACGTCGCTTGTTCTTGACTTTCCATGCGGTTTTTCATGTCTTTCTGCTCCGAAAGGAGCGACTGAAATCTAGCCTCAAAAGTATCAAACCGCTCGTCAATCTTCCCCATTATAGACATGGCCATTTCCCGACACATCTCCTTGCATAGGGTGTAGGTTCTGTCTTCGTGGGGGGCAGCCTCTGGTTCGGTAGGGCTACTGGTGCTAGCATTAGCCCCGCTAGTGGTGTTGCTAACATAGCCCTCGATGGTTTTATTCTTGCTTGGAGGGTTCGTTTTCGGTCTCATTGCACAAAAATGGACAGCGTAGATCAGCCTGGAAACATTCACCCGCAAAAAGTATCCGCCTGTGTAAGAATTTATGGTGGTGTTCAGTAAAAATCTGAGTTTTGGTGGAGAGCTCTGAAAAGCGCGTCTACATCCTACCGCTGCTCACTAGCGCCCCCAAAAATATATTTTTAAATCAGTAACTTTGCAAATTTAGAGGATTTGTTTTCGGACAACATACGTGTCACATTTTAAACAGGGTTTGAATAATCAGCGCTGACATACAGACATTTATGCACTGGGTATAACAGACATGCTTACCGTGTGAAAGGCCCCCCGATGTCTTGGAGCAGAGAAACACGCTGTATTGTTGCTTTTCTCTATTGTATAAGCAACGCCTGTAGGTCAGAAACGCTGTGTGCGGGTAGCAAAGGCAGCTCCAACGCACATCCAGGCATCCGTGTGAAAGAAAGGTGTCGCTGCAGCTAGGCTCTCTGGATAGTCAGGCTTTTATTTATATTTGCATTCTGGTGTGTTAAAACTAGCAGCCTCTGTGTCCCGCTTGGATCATCATTCCGAAAATTCTGATATTTAAATAAAATGGTGAATTGGGTAGTGATGAGGAGCCGCTTAGATCCGTAAAATGAGGTTTGATTAAATTAAACTCTTATGAACAGCTATGAATTCTACCTCTCTGCTGGTGTGTTCCAAACAAACAAACGATGTTTTCTACACGTCCAAACTGTGTGCTAACTACCTCACACCGCTGTGTCTGGGATCCGAAAAAATAAAAAGTTAAAACGCTATACCTTGCGGCAGTTGTGAAGTGCTGAGGAAAATACTGTGTGTCTGATGGGATGTTTTTATATAGGTGGATTTGGTTTCAGTTGGCCTCTGACATGATAAGATAAGATAAAGGAACTGTTTTGTAATGGAAAACTATGGAACTACAGTTGGGATGTGTGAGTGCTGGGATGCTCTTGATAAGGATGACTCTTTTTTATGACTTCTTCTGCTGACTGTAGGGGGTCTAACTGTAACCCCTCTGTCTAACTGTTGCAGAGTTAAGAATATGTAGTTTTAGAAGTATCCCTGTTTATTTCTAAAGGAATACCTGCTGCTTGTGGTATTCTGTTTAAAAACTATTAGCCTCTGTGTCTTTCAGAGCGCTAAAGAAATGTGGCATGCTCCTATACTAGTTAAATTAAACACTGTGTGGGGATATGTGTTTTTAGAAGTATCACAGTTTATTTCTAAAGGGATACCTGTTATTTGTGGCACTCTCTTTGAAAACTATTAGCCTATGAAACTATTAGAAAAGTGAAATCTTCCTAAACTAGTTAAATTAAATGTTGTGTGGGAATACACGGTTTTTTAGAAGTATCACAAGCAAAGTTGATTTCTAAAAGAATACATGTTGTTTGTGGTGCTCTGTTTAAAACTATTTGCTCCTGTGACTGTTCGAAGCGCTAAAGAAAAAGTAAAATGCTCCTAAACTAGCTAAAATAAATCATCTATGTGTAAATAACAGAGCGCTGAGACCTATACAATCCTTTAAAAACAGTTTAATTAAAACACATAATGGTCTCATTAAATAAAACGCTATTAAACAAATGTAAACTCATATGACCCCCGAACTCACATGCACGAGCAAAAGTCCGTTCACGCTCACACGCACTCACATGGACGCGCAGGGGGAAAGGGGAGGGGGTGAGGGAAAAGGGGAAGTGGGGGGTGATAGGTTTGTAGCTTGAACCTATTCGCTGGAACGTTGAAGGCAATGTGATTACACAACAAGCAAGACACGAGTAGGCAACATTCTTTATGTTTCACGTGCACGGGAGAGAACTGGACAGGCACCGTTCCTTCGCTTGACCCCAGTCGCTCTCGTCCGCTCTCCCATAACACTGCTCTTTTATTGTGGTTACATGAATATGCATAGGTTCATTAACATATGACATCTTATATAGGTATGCATGTGAACAAAGAATACCGTGTGTGTGTGTGTGTGTGTGTGTGTGTGTGAGCTGCTGACCAAAAAGGTCATAAAGAGGGTAACCTCCCCACACCCAATCTATGGTTCACCCTAGATAACACAGTGAAGCCATACAAAGGGCAGGAAGTTTTACCACATCAGACCTTCACAAGGATGTTTGCCTGTGATAAAACACTACAGCCCCCCACTCAGAACCTCGAGAATCTGGGGAGGGGAGAACAAAAGAATTCCTTTCAACACACAGTTAAAGTACAAATGGTAAGAATAAAAATGACAAACATTTAACAATTCACCTTAACAGGGGGAAAAGGGAAGTGGGGGGCAAAAAAGGTACAGGTATATAGGGAAAGGGGAAGTGGTGGGGGAAAAGGGGAAGTGGGGTGGGGGTGGAGGGGGCAAAAAAAGGTCCAGGTATATTACTACTCATGCAGGCCCATATGACAGAGAATGTGCATCTTCTTTTTGTTTTCATATTTTAATTTATATTTAATTGTGTTGTGGTTTGCAGTGTTTTGTGTTGTTTCACTTTAAATTTAAAATTTAAAAGGAAGAAACTGAAAATTTAAATAGTTAAAAGTTGAACTGTGAATAGTTCGTTTTTGTATTATATGATTTATTTATTACATTTTATGTGGAGTGAATAAATAAAAGTATATTTACGGTGGCCCCTAGAGACAAAGCATGTACAAACTTCAAAACACGTACGAACCCTGAAGCACGTACAAACTCCAAAACACATAAAAACTCAGAAGCACGTAAAAACTCCAAAACACGTACAAAACACAACAGAAGTGCTCCAGAATGCTAGCCGCAGTGTTAAGCTTTTGTTACCTAGTGGCTACACAAGCCAGCAAGTACCAACAACTGGATTTGGTGTGTGGTAGTAACAGGTAAATGAACTTTTTTTTTTTAATTATTTGAATATATATGAGTGTTTGTGTATAAATACACAATCCATACAAGTATGCTTTCAATTGTGTAATTTAAGTGATCTAAGTAGCTGTGCTTTGAAGTTTGTACGTGCTTTGTCTCTAGGGGCCACCGTAAATATTTATATATAAACATATATAAATAAAACCACTTTTTTTACATTAGTAATTCCTTTTGTGCATAATTTTATATTATTGTAAATAATTAATTAATTAAAGCAACAAAACAACCTGAAGAGCTGGTTCGGAGCTGAAAGAGCCGGCTCTTTTTAGTGAGCCGAGCCGAAAGAGCCGGTTCTCTAAAAAGAGCCGGAAATCCCATCACTAGAATCTTCCCATTGAATCTTTTTTTTGGGGGGTGATTTCCTTCCTCGTTGGAGCTATAAGTGGCCACCCAGACTTTCCTCCATTTAGGACATCAGGAATTAGTAGAGTAGCTCAAATAAGTTATGGACATGAATGAACAGGCTGGTTCTCAGGTGGATATGGTAGAGTGTTGTATTTTATTGATTGATTGATTGATTTTGTTTCTGGGTCTTAGATAAGTTCGGGTACTGCATAATCTGTTCACTTATACCAGGGGTGTCCAAACTTTTTTCACTGAGGGCCACATACATAAAAATATAGGAGGGGCTGGGCCACTTACTAGAAATTAGGTATATAACCTTAACTGTAGCGTATTAAAGTTAGAAAAATCATTTAAAAGTGGTCAAATGTGTTATATTGTTGAATATAATTAAAGACAAAACTGCCTTCATCACAGCTTTCCATAAATGGATCTTTATTAATTTATTCAGAAAAAGCTTTGGTAGCTCATTCTCAGAACAGCAGCAGATTTCTTCTTAGACGGAAGATTTACAGCACAGAGAAAAAACAATAAAGGGGAAAATGGGACGGGTACATTTCAAGTTTGTTATTTAAGTTCTTAGGCTTAGCAACACACCTGTTAACGTTCATTTGAAACGGTTATCAACATTAACAGACTGAACTGGACTTAATAACAGGAGTACATATAATTTTAGTAAATTATTCTGGTGAGTATCAGCTGCGCTGGGTATGTAAATCGGGCCATCCAGCGGCGGTGCTCATTGTACACCACTCGTGCCAAAAATCCGGACAAATGTCACTTGATCAAGGAGCAGATCTGCATCAGATGAGATCAGCTGACTTTGCGTGTGCGTGCGCTGTGCACAGCGGTGTGTACTCTGTGTGTTAACAAGAAAAACGCATATAAGAAAGTGGTGCGCAAAAGCAGGGTAGTGACAGAATTGATGCGCATTATTGATATTTGAAGCACGTGTACCTGCACATGCATGCATATTAACACACGGGTACTGTGGAATATATTTTGTACTCACCTAAAGTGCTCGTGCTCTCGTCCAGTCCCCGCAAAAAACATTAGTTGTGCGGTGTCTGTGGCATCAGTGCTCGGATCGCATGCGATGGAGTAAAAATCAAAAGCACAGCTTTATCAGACAGTTGCAGTTTAATGTTGGCTGGCGAGTCTTCAATGCGTCGCACAACTGTATTTCTGGACATGCTGACGTTGTTGAAGTCCTGCACTTTTTCCGGGCACATTATTTCGGTGACTTTAACGAGGCAGCGTTTTATGAGGTCTCCATCTGAAAAAGGCTTGCCATGTCTTGCGATGAGTTGGGCGACCTCATAGCTGCTATTGGAGCCTTTTCCTGGACAATTTGAGCACGAAAAAATACTGTTGCTGACCCCGCAGGATAGCTACCATTTGCTTTCATTTCTGCTCTCGCTCAGCACCAGTGTAGGATGCATAGGCCTGATGTTTGGTTTCTGTCACGGTTCTGGGTCCGTTGGACCCAGTATTTTGAGTTTATTATATTTTGGTTACTTTTGCATTATGGATTGTTTCTTATGTTTCTCTGACACTTTGTGTTTCTGTTATCTTGGTGTTTTGGATTTTCTCATTTTGTGGTGATGATGATTATTGTTATTGAGTTCCATGTTTCTGTTTATTGGTATTTAGGATTTGTGTTCTCATGTTTTGTGTGGGTTTAGTTCCATGTGTCATTTTCTGTCTGTCTCTCAGTGTCAGGTCTGCGTCTTGGTGTTGTGTTCTCATTTCCTGTTTTATTGTGAAGGTCCGCGTCTCATGTGAGTGTGTTCAGTTTTACCTCTGTCTCGTCTTGTTGATTACTCCCAGCTGTGTCTCCCACCTGTGTGTAATCTCCCCGTGTTTCTCTGTGTATTTAAGTCATGTCTTCAGTCATTGTAGTTGCTGGTCCGTCTGTGTATCCACCCTGCGTCATCTGTGTGTCTCCCTGCCGTCTTCCATCATTCCGTCTTCTGCTATTCGTGTTCAGGTTTGTGCTCTTGTTCAGGCTCTGTAGTTTAGTTTACCCAGTATAGTTCAGTTCTCCGTTTGCTGTTTTGTCCTTTTCTTTTGTGTTTAATAAACCACCCTATCACCTGTACAAGTGCCTGCATTTGGATCCTTCCTTATTTTCCACACGGCTCATCTCACTCGCCGTGACAGTACGGACCAGCCAGCTATGGATCCAGCGGCATTCACCCCACCCACGGAGCTTCGAAAGCTCATAACGGACTCAGCTACCAAGTTAATCAACCTGTGGCTAAACCATGAGGGAGAAGCGTTTCTCTATGCTGTGGAGGACAAGCTACAACAGCTTATCTCCGATTATCCCTGGCTATTGGACTCACTCCACCCGCTTGTTCAAAACTTCATTCTCCACGAACTACACCTTCACCCCCCCGCCGTCACTGCTCGCCCGCTCGCTTCAACGGAGGACGTGCCGTCCGTACCGCCGGATGAAGAGTTACCCGGCCCGTCGGAGCCGTCTCCACGGAGGAAGCGACGTTCACGCCGTCGGCGCGGCACCCCACAGCCGGAATTCAGAATGTCAGAGCAGCCGGCTGTGGTGAGTGAGAGGGACACTTTTGTTGATTCTGTTGCTTCTGTGACTGTGGTTTCTGGGGCTGTTTTTTGTGTTTCTACTGAGGATAACCATGATTTCCCCGTCTCACCCATGCCCGGAGCTTCTAAGGCTGCCTGTTCGGAATCCTCGTTCCAAGTTTATGACCGTGTCCGCTCCTTTATCCCGTCCTCACTTCCATCCCAGTCAAATGCCAGGCCTGTAACGCTGCCCTCAGTTCAGTCAGCTCACTCACCCATTCAGCCACCATCCTCACTGTCTCATGCTAAGCAGGGAACACACTTCACCATTACATCTGCTGGTTCTCTTAAGCTGGCCACCTCTGTGACAGTTAGTCCCTCTAGGGCCTCCCCAGAGGCTGGGTGTCACTCACCAGCTGACTCTGGACCCCTAGAGGTCAAGACGCCAGCGCCAGCAGTTTCACTGGGGTACTCACCAGAGCAGTCTCGGCTCTCAGCGCCCCCTGAGAGCTCAAGTGAGTTCACCCGTCCGCCTCCGTCCTCTGCTGAGTGTATTGGGGAACACTTTCAGCCCTCTGAGGACTGCATCCCACTGTTGCTGCCTGAGTCTAGCCACTGTGCTGCTCAGTTCCAGCCAGTGTCCACACCGGCAGAGGTCTGCGCACCTGCTGCCCCAGTGTCTGCTTCCACTGGAGGGCCCGAGGAGCCCGTCCAGTCTCAAGCCACGTTAGCTGGGGGTTCAGAGGAGCCCAGCCAGCCTCAAGTGTCATCAGCTGGGGGTTCTGGAGAACCCAGCCAGCCTCAAGTGTCGTCAGCTGGGGGTTCTGGAGAACCCAGCCAGCCTCAAGTCACGTCAGCTGGGGGTTCAGGTGAACCCAGCCAGCCTCAAGTCACGTCAGCTGGGGTTCAGGTGAACCCAGCCAGCCTCAAGTCACGTCAGCTGGGGGTTCAGGTGAACCCAGCCAGCCTCAAGCCACGTCAGCTGGAGGGCCCGAGTCGCCCGTCCGGCCTCAAGCCACGTCAGCTGGAGGGCCCGAGTCGCCCGTCCGGCCTCAAGCCACGTCAGCTGGAGGGCCCGAGTCGCCCGTCCGGCCTCAAGCCACGTCAGCTGGAGGGCCCGAGTCGCCCGTCCGGCCTCAAGCCATGTCAGCTGGGGGTTCGGGAGAACCCAGCCAGCCCCAGGTCTCGTCAGCTGGGGGTTCGGGAGAACCCAGCCAGCCCCAGGTCTCGTCTGCTGGAGGGTCCGAGTTGCCCGTCCAGCCTCAAGCCAAGTCAGCTGGAGGGTCCGAGTCGCCCGTCCAGCCTCAAGTGTCGTCTGCTGGAGGGCCCGAGTCGCCCGTCCAGCCTCATGCCACGTCTGCTGGTGGGTCCGAGTCGCCCGTCCAGCCTCATGCCACGTCTGCTGGTGGGTCAGAGGAGCCCACCCAGCACCACGCCTCGTCTGCTGGGGGCCCTGGAGGACCCAGCCAGCACATCCTCATGTCAGCTGACGGTCCGGGGAAGTCGGTTCAGCGGTCACCTGCTGAACTATTCCCCGTGCCTGCAGCATCATCGCCTGCAGCTCCATCCACGCCTGCAGCTTCATCCACGCCTGCAGCATCCACGCCTGCAGCCGCAGCTTCATCCACGCCTGCAGCCGTCCCGCTGCCGTCAGGTTCCGCAGCCGTCCCGCTGCCGTCAGGTCCGGCCCCCGTGTCTTCATCCACGTCAGGTCCGGCCCCCGTGTCTTCATCCACGTCAGGTCCGGCCCCCGTGTCTTCATCCACGCCTGGTCCGGCCCCCGTGTCTTCATCCACGCCTGCAGCCGCAGCTTCATCCACACCTGCAGCATCATCGCCTGCAGCCGTCTCGCTGCCGTCAGGTTCCGCAGCCGTCTCGCTGCCGTCAGGTTCCGCAGCCGTCTCGCTGCCGTCAGGTTCCGCAGCCGTCTCGCTGCCGTCAGGTTCCGCAGCCGTCTCGCTGCCGTCTGGTTCCGCAGCCGTCTCGCTGCCGTCTGGTTCCGCAGCCGTCTCGCTGCCGTCTGGTTCCGCAGCTGTTTCGCTGCCGTCAGGTTCCGCTTCTGCTCCGCCTTCGCCTGGTCCTGCCTCGTCGGACACGTCCACGCCTGGCCCTGCCTCGTCTAGCCCTGCCTCGTCAGACTCGTCCACGCCTGGCCCTGCCTCGTCCAAGTCTGGTCCTGACTCGTCCAAGTCTGGTCTTGCCTCGTCTGGCCCTGCCTCGTCCCCGCCTGGTCCTGCCTCGTCTGGCCCTGCCTCGTCCACGCCTGGCCCGGCCTCTGTGTCTTCGTCCACCCCTTCTGCTCCGCCATCGGCTGGCCCTGCGGTTGCCACGCCGTCATGGAACCCGACTCGTCCTGTTCCGCCTCGCCTCTGCTGGCCACTTTCCAGGCCTCTAATTGGGCATCATGGCCGTCGAGGCCGGCCTCCTGAGAGGGATCGTCGCCGCTGCTGGCATTGCAGCCGACCTCCGGATCTGCTCAGTGGCCGCCGTTGCCGTGTGCACGGTCGGCCTCCGGAACTGTTTGCCCGTCGCCGCCGCTGCCGTGTGCACGGTCGGCCTCCGGAACTGTTTGTCCGTCGCCGCCGTTGCCGTGTGCATGGCCGACCCCCTGACCTGTTTTGGCCCCTGTATGGCCGACCTCCGGGTCGACCCCCTGAATTGTTCATGGACTCTTGTTGAGCTCTAGTTTGGTTTTGGTTTTTGATTTGTTTTCCTGTGTTCTTGACCTGTTTTCGTGTTTTTGGACTGCTTTGGATTCTTGTGCTCCTTGTGTTTTGTTTCGGACCCTCCGTCCTTGACCCCCTCCGCCCGCCCTGGTCTGGTGCTCGGTTTTGCTGTTCTGTTTTGTTTTTTTTGTTTTTTTTTTGTTTGGGGCTGTCGGGAGCCACCCCTTAGAGGGGGGTACTGTCACGGTTCTGGGTCCGTTGGACCCAGTATTTTGAGTTTATTATATTTTGGTTACTTTTGCATTATGGATTGTTTCTTATGTTTCTCTGACACTTTGTGTTTCTGTTATCTTGGTGTTTTGGATTTTCTCATTTTGTGGTGATGATGATTATTGTTATTGAGTTCCATGTTTCTGTTTATTGGTATTTAGGATTTGTGTTCTCATGTTTTGTGTGGGTTTAGTTCCATGTGTCATTTTCTGTCTGTCTCTCAGTGTCAGGTCTGCGTCTTGGTGTTGTGTTCTCATTTCCTGTTTTATTGTGAAGGTCCGCGTCTCATGTGAGTGTGTTCAGTTTTACCTCTGTCTCGTCTTGTTGATTACTCCCAGCTGTGTCTCCCACCTGTGTGTAATCTCCCCGTGTTTCTCTGTGTATTTAAGTCATGTCTTCAGTCATTGTAGTTGCTGGTCCGTCTGTGTATCCACCCTGCGTCATCTGTGTGTCTCCCTGCCGTCTTCCATCATTCCGTCTTCTGCTATTCGTGTTCAGGTTTGTGCTCTTGTTCAGGCTCTGTAGTTTAGTTTACCCAGTATAGTTCAGTTCTCCGTTTGCTGTTTTGTCCTTTTCTTTTGTGTTTAATAAACCACCCTATCACCTGTACAAGTGCCTGCATTTGGATCCTTCCTTATTTTCCACACGGCTCATCTCACTCGCCGTGACAGTTTCATAATGACATCGTACATTATACTCTTTCATAACTGCCACAGTTTCAGTGCAGATCAAACAGACACACGTCCCCTTGAATTCTTTGAAGAAATATTCACTCTCCCACCGTGTCTGAAATTTTCTGCACTCACTTTCTACCTTTTGCTTCTTTGGTTCTGTCATGTTTGGTAACTTGGGGTAAATTTCTTCTGTGATTGTCCTTTTTGGTGGAGCAACTGCCTTGATCAACAGTAGCTCCCCCTGGTGTTAAAACTAAGAAGTGCAATACACTCAAGCAAAAGTTGAAGTGCGGGCCATATTCTATTCTATTTATAAAATTACTTGAGGGCCAATTAAAAATGGACCGCGGGCCGGACTTTGGACACCCCTGACTTATACCTATTAGACTAGGATATACAGAACAAAGTATTTGAATGGATCGATGTAAATATTTTGGGGATTTTTTTACCATTCATTGCCACAGTTATATCAAAAAGAAATATACCTATATCGTAATGTAGTTTAATTCTTCAGGGTTATAGAACTCTCTAAAATGCAGATCTTTGTCCACAGAGCCCATCAGGAGAAATGATGAAGTTTTGAGGATTGTAATGGTGGGGAAGACTGGCAGTGGGAAGAGCGCCACAGGAAACACCATTCTGGGACCAGACTTCTTCACATCTAGGTTCAGTTCTAAGTCGATAACTGTTCACTGTTCTAAAGCTGAAGCTGTGGTGGATGGGCAGAAGGTTGCAGTCATTGACACCCCAGGCCTCTTTGACACCACCTTCGGCATGGATAAAGCAGCTAAAGATTTTTCCCAGTGCATCGGTTATGCTTCTCCTGGACCTCACATCTTTCTGGTGGTCATCAAGTTGGGCAGATACACTGAAGAGGAAATGCTGACGGTTCAGAAAATTCAAGAAGCCTTTGGCCAGGCAGCAGACAAATACAGCATGGTTCTCTTTACTGGTGGGGATCAACTTGAGGACACATCTATAGAGGAGTTCTTGGGGGAAAACTTAGAGCTGCAGGAACTCGTGGCCAGATGTAATGGCCAGTACCACGTCTTCAATAACAAGAAGAATGACCGAGCTCAGGTCACCGAGTTGCTCATGAAGATCAGAAGTATAGTTCAGAAGAACGGAGGAAGCCACTACACCAATGAGATGTTCCAAGAGGCTGAGAGAGAAATCGAGGAGGAGAAACAACGAGTCCTGAAAGAGAAAGAGGAGCAAATACGCAGAGAAAGAGAAGAACTGGAGAAGAAAATCCAGGAGAAATATGAGAAAGAGATGGAGAAAATCACTGAACAACTCCAGAATGAGAGAGAGAAGGAGCAGAAAGAGAGAGAGGAGGAAAGTGCAGAGAGTGCAGAGAGGCAAAGGCAGCTTCAAGACATGTTGAAAACAATACAGGAACAGCGTCAAAGAGACGCTGAAGACGCCCATCGAAAACTATGGGAAGCCCAACAACACAGTGCCAGACTTGAAGCTGAAAAAAGAAAGAAAAAGAAAAATTGTGTAATATTGTGATTTATTCAATGAAAGCCACTCTGTGATCTTAGTGGAGGAAACAGTGTCAGTCAGTGTCATGGCAACTAAATTCACACATTAGAAAACTCTAATCATTGTATTTGAGCCTCATGATATAAAACTGACACTTAACAGGTTCACCCACTGAAAACTACATGGTTGTCTTTGAGCAGCATAACCACACTGCAAATATTCATACCTGTACCTAACTTTTCATTGATTTTTATTTTTATTCAGTTGTTGGTTTGAAAAACACAAATAAACATTAAAAAAAGATAAGTTCAGTTTCATTTTGTTTAAGTATTTGATTTAACTGTTTCTGGTTTGACTTAGGCACTAAAACACCTGTCAGGTCATCACAGACCCATTTTACACCTATGTTCATTAAGGAATTTGGATAAGCTCATAACAGAGAGCTGCACAACCAACATGCATGTATGAAGCCAAATTAGACAGGTAACATCCTCTACATTTTCAACTGATAATAAACAACACCTAATCCAGGGGTGTCCAACTCCAGTCCTCAGGGGCCATGTCCTGCAGGTTTTAGATATCACCCAGGGTCAAAACACCTGAATCAATTCATGTCAGTTGAATTGAATTGTTCTCACAGTCCTCAGCCATGCCTTGAACTAACACTGGCACATGTGTTAGTTCAGTCTAACACATGTGCCAGTGAACCATTAAACGTCTGTAAAACTCTGCAGTTATGAAACATAACTTTAATTTGAGCCAAACCGATTTGCTCAGTTGTAAATAAAACAGCGAAGTAAACGTGACCCGACAGACAAAACCTGAGTGAATTAAGTCCAGCGTTTAACCACTGAGAGCTAAAACTCAGGTGAGGTTTCAAAGCTGTGTGCAGATTGGACATCAGCTGCCGATAAAGTGGGTTCGCCTATAAAGTCCTCTGTAAGGAAACAAGCTCCAGCAGCTCTGCGCTCGGGAAAAATACTATATTTACTTATGTTGTGCAGAAAAATGCGCTGACATTGCGTTATATCAAGCACCGGCTGCCCAGTTAAACTGTGACTATCACCAGGTAACGTGGGCGTGTTTCTTGAATTAGCAGCAGGTGTTAAACAGCTGACAGGTGAGGAGGACGCATGCAGGTAAACTGAGGGCCTGCTGAGCTGATCGCTGGTGTCCTGAGAAACATGTCAGCTCGTTCTTTATGTTACAGAAGCACAGAGACACAAGACCAGGCGGAAAGAGACGATCGTTCGGTGAAAATGCGAATCTGCGAATGCAACATGTGGAACACGGAGAGTGGAATATGTAAACAAACCGGTTGACGTAACCCCCTCGGTGCACTCTGCATGCTGACTGTTAGCAGAGCTACTGAAATCTCTGAAAACATCTGAGCACTTTTGCAAACATGTTCTATGCTGACAACCTGACCAGACATGTGAAGATTACGGCGTGACATTCGCGGCTAAAACACTGTTAAAAGTGTAGTTGGTGACAGAAAAACGGGGTATTTTAAAACTACACCACCACCATTGCTGCCTGTGACTTGAAACGCATTCTGGGATACCTGGCTGCCTCAAGTCTACAGAAGCAATCGATTATCTAGGATCGACCTGTTTTGACTTACATTGCACGGCAACCAATCAAATGTTAGAGAAGCTGCACGGGCAGCGTTAACCCCGCCCCGTGAGTTTGATGGGTGAGGCTGACAGATAAAATTAATTCATGATGAGAGCCAGGCGCCAGGACTGCCAAAATGAAATAAATAAATATATCATTAAATAATTAATTAAATGTGTCAATAATTTATTAAAATGTGAAATACATAAATAATTAATTAAATGTGTCAATAATTAATTAATTACATGTGTCATAACTATTTATTTAATTAATTAATTCCCATTTTAATTAATTATTGCCACATTTAATTAATTATTTAATGGTGTATTTAAGTAATTCATTATAGCAGTCCTGGCGTTCCATATACTTCACATATTTACTATGTAATCATATATACTCATATATGCACATTTATACTGGAGTGTTTTATATATTGGAATCACATGTTAAGCATTTAACATACATGTTCAAATCACAAGAGCCATATATTTAAGTCAAATATTATCTACAATTATATTAATAAAGTTTGTGCCACTTGTTAAATGAGCACATGTGGACCAATACTGTTTGAAAATCTAGTAATCAGGATGAATAAGTAACCTTTGATTGTGTTATGGCCAACGGTGAACTTAGGGTTAATTCAACTTGGCACTGCTAAGTATGCACCTGGGACTCTCTCTCTGCACGTCTCCTATAGCCGATATGGTAAACAAACAAGGCCCCGCTGAGGATTCACCTGGGATTCTGTTTTCTCGCTTCAGTTACCCGAAGTCTAGAAAAACCTTTCCTTATCAAATATAGTAGCCTACGAATGAAAAACATGCTAGCTCTTGTTTAGAACTGAGTTTGCTTTCATTCATAGCGATTAAAACTGGTCTAACCAATCTAACGGCATGAGGGGGTGTGGCTCAGTACTGAAACTATTTATGAAACTGCACAAAGCAAAGCAGCAGAAAGTTTCTGAACTTCAGCAGCATTAGAAACTCTGCGCAGTACAACCCAAACATGGCAGGCAACAGTAAGTGATTACAGCATGGAGTTACATTTTACCCACATTTGGTGCTTTAACTTGAACTGTGAATATAAATTATGTATGATGTTAGTATTAGATCAGGATAAAGTGAAAGTAGAAAGCATCTTGTGCCTCATCTTATTCAAAGGCAACCAGTTGTATTAAATTCCCGAAACTGTAAGTGAACTGCAGTCATCATTATGTTGGTGTGTGTGCTAATTAACTGGTCCATTTTGGCCATATTGTAGAAGTTCATTATCAGTCACTTTGCACCATCAGAGGATGAAGCTGACTGGTTACAGTCGGGGTTAAAGTTGGGTTATTCCTATTCTTTCTTTTTTTTCTAGCAATAACAGCAGTAAGAAAAATCATGTTAGCTAGCTGCACGTCAGCTATGGTGCATGAATCTGGTGATGGTTAGTTTATAATATCAACTGATAAATTCTGTGAAATTTCAAATTGGCCATCTGAGTTGTCAAATGATCTTCAGGAATTTCCTTACAGCATTTTTCTGCATGAGACGGCATATAGTTCAATGTAATGTAATGTTGATCAATATTAGCTAATATTATCCAGGAGAAAGACAGCTCCGTGTCAGATTTGATCCTAAAAGCAATCTCTCCATCAATCAAACATCCCGTTCTAACCACCAACCCAGAATATGTCATTTTATTTTTATTCAATTGTCCTTCAAAGTTTTGGAAATCAATGAAAAAAGAAAATAATTCTTCCTGACACACATCAACAAATAGAAAAAAGAATCTTCCCATTGAATTTTTTTTTTTTTTGGTGATTTCCTTCCTCGTTGGAGCTAAAAGTGGCCACCCAGACTGTCCTCCATTTAGGACATCAGGAATTAGTAGAGTAGCTCAAATAAGTTATGGACATGAATGAACAGGCTGGTTCTCAGGTGGATATGGTAGAATGTTGGATTTTATTGATTGATTGATTGATTTTGTTTCTGGGTCTTAGATAAGTTCGGGTACTGCATAATCTGTTCACTTATACCTATTAGACTAGGTTATACAGAACAAAGTATTTGAATGGATCGATGTAAATATTTTGGGGATTTTTTTACCATTCATTGCCACAGTTATATCAAAAAGAAATATACCTATATTGTAATGTAGTTTAATTCTTCAGAGTTATAGAACTCTCTAAAATGCAGATCTTTGTCCACAGAGCCCATCAGGAGAAATGATGAAGTTTTGAGGATTGTAATGGTGGGGAAGACTGGCAGTGGGAAGAGCGCCACAGGAAACACCATTCTGGGACCAGACTTCTTAACATCTAGGTTCAGTTCTAAGTCGATAACTGTTCACTGTTCTAAAGCTGAAGCTGTGGTGGATGGGCAGAAGGTTGCAGTCATTGACACCCCAGGCCTCTTTGACACCACCTTCGGCATGGATAAAGCAGCTAAAGATTTTTCCCAGTACATCGGTTATGCTTCTCCTGGACCTCACATCTTTCTGGTGGTCATCAGGTTGGGCAGATACACTGAAGAGGAAATGCTGACGGTTCAGAAAATTCAAGAAGCCTTTGGCCAGGCAGCAGACAAATACAGCATGGTTCTCTTTACTGGTGGGGATCAACTTGAGGACACGTCTATAGAGGAGTTCTTGGGGGGAAACTTAGAGCTGCAGGAACTCGTGGCCAGATGTAATGGCCAGTACCACGTCTTCAATAACAAGAAGAAGGACCGAGCTCAGGTCACCGAGTTGGTCATGAAGATCAGATGTATAGTTCAGAAGAATGGAGGAAGCCACTATACCAATGAGATGTTCCAAAAGGCCGAGAGAGAAATCGAGGAGGAGAAACAACGAGTCCTGAAAGAGAAAGAGGAGCAAATACGCAGAGAAAGAGAAGAACTGGAGAAGAAAATCCAGGAAAAATATGAGAAAGAGATGAAGAAAATCACTGAACAACTCCAGAATGAGAGACAGAGGGAAAGGAAAGAGAGAGAGGAGGAAAGGAAGAGGGAGACTGTGGAGAGGCAAAGGCAGCTTCAAGACATGAGAACATTACAGGAACAGCATCAAAGACAAGCTGCAGAGGCCCAACGAAGACTATGGGAAGCCCAACAACAAAGGGCCAGACATGAAGCTGAAATTGTTGTGAAAACATGTAGAAAAGTGAGCAAGTGTTTTATAATGTGATTTATTCAGTGAAAGCCACTCTGTGGTCTTAGTGGAGTAAATAATGTCAGTCAGTGTCATGGTAACCAAATTCACACATTAGGAAATTCTAATCATCTGAGTATCTGAGTCAATTAAACTGGAATATCAGTCATTTAACATGAATGCCACATCAAACGTGTGACACTGTAAAGTCTGTAAACGGCTCTGTGGATGTGAGTTTGGAGTCTAAAACTGTTGCTGCTGAATGAAGGTAAAGAGAAGAAGACGCCTAACCCATCCATGTACCAACAACATTACTGTAATGAGGGGTTTTATAGCCACTAGACTTCTTCATGAAAGCTTTTAAAATCACAGATTTCAGCTAGCTGTTGTTATTCCAGTATTTACGTTTGTCCAGATGTTCCAAGAGTTTGTCAGGTACATGTTATGTTAAATCTCCAGTGATTTATTATCAAATTTATACTCAGGTGAGTCTAACTGAAGTCTGTACTGTATCAATAAAGCTGAGCTGTGATCTCTTGTCGTGGATGTTTCAGATAAAACCCAAACAGTCAGACAGAATC
The DNA here is from genome assembly GCF_001858045.2 of Oreochromis niloticus. Taxonomy (NCBI): domain Eukaryota; kingdom Metazoa; phylum Chordata; class Actinopteri; order Cichliformes; family Cichlidae; genus Oreochromis; species Oreochromis niloticus. The sequence continues at coordinate 22,934,604 of NC_031981.2, read as the reverse complement.
AGTAATCCTGTGTAAACATCGAGCTGTGGTTAAACATCTGTTTTCCTGTAAGTTGATCACCACACTGAACAGTTTCCTCTTAATGATCAGTGAGATAGGTGTGACGGATACTTAGACTCCAGAAAATAGAGCTGATACAACGTTTTACCTTCAGTTTTATGAATGAAGCTGCAGTTCAGTCAGTGTCCACATGGAGGAGCCAGAGCTCTGCACTACCACCACACGTCAACACACTCAACACATTCATCAAAACTTTAAAACACCCAAATAATTCTGCCCCCCCTTTAAACAGAAAGACAGCAGCGGTGTTCCCAGCATGCTCAGTGCTCAGACGCTAGGACAGGGGAGAGACCATTTCTGTTGGTACTGCTTTGTGCTGTTACTTGTATTATTTAGTTTATTTTTATTCCTTATTTCATTTTATCCTGCCTCCCCAGTCTATTCACTGAGGCCTGTCTCACTCACAGCTCATCACATGGGGTATCTTTAGCCCTCTGTGGTGTAGGCCATCACTGATGATAAGCAGCACCTAATCCCTCATGCTGTGGTATCAGGATATGTGATCTGAGCTTCTGAGAACTGTTTCTCAAAAATAAAATAAAGCTGAAAGTGCCACACATCAGAAGTATTTTCTAATACTCCAGAACATACAGGGTTACATGTGAGGGTTAACGTTTTGGGGGAATATATTTTAAATCAAACCTCTACTTTTTAGTAAACCTAACAAAGTCATTTTATTGCCTAAAGAAACTGAATCTAGCGGCCAAAGTGAAACAGGTGATAAGCTGTTATCTTACAGTCATCCAGGAGTGTTCTGATTGAGCCTCGCTGAGCGGCACCTTTATATCCTCTTTGTCATAAACATTAGGTATGTCTTCATTATAGCCATCCCATAATTTTTATAGTTGGAGTGCACTGAACGTTTTATAAAAATCAGTTGAAATTTCACTTCAGTGATGTTCAGATGGTGTTACAATCCCTTATCCAGTCAGTGCAGTAATGTTAATGTTAACTGTGGTCAGTACAGACACACTTTCACTTCATATTAAACCAAATGGGAACAAATTTAGAGGTTACAAAACATTTAAGCATGGTTTCATGGAAAAATCTGAGGTCCAGTATGTTTCATGACTTGACCACATATTCTTTTTAAGATGTCAGTCAGCTTTAAAATGCTGTTATAACATTAATCTAAAGCAAAGTAGGTAGTTTACCAATCTCAGCCAAATAATGACTAAGAAATCCTGAGTGTATTAACTTAATATCACAGCTCAGATTAGCTGTTAACTATCTGAAGCTGAAGGCATCAAAAGAGGTAACCCTAACCTGATAAGAGAGGCAGAGCAGACTTTTTGGGAAAACATGAATAATTTTTGGTTTGTGTCAGTTTGAAGGTTAAAACTATAGTTTTGTTCATTAAACAGATCCTTGTGGACTGTGTGTGTGTTGTATTTGTTTTTCTTCTAGTCTTGGTTTTGACTCTTGTACATGTTAGTAAGGATTTCTGTTGCTCTCACAGTCAGTGTTGCTGGTTTCTCTCTCTGAACATGAGTGGTTTGGAGGAAGAGAAGGATAGAGCAGAGTCTCCATGAACCAGCTTCAGTCTCTGGAGAGTGACTTGTCCAGAGATCTTCCTCCAGTCTTCAGTCATGAACCTGGACTTCCAGAGACGAAGTAAGAGCCTGTTTCTGCTGTGAGCTGAGCTGAAGATGATTCATGTAACAGGAAGGAAAATGCTGCTGTGACTGTTAGATTAGCTTAACTGATCATGACATAAAAAAGATCAAACCTATGAAACACTCGGGACAGTCAGTGGAGCTGAGTCCTCAAATCCTCTGATCAATATTTGTATTATTTCAAAGACTTCACTGATCTTTAACAGAGAGTCCACACAACATTTTTACAATTTAATACAAATAAAAATAAGTATAATTAAGACACATTACACATGGTCATTGTCAAGAGATTTATTCTAAATGACACTTCTTCAGCTGAGAGTCTAAGAGTGAAGAGACACACACTGTAGATCTTTACTTGCAAGGGCGGTCACAGAACACTCACAACAGAGTGGGGGCCCTGTGATCAGCGTTCTGTTCTTGCACTTGTCTTTATTTATATGCAAAAATAATACAACAGTGAATACGTCTATTCATAGGCAGAGGAAAGTTAGTGCGTAGGGAGTGAAGATAAGAGTGGTTTAGGTGTATGCGTGTGTGTTGTGAGATTCAGAAGGACGCAGCCTCTCTTCTTGTTAGGGAGCGCAGATAAAAGTGTCCAGCTCTTCCTCTTCCTGGCAGGAGTGAAATAATAACAGCTTATTCAGCTGTGAGAAAGAATTTATAAAACAGTCCTGTAGTGGACAACAGTCTAAGTCATCAAAAGGTCATCATACAGTATTCTATCATATGCAAACTTATATCATTAAAAGCTTATACTGACTACTAAGTACAATTTTCCATTGACATTCCCTCCTGTTGTCAGTATAACTTTCAAGTGAGATATCAGTATGTAACATCTTGTTGTACATTTTCTGTCACATCATCATTAATCACACAAAGTCTTCATGTTCCAACAGGTCGGGGTCATCATCATCATCATTTGTCACGGCTATGTATGCAGCAACAGTGGAAACAATTATACGGTTAATCATGAGTTTTAGACATGGCAGTATACATGTTACAAAAACACAAAATAAAAGTAAAAATACAAAAAGGGATAAATAGAATAAATAAGAATAAGAATACAAAGGAATTGCAAGTATTTCAAGTATTTCAAGTATTGAAGTCTATTGCACCGTTGGTTTTTAACAAAAAGTATTACACAGTGAAAAGGCAGTAGTAGTCTTTTTAGCAGTCACTTGTATTATTTACATAGTCCTGATTTTGGGCCTGCTGGATCTGTCTCAAGGTGTTCAGGGCATCAGTCATGTTTGATGAGTGTACATTGTCTGATGTGTGTGTGTGTCATTTCTCACTCAATCAACAAGTGCACGTCTGTTCAGGTGTGTGTTTCTCTTCATTCTGAGTCAGTGTGTGTAGATGTGTATGTTTGTGTATGTTGGCGTGTTTATCACTTTCCTGTTCTGGTGTTTTGGGTAAACCACGGCCTGAAGCGTGCCCTGGGGTCCTGCCCTCCTCCTTTTCAGTCCGGTTGCGACCATTGCTGCTGCTGCTCATAGTTCAGTCTGTCCTGGTCCTGGCCCCAATTGGGGCAGTCCTTTCTCCAGTGTCCATGCTCACCACAGGTGAAACCTGCATCTTCTTCTGTGTTTTGTCCATTCTGAGGTGCCTTTTGACCTCAGTTGCTCCTCCTGTCTCTGGCACGCCCTTTCTTCTGCTGCCCGATCATCCGTGTTGGTCCGTCACTGTCCTGTACAGTGTTAATGCAGAGTTATCAAGGTCAGCATTCTTTTGCTCGGCCTTACTTTTCATTCGGGCTTAATGGGCGTCTCGTCACAGCTCTGTCAGCTGAAGCTGTCTGGAAATCTCCCCCGTGTAGTGAAACGGGCCTTGGATTTAACGCTCTCCGTTTCTGCTGCATGAGATCGCTTTCCTGTAGCACTGTTGACATTTTTAGATTGTTGTTATGGGTCCAGCTGCTGCAGCATTTGGTCAGGGTCAGAGATGGTAGAGGGGAGAGCAGGAGTCCAGGTCAGCTTCGGCTTTCAGGACCGGCAAAGCAGCCTGTAATTAAACATAAAGAGAAAAAACAAAAACAAAACAAAAACAGACGAACAGGAAAATGATGTTGTTTTGGCTGTGTTATTCAGAGAGGGGAGAAACACCGGGCCAGGCCCTGTGTCAGCCTTCTCTCCCCCTTTTTTGTTTTTCCTCACAATATAATTAACTCATAACCCACCAAGTTGACAGGACAACACAGGTAGATATTAAAATTCGTAAGATCACGTTTAAAAGCACAAAAAGGAATTTTCCTTCCTTCAGTAATCACTTGTATGATTCAATCAGCAGAAAACATCTCGCCATTTGACTCTTAACCACTAAATTTGTTGTTTCATCACTGGTTGGTCATACCAGTCTCGTTCTTTTTGAAGTTGTCCTGCAACCCAGAGAGTTTATTTGTTAGTAGTGGGTAAACTTCAGCATTTGATAACAAAACTATTAAGTTTTCCCTGTTTTAACACTAATGAGGGATATAGGCACATGTGTTGGCTGTAGTGTAAGCTGTTCTTCATTGCATGTATGTGTGTTAGTAGCTTGCATGCAGGGCCTCTGGGACTGTCTCACCCAAAAGAGCATTTTCTCAACAGTTGCCTTTCACTCGCGTGTGTTAAGACAGGCAAATGTGCTTGTAGTAGTTGTGAGATTATATTACATTATACCTATAATCAAAATGAGTGAATCATGATACTGCTGTAGGCCACATCATACTTCTGAGTTAAAAGAATGTGAAAATCATTAGATTTATTAGATAGGTTTGTATTATCCTATACTGCTGATTTACTGTGAGTGAGTTACACTGTTTCATGATATTTCATACTGCCGAGTTATGAAGAGAATATTGTATTCAGAGAGTAGGGGCCTCTCTCTCTCTTTTTTTTTCCCTCTTTGTGATAGTAAAAAGAACAGAGCACATGCCACGGGAGCGTCACCCCCACCTTTGGTGGAAGCAGAAAAACAGGGAGCCAAGGTCATAACTCAGGCTCACTAAGAGTTAGAAAGAATATGAATGCTTAGTTTTGTGGCTGTGGCGCATTTTGTATAGCTTCTTTTCTTTGTTTAGTAGCTTTCTGCCTTCACCTGAGGGTGTGCCCTAAGCATGTGACTTCAGGTCTCCAGAATTGGAGTTTATTTAAAGATAAATAAGATGATTTCATTTATTGCTCGCAGATCATGCACTAAATGGTATTTTGCAGTATTAGCTGTCTTCACCACTTAAACAAAACATCACTCTTTGTTTTATTATTATTATTACTATTATTTTAAATTCTCCTTTCTCAAAAACATAAAATTAAATTGTAGTTGTTCTTGGCTGAGAAACACAAAACCTCCCTTTTTTCCCTTTTTTCTTTTTCAAAACAAGAAACTAAGTTTTAACTTTTCTGGCTTGTCACCTAAAACAAAACAGACAACCCTGCTCTCAGCTGGCTCTGAATAGAAGTTACAGTACTCATCACTCAAGCAACATTTCAAAAAACAAAAGAAACAAAAACAAAACTTAGCACACTACACAGAGAACAACAACAATACACAACTGAAGATGTTGTTCTTGTTTGTTCTCCTTGAATTTTAGAATAAAGTTATTACATCTGCATTAGTAAATCATATGCCTAATCATTATGTGCCACTGTGATCCACAAGTATGATCACAAATTTAGTCATTTTTCAACCCAACAAAACAAAAACAAAACAAAACAAAAACAAGTTACTGATGGCTTAAACGCTTTACACACATAAGTCAGGATGCAAAAAGGCTGCTGCCAAAAACAAATCAGAAGCGTGAGGGGAAAAAAACTGAGCCCACAGATAGCTTCATGTTTGAGCTTTAATAGCTGTTTCCCTCCCTCTGATGTGTTCTTATGCAGCTCCTGCTCTAAAAAAAAAAAAAAGTGTAACCTGCTCATCAGCTTAGCAGTGACCATATATTTAATTCAGCTTCTCAATTGTGTAGCTTTAGCTGTTGTATACAGGGTTTTTAGTTGTTAGTATAGGTGTGCTCTATATTTCAGCAATGTCTCATCTAGGATGACAGATTTTCGAGCAGGTCAAGTGCCTCTATGCACTTAAGTAGTTTACATATTTTCTTTATTTTCTTCATTTCATATGTCATTATACTGAATTTGAGCAACCTTAAGCTTGATGCAGATTACTTCTAACAATTATCCACCTCACATCATAGCTGACTGAGGTGCCTCTTCATATTAATATTATTTCATTATTAATGTTATTATCTTTTTATATAACAGCAATAGTATATTACAATATCTTATTTATATTTTATTTGTGTCCACCAAGGGCTGAGGGTGAGCTGCAGTCTCACCCCTTCCCAAGCTGGAGACATTTTCCTTTTCACACATTTTCCTTGGCTGAACAATGACACAACCTTAATATACCTTATGCATCTCTCTATTTCATTTAATATGTGTTTGTGTGAGTTATGTATTTTCTTTCATTCTATGCATTCTGGGCACGGTCTTCATCCTAACTATGTTTCATTGTTCATACCAGTTTACAGGTTGTTATCCTTGCTTTTATCAATTTGAATACATTACAGTTGTTTTATTTAACTTTATTCCTCTTGCATTTATATGTATTCAGTTGGGTCTGTTTCCAGCCCTTTTTAAACATATACTTGGATCTCTAATTTTTTACTTGACGAGGGATTATTAAGTTCTTCCTAGTCTGAACTGCTTCTTTGTTTCTTACAGTCACGTGCAAAATGTCCCTCTTTTCCACACCTCCAGCATGTAGTACTAAAACCACTGCTTGGTGGTAGGCCTGTCTCTACCTCTTGCTCTTCCCCTACGCATTCCTCTCCCTCTCTTTTGGCCTCTGAAACCTCCCCTGTAGCCTCCACTGAAAGCTGTGAGAACAGTCTCAGCGTCGAGGGCAAAACTGAGACCTTCTCTTTCTTTTTCACCACTGTCTGTGCATGGTTAGCATATTGAAACGCCTCATCTGCTGTGCCCGTATCTTGCGTTACCCAATTCTTTTCTACATGAGACCTAATGGGTGGTAGTAATCCTTTAATGAAAGTGCGTTTAAATAGATTTTTATTTTCCTCTTTCTTTTTCTTATTTTCAGTTCTCCTTTCAGCTTCAGTTTCCCATGCTTGGAAAAGTTTATATTCTTCCTTACGTTTTAATTTTTCCTTTGGGTCTTTTGTTAATGTAATTTCTTGTTTCAGGGCAGCTCTCAGCTGGGTAACAGCTGAGGGATTGCATTTCCCTTCCCAGCTGTGGTTTTTAGCTTTTTGTGGATTTCTCCACCTACTTGCACTTATTCTACCTGCTCCGGTTTGTTGTTTTTCTAAATATTCCTCATCAGGTGTTAATTTTGCTTGTTTATTCCCCATTGTCAAAGATTTTGCTGGGCTGTCACTGGCACGCTTGACTTCAGAGTGGTTGCTGATACGCCCTTCTACTTCACTTCTAAAAAATGAAGCGGTATCAGTTTTACGAGATAAAACTCAACCGTTCTCATTTGTCACCAGTACGTGAGCCTCAAGCAAAGAAAACAAATAAAATAGAAGTAGTTCAGCAGCGTATTGTGCTGTAAAATCAACTTACTTCTAGACACATACACACATACACACAGATAGACATTTGCGCGCTAATTTCTTACGAAGTATTTAACAGCTACCTCTGAAACTGGTCTAAACTTAGTTCTTTTTGGCCTTTTGGCGAACTTAACCTATTTTACGCGTTTCTTAAATAATTTGTCACGAGATAATTTCGGCTACCTCTAAAACTGGTCTAAACTTAGTTCTTTTGGCCTTTTGGCGAACTTAACCTATTTTATCATTTTATTTTACGCGTTTCTTAAAACCTTCGTGGCCGTTTTACAAAATAGTGTTTCTCTCACCCTCAGACGTCTCACTGGTGTTTCGGATCGTCAGACTGAATCCCACCGCCGTGGACCAGACTAAAAACACCGGCCTGGACCCAAATTTAAACGTCCCAGGGCTTTCGGCCTCGTCTAAGAGGGCTGTGCACAGACTTCGGTGCTGGCTTCCCACGGCGTCAGGAATCAGTTCTGGATCCTTGGAACAGAGTCACAGATAACAGTTCTGATATTTCTGATCCGGCTCGAAGGACCAAAATAAATGTCAAGAGATTTATTCTAAATGACACTTCTTCAGCTGAGAGTCTAAGAGTGAAGAGACACACACTGTAGATCTTTACTTGCAAGGGCGGTCACAGAACACTCACAACAGAGTGGGGGCCCTGTGATCAGCGTTCTGTTCTTGCACTTGTCTTTATTTATATGCAAAAATAATACAACAGTGAATACGTCTATTCATAGGCAGAGGAAAGTTAGTGCGTAGGGAGTGAAGATAAGAGTGGTTTAGGTGTATGCGTGTGTGTTGTGAGATTCAGAAGGACGCAGCCTCTCTTCTTGTTAGGGAGCGCAGATAAGAGTGTCCAGCTCTTCCTCTTCCTGGCAGGAGTGAAATAATAACAGCTTATTCAGCTGTGAGAAAGAATTTATAAAACAGTCCTGTAGTGGACAACAGTCTAAGTCATCAAAAGGTCATCATACAGTATTCTATCATATGCAAACTTATATCATTAAAAGCTTATACTGACTACTAAGTACAATTTTCCATTGACAGTCATTTTCAAGGAGAAATTATTGTTTTAGTTATATGGAAACATTTTCCTGACATTTGTTAATGTGACCGTATTATAATGCAGGGTAGTACAGCAGCCTGGATATTACATGTACAGTTCTATGAATGTAAAGTTAACATTTTTATCTGCAATTGATTTCTGCCCGAACACTTTAAATCTGACTGAAGACATTTTTATAGTTGTAGAGAATAAAGCTACCACTGAGTTTGTGCGGGTTAAACATATATATACAACCGTGAGCATCGCTCTCATCCTGTAATCTGACTGAATACCTTCAGGTTACCGCTTCAGCTGGTCGATTTAATGGAAAAATAAATTCAGAAAAATCAGCATCACTGAATTTGGGACCAGGATGAATAAATCGCTCAGATTTCACAAACAGTTCGATGTTTATTTCTTTTCTTTTTTCAATAACACATGAATTAGAATTATCTTTATTTCAACATAAAAAAAAATAAATCGATAACAAAGACAAACCTCACCCAAATAACATTTCTGAGTTTTAAAATAAAAGAAAAGACTTTAATGTCAGTCTACTTTTGCACTTTTCTCTTCACTTTGTCAAAGTATAAATATGTTATAAATACCAACACATACAATAAAACAACCCCATTAAAACAATACGTTTTGAAATATTGACAAAAATATTAAAGGTTTCCATCCATTAGCTGAGTGAGTGATTCCTTCCATCGCAGCTTCATAATTAGCTTTGACTCTTTGCTCTATTTTTGCCAAAATTCTAAGTAATCTGCCCTCCACGTTAAATGCTCCACAAGAACAATGTTTACATGAAGAACGCCTATTAGAGCACAACCAATGTCCAAATATCCACAAATTTAAATCAGTGCATAAAGATATGACTTTTATGCAGCACAGGGATGAAGGGGAGCATTACAGCTACAAGAGATGTTTTCAATATAAATATTTCCAATGTGATAAGGTATTACTTTGGTGTTTGGATTTTAATGATTAATATCTCATTTACATGGCAACACTTCCCAGATTTTGTGATTTCTGTGAAAGAGACCAAAGGAGAGAGACTCAAAACCATGATCATACCCTAGAAATATAAATTGTCTGCTGATGGCTTCATTTCATAAAACCAGACTTCTTGTTGTGTTGTTCAGGGTCTGTCTTTCTTTCTTTCTTTCTTTCTTTCTTTCTTTCAACAGATTCTACTCTGCAAGAAACTTTAGATGAACATAACAGCTGGAGACAGCTTCCAAGATGGACGCTCTCCATGACACTCCAATCAGGTGCCAGGACATCTTTAAAGCCTTACCTGACGAAAAGAGACCCATCAGAGTGGTTCTGACGAACGGCGTTGCTGGTGTTGGAAAAACCTTCTCAGTACAGAAGTTCACTCTGGACTGGGCAGAAGGTTTGGAGAACCAACATGTCAGTGTGGTGATTCTGCTTTCATTCAGAGAGCTGAACCTGATCAGAGATGAGCAGTACAGTCTTCTGCAGCTGCTCCATGTTTTCCATCCAACATTACAGAAGGTCACAGCAGAGCAGCTCGCTGTCTGTAAACCTTTGTTCATCTTTGATGGCCTGGATGAAAGCAGACTTTGACTGGATTTCACCAACAGGAAGCTCGTGTCTGATGTCACACAGAAGTCATCAGTCAGTGAGCTGCTGACAAACCTCATCGAGGGGAATCTGCTTCCCTCGGCTCTCATCTGGATAACTTCCAGACCTGCAGCAGCCAATCAGATCCGTCCTATCTGTGTTGACGTGTGTTGACAGGGTAACAGAAGTATGAGGTACTTCAGGAGGAGATTCAGTGATGAAGAGCTGTCCAGCAGAATCATCTCACACATGAAGACATCCAGGAGCCTCCACATCATGTGTAGAATCCCAGTCTTCTGCGGGATCACTGCTACAGTTCTGGAGCACATGTTGACCACAGAGCAGAGAGGGGAGCTGCCCAAGACCCTGACTGACATATACTCGCACTCTCTGCTCAACCAGACAAAGAGGAAGAAGAACAAGTACCTTGAGGTACATGAAATTAGTCCACAGAAGCTGATGGAGGCTGACAGGGAAGTTCTTCTGAAGCTGGAGAGGCTGGCATTTGAACATCTGGAGAAAGGAAACATCATGTCACAGAGGCCTTAGTGTAATCAGGAGTTTGTACAGAGATCTTCAAAAGAGAGTGTGTGATCTTCCAGAAACCAGTCTACTGCTTTGTTTATCTGAGCATTCAGGAGTTTCTGGCTGCTGTCCATATGTTCCACTGTTACAGTAACAGGAAGGAAGAGGAGCTGGAGGAGTTCCTGGGAAAGGACATCTCATTGCCGGATGTCTTTTTGAATTGGGTCATGGAGAAATCTCTTCATAGTGAAAATGACCACCTGGATCTGTTTGTTTCCTTCCTCCATGGCCTCTGTCTGGAGTCCAACTAGAGACTCTTAGGAGGCCTGCTGGGTCAGACAAAGATCAGTCCAGAGATCATCGAGCAAGTCATGAACAACTTCAAGGAGATGAACAGTTTCAATGTTTCTCCTGACAGAAGCATCAACATCTTCCACTGTCTGATGGAGATGAACGACCTCTCAGTAAATCAGGAGATCCAAGAGTTCCTGAAGTCAGAGAACAGATCAGTGAAACTCTCAGAGACAGCTCTGGCCTACATGCTGCAGATGTCAGAGGAGGTTCTGGATAGGTTGGACCTGGAGAAGTACAACACAACATTTCAGGGACGACAGAGACTGATTCCAGCTGTGAGGAATTATAGAAAAGCTCGGTGATGCCAGATGTGATTAACGTTATAAATCTGTGTAGATTAGTAGTTTAATTTTTCAAACATTCTCACTATAATGTTCTTTTTCTTCTTGTTATGTGTTCTGTTTGTTAAAGTAAGATACATGTCAGTTTGTTTTTATTTTATTTACACAGAGATAAGAGTTCAGTTTTAATTAAAAAACATCTTTTTGTTGACATTATGTTGAAAATAATTCAACGTTATTGGTTTGATAAAACCAAAAGTTCACAAAGTCATCTGTCTGCTCATCCACAAATGTAGTTGTGTTCATATTTAATCAGCTTTGGATCTGATAAACAGTTAACTGGGAAGTGTCTGGTTGTTACTCATGAAACGCATGAGATCAGTACAGAGTTTCTTCCTTATGATAACATGTTGTCTATGATACGTCATCACAAAATTTCTGGCTGTGGACACTATGGGCTCTCACAGAGTCGAAATTATTGGGTCAGCTCTGAAAACTGACCCCTCCCATCTGAAAGAGCCAGACCTGAGTGGAAACCTGCTGCAGAACTCAGCACTCAGTCTGTCTTTTGCTGCCATGAAGAATCTAAACTGTAGACTAGAGTCTCTAAGGTCAGTTCACTAAAACTGATCTTGTTCCCAATGAGGACAGCCCAATATAGTTTCATCAAAATGTTGTAGACAAAAGTAAAAGACCTGTTGAAAGTTTAAGAGATTATGCTCAAACCTTTTTCTAGTCCCTGTCAGTACTCTTGCTGCAGCATTTTGGACCAACTGAAGCCTTTTCCTTGAGATTTTAGGACATGATAATAATGAATTACAGTAGTCCAGCCTAGAAGTAATAAATATCTAATAATATTAAAGTTGATGAATCATCAGATTAATTTTACATTCCAGAGGTTAATGAAGCAGACATCATAGAGATGTTTAAGATATTACCAGATTCTAAGGAAAAAAACATTTCTTTGGACACTTGACAAAACCATTGTCACATCTCGGAAATGTATCAATTAACAATAAGAGATTTCCAGATGTTACTCCAGTTTTTAACATTCCTGTTGTGTTAGATTCAGTATTGATTGTGCTGCACATTTAAAAACCTGAACACATTTAATTGGGCTTTCAGTTATATCATCTACATGATCTATTCTTTATTCAGATTGGAGTGTTGCAGATTGTCAGACATCAGTTGCGGCGCTCTAATCTCTGCTCTGAAGTCCAGTCCCTCCCATTGAGTTCCTGATGAAGGCTCTTAGGGTCCTGTTCATCTTGTATAGGTCTAGGCATTCCAGTATCCAGCTCTGGGACATCGATTCATAGGACTTCTTATAATCAATCCAGGCAGTGTGCAGGTTGGTCAGCCTAGTCTTGCAGTCTCAGGCGACTGCTCGGTTTACCAGTAGCTGGTATTTTGTGCCTCTGGTATTCTTTCTGTGCCCCACTCATGTATTGGCCCATGTGCCTGGTCATCTTAGCCGCTATGATGCCTGACAGGAGCTTGCATGTGGTATTGAGGCAGGTTATTGGCCGGGAGGTGGATGGGACCGGTCCCTTCTCCATGAGGATCATGACTGTCCACCATCATCTCTGTGTGTCCCTCTGGATCTGACAGAGGATCATCACGGCTCTGCTGCTCTGTCTTTCTACAGTCTCTGCAGACGCTGAGACACCTCCACTCTGCGCCAATGTGGAAAAAAATGCTTGGTTTATTTAAAAGAAAAAACATAATTGAAAAGATCAAATTAAACATTTATTTGTAACTCTGTGAAATGTAGAAGAATGAATTCAAAATAAAGATGAGAATTTTAGCTGTTAGTATGATTTTGATTCAGCTCATATAGATATAATTTTTTAAATGAACTATATACCAAAAAAGTAACATCAAATTACTTTTCCAGCTCCATGATATTATACCTTGTGTATAATATAAAAGAAGATTGATATTATTCATCAGTAAGATACATAACAAATATTTTCTTTCAATGTTAGCAGCCAAGATAGAGTCAGTGTTTGTTGTTGCCATTACTGTGTCAAAACTAATCTGATTCGTATAATCCAATTACTATTCAATTCAATTCAATTCAATTTTATTTATATAGCGCCAAATCACAACAAAAGTCGCCTCAAGGCGCTTTATATTGTACAGTAGATAGCACAATAATAAATACAGAGAAAAACCCAACAATCATATGACCCCCTATGAGCAAGCACTTTGGCGACAGTGGGAAGGAAAAACTCCCTTTTAACAGGAAGAAACCTCCGGCAGAACCAGGCTCAGGGAGGGGCGGCCATCTGCTGCGACCGGTTGGGGTGAAAGAAGGAAAACAGGATGAAAGACATGCTGTGGAAGAGAGACAGAGATTAATAACAGATATGATTCGATGCAGAGAGGTCTATTAGCACATAGTGAGTGAGAAAGGTGACTGGAAGGGAAAAACTCAATGCATCATGGGAATCCCGGCAGCCTACGTCTATTGCAGCATAACTAAGGGAGGATTCAGGGTCACCTGGTCCAGCCCTAACTATATGCTTTAGCAAAAAGGAAAGTTTTAAGCCTAATCTTGAAAGTAGAGATAGTGTCTGTCTCCCGAATCCAAACTGGAAGTTGGTTCCACAGAAGAGGGGCCTGAAAACTGAAGGCTCTGCCTCCCATTCTACTTTTAAATACTCTAGGAACAACAAGTAGGCCTGCAGTGCAAGAGCGAAGTGCTCTAATAGGGTGATATGGTACTACAAGGTCATTAAGATAAGATGGGGCCTGATTATTTAAGACCTTGTATGTGAGGAGCAGGATTTTGAAATCAATTCTGGATTTAACAGGAAGCCAATGAAGGGAAGCCAAAACAGGAGAAATATGCTCTCTCTTTCTAGTCCCTGTCAGTACTCTTGCTGCAGCATTTTGGATTAGCTGAAGGCTTCTCAGCGAGTTTTTAGGACATCCTGATAATAGTGAATTACAGTAGTCCAGCCTGGAAGTAATAAATGCATGAACTAGTTTTTCAGCATCACTCTGAGACAGGATATTTCTAATTTTAGAGATGTTGCGCAAATGGAAGAAAGCAGTCTTACATATTTGTTTAATATGTGCATTGAAGGACATGTCCTGGTCAAAAATGACTCCAAGGTTTCTCACAGTGTTACTGGAGGCCAAGGTAATGCCATCCAGAGTAAGAATCTGCTTAGATACCATATTTCTAAGATTTTCAGGGCCGAGTACAATAACCTCAGTTTTATCTGAATTAAGAAGCAGAAAGTTAGCGGCCATCCAGGTCTTTATGTCTTTAAGACATTCCTGCAGTTTAACTAATTGGTGTGTGTTACCTGGCTTCATGGATAGATAGAGCTGCGTGTCATCTGCATAGCAGTGAAAATTTATGCTATGTCTTCTAATGATGTTGCCTAGGGGAAGCATGTATAATGTAAATAGAATTGGTCCTAGCACTGAACCCTGTGGAACACCATAATTGACCTTAGTGTCTGAAGAGGACTCTCCATTTACATGTACAAACTGGAGTCTATTAGATAGATATGATACAAACCACTGCAGTGCAGTACCTGTAATACCTACAGCATGTTCTAATCGCTCTAATAGGATATTATGGTCAACAGTATCGAACGCAGCACTGAGGTCTAGCAGGACAAGCACAGAGATGAGTCCACTGTCAGAGGCCATAAGAAGATCATTTGTAACCTTCACTAAAGCTGTTTCTGTGCTGTGATGAGCTCTGAAACCTGACTGAAACTCTTCAAATAAGCCATTCCTCTGCAGATGATCTGTTAGCTGTTTGACAACTACTCTTTCAAGGATTTTTGATATGAAAGGAAGGTTGGAGATTGGCCTATAATTAGCTAAGACAGCTGGGTCTAGAGATGGCTTTTTAAGTAAAGGTTTAACTACAGCCAGCTTGAAGGCCTGTGGTACATAGCCGATTATTAGAGATAGGTTGATCATATTTAAGATCGAAGAATTAATTAATGGCAGGACTTCTTTGAGCAGTTTTGTAGGAATGGGGTCTAAAAGACACGTTGATGGTTTGGAGGAATTAATTATTGAAGTTAACTCAGAAAGATCAATTGGAGAAAAAGAGTCTAACTTAACATCGATGGTACTAAGAGTAGCTGTAGATAATATTACATCTGTGGGATGATTATTGGTAATTTTTTCTCTAATGATAAAAATTTTATTTGTGAAGAAGTTCATGAAGTCATTACTAGTTAACGTTAAAGGGATGGTTGGCTCAGTAGAGCTCTGACTTTTTGTCAGCCTGGCTACAGTGCTGAAGAGAAACCTGGGGTTGTTCTTATTTTCTTCAATCAGTGACGAATAGTAAGATGTTCTGGCTTTGCGGAGGGCTTTCTTATAAAGCAGCAAACTATTTCTCCAGGCTAAATGATGATCCTCTAAATTTGTGACACGCCATTTCCTCTCCAGCTTACGAGTTATCTGCTTTAGGCTACGTGTTTGAGAATTATACCACGGAGTCAGGGACTTTGGATTTGAGGCCTTAGTTTTCACAGGAGCTACAGTATCCAGAGTCGTACGTAGTGAGGAGGTAAAATTATTAACAAGATAATCGACCTCTGTTGGAGTAGCGTTCAGATAGCTGCTCTGCTCTATGTTGGTACAGGGCATTGAAGATGATAACAGTGGGTGGATTATATTCTTAAACTTAGTTACAGCACTTTCAGAAAGACATCTACTTTGATAAAGTCTACTCTCCACTGCTGTGTAATCAATTATTGTAAATGTAAATGTTATCAGGAAATGATCAGACAGCAGAGGGTTTTCAGGAAACACTGTTAAATATTCAGTTTCTATGCCATATGTTAAAACAAGATCTAGAGTGTGATTAAAGTGGTGGGTGGGTTCTTTTACATTTTGAGAGAAGCCAATTGAGTCTAGTAACAGATTAAATGCGATGTTGAGGCTGTCATTTTTAGCATCTACATGGATGTTAAAATCACCCACAATAATTATTTTATCTGAGCTGAGCACTAAATCAGATAAAAAGTCTGAGAAATCAGAGAGAAACTCTGTGTAAGGCCCAGGTGGACGATAGATGATAACAAGTAAGACTGGTTTCTGAGTTTTACAGCTGGGGTGGACGAGGCTAAGCATCAGGCTTTCAAATGAATTAAAAGTCTGTCTTGGTCTTTCGTTAATTAATAGGCTGGTAGGCTGGCCTACTACTAGCCCCAAATCAGTTATCCTAATCAAAAATACATTCACTGTATTAAAACTGTCATATTAACGCTAATAATGTTTTGTTTATTTTATCTATGTGCAACATAATTTTTAGTCTTATTTCTATGACAATACCTAGGACGTTGGGTAAAATTCTCAAAGGTCATAAAAGGTAAGAAAAAAGGGAAACACCAAAAACAAAAAATTATAGAAATAAAACGTTAATCTGTAGAAGGTAAAATCATGGAACATTTTTCATTTTAAATAAAAATGCTTTAAAAAATAATTCAACTATAAAATTATAATTAAAAGTGTGATTTTTGGCTAAGTTACACATTACCTTAGATTCTGAGAGATTTCCCCTGAAAGATTTTCTTGGTATTATTTTTCTTCCATACATTCAGGAACCTTTTACATAATTCAGTACAAATAAGACCCAAACTCTATGGAACTCATTGATATGTTTGATTATTAAATCTAAGTGTTACTTACCAGGTCAAATCTGTTACTTTAATTCCAAATATTTTAAATTAAAGTAATAGTTAAAGCTTTTTCATAGGCCAGTAATGAGAAATAATGACTTTCATGAATTTTTATTTGTATCTCACATAAATAAATAAATAAATAATAAATATTTAAATTCTATTGTTGGCAGTCATTGGATACCATTTTAATTCATGAAACACCAGTTTGAAGCGTCTTCACCTGATCACATGAACGAGTCTCTTAAATATTTTCTTACTACCATTTTTACTGTCTGTTATGATTATTCCTTCTCCTCTCTCATATTAGCATCATCGTTGGTTTCCCATAGCAACTGGCCTGTTGGTCTTCTCAGCACAGTGGTTGTCATGGTGATATGCTGCGCAAGCAACCCCCGTCAGCATTGGACCAATAACCACAGATGGACGACATCATTTCCTTTTATAGAGCCAACATGTTGAAGGCCGGGCAGACAGAGATAGCAGGCTGACAGTGAGAGCGGTCGATTCGAAACACCGAGGCTGCAGGACGCTGTAAACAACAACAAACAGCAAACACTGAACCAGGGCTGGTTCTATACTTTCTTCTGCCCTGTGTGAGCTCAGGTCCCCATCCCACCAGAAGGGGGAATTCATTGGCCAATTTGGGTGAACTGACAGATTAAAAGGGTCCAGAAGGAGGGGGTTAGGGTGTCGTGGTTTAATGAATAAATGGGAAAGGAAAAGTTCATCTTCATGATGCCTGATCATCTCTCAAAATAAGGATCAGTGAATAAGCCTGAATGATATTATTGGTTTATATTAAATATATATCTCTACCAGCAACTGTAACAGCCAATATATGAAAATGACAAAAGTAAAGAAGAGGTCAGAGCAACACCTTCCAATCACGTTATGAGAGTTGATATTGCATTGTTTGTCCACCAGAGGGAACTCTGCAACTTATCTGTTGGTAACATTTTTGGAACAAACAGGCAGAACGTGAACAAATTTAAAAAATGAGTGCTTGCTTTTTAAATATCTGTCTTAAAAATAGGTCAAGCTCTAGTTACTCGTTTAAAATGTTTTAGTGATCATTAAAAACTTCTCACTTACTTTCAGGCACTAAAGATGAATCTGTGAGACATGGATAACGGTGGGGCTTTGGATTCAAATAAAAGTGTTGCAACTTCTTGGGACAGACATGAAAAATACTGAAATACACCAGCTTGTATCCATGAACATGAACTAATAAATGATACTTATATGATGTCTTTGTAGTGCAACTGTTTCACCCAGTCTCTGGAGCTGTGATGTACAGGTTGTCAGCCAGTGTCCTCTCTCATCCACACTGCTTTAAACCCCTACAAAACAAAACTATGGCTTTATTAGGACAAGAGTGAAAGACCCACCCACAAGGGACATCGTACTTTGGATTATTTTATTTATATCATTTCAATCATAAAATTATTTTTATTAATGTCTCTTTTGAGCCCGGGTACTCTAACAGCTGTTCCTAGGACTGCACTCTTCTGGACAGAGATCTCCAGTGTAGTTCATGGGATCTGAGATTATAGAGTCCGGATCAAATGTTGAAGACCACTTGGAAAGTGGCAAAAAATCATATTTTGCATGGTTGGATCTTAACAAGGTTCCAAGTAGAGCTTCAACATGCAACAAATGAGAGGGAGACAAGACATATTTTTTTGAGCATGCAATTTACTGAAAACAATGCTTAAACTGAAACAGGCTGTTTTACAGCTGACAAAAAAGTTTAGGACCACATGCCTTTAAAAGGCCAAATCTGTGCAAAAATGTGGATTCATTGTCATTTTCTGTCAGGTGGTCACACTGTCATAATGTTCTGATGGCAAAGGCAAGAAAAACTTTCCCTTTTTGAACGTGGTCGGGTTGTTGAACTGCACAAGTAGGGTCTGTCGCAGCACACCATCACTGCTGAGGTTGGATGCAGTAAGACAGTCATTTGGATTTTCTTAAATGATCCTGCGGTTATGGAACAAAAACTTCAAGCAGAAAAGCCAAAAAAATTTCACAAGCGCTGAGCCGGAGGAGCCAATTGGTGACAAGACACTGGACAATCCTGGATCCAAATTAAGGCCGTTACTGGTGCCGACTGCAGCCCCATAACCATCACACATCAGGAATCTGAGACTGAAGAACTTCAAAAACAAAATACGTCCTCAAAGCCCTCGTCTCCTTGAACACCACAGACCTGACTGTTTGGACTTTGCAAGAGAGCATGAAACATGGGACACTGAAAGATGGAAGGAGTTTTATTCTCTGATGAGAAAAAATTTAACCTCGATGGTCCTGATGGTTTCCAACGTTACTGGCATGACAAGCAGATCCCACCTGAGATGTTTTCTACACTCCACAGTGCAGGGGGCGCCACAATGGTCTGGGGTGCTTTTTTCTTCAGTGCAACAATGGAGCTTCAGGAGGTGTAGGGGTTTTTCAACAGGACAATGATACAGTACACAATGCCCACAGAACCTCTTCCAGGAGAATAACATCACTCTTTTGGACCATCCTGCGTGTTCCCCTGATCTAAATCCATTTGAGAACCTTTGGAGATGGATGGCAAGGAAGTTTACAAAAATGGACAAAAGTTCCAGACAGTACAGACACTTCGTACGGCCGTCTTCACCACTTGGAGAAATGTCCCCACTCACCTCATAGAAATGCTTGCATCAAACATGCCGCAACTTTTGAAGTGATCAACAATAACGGTGGAGCTACTCATTACTGAGTTCATGTTTGGAGCTTTGATTTCTCTTTTGGGGGGGGGTTAGGTTTTTGTTGTTGTTTTTTTAGACTTAGTCTTTAACTTTTGATCAGGTGTAAAACAGCCTGTTTCAGTTTAAATGTTGTTTTTGATAAATTGCATGGTCAAAAAAATGTTTTGTCTCACTCCCGTTTCTTCTTGTTGCATGTTGAAGCTCTACTTGGAACCAGTCTGCACTTCTGTTAAATTCATGTATTTTTTAAATTTATTATCAATTTAGTTTTTTATATACTTGGCATAAACAGTCTTCCGTACAGCAGTCTTCAGCTGAGGGGTCTCATCATTCCCTCATGTAGCCTCGGTCCGCCCCTGCTGACAGAGAAGAAAACATCCACCCTCCTCTTCCTCAGCTGCAGCTTCATCCCCCAGCTGCCGTGATGTCTGCTGGCTGCTCGGACCTCCTTCTCCTGTGAATCAGACACCATCGTGAAGCGTCTCTCCATCCTCTGAGCGCGTATCCGCCTCACCTGCGGACTCCGGGACACTTGATCACCTGCAGCCGCTGAGCAGAGGCCGCCTGCGGGCTGGTTTTGTCGGCCTCGTCCATCCTTCATCATCCTCCTCTTCATCAGCAGACATGTTGTTCAGGCAGGATCCGTGACGCCGCGGTGACTGCTGATGGATGGAAGGAGCCGGAGGAGCGGCTAGAATGACGCTCGGCACGTAAGATGGAGGCTTTTATTTCCTTATCTTGGTTTTTAATCCGTATTTATTCATGACATGGCGCGAGCCTGAGCTCGTTATTCAGAGGACATGACGTGCTGCACGCGGCGGACAGCTGCAGCAGGTGTGCCTGCTCGGTGTTTTTCCATGAGCGGTCAGGCTGGACTCTCAGCTGCTCTGTCAGCTCATCAAACTGTGCTGGTGTGAGAGGTGAGCAGGTAGACATGATGGGCTTCAGGCCTGAATCAGTCACAGCGGGGTTTACAGCACCATCATCAGCCTCCTCTGAGACACATTCGTATTTTAATGGAGGAGGTAATCATTTCAGACAGAGAGCCTTCATCGAACTGTCCACAAACATTTGGCCATGTACAGCAGATGGGCATCTGCACAGATCTGTTTTAATCAGGACTTTGATGTAAAAAACAAAACAAAAAAAAAAACAAAAACAAACAAAACACAGCTGCTCATTTATTTCCATGCATCGATTAATCGATCACTTCTTTTTTGACTCTAATGTTCAGGGCAAACAGACACCTGACCGGCTGATTATCAGTTATTGGATAAAAACGTAACTGATTTTTTAAAAATTACATTATGTATGAAAAGCAAATAAAGTCAATTTAATCTGGAGTTTTTTAAAATTCTCTAATAAACTCATGTAAATATCAGATTTTAGTTGCTGAACAGTTTGAACAAAAACTGAGAAAGTTTATGGCAGTGTCAGAGCATGATGATGAACATTTGTAATTTTATGACATTATAACAATAATTAATTAATTAGTCATTCAGTAAAAAGTGCTTTGTGTTCATTATTAATTGTTAGTATCCTGGTTACGAATGAAGTAAACCGTTCGCTTTGAGTCCTTTGTGTTTATATCAGAGTGGAATCAATCCAGATCAATCATTTAAATGTACATTTAAATTTACACAAGCTGTTTTCAAATGTCTGCATCTGTTGTTTATAATATTAAAGATTTTCAGCAGAGTAAAAAATTACAGCTGCAGACTTATTTAAGTAATTATTAAAGGTAACCTTATTCTGTTCATTTCCAGCCTCATACTCTTATTCCTGGACTCTTCTAGAGTAGCTTTGCATGATTGAGAGTTAAAAATAATCTCTTTAGGAATATTTAGGATGTGTGATGGTTAATAAGGAAAAGCACAGGTCTGCATTAATTATCAGTTACACCTTATACTAAATCATTTGGGGCATGAAATGTCAGAAAGCTAAACACTCCACAAACCTAAATAATTCAGAGTGATTTATGTTTACTCTCTTTTGGTGGCGCTTTAGTTTAAACTGCGCTGTCCTGCTTCCCTCGTTTAGCCACCCACCATCAGTCAAGATGGATGTGGTTGCTAAGGTTAAATCCAGCAGAGTAAACACAACGGCAGCCATAAACAGAATCTCCTCTGAGGGCTTCTTCACATCCTTAAAGAGCGACCTCAGAGGAGAGCCGGCTCTCTATGGAGGATTAATCAAATCAGCTGCAGCACTGACTGGGAATTAAGTCCTGAGGTGGAGATGAGGACGGTGATGATGAATAGTTCCATGTGGTGGAGTTTGTCTTGTACTTGAGGGGAAAACATGCAGCTGTGTTTCCATAAAACAGTCCTGAGCACTGCTGCCTCTGACATTTCCTGGATTTTAAGAAAACATAAACAGCTTCCTCACTTTTTTAATATCTGGAGATTCTACATTTCCCCAGATGTGACTTCTGAAGTGGAACTACGGCTTCATTAACGCTCCTGTCCCTGACTTCCAAGTCCCAAGCAGAACTACTGAGCAAAGATCGCCCAGCTCTGTAAATGTCTTAATTAGAACTGAGAGATGAGCACGGCTGTGGCATGAACAAACCATTTAAACTCACCAGTATGACTCTCAGCTAACTTACTTACTACTAACTATCAGATGTCCAAACAACAAACCAAACTTTCAAACTATCTACCAACTTACCAACCAACTAAATCTCTCCGGAGCTGTGTATCAATGAAGCTAATCCTGACTAACCCTGCAATCTATTTAAGCTCCCTGTGAAACATAAACAAACTCTTATTAATGACTTCTTTTGATTTTAACTGAACTACAGTCAGAGTTTGAATGCAATGAAACTGCTAGTGTAGCTAAATTAAAGCTAGCTGGCTATCCACCCCTGCATCCTGGTAGTGCTCCAGAAAACAGTAATAAACATTTCATTTGCTGTTGGCTGAAATCAGTATTGTTTGGCATTAAACATAAGCTGTTATTATAGGTCATGTTGGTGAAGTAATTTGGTACTGAGATGGTATTTTACTAGCAATAATATTACAAAGTTTATTTTGTCCCATAAGCTGATAGTGCTAAGTTAGCAGCCAGATTAACTGTGGCATTTGGGTAGTACGGCTGACCTTATCTATTCAGGACACATTGATAGCTTGTAATCTATCAACATTAGCACGCAAGTTAGCATTAACTAATATTAGGCACAGTCAGTTTTGATTTTCAAATCTAAACAAAGAATGACTAGCCTGCCAACTAATTTTCACATGATGTTGGCTACAACATTGAGACAGGTGGGCCTCATGAGATAAAGCAGTTTCTAGCTTTTGTTAGCACACCTGTCAACCTACCACTCAACCAACTATTAATCAATCAATTTTCCTAACCAAACACGTGACTTGTCAATCTAATAGCCTATGGTGCTTCCACAAACCAGCTATTCTACCCAATGACCTCATCTACTTACCAGAATACCAATCTACTTACCTGTCAACTAACTTGACTATCTGTTCACACACCACGACCCATTCTCCTAACTACCTACCTTTGTATCTATCAAAAAAGTTGCCATTAACCTACATATCTCACCAATAAAACAAATCTCATTACTTCTTGAGCCTCACACCTTTCTGAAAAATGACCAGCAGTAGCCTATCTAACCACCAAACAACCAACAAACCTTTTTACTTTGCATGTCTGAACTATTTATTGTTGAGTAATAACTTGGTGTAGGGATTGTGAGGAGCTGTCGACTGTATCTGGTAATCAGCACTATAGCTTAAGGTACTGCTCAGGAGTATTGTTGGGAGAAATAAACAGTTTATGTTGAAAAATATTTCCCAAACATTAATTTAGTTGTGGTTTTTCTAATGCCAAATGTCTCTGTCTCCACAGCTG
The DNA here is from genome assembly GCF_001858045.2 of Oreochromis niloticus. Classification (NCBI taxonomy): domain Eukaryota; kingdom Metazoa; phylum Chordata; class Actinopteri; order Cichliformes; family Cichlidae; genus Oreochromis; species Oreochromis niloticus. Next base: position 22,911,287 of record NC_031981.2, on the reverse strand, counting down.
GTCTCTGATCCAGCAGTACAGCGATGGTGTATGCCCAGACATCAAACACAGTCGGTGTCAATCCCTCCATCTACTTGCCATCTTTCATGTATCAGATGTCATTTAACTACTCCAAGAGAGAAAACTCAACTGTCCTGGCAACCTTACCCACAACTCCCCTCTGCAGCCTTGAGGGCACGTCCTCCGGCCAGTTGAATACTACCTCTGTCCCTGATGAGCTGACTTCAGGTGAGGTTGCCGTCCTAGGCTTGGTGTTTGGGGTTCTATGGCTGGTCTCCATCTTGGGAAATGCCCTCGTATGCCTGGTCATCCACCGAAGCCGACGGACTCAGTCCACAACCAACTACTTTGTGGTGTCTATGGCCTGCGCGGACCTGCTCATGAGCCTTGGTTGTGCCCCATTCGTCCTCTTGCAGGTTGCCTCTGGACGTTGGCCAATGAGCACAGCAGCTTGCAAGGCTGTGCGCTATCTACAGCACCTTTGTCCAGGTGTGCAGGTTTACGTCCTGCTTTCCATCTCAATAGACCGCTTCTACACAATCGTCTATCCCCTCAGCTTCAAAGTGTCCAGAGAAAAGGCAAAGAAGATGATTCTGGCTTCGTGGTTATTTGATGCAGCCTTCGTCTCCCCCTGCCTCTTCTTCTATGGATCTACATCTACAGTCAGTCATTGTGACTTTTTCCTTCCTGAGAGCTGGGGCAGCATAGTCTACGCAGCGATTCACCTTCTCATTGGTTTTCTGGTGCCAGCTGGATTGATCATATCATTCTACCAGAGGGTGGTCAGGTACATCTGGAGGATCAGTGCTGATGGCCACACTGTGCGGCGGACAATGAACATTGTCCCACGGACTAAAGTCAAGACCATCAAAATGTTCCTTATGCTTAATTCTGTTTTCTTCCTCACCTGGACACCCTTCTATCTCGCCCAACTGTGGCATCCGAGGGAGTCTGATGGGCCCAGCAGGCAGGGACTGCTTTTCTTCACAGCCATCACCTGGATTTCCTTCAGCTCCACAGCATCCAAACCCACCCTGTATTCTGTCTACAATGCAAACTTCAGACGTGGCATGCGGGAGACCTTCTGCATGTCATCCATGAAATGCTACCGCAGTAATGCCTACACCATCACCGCGAGCTCCCGCATGGCCAAAAAGAATTATGTTGGGGTGGTGGACATCCCAGTGCAAGCAAAGATGGTGACTAAAGACTCGGTCTACGATACATTTGACCGAGAAGCTAAAGAAAAGAAGGTAGCTTGGCCCACTAATGCGAACCCTCCAAATACCTTTGTGTGAATGAGCTTGGACAGTTTTGAAACTGAACTCACAAACATAAACTTGTCTAACATAGCACAGTGCCAGTGGTGGCAGGTGAATTAGCTGGAGGCTAACATGCTAGCACTGTATTTAAGTAAAAAGTTCACCGAATGTGTTCAGATTGTATAAAGGGCTTTTTTTTGATGTGACAAACCCTATAGCAGCCATATTGGTGATTTTTATACTTCAGATTTCAATCAGAATTTGTTTTCGTGCTGTGTTTTGATGGATCGTACTCCATGGATGAATTCCATTTTGTGTTTTGATGTCAACTTGTTAGCTAGCTAACTGTCTGTGTGGTCATCGATCATAAAAGTCTTGTAACTGCATCTGGTTTGCTACAGTAATGTACGTGGTAGATGCTAATGTTAGTAAAGGCTAAAATGTTAACAATGACATTATCTGCTTTGTCACCATGACTGAGTAACGGTGAGCTGGTTAGATACCAAAGCCCGGGATTCAAAGCTTGTTCAAATAAACTGGGCTGAATCAAAGTGAAGCTCAGTGTTTTCCAAAAAAAGAGACTAGGTTATGGACATGAAAGCTGGATAGGCTTTGGTAACTTGGAGTACAATCAGGATCAATTATGACTTTAACAACCATGTCAGCAAGACCCATTCAGGTTCAAACTTAGCTGAGTGGTCATAGCTAAACATGACAACATGCAGACACTGTTTGATTCAGTTCAGTTTCAGAATGGTGCTTGGTTCTTAAACAGCATCAAGGCAGAACTCGTTTGGTGTCGAAGTGGATCGGTAGCTCAAATCTTAAAGTGCGATTGCAGAGGGACTTAAGTCCTGTAATTTCTGATTGAGTTCCTCAACATCATCCTCAGCACTGCTGTGTGGAAACGCTCAACAAGGACAGAACCTGAACATTTGTCCTCCTTCCAATGTGCTGAAATATCCAGACTTGAGATCAAATGGATGTTCAGTAATGAGGATCCTTGAGGAGCTGTATGAATGAAACAACCAAGTTTGTAGCTGTGATCAGTTCTCATGAAGTTTGATCAGTGTGATTAAAGATAATTTGTTATATGAAGGAAATTTATGAGTTTTTGTGGGAATATCCAGGAAAATGTTCCAGAAGACAAAAGACAGAGAAACAGAAGCAAGCTTTGAGAGAGTGAAATTTGATGAAGTCAGTAAAGTCACTGCAGCACAATCACGTCTTTCTGTTTTTAAGGCATTGGTAAATCTGAGACTTGTGCACGTTAATGTGTGGATATCTGAAGTCTGCATATACATTACAGATCAGGGGTGAGCTGCATTAGTTGGTCCTAATATTAGGTCAGTGCACCACGTATTCCACTGCGTCATCGTGTATTTGACTAAAGCTCAAAAACACTGAGAAACTCTAGGATTTGGTTGGACCTCTTTCAGCAGCAGTGACCTGCAGTGATCTGCAGGTGTCACTCACCTGTGCCACAGCAGCAGCTTGGTACAGGTGCTCTTGTTTGCTGATGGTCAGATAATCAAGTCCATTGATTAACTGATATGGATGCAGTAACGACGTACTGAGGTTTTCACACAGTGCCTCTGCAGACTGCTCAGTGTGTAATAAATGATGACACAATGGGAAACATTACATGCTGCTCTTTGGTTATATTTACTTGATTCTGTGACCTGCGGAGCTTCACCTTAGTTTTTATTGTGTGGACCTTGTTTTTCATGTAAGGTAAATCTGTATACCAACTTACACTTTAAATGTTCCACAGTGCACGTTCATGATCCCTGCAGAATGAACACTGTGGCTCCATCTGTGCAGTTGGTGCACTAACACACCGTCCAATCAGATCCCATAGTCTTGAGACTGCGTTTCATCCAAAGTCCCTCTCTTCCTTCCTGCAGCCAGTCACAGCACTTCCTGTGAGTCTGCATCAATCTGCACATTGTTTACGGGACACTCATTACCTGCTGTAAGTACAAATGTTTGTGATCCATGCTTGAATCTGACTATCCCGTGTCCTCAGATTCATGTATGAACAGAAGATACTCTGAGCTTCACTGAGGATCAAACAGTTTATTTGCTCTTAGACATTTTAAACTCACATTTTCTACAGTCATAAAACAAAGTGCTTCAGCTATGTTTACAAAGGTGCACAAAAAAAAGAGCTTACAAGCTGTTCAGAAACAAGATTTCAGATTTTAGTGCGTGAAAAGAAGCCGCAGGCGCCGACCTGCTCGCTGCTGGTTTAGTCAGTCCTTCAGCTCACAGACGTTATCAGGATCAAACCAGAGGAAAGCCCGGCTTGACCCAACGACCAGACAACAATACACAGAGGCTGTCCAACAGCTGACCCAGGAACAGCTGCACACACACACTCTCACGTGTCACTATAGGAGTTTAGAAACAGGAGTAATTCATGTGATCTGCAAACCACCACAGAAAGACATTGATCCTCAGTTCAGAGCATGTATTTGTGTCCTCAAGTTTAAAATTTTTATTCACTGGAATGGTGATTAAGCTTCAGCTCCACAAACAACTTTCTGCTGCTTCTGTGTGAAGATGTGGGATCTGACCTGCAGCCAGGAGCTCTTGTCCCCCCCCTGCTGGCTATGAGGGTTACTACATGCACTGTACGAGGAGGTGAACCTCCGTGCTGAGAACAGAGGGAGGTTTATTCTCTGGAGGTTTAAAGGTCTCATAAGTCCTGTGTGAGTGATGAAATGCAGGAGAAGAGGAGGAGAAGGAGGAGGAGGAGGAGGAGAAGAAAGAGGAGGAAGAGCGTCTAACTCTGCCCATTGCTGCTACTGATGTTGTTGTTCTTGCTGTTCTTGGACGTCTTGTTGCCACCGCTTGGAGGCATTTTCTGCTCGTCTCCGGTGAGCAGAGCTTTAATCTCTGATGGAATCTTGCCCTGATCCATGGCCGAACACCACTGCTTGTACTGCAGGAGGACGACAGGAGACAGGTGAACAGCAAGTTACAGTCTTCACACACACACACACACACACACACACACACACACACACACACACACACACACACACACACACACACACACACACACGTATTATATATATTTAGCTTAATTCAAAAAGCCACCTATAAATAAGATGTACTTTTATCATTATTATTATTAAAAGAAAAAAGTGGTGGAGGTTTGGGCATCACAGATCACCAGTGGGGGTTTAGAGGAAGACTAACTTCTGATTCTGACTGTGTAACGATTTAAAGAACAGAAGAAGATGGTCACCATGGTGAGAGCCGACCTTTCGCTTCCTCCACAAAAATCAGATTAACCAAAGTTTGTTTCAGGTATTTGTGCAGACACACCGCTAAAAACGAGGCGCACTGGATTTATCACACATGATAAAACGAGAGCCTCGTACTGACGACGAGCATCTGACCTGACCTTCATTGTGTTCTCATAACTGCTGGAAACTCAAAGCACAGCTGAAGTTAAACTCCTGACTCATCGCTCAGAGAGCTGCAGTTGTACCTGTCCAGGTGACTGCGGTCGTGTTTTCACTCCCAACAGAAACTGGGTGAAGTAATGTTAGTTGTGATGTTTGTGTGGGTCCAATTTTCAAACTTTATTTAAATACCAGGAAACGGAGCGCAGAGAGACTTGTGTGTTTAAACTGGGAGTGTGTCTGACCTCTGTGGTCGGCGTTATGAAGCTTCTCTCTGACACAGAGCTCAATCATGTGTTTGAAATCTGAGTTCATGTCTAACTGGTGTCTCACCATCTCGAGCTCCTCCCGCAGGGCGCAGATGGCTCTCTCCTTACTGGAAACCAACTCCTCCAGGTACTGGTACCTTAGCTTCTTCCGGGCTCGGCACTCGCGGGCGCTCTGCCGGCTTCGCTCCAGTTTGGCCTTCAGGTCAATTTTGGCAGGTTTACGGCCACGTTTTCCCGGCTTCTTCACTTTGCCCGCCATCTGATGACAAGCAGACACAAGCGATAAATCAGACACAGGACAGAGACACCACCAGGTCTGTTAATATGCTTTGAGCAGAGAGGTGATACCTGTTATTTCTGACTGGATTGGTTGAGCCAGCTCACACACAGAACACCTGGATGTGCTAAAGTTCATTTACAGTCAAAGCTCTCAAATTAGCATCCAGATTAGACCTCAACAAGCAGAGTTGGCAAAACTCTGTACTTAAGTAGAAATACAAATACTACTGTTAAAAAATACTCCAGTAAAAGTTGAATTTTTACTCAAGTAAAAGTAAAAAAGTACCAGCTCTGAAATGTACTCAGAGAAAGAAAAAGTAGCTCCTCAAAGAACATTTCCACCACCTATTTTTATGCAGCAATGACTGAACCTTGTGTTATATTAATGTGATGACATAACAATATTAGTGAGTACAGTCAGGGGCTAAAGTGGATTCAGCAGGTGGGTGAACACTAAAATCAGTTTTAATTGCTCAGTGTTGGGGAAAAAAAAATCATAACTCACTATAATTTCTACTGAGAGCTCCAGTAGATTTTCTTAGTGTTCAGGCTGTGATCAGCTGACCTGCTGCTCTTTGTGGATTTACACACCTGAATTCAACCAGATGTGAGCAGCTGTTTCGTGAGTTGTCCTGGCTGATTTCCATACACTGACAGTACACTGTTTATGCTGTCTTTATATCAGACACTATAAAGTTGGTATGAAGGTGGAATTCAGTGAATGAGTCTCAGCATCATCAGCTAAAATTCAAATGAATCTCTGCTACACTTCATGTAAAGTAAATCTGACCATGAAACCACAGCCACTGTGAACCAGTCACATACTGTTCTTTACTTTAAATCCATCACAGTACAGCAAACTAACCTGTTTATCCTGCACTAACCTGCAGAGGATTTTCATGCAGGCCTTAAATAACACAGTTAAGTCTACCTCAGTTTGTTTAGCAGCACGTTTTACAATATAAAAAAACATAATTGCACATGTACAGACCCAATATCTGATTGGATAACATATCTGATGAGGACTTACAAGGAAGCTTTAAATGAGCCGTCCCTTTTAAATCTAAGCTCTCTTCTTCGTTTCCTGTCCTCTTTCTTATCTTTCTCCATCTCTGAGTGTAGTTAGCTCTCTTTCTTTTCTCTCCCTGTGAAATACAGCAGCTGGACCTTTAGCTAGCAACACACTGTGTGACAAACTGCACACAAACAGTTCGTGTGTTTGCTGATGTTTGTTGAGCTGATAGAAGCGCTGCATTTCAAATTACCTAACACAAAACATTACTCCCTTTATCCTCGCTCCTCTTCAGTAGCTAGCTAGATGCTGAAGTACTGTGAACACAACCTATGGACACCTGCAGTTGTTCTGGTGTTGTGGTTAAAAATAAAAATGTAAAAACTTGATGAATAAATGAATAAATAAATCAAAACTCCGGCCCACTGTAACCCCTGACTGCGTCACGTGATTGGTCCTCTTTCATCTCTTTTTATGCCACATCGCCTAGTGATTAATAAACGAACGGGATTTCCTTTCATGTGTTTCTGTTTAGGCTCAGATCGGTTTGAAGTTTGGAGGCTCGCAGTAACTGAACTACTACTACTATGACTCCCCTCAAATGCGTTAAAGGAAAAGTAACGAACCTGTCTGAAACAGTGTGGAGTAGAAAGTTAAGATATTTGTTTAAACATGCAGGGAGTAAAAGTTAAAAAGTAGTCAGAAAAAAACCCCTACTCAAGTAAACTACAGATACAGTGACAAAGTATTTCGTTACCGTATCATCCAACAAGTACGACTGACTTCTACTGACCAATCAGAACACTGGAAAACAGCGTCAGCAGTCCTGAAATCCCCCAGACCTCGGTGTGAGGACAGCAGGAAGTTTTTTTTAATAATATCTGACAGCTGATGAATATCAGCATTAAATAAATCAGCTTATTGTGAGCTGCAGACAGTTTACAGCAGGTTTATTGTTCTATAAATAATTTCTTATCCTTCCTGAAATAAACATGTTTACGGCACGGGGAGCTAACGTAGCCTCTGTTAGCACAAAGGATACACAGCTGTAATCTAGCCCGTTAACGTAATTCCTTCTTCAACGATACTATCGACACTGACAAAGGTGAAGTGACCAAACGTTAACTAGTTAAAGCTGTTAACTAGTTCCCTGCAGTTTCCTTTAGCCGTTAGCAGCCATTAGCAGTCGTTAGCTCGCTCACCTTGTTGTCTTCCATGTTGCTAACGCTCAGGCTGCCGTTAGGTCCGCTCAGAGATCACACTGTGTTCCCGGAAGTCTGGACGGAACGAACCGGCTCGGTATCGTCAGCGAGGGTTCCAGAAGCAGCTCATCAATCAGTCTGATCACCGATCAGTCTGACGGCTCCCTGCTTTGTTTACATCTGCTGACGTCTGCTACGCGTTTACGTCACTTTTTTTTTTTTTTTTACAAACAAAACTTTATTAAATAAAATAAAATAAAGGAACAAAGACAGCTGCCAGTAAACCGGAAATAGTGAGATGGTAAAATAAATAAACAAATAAATAAATAACGTCAAACCCGAGTAAATAGTCAGATAAAAACTAATTTTATTCTTAACAAGTATATTAAAATATATCTGAGTCACTCAAACGTTTAATGTTCAGAAGCCAAATATTAAAATAATTCGAAAATCTGTAAGTTAGTGGTAACAAATTATATTTATATGTAATAAGTAAGCTCCCGCTTTAGTTTGATATATTGAATGCATTTATACCATTTTTATATGTTTAATGTGCATAAACTGTGTATCCACTTAAACCTTGCTGTAATCAAAGAAGTTACCACGCCTCATGATATCGCCTTTAAAAACCTTGTTAGTTTCTAAGTTAAACACTTACATCATTTTACTCTGGTGAAGAAATGAATTATTGTGATATCATCTTCATGATTTGCAGTAGAGCACAGAGCAGGTCTTGAAAACTGCGTTCTATAACTACACGATAAAACTCTGGGTTTCCCAAAATGAGAGAACAATAAAACTTCTGCTTTTCTCCGACCTGTTCCCCTTTCCTTTCCCAACCCTCCTCTCACCAGAAATTCTCACTTTTCACAATGACGGTCTGAATTTGGACGCTCAGTTAAAGTTTGAGTCTGAGATCACGTCATGTGAAAGAGTGAAGTTGTTTTTTAGAATCTCATAATTTGGATCTTAAAAGTAAAACGCTTTACTGTCTGTCTGATGATTTTTGCCTCTAAAATTTAAAAACTCTCCTCAGTAAATTAAATATCAAACTTTGGAATCTGTGACTGAAAGTTCACAGTTCAGAGGTGAAAGTTCACACTGTTTACCCAAATGCTTTAAGAAGTTGATACATACATATATATTTTTCAACCTTTGATGTTTTAAATAAAGTTGTTCACCTGCGTTCTGCGGTCATCAGGTGTAAAGAAAACAGAATAGTATGAAGTAGGTTTGTAAGGGTCGATGTTGTCACAGAGAAGAGACGGTCAGTGTGTCCAGGACAGAAACTGATGAAGAGTCTGAGCTCATCTTTACTGCTCAGTCTTCAGTATACACCAATTCACTGTTGGATATAAATGCACATATATTTTATTATTTTACTTAAAGTCTTTAAAGAGCCATAACTTTACACCATATCCACCTCTCCTCTTCCATCATCATCTCATCATCGCATTCAGAGGGTGAGAATTCATTAATTCATTCAATTATTCATATTAAGAAAACACATCCTGCTGTCCCTGAGAGTGGATTCTATGATGACATCTCCTCACAGGCCAAAGGTCAATTGTATGTTAATCTACCCATGACCTGCTGACTAATCCTGTTACATCAGCTGCTGGAAATTTAGAGGAAATGAAGATGATGTTGTGGAAGAAGGTTATACAAATATCAGAGCTTCTGTTCTGAGTTTACTTCCTCAGCAAGTGGGATTAGAGGGATTAGCACAAAGAGACATGGAGAACAATCATGGTGGATCCTGCTGAGACTGTTCAGGTGAAGTATGAAGTCATCAGACTACTGTTACACACACTTTGTTCATTCCTCTGATATCACTGATGATAGATGTTATTTTAAAGATCATGCCCAGTTCTGTCATGATGCGTGTGAACACGTGTGAAGAGAGCCAGAGATTAATAACTTAACAATAACTAATGACTAAATGCAGAGAGGTGTATAAGCACATAGTGAGTGAAGAAGAAACACTCAGTGCATCATGGTGTAGCACCCAACCCATGTAGCTAGTATTCAAATTAGATCAAAGAGGTGTTGTAGCACTATGAGCAGTGCCCTGGGTTCTTTAATTTAGTGGCTTGCCCTACTAACCCGTAATGCTGATGAACTGATGTTTGTACCAGATTACACTTCAGAAAGTGCAAACTGTCAGTAATGTCTGGGGTTGCTGACGGTGAAGCAGCCCTATATGCTCCTCCTGTAGGCCTCCTTGCCCTGTTTGATGCCCCTGCTAGGTTGGCTCATGCAGTGCTGTACAGGGAACTATCCCACGAGTTCTGATTAGAGCCTGTACTTCACTTGTCAACCAAGGTTTTCCATTAGGAACAACCTGGATGGTTTTAGTCACTGTCACATTCTCTACAAAGCACTTAATGTAGAAAAGGACAGGCTGATGATACGCCAACATTGGAGAATTCTGCTCTCCCTTTCTAGTCCCTGTCAGTACTCTTGCTGCAGCATTTTGTATTAACTGAAGGCTTTTCATAGAATTTTTAGGACATCCTGATAGTAACGAATTACAGTAGTTCAGCCTAGAAGTAATAAATGCATGAACTAGTTTTTCAGCGTCACTCAGAGACAGGATATTTCTCATTTTAGAGATATTGCAGAAATGGAAGACAGAAAACAAGACACAAGAAGACACAGGCTTACATATTTGTTTAATATGTGCGTTAAGGGACATATCGTGGTCAAAAATGATTCCAAGATTCAAATGTCCAGCTGGGATAACCACATTAACTCAGAGCCTTCTTGATGTGTTCTTCTGCTTCCCTGGCCCCTGTGTCTGTGGGGATGTTGTTCACTCTGTGTTGTAGTGTCCTAATGACACCCAGGTTGTACTCCAGTGGATAATGAGAGTCAAACCTTAAATACTGATCTGATTTACGGTACACATCAACTTTTAAATGTCCCCTATTACTGATGGAAATCTCACAGTCTAAGAAGGCTAACCTGCTACTTTTCATATTCTCCCCAGTGAATTTGATGTCTTGGTCCATCGAGTTAATGTGACCACTGAATTGTGGTACGTCTTGAGATTTGATTTTCACCCAGGTGTCATCCACATACCTAAACTAATGACTTGGGGGTGTTCCAGGGTAGCATAACAAAGCCATCATTTCTGCTTTTTCTATGCACAAGTTGGCCACAATGGGTGAAACTGGGGAACACCAGTTAGCACTGGAACCCCAGGTAGTACTGACCCTTGTATGTGAAATAGGTGGAATTAAGACAGAGATCCAAGAGCAAACATGCTTGGTCGGTGCTGAGAGTAGTCCTGTTGGTGAGGTTGGGGTCTTCCTGTAATCTCCTATAAACTACCTCCAATGCTTCCGTGACTGGAACACAAGTGACTAACATCGTACGAGAACATTGTTTCATCTGCCTCCATAATGACATCTCTCACCTTCTCAACAAAATCTAAGGTGTTCTGGATGTGGTGTTCAGAGCTGCCTACCAACGGGTTGAGCATCAAAGCCAGAAACTTTGAGATGTTATAGGTGACCGAGTTGATCATACAGACAATTGATCTTAAAGGTACACCCTATTTATGTATCTTTGGTAAACCATACAGACTTGGTGTTGCTTCCCCTAGAAATAGCCTGTGGTATGAGGTCCGGTCAGTAGCGTTGTCTTGTTATACCTGCTTCAGAAAATCTATCGCCCTCTTCCTGTAATTACTTCCTGGGTCTCGTTTCAGGGGCTCATGAGTATTTTTGTCACTGAACAAATTTTCTCATGATAGTCTCTATTGTTTAGCAAAACTGTGCACCTACCCTTGTCCAGCAGAAGGATGATAATGTTGTCATTACTAACTGATGTAAGTGCCTTCCTCTCCTTCCTCCATGCTGATGTTGGATGCTGGGGGCTTTGCATTGCTGAGACAGGCTGAAACGTTTGTCCGCAGCTGCTCTGCTTCTACGTCTGCAATGTTGTTGTTTCAAATTTCTCTTTCTGTGGCTGTGATCAGTTCAACTAGTGGGATTTGTCTCTGCGTCACAGATACCACCATGATGCCATGACTGTCACATTTACCTGCCGTTCCTCCTCAGGTGATCCTAACTGGTTGCTATGGTTATACCTCTGACCTCTGTACCTCCTGCGGTACCATTAGAGAAAGTGAAGTGAAACACTGTGTCAGAATAAAAGACATAACACTGCTTTTATTTTTCAGACTCACCGTTTAGAGCAGCTGCGAGGCAGAACATGTGAGGCCATCACTACTCTGTGCTCGTGGATCAGATCCTAATCTCTGCTCTGCCTCAGCGATCAGCTTCTCCCTGAATCGAACCGAGCTGCCGATCTTCTCACAGCTTGTTCACACGTGTTTTAGCGTTCATTTCTTTAGATTTATGGTCTGCATCGTGGCTACAATGTAGCCACAAACTCCCCTAATTCCACACTCTAACCTAACCTGCACCTCTAGAAAAATACCTGCATGTCAGGTTGATGCAGCTGCTGTAATTGGTCTGTTGAACACCGTTGATTCCTCCTGTGCATTTCTAGCTACTTTTTCAGCAGCCAGAAATTCTTTTACTTATTTATTTTTTAAACCTGCTGGCGTGAGATGAATCAGAGATGAAAGTCTTTACTGTAAGAAGAAACAAGTGTGCTCAGAGCATCTGAAAGCAGCCATGAGATGACAACCGTCTGTCTGATGCCTTCATCAGTGAGAGTTAGCCATGCGTCCTAATTGCTCCAGTATGAGAGAGCTTTCAGTTTTCTTCTGCTTGTGTCGCTTCCATTGTCATCTCTGTGCTCGCCATCCCAAGACAACTAGCTGATTCAGAAACATTACACAATCAGCAAGGTTACACAAACACACAAAAATATCCCATCCACCACAATCTGACATTTTACCAGCATGCTGGCAGTATTTTCAGTGCTCCAAGTACACAGATCCCAGATTAATGCTTTCATTGTTTTTGCAACACGTTGAGTGCAGCAGAGCTCCACATGAAAGTCTCAGGCCTGAAAAACACTATCAGGCTCCGTTAGATCAGGTTAATAGTGTAGTCGTCACGAGAGCAGGACTTTTTCTGTTTCTGTGACGGAGAGGAGCAAAACTGCGTCCGTGTTTAATCTGTGTTCCTCACAAAGTGCATTCTGGGTAAACTTTCAGGCTCCTATGAGTGAGTATAGGTGTCTGCAGAGAACAGGTGAGAGCAGATGGAAGGTCTTCTTTCATCTGAAACCAGGATCATCTTCAGCTGTGACTTACACTTTGCAGTGTATTGTACAGTGAACTTGTCGTATATTTCACAGTATAATTTGCAGTATATACAGTATATTTTGCAGTATAACTTGCAGTATATTTCGCAGTATATACAGTATATTTGGCAATATATTGTACAGTATATGTTGCAGTATATCTTGCAGTATAATTTACAGTATAACTTGCAGTATATTTCGCAATATAATTTGCAGTATACAGTATATTTTGCAGGACACAGCAGTGTCGGGCTTTTCCAGAGGCAGTATTTTGCGCGTGCGCACTGCATCGCTGTCTGCGCCTTTAAGAGCCCGCTGCGCTGAGCCGAGCAGCTCTGATGATGACGCCATGCTGTTATTTTTATCGCGGTGACCTCATCGTTCTATGGCAGCACCAGGACTTCACCGAGTCCCTCCGCCGCTTCTGCTCTCCTCTGCGACCCGTCCTCTCCGGTACACCAGGCGGTCTCCCCCGGTTTGTCCAGCCGGGTCTGAGGAGCTGCTGTCCGGACTCTGACGTCGAGTTTTCAGACGGTGAGTTCACCGAAATTTCTGGTTAAAGAGTGACCGAGCGGCGGCTGAAGTTCCGTTACCGGGCCTAAAGTTAAAGTTCGTTCCGTGTGTCAGCCCGGGCTAACCCCGCGTCTGAGGGGAACTTAGCGGGAAAACGTCGCTGTTCGTCGGTTTCTTTTTAAGTGAGCCGGAGTGGCGGTCAGATGGTCCTGAACGCGGAGACACACCGATAAAATGTGAGAGAGCAGCGGGCTGAGAGAGTTATAAAACGGCTAACGTAACATCCGAAATGTCGCCCACACCGCCCGAAGCTCCCAGAACCAGCGAGGAGCCTCCAACAGTAGCCAGGCCTCCCTTAAATCAACCTCACACTACAACAGCCCAGGTTAGCTCGTATTAGACCGTCTGTGACTGCGCTAAAATATACCGAAACTGCCTTAAAATAAAGACAGAACAACATTTGTGGGTAGTAATGTCCTTTTAAATAATAGTAAATTCACTTTATTTATTTAAATTACCCTTAAACTCTGCGGACACCACTCATATTAGCTCATATTACAGTTCCAGTGCCTGCAATTTCCCTTAAATATGCCAAGGCTTCCTTAAAATGAGAACTATCGTTATGTATGTGTATTAACATCCTTATAAATAATAACTAACCCAGTCTATTCAGGCAGATATCCATTAATTACCGCGGAAACTCTTTTTATCTGCTCATCTCAGTTTCATTTTGACCAGTCTTCCTTAAACATGGTGAAACTTCCTTAAAGGTAAAATATGAGCATTAATCTCCTCGTGATTCACTCAGATAACCCTGAACACCACCGATGACAGTGCTGTAAACATTAAGCTCTCCTCAAATCTGCCCAAACCTCCTAAAATAAAAGATAAAGCCTATATGTTTATATTAATGTCTGATAAATGAAGCACCCTTCAGACTCTCAGATAACCTTTAAACTGCTGAGCATGCTTTTAACAGCACACACTAGACTTCCCTTACTAAATGTTAAAGGTAAATTTATTTTAAATATAAATAATATATGTAATGGAAATGTTCCATTATTTTTTTTTTAAGTTAAATAAACCTCCAAATGTAAATAAGTTATTACAAAGTTAACAGGTGACCATTAGGTGTGTGAATCAGGTAAGCTGAGTAAATGAACCTCACATTTCTCTGAGTGATCTGACCTCAGAGTCACGTTTCCAACTTCAGAAGAAGGTTTTTCGTTTAAATTTGAAAACCGTCTCTCTGTTGCATCATCTCTACACACCGTCAGTACAAACACAGGCAGCAAATCGGCATGATCAACATACTGAAGGATAATATGAGTATCACAGGGTCCACACAGCATGTAGAATAATAAAACTTTGGATTGAAACACTGCAGGGTTAGATCAACCCAGCCGGCTGCTGTAGGTGTGTGCTGTACAGATATACCAGTCCAGACAGTCCCCTGAGAGTCTGTGTTCTTACAGATATCCAGACTGTGACGGAACAGAGTTAATGAAATAAAACAGTTGTGGTTCATCTCAGTGGTAATAACAGTCTCCTGAAATGGGTCCCTCTTCACTCACAGCCTCGCTTTGGAGTTCGTAACTACTCTACCGTGTTTATTAGACTGATCACGTTCACTTGTCTGACGCTGAGTGGGCGTGACCTCCTGTCTGCCAGAGCGTCTCCTGAAGTCATTGATCTTAGAAGACTCATCACAGCGCGTAAACTATGGGGGACCGCCTCAGTGTCCTGCAGGTTTCTGACAGCAATGGTCACCTGCAGACTGCTTCGTACCTGCTCTGACATACACCTGTGCAGGGTCCATAATAAGGGAATGTGTCGGGTGCTCACCTGTGATCACTTGAGTGATTGAAACTTGGCATCTCAGCAAAGAACATAAAGGAACTGAAATGATTTTGCAGTTAATCCATAAACTGATGGTTTAAGCTGCCAATAATCGATCTGTCAGTAATCAATACTCACCTGTGAGGGTGGACCTTTATCAGCCTAACCTGTGTTAGATTATTTCATAAGCACTGTCAGGTTAATGAAAACCAGCTAACTCACATATTATCTGTGTGTTTCCTTCAGGAAAGGAAAACCTCGCAGTTTTCAGTGGTTTGTTTTTAAACGTTTGCACCGATGCTGAGAGGTGTCAGTTTAAAGCCGGTGGGTCACATGACCAGAGCAGTGAATTATTTTTATTTATGCGTTTAAGTTTAGTGAGGGTGCTCAGTGAGGAAATTTAAGTGTCATGCAGGTCAGTAGGATGGTGGTGAAGCCTGATCGGTGTCCTTCAGGGAACCGGAAGTGATGTCAGGGTGACGGCCAGCTGCTGACAGCGTTTCCACCAAACACAATTAAACGCTCAGTCATGGCGTTGTTTATCGCCTTCACAGCGCTGCTTTACTTCCTCTTCAGCACAGTGAGCTGATCATGTGATCGGGCTGAACCACAAGTTCCTCTCTGTAGCGGTTTTGGAAGCCTCATTTTAAATTTTTTTAATCATAATTAATAATTAAAAAAAATCTGCTGCAGCATGCCCCACCCACCTTTTTACCAGCTTCTTATTTTAAATGCTTGTCTCCGGGTGATTGGTCGACGCTGCAACGTCACTTTCAGAGTGTTGGCTCAGGTGAGCAAAGCGGGAGTCTAACCTGTCTGTGTGTGATGTCAGCGCAGGGCTAAAGTCCTGTGATTGGCTGCTTTTAACCCCGGGTTGTTCACCTTTGGCCGGGCTCCACTGTCAGCTCAAGCTCTAAGTGCACCTGTCACATGTAGAGGCGCAGAGGAGCAGGAAATGGCAGCGCTCTTTATCTGATGGTGTTTGGGCTCTCTGTGTCTCAGAGGCCCGACTTTACCGCTCTGTTACACCTGATAACAGCCCCTACCTGGACTCTTACCTGTGGTGTAGAGTTGAGGATTAGGCCGGCGCTCGCCCTCAGACTAAAATCATCATGACGCAGAGCTCAAGCCTCCGGAGAAAACCAAACTCTGACAGGAGGTCAGCGCTCAGTGAGCGCCCACCGCTCAGATTATTTTTGTTTTTCTGCTTTAGTGACAGTGACATCGGCTTGTCACACAAATAACACTCCAGGCCTATTTTTAGGTTTTTGACTCAGAAGGACAACCGAGCAGCCTGTTTGTCTCTCTGAGTCTAAATACAGTAGTGATGTTGTGCAAGGTGCCTGGTCATCTCACTTCCTGTCACAGATCTCCTGCTGCAGGGGTTCATGTTTAACATGAAAGTTTTATAGGTGGGTGCCAATTAAGACTAATGGTAATGTCATGGCTACGGTGGGTCACGTGACCCCGGCATGAAGCCTGAGCTCAGTGTGTGATGTTGCAGGAGGCTGGGAGGTGATTTGGGTCGAGGCATTTCTGCAGACTGGTGCCCGTGATGCCATCTGTTCCCGTGGCTCGTAGCCGGTAATTTGACAGATCGGGTGTCAGAGCAGGAATGTCCTGGCTTGGAAAAACATCAGCGGGATCCGAATTATTGGACTGAAGTGGAACCTGATGTTGGAGACACAGCCAGAGGCTCCAGCTGCTGTTTGAAGGCTTCAGAAAACACAATCGTCCTCTTTCTTCCTGGTTCAAGGTTCCAGGCTGGTTTCCTCTTGATTTTACATTCCTCCTTGCAGGCGCTAATTCAATTCCTCCACATAAACCATCCGTTCTTTCAGGGGGAATGTAGGTCAGTGCTCTTTGGAGGGATGGCTGTAGTTTACACAATCATTTTAATGTGGACGTGATGCTAACACACATGAAGGTTGATGTTGGAGCTGCAGTGCTGTGTGTGCAGCTCACTGTGGCAACTCTTTAAACACCATCACAGCTCTGCAACCACTGTCCACACTCCTTCAATCATTGGTTTCATTTAACCATCACAGGTACCACTCTCATCAGTCTCATCTCTACCTCATCCTCTTCCTCCTCAAGCTTCTCCCGAGTGAAGTCTAACACATGAAAACAAAGAAGAACGTGCTCATTTATTCTCGCCATTGTCAGCAGCTCAGACATGTGACCCTCACGTCTCCCCACAGCTTACAGTGAGCCAGCTAAACAGCAGCAGCTGGTTATACACTAACATTGTGCCAGCTGATGTCAGGCTCGAGTGTCTAAAGCAAGGGTCTCAAACTTAAATGAGCTGAAGCCCACTTTAGTGTTTTCAAGTAGTACTAAAAAACAAACAAACAAGAAAACACACACAAATATTTCCAAAAATGTAGTGTTTTCTGTTTGTTTGTTTGTTTTTTAGATTTCAAATATTGTATAAAAAGACAAAACTGCAAACGTGAACACAATATATTTTTTTTTTCCCTCACTCTTAACTAACTGAAGCCTTACAGTGAACTACCAAATAAATAAATTGTTACTCTCTTTCTGGCCAAACACATGGCAGCACTTCTCCTATAACTTTGTTCATGTTTAACAAAATAAGACAGACATTAGTTTTTACACTTTGGACATTAGTTTTTTGACTGCTAGTGTTTTCTTTACAAATAACTCTCTCACTAACACAGCCAATCCTTCAACAATGGTTTTACTCTCTGCTCATATTGCCTTCATATTAAAATGTTTTTTTTGCTTTTTAAAGAACTTATTTTAACATTGCACTCTACAACACGTGGGCCGCAAGGGGACCCAGGGCTGTGAGTTTGAGACCTCTGGTCTAAAGTCACATGTTCCCTCTGATAAAGTGTCTTAATTACATCTCACATCAGTTTATTCATCATCAGTCCAGCAATGTTAGAGCCACTCCAGAGATGCCGGTGAGTCTGTGGAGCTACGGCGTCGCCTCCGTGTCATTAACATGTTGTAAATGTGGTGCAGCCTATAAAATGTATGAAATAAAATATGGGGATTTTTTCTGGGTCTCCTGGCTGTATACGGGTCAGTCCTGCTTACAGTTACTATCCCAGGTGGATGGTTTCATTTTCCTCTGGCTGAGACCACAAGTTTAACGGTCGACCACTCATGTGCTGAACATCACTAAAATGAAGCAGCAGGACCCTTTACAGATGTGCCAAGCAACTTAGAGTCCCACTCTGAGGAGACATGAGCAGGAGGAGGAGGAGGAGGTGGAGGTGTAACACGTTTGGGGATTTTTCGGCTCTAACTTTTATAGCATGAGGGAGTTTCCAGCTGCAGAGTGAGTCAGCCTGAGACCAGCTTCTGTCATACCTGCACAGTTGGATCAAGTCAAGTGGCTTTATTCTCACTTCAACCATGTGCAATGGTACAGTACAAAGTAAAGCGAGACGGCGTTCCTCCAAGCCCATGGTGCTGCATATAATATACAACAGACAATCAACACAGGACTACATAAAGTGCAAGTGTGCTAAAATTGCAAAAAAAACCCAAACAAACAAAGACAGCGCAACACCAGACAGAACAGAACGATACAGACACAAGATAGTGCAACTGAAAGGTGCATCAATGACAGTGGGTTGTGCAAAAAACTGAGCATTGTGCAAAAAGTAGCTTGATGTATGAAGGTGTGCGTTTTTGTGTGTGTGTGTGTGTATGAGATTGTGCAGATAAGTGCTTCAACACCTGAGCTCAAAGAAGCAGTTCAATCATTCATCACATTTTTATGAGCTCGAGCACAGAAACCAGCGCAACGCTGATTTCCTACACAGCTCAGTATGAAGGTGTTATTTGATAATTATTTTCAGCTGGAAGGTGAGATCACCTGCATGTAGTGTACCTCCTCCCAACAAACGACTGATTTAAATCTGTATTACTGACTGTAAGGCCCACTCCACAAAACTCAGGTCTGTTTTTCACGGTTTTCAGGAAAGCAATGAGAACAGCGCCGTAACTTTCCAGCTCCTTCCTCTGCTCATGTTTCAAGCTCTCTATAAAGTTAAGTAAAATTGGGCGCGATGCATCTTGTGTCATCCTGGTGTGCCGGACAACCTGACCCACCTGTCTCACGGTCATGGTTTTCTGTGTGAATAAAGTTTGTTGTGATTTGGCGTGGCGTTGTTAAACGTTTCTGAAGCGACTGGGATGCAGACTCACTCTGACTCTGTTTGTGTTTCAGACTTTAAAACTGAGAGTGATGTCATCAGGAGAAAAGACGGCTGTTGGAGTGAATGAAAGCCCCTCCCCCTCGCTGCACACACACACACTCTGAACCACCGTCTCACACACAGTTGGGATTGGCTCTCTCTCCCTCTCTTTCTCTCTCTCTCTGGGGCTGCCATCGGGATGACATCATACCCGGCCGACACAATGGAGCTCTTCATCCTCTGAGGTTCCTGGCCAGACTGCATCACTGCGCTGGACTGCCGGCCGGGACGCCCACAAGGAGGAGGGGGAGGAGGATTACTACTAGGGAGGGAGGGGGTGGGGGGGTGGTAGGGAAGTGAGAGGAGGCAGCTCACATGTGTGAGCGTGCAGGGTCGCGGACTGGACTGGGTATGGCAAGGCCCGGGACTGTGCGCCCCATCGGGCCAGAGGCTCTGGTGGCGCTGCTGGAGGGGCGCTGGACCGGGTGGTGCTGATTGACAGCCGGCCCTTCGTTGACTACAATACCTCCCACATTCTGGAGGCCGTCAACGTGAATTGCTCCAAGCTGATGAAGAGGAGGCTGCAGCAGGACAAGGTGCAGATCGCCGAGCTGCTGCAGCATTCAGCCAAGAAGAAGGTGAGTAGTGGTGGGGTGGGTGGGGGGTGCGTGGCGGGTGCTCAGGTGTGGTTAGAATACGGCTCAGATTCAGAACGATGCATTAGGTTAAAGTACGAAGCAGGCCAAGGGACAAAAGACTGGTCACTGTGTCACAAACTGTATATAAAAGATGGACACAGCTGTTGCTTTAAGTGCTGCTGCAATGTTTTCAGAGTCAGACGTGACCGTACCTGATGTGGTGAGTGGAGTCGTTGGGTGATGCTGACATGATTTGCCATTCATCTGCACATGCTCACTGAGGCATTGTTTCTTGTTTCAAGTTGTTGGGGATTTTTTTTTTACGAGCTCAATTTCCTTTATTATTATGTACAGATTTATTTTTTCTTTTCCTGATCCTGGATGTACCTGTGTATCTGTGTTGCAGTTGGAACTGCAGGCCGATCAGGAGGTGGTGGTGTACGATCAGAGCTCTGCCGACCCAGCCACTCTGAGCTCCGAGTCCTTTATCAGTGTCCTGCTGGTTAAGCTGGAGAGGAGCTTCCCCTCCGTACACCTGCTCTCAGGTGAGCCTCCCTGCACCCTCGTCGCTCTGCCATTACTGAGGTTCAGAGTGTGGCCTGTAGGGAATGTTTAACTGTGTATGTATTGGGGGTGAGCATTTTGCTGGGTTCACCGAGTTGCGATGATTAATCTTGAGCCTCTGACTCTGGCGTGCAGCTGTAATCAAAGTTTAAACAGGAAACCTCTGAAAGCGAGCGGCTGCTTCCCGCTGGACGTCTCTGCGACGCTGTTAAACCTCATTTACACTCGTTAAAGGTGATTAAAGTGAGACAGCAGTAGCTAATGGGAAGGAACCAATCAGATTATTGATTTCTGATCGGCTCTAACTCTGAGTGAGCATGCTGCAGCTGCCTGCAGCTATTTCTACTGAGCGTGGCATTATGTAACAATGATGTAATGCTGCATGGTGGCTCCACCCTCACATCAGAAAAACCAAACAAAGTGCTCACTCTGAGGTTTCAGTTACACAACAGCCACTTCCACCGGGAGACCAGAGTCTTCATCAGCGCTGAGGATCACAAAACACGCCCGTCAGTGAACTGAGTCAGACAGGCATGTGAGCAGGAAGTGCTCCAGCCTCAGATATGTTTAAATCCATAAACACACAAGCTGTTAAAATTAGCTACAAAAACGAAAAGAATATTTAATTTTTTTAAATTACAATAAGAATGTAAAAGAAATGCTTAAAAATAAAAGAAAAAATATTTTTAAAATTGCAAAACATACTTAAAAAATATGAAACTGTAAAACATTACATGAAAAAATAAAAATTTATAAAAAGGGGAAAAAATTACACAAATCAGAAAAAAATTGAAAAAAGTCAAAAATGGAAGAAAATCAGTCAGTAAACTTAAAAAAAAAGGTGACAGAATTTAATTGATTAAATTTAATAATTTATTTTTTAAAAAGTACCAGAACATTTAAACCAGGAGTGTTTGGGCCTCAGTTACAAACTGTGTGAACATCTATCAGGTCAGAGTTCTGTCTTTGTATTTTGTACAATCGTGATCACAGGTGTAGTTATAGATCAGGACATTTTCTTTACATGATCAATAGCTGGACTCACCTGGCACTCAGCCTGAAATTCTCTGCTGGAAATAAAGCGGTTTCCAAAGGAGGCTGCTGAACATCGATGCTCTGGCTTGTTGCCTGGCAACAGGTGATGAGGATGTTTGAGTCGAGCAGAGACGAAGATTCAGTCTGATTCCTGCAGGAAAGAAACGAACACGACAGCACAGCTGTTGACATCATTATTATTTCACTGTCAGCTGACTCTGTGTGTGTGTGTGTGTGTGTGTGTGTGTGTCTGTCTCAGGTGGGTTCTCCGAGTTTTCTCACCTTTTTCCTGGTCTCTGTGAGGGGAAGTCCACCCTGGTTCCTTCCTGCATCTCTCAACCCTGCCTGCCCGTCACCAACGTCGGGCCGACCCGCATTCTGCCTCACCTGTACCTGGGCTGCCAGAGGGACGTCCTCAACAAGGTGACACAGCACCACCCCCACATCACAGCCCTGACCCTGAACGCTTAAAAAAATAAATAAATAAATAAATATTTTTTTAAATTCCAGTTCTTCTTGGGGTCCAGCCTCTCTGGTCTGGCTCTGATCCAAACCTGTGTTTGTTTTCCAGGACCTGATGCAGCAGAACGACATTGCCTACGTCCTGAATGCCAGCAACACCTGCCCCAAACCGGACTTCATCCCAGACTCCCACTTCCTCCGAGTCCCCGTCAACGACTCGTTCTGTGAGAAGATCCTGCCGTGGCTGGATCGCTCGGTGGAGTTCATAGGTCAGCATCAATTGCCCGCCTCTCTCATGTGATTGAATAAACCAGACCCTACTGCTCTCTGCTCAGTCTGAACTTTGTTGTGTTTCAGAGAAGGCCAAAGCCTCCAACGCCCGAGTCCTGGTCCACTGCCTGGCTGGAATCTCCCGGTCGGCCACCATCGCCATCGCCTACATCATGAAGAGGATGGACATGTCACTGGACGAGGCGTACAGGTAAGAAGTCAAGACTTCTGACCGGACCAAGTCTGTTTGTTTAAAATGTTTGAACTCTCAGTTTTCTGAGTTCTTCCTCCTGTGATGTCATCAGAGGTCACTGAACTCTGAACATAACCAGGTTGTAGTCATCAGTCAGCTATTGACAACGTTTCTGAAGCCCCAACGAGCAACCAGAGACAAGTTTAATGAATCTGTTTATAGACATTTATTTTACATCCAAGTAATGTTTGCACGACAGAATCTGGAGCTCAGACACTCTGTTAGTACACGAGCCTTACAGCAGCTATATGATTGGGCGGATTACTCAGACGCCACCAGATGGAGCATCGTTGGTGAGAAACACCATGAATCATTTAATCTCGGCCTGATGTTTGTTAACACTGTAGTTAGTTCTTTTAAAGGTGAAAGAACGAGATTGAAGGCACAAGTGGCAGAAATTAGATTTCCCCAAGGAGTGGATGGACTCTGCTTTGTGATAGGGTGAGGAGTTCAGTCATTCGAGAGCGGGTCAGAGTGGAGCCGCTCCTCCTCCACATCGAAAGGAGCCATCTGACGCGGGAGCCTCCTGGTTAAGGTGCTCCGGCCGGGCATGTCCTACCAGGATGAGGTGTGGACGCGGGACCTGCTGGAGAAATTACATCTGTCGGGTGGTCTGGGAACCCCTCACTCACTGTTTCCCCAAATAAGCTGGAGGAGATGGTGAGAGGGAGGTCTGGGCTCCCCTGATGCCCCGAGATATGACTCCAGATAAGCAGAAGAAAATGGCTGACTTTAAAAAAAAAAAGAATTCTTTGGATTTGAATTTTTATTGAAGTGATGGTCATGAATTATCCAACAGCATGCATTATTCATAATGTATGGCACAATGTGCCACACTTTTCTGTCGCAGTTTAGTTTTCAGATGATAATTTACTGACTTTTAGACGAGTTGGTTCATCTTTTTTTTTTCTCAACTAAGAAACAGTCACTAGGACGATCCCTAACAAACATGGTTAGCAGCTACAGCTGCATGTGTCAGCCTCCACCTGTCAGTCAGAGGCCACGCCCCTAATAATGCAAACTTTAAATGTGTGCATATTTGGTGTTGAATGACACTGACAGCCTTAAGTGTTTGATCCTCATTAACCTTTCGTGTTGCTTCCTGCCCATAATGACGCTCGCTGTTTCTGTTCCTTGCTCAGGTTTGTGAAGGAAAAGCGGCCGACCATCTCTCCCAACTTTAACTTCCTGGGTCAGCTGCTGGACTTTGAGAAGAAGATAAAAAGTCCTCCTGGTACGGACGCCAAACCCAAGTGTCTCCATCCTCCGGAGCCCAGCAGTGAGGCCTTCCCTCAGCCTGAGGATGCGGTCCCAACGCCCGGCGTGACACTGCTGGAACCTTTGACCCTACCGTGCGTTTTAGCCAATGCCCCTGAGGAGCGCCTGCTGGCTCAGGCTCTGAGTGGCCTGCAGCTCGCCGACGGCTCAGAAGACAGCGCCCGGTTGAAACGCTCATTCTCTTTGGACATCAAGTCATATGGCGAGCCCGGCGGGGGCGCCACCCATCGGGTTTTCGCGCCTCACAGTGGGTCGGGGGACAGCAATGACTTCTACAAGCCGCCATCCTTCAAGGAGACAACGAGTAAACCCTGCCAGTTCTCGCCAGTGGAGGAGGTTTCGGAGCAGTCCACGCCGGAGCAGAGCCCTGATAAGGAGGAGGCAGGCAGCCCGCAGCCAGTGGTGTCGTCGGCCTCCAGCGGCTTCGCTAAGCCACCCGCCGCTCCAACCAACTGCTCCCACCACTTGCACCGGAGCGGGAGCATGGAGGAGAACGCCACCAGCTTCCTGTTCGGCCTCTCGCGGAGCCAGCAGCACCTCGCCAAACCAGGAGGCAGCAGCGCCCTGAAGGGTTGGCACTCGGACATCCTGCTGGGCCCTGTCACCGTCTCCACCTCCTCTTTGGCCGGCGGATGGTACCTCTCCTCAGAGTCCACGCGCTTCTACTCTACGTCGGCTATCCTGAGCGGCGGCGGCTTCACGGCGTACAGCTGCAACCACGGCCTGGAGGCGGTACGGCGGCGGCAGCGGACACATGACCGCGGTGACTCGAGGAGGAGCTGGCACGAAGAGAGCAGCTTCGAGAAGCAGCTGAAGCGGCGCAGCTGCCAGATGGAGTTTGGAGACGGGATGGCGGACAGCCGCTCCCGCGAGGAAATGGGCACGGCGGGGAGTCAGTCAAGCTTCTCGGGCAGTATGGAGGTCATCGAGGTGTCGTGAGTTCACGCACACAACACAAATCAACGATTCCGTGTTGTGTCAGGGCCGACCCTGACAGCGGAGGACAAGGAGGGGACGGAACCAGGAGTCAGATGTTTTTAAATGCAGGTAAAAGTCGAATAAATCAAACCAGCTATGACTCGATCAGGTCAGATTCACGGTGACGGAACTTCCTGTGTGAGCGGCATTCATGGGCGTACAGGAAGTGTAGCAGCTCTTAATTGATGACAGCAGGGTCCAATGACAGGTTTCTGCTGGGGTAACAACCTTTCATGAAGGTCAGACCATCTGAGTGGTCTCAAAGCTCGGCAGCCATCTTGGTAACACCTATGAGCGGTTGGCTTTAATCCAATTCGTCATAGTAATGATCGTCTTTCTGCTTTCCACAACGATCCACTCAGTGTGATCGGAGCTTGGCCCCCCGACCACATATTTGACATCATCTGTACAGCGTAATCTGTCAGGTCAAATAAACCTGACCCTACCTCTGACCAGTCTGATTGTTCCCTGACCTTCATGTTCCACAGTAACTGCCCAATAAGTGCCTTTATGCCTTTCAAGATGGCTGCCGAGTGGTGAAGGAGTTTGTGATGAAGCTCATCTGTGTTTGTCTGGTGGCAGGGGCTTGTGAGAGTACTGCAGCTTTACGTGGGCATGTCCATAGGGCGGGTTAGAACCATAGGGTGGCGTGACCTCTGAGCTCATATCAGGATATGAGGTCTGGAAGAAGCACTTTGGGAACTGGTTAACATGTCCGTTCTGTTGTGGTAACTCGTTAAAGGGCCGAAACGTCACTCCAACAGTTTAAAAACAGGAAATGCTGAAATGCCTTCAATCAGAGAGCTGCTGTGACTGAACACTCACCGCTGCTTTAACATGTCATGTGCAGACCTGTCTGAGGGACTCGCACTTTAAACTTTATTTTTCATTTCTAATCAATTTGTGATTGAAAACTGTGGCTGTAGTAATCAATACGTCCACCAGAGGCAGTACTCACTGCAGCCTGTCAGCTTTGGGACGATTTTTTTCTGTTTTCTGACGTTAAATCAATACACTGATGTCAGACATCGCCTATGTGTGTTGCCGTGGTGACTATTCCTGCTGCGCTTGGACCTTCTGATTGACGACAGGAAGTGAAACAAAGACTGCCAAGACTCTCTTGGGGGGGTGTCAAAGGAGCTTGTTGGCAGGTTAACTCTCAGGTGTCCTCTGAGGCAATCAGTGGGGATCTCTGGCCTCACCTGGACGGACAGCAGGTCATGTGATCAGACATATTCACAGGTAATCTTGCACTACTGTGGTATAGAGGGTGGTTTGATTCAAAGTGTTTAAAAAGAATAAAAAAATATGACTTTTCAGACGTGTAAGTTTGTCTGCTTCATCTTTAAAGTTCAAATCTCACACTGTATGGAAGACCAACGCTGCCAAAACATACAAAATACATGCTCTGACGTGTCATTAAAGTGGCCGTGAAACTACACATACAAAGGCTAATTTACACCTCTGAGCCCTGCTCTCAGACACTGACATAGATCTAACTCTGAGTGGTTTATTTTTAGAAATAAATGCTTGAAGTTTTAAAAACATGTTTAGCACGATTTTCTGTCAGTACAGAACATGACATTTTTTCCCCCATATTCATTTTCCTTTGGATTTATTGAACATAAAAATAAAGTGAACAAATTATTGATTATAAAATAATCAACTAATTTCACCTTATAGAATAAAATGAATTGAGTGTAAAAAAGAAATTTCTGTAATTGTTTTATTTTCATTTTTCTCATTTATCAATAAATGAGAAAAATGAATAAATCTAATGTAAACAGTTTGAAATATTAACAAAAGTTTATACTATCAAAAATGATACATTCATTAAACAGATACTCCTGTTTTATCTCCTTTATTTCCTATTTCCTGTATGGAAGTCTGAAATGTACAAAACATAAAAGAAAAAGTATAAATAAATCAGAATATGTGATTCAGTTTTTTTCATGCAGTTAATTTCTCTGTATGAAACGTTGCTTCATCATTCTCGTACTGTAAGTCAGGTTTAATGTAGTTTTTGTATTTTACATGTAAATATTTTCCTCCTGCAGATTTGTAAGTAAACAACATCGATGATGCTGTTTTATTCCAGAGGAGTTTAAAGATTTAAAGCGACAGGTAATGTCGCTAATGGACCAATCAGCAGGCTCCGCTCAATGACCGCTCGTCTGGATGCTGAGGCTGTGGTGACGCACGCTTCAGTAACAAACAAGAAACTGTGTTTAAAGGTTACCCTCCACTGAAGCTTTCACCAGCAGGGGTCAGCATTGGCTGTATTACCTGCATGTCCTCAGCAGGCTTCCCTGTTTCCAGCCAGCCAGGGACAGGCTGTTAATGACTCACCTAGGGTAAATGAAGGCCACACTGACTCGTTTAAACAGGATTCAGATGTGCACTGTGATTGGTCCAAACCTGACCACAGTCTTCAGGGTCAGCTATTTATGAAGCTCCAAGAATGGGGTGCGTTCCAAGTATCTGGATGATGGCCATAATCTGAGCTGTTCCAGTTCTCCAAAACACTAAGGAAAGGAGCGTCAGTGCTTCCTTTAATGCTTCCTTTAATGCTTCCCTTAGCAGAGGAAACACTGGACCATCCTTTATGAAAGGGGAGGAGAAAACGCCACCCTATAATTCATAGTTACGGACAATCTCACCCTTTATGACAACAACGACAATACAGAGCAGAAATGAGCATGTAAATGTTCAACATAACTTTATTTTCCATTTCACCCATAACCTTCTGATATATTCAGTTTTTATCAGCAGCTGTTAAAATTACGTTACATTTAAACGCCACACTAGTGGAAGAAAAACTACTTTCTGTTGACCTGCTGCTGTGTGCAGAACGCTGTATGAGCTCAACGTTATGATCTATAACAACTGATCAGAGTGTGTTTAAGGTTCTGTGTGGTTACTGTTCAACCCATCAGTGGAGAAAAGGAATTATACACAACAGGTAAACATAAGAAAATAAGACAGGTTTTATACGGACTACTGGACAGATGCCTCTGAACATTCAGCTTGAAGTTTTAGTACAGAGACAAAGTTTTAACAGCAGTGAGCCATTTCCTCTGATAACACCTCCCTCATGAAAATGAGCCGTCTTTTAGCAGCGATCACAACCACAGCAGGCACAAGGCAGGATTTTTCAGATTTTGTGCAGCTTGCAATTGTGTGTCACAGACTTTTAATTCACATTTGTCATATTTGTGTGACTCATTAAGATATTCTCCTCCTGAAGGTGAAACACGTGTGCATAAGGCCAGCCGCAGTCACAAACTCTGAGTCTGTTCACAAAAGGTTTCACAGAAATTCCAGTCACGTGACTTGGGGTTTTCAGTGTCATCACCATGACAATTCACTGATTTTTTTTTTTATTATTTTCATTAGATTATTTCATCATTCACAGCTCTTCTCCCTGAGGATTCTGGGTAACAAACTGATCTCTGGGTTCAGTCCATGTGGAAGAGTCCTGACTGTACTCTGATACTTTTACCTGTAACTGAGTACTAGTACCATGGTGTTGTTTTACTGCAGGCAGAGGTTCTGCCTCCTCTGTTGCTGAGTGTGTCCTGTCCCAGCAGGGGGGGCCCTCACTGCCTTATCATACAGAGCGTTTTCTTTCCTGAATGTGGGCTGGAAGGCTGCTTCAGGTGACCTGATCAGCACTGTTCAATAAATTGAAGATTACTGGTTTATTGAGACATTTATAGATCAAAAATCAATATTTCCCTCATTTTGGAATATTTTCAAGCATATTTATGGCTTTCAGTGGTGAGCACTGAACTGGTTCACTGATAATATTCAATCCATATTAATGTAAATATCTATCCATTCTCCTCTGCTTATCAACTTGGTAGGATCGCGGGTGGGGGGTTAGTTGGCACTGTGTTGCAAAGCCAACACAGAGACAGACAACCATTGGCATTCAACAGAACTTATTCCAGCTAATTTTAGACTTGAGTGTCAAGAACAAAAACACATTTTCCTTTGATAAACAGGTTAATTATGTTTTTACATTGTGTCATAGTTAGGGCTTACAGATACTAACAGAAGCTAATGGAGGTTAGTAGCAGCTAATAAATAATAGCAGTTAACAGTAGCTAAAATTAACTAAGGGGTAACTAACATACTCCAGCAGCGGAACAAACAGCAGTGTTATGGCAGAAAAGTTCAGCATATCCTCAGCAGCTCACCTCAGTATAGTTTTTATCAGTGGGAACTGAGCTTAACTGAGTCATCGACTCATGTCTGAGTCCTTTCATGAAGTTTTGCAGCCTCCTGCAGAGTAAACAGATGCACACTGCCCGCCTTTACAAGAGGGAAAACTGACCCGGATCTGGACCTGCAACTTTGCAGATGAACAGTAGCCCACATTTTTGAGGTGAACCCAAAATATCTAATTGACACATTTCCGGTTTTTATTTCTGATTTATTGCTAAGTATTGATATTATTCAAATGTGTTAATAATGTATTTTTTAAACAGTAGTATAAATATGCCAGTTGTTATGAGGTAAAATCTAGATTTGGTGTTTTTGATCTCTCCTACAGCAGCCACCGCAGCTAGAATTATGCTCTTGATTTGGGAGGGGTAAGAAAACAAAACTCATCTGATTCCAGCTACTGACATCTGTTAGTGAAAAATTTACACACTGTAACTTCAATAAAAAAAATATTCATAATAAAATGTTTCTAGTTATTTTTGTTTTTTGTTTCTCTGTATTACCATTATCATAACTATTTCATTAGTTCATATTATTCTGTGCTAGAATCTTCTATCCCTGGTTAACAGGCTAATCGCTGCAGATTTATTGGCGTGAAGGGGGCGTGGTCAAGCAGGCAGACTGTCCTGTCAGTCCTCACTCAGGGCACACTCCGCCCTCTACTGCAGTCCGCTGCTTTAAAGCTGATCCAGAGTCAGCCGCAGGTTAATCTCCGCTGGAAGCTCCCGAACAGGAGTTCAGTTATTCAGACACAGAGTCTAGGCAGGAGCCGGTGAAGCGCCCGGAGCTCTCAGCGTGGACTGTGCCATGTTTCTATGACCTCGGGATTTTTGAAGCCGCACCTGCAGGTGAGTCTCCTGATCCGCCGCGGGGGGCGCGTTGAGGTCCGGGTTACTCCGGCGGCTCTGAGCCGTGGGTGGTGGTCTGCGAGCGGCTTCGAGCCTCTAACCTCAGTGGAACTGCGGACCAGAGCAGCTCGAGCTACCCTCTGTTCTGTGGCAGCAGCCCTGCGGTCACGGGCTCCCACACCAGATTCCGCCGGAAAAAATCACACACAGTGAAGCTGTGCGCACACACACCTGAGTCCTCTTTACCTGAAGCTCCAGTGTCTCGGCCTCAATTCGGCTTCACTCACAAACACAGACAGGGCTCAAGTGAGTGTAAATTAAACTTTTATGGCCGCTCACTCTGTTGCTGCTGGTGTGTCTCAAAGAGACTTAGTGAATGGGTGACTGGAGCTAAAGACCAACTTTAATGCCAGTTTATTCCGGATAGAGGGGCTAGGAGCGGGCAGTGTGTGCGCCGGGATGCCTGGAAGCTTCCATTTCAGCTCCCAGCTTCTCATTTACAGCCCACGCCTTCATTTGTTCTGGCTGGAGTCCAGTTCTTCTTAAATCAACAGAATTTTAAATGGAGTTTGGCACGCTGTGTGTTCATGAGAGAAAATGAAGGTGAAGGGCAGCTCCTCCCTGCGCCCGGGTGCTCGCTCTCTCCGGAATAAAAACACCTGCCTGCATGTGATGGCGGATCCGAGCAGTCAGCGGGCAGGTGTGTGAGGCGGCCCAGGCAGCAGGCGACCCTCCCCGGCTATATGCGCAGGGCTGCCCGGTGCTCTAATTCTTCGGCAACGGCCTGGAAGCTCTCTGCTCCTCTCGGTGGTACCGTCTAACACCTGGATTCATGTGGAGCACTGAGCCTCGTGCCATCACTGCAGAGAGCAGAGCAGCTCTCAGGTGACCTGACCGGGTCGCAGTCACGTGATGTTTATCAGAAAGTTCCTCCCCCCCCCCCACACACAGAGTATAATGAGCCTCTCTGAGGTCACGTTTAGGTCACTGTTACTTCACTGAGGTAGTTCTCACAGGAGGTGTGATCAGACCTGCTTCAGTTGTGTGTGAGTCTTTACTGCTGGAGAATGGGGTTGTTTTTCCTGCAGGTCAAAGGTCAGCGGGCTCTGAAACTGAACAGTTGGAGGACCTTTGAGCTGGTTGTGTAATCGAGTGTTTGTATGTGGGCTTCCTGTCAGGCTGCTGCAGGCCACAGCTGGTCCTGGATCTGTGCTCTTCATGGGAACCATCGTCAGCCTGCCATCCTCCTGAGAGACTTGCAGGATATTTCGGGATGTTTCCACGCCTGTGGTGCTCCACTCCACCTCTGATTGTGTTCAGCTTGGTGGTTGGAGGGATGTGTCCATGGTGAGCAGGTCTTAACTGTGCTGTACTGTGCACCATAACGGACTCCAGGCTCAGCGGACGTGTTGTCATGAGGGTCTGTGTGTGATGTTAACAGCAGGTACAAACGGAGTGAAACACACATTATGATGATATCACTTTTAAACTTTTCCCATAAACTCTGAGATCAAAGTGAAAAACTTCTGTCCCATCTTCTGGGCGTCTCCCTGGAGCTCTCCCGGTTTGGCTGTGTTGTGGTTGCTGTGACGACAGTGTGATGTAACTGTACCTGCCAGGTGTTGCTACAGGATTATGGCTTTGAAATGGGGAAACTGGGGGCGGTTGGGAGTCGGGTTTCAGACTGAGCCGGCGGTCTGATTTTTAGCAGAACAAAGAGGAGGCAAGGGCGTTGGCGCACCTGTTTCACCTGAGACTCACCTGACACCAGGTGTCACACACTGTCGTAAGGAGCAGAGACAGGAAGTGAAGGAGCTCAGGACCTCCTGAGGGGCTGACTCTTTATTTACTGAAGCACACCACGGCCCCCCTGCCCCATCCTCCACATGGGACTGTTTCTCCCCAGCTGCATGGACCAATCGCAGATGAGAATGGATTTGGAAACAGGAAGTTGAATCTGAAAGTTGAGACTTTGACCTAGAGCTGGGCGATAGAACGATAACGATATGTATTGCGAGATAACTTTTTCTCGATAGAAAAAATTAACTATTGCGATAGGCCTCATCTCTCTTGTCCTCTTAAAAGAAAAAAAAAAAAACCAGCCAATCCAAATTAAGTTGCGCAGAGTCGAACCAATCACAGCCGCAGCGTCACGTCACATGACTTGTTACGTACAGCACAAGTGCCAAGGCGCACATGTGTATTTGTTTGGGAAGCAGCCAGCCGGGCTGCCCAGGTAATGGAGGAAATGAGTGTGCCGACTAGAGAAAAATCAACCGAGAGCGTGAGCGAAGGTTACCGAAGAAAAAAAACAGATGATGGTTCCAATGCCGGAGAGATTGTCGAACGGAATGGCCATAGAAGTTCCGTAGTGTGAAGGTATTTCGGCTATTTCAAGTCTGACAAAAAACAGAGTAGCGCACTGTAAATTGTGCCGAAAGCAAGTCTGGAAATACAATAAAGCGGTGCATGCTCCATCTCTGACTGAAAGTGCTAATTCGTCATTCGGCTTTTGTCAGACTAAAGTAACTGTTAAAACTGTTTGAAAAGCTAAGCTATACAACAAGGAGAGATTGAGAATTTCCTTTTAGTTCTCAGTTTATTTGATATTGACAAAAGTTAGTCAATTTTGTCTGTTCTTCTGTAAAACAAACTAAGATTTATTTTTAGAATTAAAATGTTGTTTCTAAGTGGAATTGACAATTTAGTGGTCTGTTTTTGTTTTTTCTGTTTTGAAACTTAAACACTTTAGCGGCTGCCTTTTGTGTAGTTTGCAATATTTGCCTTTATTTATCTGAAACTGAAGTCTCATGTTCTTTAAGTATATCTACCCTGTTGAACTTATTATGGAAAATAAATATTTAAATCAAAACAAGCTGCTCATTATTTCACATTTTACTTGTGAGTAACGGCACATTTAAATTTTACAAATATACTTATTTGGCTTATATCGTGATATATATCGTTATCGCCTGAAATGAAAAAAACATCGTGATATGAAAAAAGCTTATATTGCCCAGCTCTACTTTGACCTGTTGGGGGCGCTGCGATGCACAAAGCTCGGTGAGAAGAATCCGAGGCCATTTGCTGTGCTCTGCCCGAGGATCCAACAACAGAAGAAGAAAACAACAACACGCTGAGGTGTGTTAGGTACCTGATCAGAGTCGGTGATGTCATCAGGCATTAAAGTCCCGCCTGGAGACTGGTGTTTGGTTTCTATGGCACTACTGAATCGTCGATTAGGAGTCGTGGGGACATGTTTAGTTTATGAAGTGATGAAATGCCAGATCAATAAATCCCAGGTTCTTCTTCTTCTCTGCTGATCAAACTTCTGATCTGGTCCAGATGACCTGTGACCAATACCTGATCAATAACTGAAGATCTGTCTGCACTCTGAGCTTCAGGAGAAGCTTTGAGTCTGAATCAGAGGCTCTGTTGATCAGCTGCTAAAGATCAATAAGTAATCGTGACACTGAAGTGTGATGTCATCAGGCAGCAGCTGTGTAAAACAAATAAAATTTATTTATAAAGCGGGTCAGCGCCACAGATGAATCGGGACACATTATTGCTATGGTTAGATTAAACTTTATTGATCTCCATTGGGTGCGGTGGGCGTGGCCTGCTGATAAGACACGTTTCCCTCACAGTGAGTCATTTATTCTAAAAGGAAACAAAAATAAACCCCAAGTTTGAATTCTGGGTGGGTCTAAAATCTGATAAATGATTACTGATCAAAGATTAAATCGCTGTTTAGTCACCGTGTAGGTCGCGAGGAGCACGGCCTTGAAACAGGAGAAAGAAGACATCAGTGACTTGCTTAGTCTGAGCTGTTCTGAGTCTTTGGTTCCAGTGTGGTATCATAGCTTAGCTTCTTCCTGCAACCGCTTACAACCATCTGCAGACCGCACGTTTCCTTAGTGACCGGTTTTGATAACAGTATTGGGTGTTGCATGACTCTTCTGCACAGAGTAAACTGAGAGTTGTTTAAGTCTCCTCCTCCAAATGGCCTCTTCAACTGACTGATGGATAATCAATCAGTTGTGAGCAGTTTTAAGCCCACTCGGTGTTTCCACTGCCACCTGTCAAGTGGGAGCCCCGCCCCTTCCCTCTCCCCCACCTGTCCGTCATTAGTGATTAGTCAGGCTTAAAGCGGAGGATCCTGGACGCCAACTCACTGCTGCAGCGAATCCCGGCGCGCTGCACCGAGCCCTGGATCCTCGCTAATCCTCCACATTATGCTTGGAGTCAGAGCAGCTTTATTCGAGCCGTCTGCGGCATCGACCTCACACTCCGCTCACCTGTGGACGACTTAGACAGGTAGGTGCTCACTTTGTTTGTTACCGAGGCTTTGTGGTCTGAGAGGACGCCGTCTGTGGGTTTGTCTGCTGCAAGGATGCTACGGTTCAATTTCTGGATTCAGAATAATCCGCTCTCCAAGTTCTAGATCCTCCCTTTCAAAGCTGCTTCCTGTGATTCGCTGTCATTCACAAACTGGTGGTCTCAGGTCACAACAAGCTGAGTTTATCATGAATCACAGCATCTGCAGCCAGATGTTTTGATTTCCGAGGAGATCTTTGTTAAACCCAAACCTCAGTCAGACAAGTGACTGACACTCCCTCCAATGGAAGCAAAGAGAACTGCTGATGTGAGTGGGCGGGGTTTATCCTAACCTGAACAGAATTTACGACCAAAAAACGGAGACTGAATGTCTGTGAATGATCCACGTGGCACAAAACATTGCATCTGAGCTCCTGAGGAGACAACAGGAAGTTGCTTTTATGCTGCGATTTTGGAGCCGCTGCAGTTGTCACTCTGAGGCTGCAGTTTGGTGGTTTGAGCCGGTTCAGCTCACGGCGCCAAAGGTTTCCTGTCTGTCCTCAGGGTTTAAATCATTGTGTTGGTGCGAAACAGAGCAGCTTTGTTGGTATGTGGAGGTCAGAGGTGTGCTTCATGTGTGTGAGAGAGAATCTGGTTTCTTCATAATAATAATAATAATAATAATAATAATAATAATAATAATAATAATAATAATAATAATAATAATAATTGATGATGATGATAAAAAAAAAAACAACTTATAAAGCACACTAAAAAAACCAAGGGTATACCAAGGTGCTTGACAAAATAAGATAGAAAAAAGGAGATGGGAGAGGGAAAAGGGAAAGGACCTGGCACTTATCAATTATAAAAATCATGACAATCATGATGCTTAAAAGTAGTTAACAAAGCATAACTGTTAAAAAAGTATCAACGCACACCAAATATTAGCTAGGTGGAAAAGCAAGATTAAATAAATGGTCTTTAGCCATGATTTAAACAATGGCATAGAGTCAGATGCCCGGATAGCAACAGGAAGATTGTTTCATAAGACTACAGCTACAGCAAACGCATGGTCGCCCCGAGATTTCAGCAACGAGGTTGCTCCAGAAGAAGTTGGGTAGCAGATCTAAGTGCTCTGACACGAGTGTGTAACCTAAGAAGATAAGATAAGATAAGATGACCTTTATTAGTCCCACAGGTGGGAAATTTGTTTTGTTACAGCAAAAGTGCAAAGTTATGTAGCAGAAATTAGAAAACACTGGAATGCAATAAAATACAATAAAATAAAATAAAATACTATATACAATAGAATAAAATAGAATAGAATAATATATACAATAGAATAAAATAGAAATACAAATACTATATACAACTGAGTAGGAAAATACAAAAACACAACTTCGTCAGAAGAAGAATTGCACGTATAGCAGTCTTATTGCACATGTGTGGGTTTGTGTGTTTGATCAGCTGCAAAAGTCTTTATTGTAGAGTCTGACAGCAGTGGGGAGGAAAGACCTGCGAAATCTCTCCGTCCCACACCGTGGGTGCCGCAGTCTCCCACTGAAGGAGCTGCTCAGTGCTGTCACAGTCTCATGCATGGGGTGGGAGATGTTGTCCAACAGGGATGACAGCTTAGCCACCATTCTCCTGTCACTCACCACCTCCACTGGGTCCAGAGGGCATCCTAGAACAGAGCTGGCCCTTCGAATCAGCCTGTTCAGTCTCTTCCTGTCCCCAGCAGAGATGCTGCCCCCCCAGCAGACCACACCATAAAAGATGGCTGAGGCCACCACAGAGTCATAGAAGGTCTTCAGGAGTGGGCCCTCCACTCCAAACGACCTGAGTCTCCGAAGCAGGTACAGCCTGCTCTGCCCTTTCCTGTAGAGGGCGTCTGAGTTATGAGTCCAGTCCAGTTTGTTGTTCAGATGAACACCAAGGTACCTGTAGCTGTCCACAGCCTCGATGTCCATACCTTGGATGTTCAGTGGTTGCAGTGGAGGATGCTTGTGCCTGCGGAAGTCTACCACCAGCTCCTTGGTTTTACTGGCGTTGATCTGGAGGTAGTTCAGCTGGCACCAGTCCACAAAGTCTTGAGTCAGTCCTCTGTACTCCTTGTCGTCCCCATCAGTGATGAGGCCGACTATTGCAGAGTCATCAGAGAACTTCTGCAGGAAGCACTGGGTGGAGTTGTGGGAGAAGTCTGCAGTGTAGATGGTGAAGAGGAACGGAGCCAGAACCGTTCCCTGTGGGGCCCCCGTACTGCAGACGACCCTGTCCGACACACAGCCCTGAGTCCTCACATACTGTGGTCGGTCGGTGAGGTAGTCCAAAATCCAGGTAGTGAGGTGATGGTCCACTCCAGAGTTCTCCAGCTTGTCCTTCAGAACCGAGGGAAGAATGGTGTTGAAGGCACTGGAGAAATCAAAGAACATGATTCTCACAGTGCTCCCAGCGGTCTCCAGGTGAGCAAGGGAACGATGTAGGAGGTGAATGATGGCATCATCCGCTCCAATGCCAGGCTGGTAGGCAAACTGAAGTGGGTCCAGTGATGAGCTCACAAGGCGCCGAAGCTGAGCCAGGACCAGCCGCTCCAGGGTCTTCATCAGGTGGGACGTCAGAGCCACCGGCCTGTAGCTGTTGAGGTCCTTGGGGCGTGAAGTCTTTGGCACTGGAACAACACAGGAAGTTTTCCAGAGCTGTGGGACTCTTCCCAGCCTCAGGCTCAGGTTGAAGAGGTGCTCCATCACACCACACAGTTGGTCCGCGCAGGACCTGACCACCCTCGAGCTGATGCCATCTGGACCCGCTGCCTTCTTGGCTTTAATCCTCCTCAGTTCCCTCCGAACCTGGGTGGTTGAGAGAGACAGGCTGGAGCCTTGTGTTGAGTGTGTATTGGATGCTGTTGTTGGGGGTGGGGAGGAGTGAGCAGGGTGAATAGAGGAGGTGTGAAGTGTCTGAGGTGTCAGAGGTGGAACAGCAGCAGTGGGGGTGGGTGAGTCTGCAGCCGATGTTGGAGACTGCCTCATGGCTGAATCAAATCTGTTGAAGAAATGATTCAGTTCATTTGCCCACCTCACATCCCTCCCAGGCAGAGAGTTCTGATGTTTGTGGCCTGAGATGGTTCTGAGGCCTCTCCAGACTTCACCAACATTGTTTTGCTGAAGCTGGTTCTCCATCTTCTGCCTGTAGCTGTCCTTCCCATTCCTTATCAGTCCCCTAAGCTCTCTCTGCACCCTTTTCAACTCCTCTTTGTCTCTGGATTTGAAGGCCCTCCTCTTCTGCTTGAGGACAGCTTTAATTTCTGAAGTAATCCAGGGTTTGTTGTTGGAGAAACACCGTACAGTCCTGGTAGGTACGGTGTTATCCACACAGAAATTAATATAGTCAGTAATGCATGTAGTAAGGCTGTCGATGTCCTCTCCGTGGTCGTCACAGATCACCTCCCACACAGTCGACTCAAAACAATCCTTAAGAGCCTCCTCGCTCTCCTCCGACCATCTCTGCACTGTGCGGGTGGCTGGTGGCTCCCTGCGCACTAAGGGCTCATACACAGGGACAAGGTGCACCAGGTTGTGATCAGATCTGCCTAGGGGAGGGAGAGGTGATGAACTGTATGCCTCTTCAGCATTGGCATACAGTAAGTCCAGTGTTTTATTGTCTCTGGTTGGGCAGGTCACATACTGGGTGAAGGTGGGCAGTGTGGAGTCCAGTGAGGCATGATTGAAGTCCCCTGATATTATGAGAAGGGCTCTCGGAGATTGTGTTTGCAGTCTGCTGACCACAGAGTGGAGAGAGTCACAGGCTGCATCCGCGTTGGCCGAGGGGGGGACATACGCTGTTATCGCGATAACATGCGAGAATTCCCGGGGCAGGTAGTATGGACGCATGCTAACGGCTAACAGCTCAATGTCTCTGCTGCAGAGTTGTTCTTTTACAGTGATGTGCCCAGGGTTACACCATCTGTCATTCACAAACACTGCCAGTCCCCCTCCTTTCCTCTTACCGCTCTCTCTCGTCCTGTCCGCTCGCAGCATCTGGAATCCCGGTAGTGTCACGCTCGTGTCCGGAGTTAGCGGTGTTAGCCACGACTCCGTTAGCATCATGATGCTACATTGCCGGTACTCCCTCTGTGACCAGGTTAGCGACGTTAGCTCATCCATCTTATTGGGCAAAGATCGTACATTTCCAATAATTACAGAAGGAAGAGATGGTCGATAACGTCTCCTTCTCGGGCGACGGCGCTCCTTCCCAGCACGACACCCCCGTCTTTTCTTCCTCAGTTCACTGGGAATGTCGAGTCTGTCCGCCGGCAGTACCGCTGCGGGACGCAGCGCTAACAGCTGATCCCTACTGTAAACAAAGGATCCCTGCTCTGGGTCCCCAGACACGGGTGAAAAAAATAGAAAAAAACTAAGAAAAACAACCAGAACTAGCACAAAACGGTAGAACATGGTTGCAGAGTCTAATTACTAATACGTTAGTTATAAAAATTACTAGAAGAAAAAAGATAAGAAGGAAAGAAACTCAGAATGAGCAGAGCTGCTGTAACAGGCTGCCGCACACGGGGGGCGCCGGAAGTAAGAGGGAAGCTCATTGAGGTAGCTCGGCGCCAAATTATTGATAATTTTGTACGTGAAGAGTAGTATTTTAAATTGAATACGGTACTTAACTGGCAGCCAGTGCAAGCCATCAAGAACAGGAGTGATGGAGGAAAATTTCCTGCTACCTAGGGCTGTGCGATATGACAAAAATCTCATATCCCGATATAAGACATTTATCGTCCTGACAATGATGTAACTCACAAAAATGTAATATTTTCTGTAAATTCTGTGAATCTCGGGCAACTCGACTTGGGTGAAGTTTTTCTAGCTGGGCGTTCTTTACCTGGATTCGAGTGTTTTAACCGATGCATGAAACTATACATTTTTAGACATAAGTTGTAACTGCCACCATTTTCTTTCAAAGTTTTGAGTCTAAGGTTTATTCTTTAGCACCTGATGGCTCTTTTTTTTTTTTTTTTTTTTTTTTCTTCTCATCTGTAAACTCTCTGCATACTCTTTCACGTGATTAAGTTTATTTTGAAAAGTCTCAACAGGATCTTGAGCTTTATTGTGAAAGGTTTACGTGGAAAACAAACAAGCGGACAGCGGAGCCACGCGATGGTTTTACTGTCATTGTTGCTAACGACAACACATAAAAACAGGCGCTTGTCCGTCCATAGTGTGGTTATATTAAATATAAGAGAAAGAGAGAACTTTAAGAAATTAATATAGCCACTACAGTGACCATCAAAACGATGAAAAAATAAACTGTTTACAGCAATATTTTACAACACCACGAAACAAACAATGGCTTAATGGGAAATGATAGACGTTTTTATATCGTCATCCGATATATATCGTTATATCGAACAGAGAAGGGAGGAGGAAAGGCCAATCTAAAGAGAGTTGCAGTAGTCCAACCTGGAAGTCACGAATGCGTGAATAAGTTTTTCCAGGTAATTATGCGGAATATAGCGCTTGGCCTTAGAAATGAGACACAGCTGATGAAAACTACGGCAGACACTTACTTGTCAAATTTAAACAAGCTATCCAGTAATATGCCCAAATTACTGGCATAATCAGAAGGGGAGCTAACAAAGGGCATCAGAGCAGCACACAATTGGTTGCGGGGGATTTTACTATCGAACGCCACGATCTCCGTTTTCTTTTCGTTCAGGACAAGAGAATTACTCTTGAACCAATCTTTAACCTCACGCATGCATTCACGAAAATAATGAAAAGACAGCAAGATCGTCAGTAATTCCAAAGTAAATCTGTATATCATCAGCATAGCAATGAAAGGCAATATTATACTTCTCAAAAATTGCTCCGAGAGAGCAAATATAATGAGAAGAGAATTGAACCTAATACAGATCCTTGAGGCACACCACAGCGTACAGGTACCGAGGAAGACGAGAAGTTGCCCAAATTAACCAAGAATGACCTGTCAGTGAGATAAGATTTAAACCAGTTAAGGGCAGTGCCTCTTATACCCACAGTATGCTTGAGTCTTATTAGAAGAATGTTATGATCCACCATATCAAAAGCCGAGGAAAGGTCCAATAAAACCAGGACCACAGAGCATTCAGAATCAGTGCTTACAAGTAGGTCATTGAGAACTCTAAGCAAGGCCGTTTCAGTGCTGTGGCTTAAAGGCAGACTGAAATTTCTCGGCAATGTTGTTCATGTCTAAATACGCCTGAAGCTGAGAAAGAACTAGTCGCTCCAGGATCTTGCACAGAAACGGAAGCTTAGAGATCGGTCTATAATTCAAGAGATCATAACAATCAAGATTCTTTTTTTGTCTTTTTTCAGAATAGGCTGGACTACGGCATGCTTAAAGGCCAGTGGGACAGATCCAGAGTAGAGAAAAATTCATTAAGAATAGAACGCTCGGTCCAATTACATCAAAGCAGCCCTTAACAATGCATGATGGGAGAATATCAAGCACAGTATTGGTGTTTTTAGTTGATCAACTAGCTGCTTTAGAGTCGAAAGTAACACGTGCTCAAATTGATGAAAAGTTGAATTACACTCAGAGGAAAAGACAGGATAAGAGGCAGACGAAGAGGAAGAGATGAAACCTTATCTAAAAAAAGAATTTGAAAACGCTCACAAAGAGCTTGTGAATATGGTAAAGGCATATCAGAACAGGGATTAACAACAGAATTAAACATTTTAAATAGCATACGGGGGTTGTGACCATTAGCCAGAATGACTTTGGAAAGAAAAGATGCCTTAGCCATTCTAGCAGCAGTTTGAAAATTTGAGCGGCTAGTCTGTAACATATCATAAGAGACCTGAAGTTTATCTTTTTTCTACTTTCTCTCATCACGGCGACAAACACGTCGTAAAGCACGCGTAGTATCGTTAAGCCAGCAATGAGAGTAGGTTCTAGGGCGCTTCATTTTGATGGGAGCAACAGAATCAAGAATAGAAGAACAAAGAGTAATAACATCAGTCCGGGTTTGTGTGCTCAGCTCTCTTCCGCCTCGTTGTTAATGTCACAGAGCCAAAGTCAGACAGACTTCAGTGACCCGGCCGGCGTGCACGCCTCTTTATTCTTTTCCGCTTTTGTCTCAAATATCTGCTGACGAGGTGGATTAACCAATCAGGAGGTCCACGGGGTGTTTCTGTGCTCAGCGGCAGGTGTACTTACAGCTCAGAATTTCTTTGAGATCAGTTCAGTTCTGTGGCTCTGACTGGAGGAATTTTCTGCTGAACCTGTTTGAAGCGCCCTTCATTGTGACCTCTGATGTCAGCAGGTCATGGTTGTGACTGCGGCCGTGCCTGCCACAATCTGTGTCAGTCAATGATGCTTGGTGTGTTTGTAGACGCACTCGTTCACTGAAACTCACTCTCACAGAGACGAGCCGCCCTCCACTCGCTCTCAGGCCTGATGATAAACGGCAATGTGCTCCTCGTTACTCCCTCGCTGTGAGCCGGTGTAACGAGGCCGCCTGTAATGGGCGCCATGACCCTTTGAACAGGAATGAAGACTTCAGCACTTTCAGGATTACTCAGGATTATTTTTAGCCTCCTTCAGTGTGCCGGCCCTCGCGGACCTGCTCTTGAACAAACTGCAGGTGGAAATGTGCCTCCGGCTGTGGGTCTGAAAGCGGGTCAGCTGATGAACATGTGCTGCAGCGTCCAGTGTCGGCGCCACGCGGTCACTGCTGATGAGTATGGATCTTTTCCGGAGGTGATGAAACTGTGAGCAAATTGGCGTCAGTGACCCTGATCACTTGATCACTGATCAAATGTAAAACTTTTTGTTTTACATTTTTATTTAATAAAATGTTTCTTCAACATACAGTTCACTGTCAAATCTGCAACAATCTTTAAAAACGGATTAAAAATAACACTGTAAAATTACAAAATGAAGAAATAAATGAATGAAATGTTTTTAAAAGTACTTGCAAGAAAAAGAAATCTAAATAGACATGATTTAAATAAAATTGGAAATGAGATAAAACACTGCAAATAATTGAAGTTACAAGAAAGTCATAAAAAATGATTTAAAAATAATCAATACACAGAAAAATTCTAACAAATGTAAATACAATAATAAAAAGGAAAAAAGTTCTGAAATAATAAAATGCAAAATGTCAAAATAATTTACAGAAAACAAGCGTGCTAAAAATATAAAACTAGAGAACATGAAAATAAATGTGTCATAAAAGGTTTGAAAGTGAACTTTGAGGCATCAAACTGTTCCTCCTGCTGAAGCTGCAGAACACGCTCGGTATTTGGGTTACAGACCAATCAGAGGACGTTAATCAATGGCTCCTCGCTGTGAAGCCGGTCACATGATTCATGACCAGCATCGGAGATCAGAGGCTTCAGAGACGTTTGGGGAAGCAGTAAACAGTAAAACTGCATAATTTTATTATTTATTATGTTTTATAATACGTCTTAAAAGTCAAAGTTTTTTTTATTTCGTTTGGAAAAATGGGAAATGATTAAATCACAAACCTGACAAAAAAAAATTCTAAATTTTTTTTTTTTTTTTTTTTTTTTTTTTGTTAAAGCTGAAGTTCACTCTTGAAATTTGAAGCTAAAAATATGTGAAGATTTTAAATAACAGGGATTATTTTAATAATTTAGACAATGTCTATAAGAAAATGTCTCCAGGAAATGATGACATCACTACAGCATTGGGTGGGGGGAAAAAAAAAAAAAAACGGGAAAACTGAAAATTGGAGGGGCAGTGGTGATGAAGTTGTGATTGAGCGGATGAGACGTGGCGATGGCTCTCCTGTGTCAGCTGATGGTTTGTGAGGCAGCGGCAGACACCAGAAGGAGTTTCCATGGTAACAGAGCTGTTTCACAAGCAGTTTAATATCTGAGAGATGAGCAGAGCTCATTCACCATCTGCACTGAGAAACCTCAGCGAGGAAACGGGGGGGGGGGAAACTGAGACTCAAACTAAGAGGAGGAGGATGCAGTGTGAGCAGATCACTGGATGGAGGGTGTGTGTTCCTCTCCACCTTCACTTGTATTAGAGTTTGATCCTGACTTTGTTTCAGGGGGAACGCTGTGAGGTGGATGTTTGTAGTCGGAGTAAAGATGGAGGGAAGCCGATGGTGCTGCGGTGACCTTCTGAACCCTGACATTAGAGTGTCATCTCTTTATATGGGTGGAGTCTCACGGTTCTCTGCTTCATGTTGGACCTTTCCAGGTTTAGAGGCCCAGAGGGTGTGGCGGCCCGAGCAGAGTGTTTTTCCAGTGTCTGAGTGTCGGCGTGGAAACACCTCCCAGATCAAACACACAGTTAATGAGTGACCGACAAGGACGTTCTTATCAGCCTGGTGACTCCCCGCTTCATCTCTTTAATGTGTCACTCTCCTCTCCTCCCGCCACTCACCTCAACACATTTATTATTCACAGCTGGAGTTCCTTTGAAAGCCAACCTATCCTCGATTCCATGTTTTTGTGACATCACAGCGTCCTATGTTCATAATGTACTCATAATAAACATGGCATTTTATTTTGTTTGTAGCCTTTTAAGACTGACCAATGGATTGTGGGTAACTGAGGGGGCTTTTAGGTGTGACTCGCAGCGAGAATCAAAGTGAACTTCTTTTTCTTTCCCCTGACACAAGTTTAAATCTGTGTGCTTTTACTTTGAAATCCACTTGGCATTTAAAGGATTAAAAAGTGTGTGAGTCACAGGATCGGTAAGGAGCTTTACCTCTACATGGACACACACACCTAATCCCCACCTTCCTCCTGCTGAGTGAAGGATACCGGGAAACGTTCAGGAAACTTTATTTAAACAATCATGCTGTAAACGCCTCGTTATCGTAAAGCTTGCTGACCTCACAGCGGCGTTGACGTCCCGCCTCAGATAAGTGAGAAAAGAAGAAGTGGCTCTCGCCGTGGTGACTGCATCTCCTCCCAGAGCAAATAGAGATGACAAAACTGAGCCTAACCAGTGTGACCTTTGACCCCCTCAGCTTCCTGTGGTGTCAGGAGGAGGTTGGCAGAAAATAAACTTCATCTCCATCAGAGAGGGGGGCGGGGCTTTGTGGGAGTAATGATGAGGATTTAAAGCCACTGGGGCTGCACAGGTGGGTGGAGGTGCTCAGGTGTAGTCAGGTGACCAAGTTAAAGTCAGGATGACAAATGTTTTGGAATCGCTGTAGAATCAAGCCAGAGGATGATGGTTGAGTAAAACTTATATGATCATTCAAATTTGAAAACACTCAGATGATCCTGCAGTAGTGTCACCGCCCACCAGAGACATCACGGCCTTCAGACGTGAACATCTAGAGCTGATCTGGAGTTTTAAAATATTTTATTACACTTTTTTTTTTTTTTTAATTGTGAGAAAAGACAAAGCGGCACAGTTACCATCCTCACTTTAGATCCTTCCTGAATGTCAT
This sequence comes from Oreochromis niloticus, assembly GCF_001858045.2. Lineage (NCBI taxonomy): Eukaryota > Metazoa > Chordata > Actinopteri > Cichliformes > Cichlidae > Oreochromis > Oreochromis niloticus. The sequence goes on along the minus strand of NC_031981.2, from coordinate 22,866,789 downwards.
TATTCAGTGGCGGTGTTCCTGCGTTTGGATTTTATTGGTTTAGTGGAGAAGCACACGACGGATTATGTGGTTGGTTCTTCTTCATTGGTTTCTGTATCTGCTGTCTTTGTACTTTCTGAAAGCATTGACAGCACCTTGTATATTTGGCTCCTTTAAACTGTGGATTTTGGGGTCGTGATGGCTTCCTGTCATGCTGGAGGCAGGGTCCCGATGAGGTCACAGATCCGGTCTTGGCTCTGGTCTCAGTTGGTTTGGGTTGTAATGCCTGTACCTTGACTCTTCCTCACCTTTGTGTCCTCATGTTTCTGCTGCTGTCACCCGCGGGGGCTCATGATTGGAGGAGCTAACCAGTGTGTTTTGAGGTGGTGTTTTGGTATTTTCACTCTGCTGTTGTTACATCACTTCCTGCTGTGGGCTCATTTCCCCTGATCACGGTCTCACAGGTTTTCCGCCTCTGCAGCACAAACAGTATGGCTGCAGCCTGGTTGCCATGGTTATGAGTCCCAGCTGAATGGCGCTGTGGGAAAAGTAATCACGCGTCGCTGCACTGTACATACTGTGTCATTAACTGCCATAAATCTGCTCGGGGCCCCTTTGTGTGCCACGCCGTTTTAATTTCCCTGCCGCTCCGTGGGGAACGCCCAACGAGCCGTTAATGAGATGAACTCTCTGAGGGCGACTCGCCACTCAGCACTCAGAAACATCCAGATTAAACCCTCGTGTTTCAGCAGCCATCCTGGATGCTCTGGCAGTACTCGCAGCAGCAGCCATGTTGGCTGTCAGGTGGTTGCTCTGTCATCGTAGCGTCCATACCTTACAGGTTGAACCACTGCTGCCTCTGCTGGACGTCAGAGGAACTGCAGCATGGCAGCCTCATTTTCAGCCTTGAGGGGTTATAGAGTTTTAGGGGACCCACAGGCCTCTGAAGAGCTGCTGTTTGGCCTTTTTTGTGCCATTTCCACTAAAGTGATGAGTTTTGACGCCTCAGCATATATCAATAAAATTGTGGTTTAACAGCACCAGTGCATTCCAGCAGTGTCAGGAGGTCTGAGCTTTGTGCAGGTGTTTGGTCACAGTAGATAAAAATGTATTACATTTACCCGGAGCTAGCGTTTGACCCTGCAGTGTGGTCATGTGACTCATGGTGTGTCTGCGTCTCTTCCAGCTGATGCTCCACCGTGAAGCAGCATGAACGGATACGAACCTCCAGCTCTCGCCTCGGGCGTCTTCGGCTCCTACAGCTCGCCCATCAAGTGAGTTTCCCAGCAGCCTTTTCTGCTGTTAGCCATGATAGCCACATTAGCTCACATGGTCACTTTTTGAATGTGAAACACTGTTAATAATGCTTACTCTGATATGAGGCATAACCTGTGCTGTTTCTGTTGTTTATGATCAGTGTTACACTGATTGTTTCTGAAATAAGAGAATCTCTTCAGGTTTTAAAGTTTTATTTTAATGCTGAGCTTTTACTGGACTCTGGTCAATTTTGTCCATCAATTCTTTAAGTAAATAATTGAGGTTAATATTGTATAAAACATTTTATTTTAAACAGTTTAATTTTTGTGTGTGTGTGTGTGTGTGTGTGTGTGTGTATTTTGTGGCTATTTTTAAAATGGTTTAAACAGTTTAGTAATTTTTGAAAGTATTAGTTTTAAATATTCAACAGATTTCAAAATAAGATTACAAAACTACAACATTTTTTAATAATCCCATAAAATACAACCATAAATTTATGTTGTAAATGAACTCTGAGTAAATTTAAGCATAACTGCAGAGAAATTGTAAGAACTGAAATCTTTCATTAGTAAATCTTGTATTATGAATTATTATAAAATTATTATTATTTAAAACAAATACTTTCGTATAGTCTGTGGGAAATCTTAAAAAATATTTAGTCAATTTTAAACGTATTTGAAGTGTGCACGACAATGTTAAGTTTTGTTAATAATTCCAGTTATTACTGAATAGCGCCCATTAAACAGTTTTAATGATTAAGTCTGAACTTTTGTGTGTCAGATGTTTGTAAAATGACAGCTGAAAGCGTCTCTGAGTTTCTGATCCGTGCTGACGCTTCTCGTCTCGCAGCAGCAGAAGTTAAGTATTACTGCAGCTCAGCTTCTCTCCGAGAAAACCTCAGATTAAAAATTAATGAAAACTCAAACCGGACACGCTTCGGGAGCTTTGGTCTCCGTTACGTCTATACCGAGGCATCCACTTCTGTGACGGCATTATTAAGAAATAAACTGAGATGTGGACAGGAAGCAGCTGTTTGACCTCTGGAGTAGCAGAGACCGGATCTCATGGTTTCTGGTTCTGATGCAGGACGGTTCTGTTTTTCCTGGTTCATGTGTTTATTCACGGTCCCCAGTCCTAAACACATCAGCATGTCCCTGTCCACATAAGAGGATAATCTGGGGTAGACCAGCTAATTTCTCTGGCTTGGAGTCGTATATCGAGACTGAAGATTGATCTGAAATCAATGATTATTGATTTATAAAATCAATAATTATTTAAAGAGGATCTCACGTATAACTTCATAAGAATAACTTCCTGTGAGTTCCTGGCACAGATTCAATTGTGTGGCAATTGTCAACGGTGTGTCACATGACCAGCTGTTGTGCTGCGCTTCCTGTAAGGCAGGGGTGTCCAAACTTTTTTCACTGAGGGCCACATACATAAAAATATAGGAGGGGCTGGGCCACTTACTAGAAATTAGGTGTATAACCTTAACTGTAGTGTATTAAAGTTAGAAAAATCATTTGAAAGTGGTCAAATGTGTTATATTGTTGAATATAATTAAAGACAAAACTGCCTTCATCACAGCTTTCCATAAATGGATCTTTATTGATTTATTCAGAAAAAGCTTTGGTAGCTCATTCTCAGAACAGCAGCAGATTTCTTCTTGGACAGAAGATTTACAGCACAGAGAAAAAACAATAAAGGGGAAAATGGGACGGGGACATTTCAAGCTTGTTATTTAAGTTAGCAACACACCTATTAGCGTTCGTTTGAAACGGTTATCAACATTAACAGACTGAACTGGACTTAATAACATGAGTCCATATAATTTTAGTAAATTATTCTGGTGAGTATCAGCTGCGCTGGGTATGTAAATCAGGCCATCCAGCCGCGGTGCTCATCGTACGCCACTCCTGCCAAAAATCCGGACAAATGTCACTTGATCAAGGAGCAGATCTGCATCAGATGAGATCAGCTGACTTTGCGTGTGCGTGCGCTGTGCACAGCGGTGTGTACTCTGTGTGTTAACAAGAAAAAGGCGCATTATTGATATTTGAAGCATGTGTACCTGCACATTAACACACGGGTACTGTGGAATATATTTTTTACTCACCTAAAGCGCTCGTGCTCTCGTCCACTCCCCGCAAAAAAATTAGCAGCTGTGCAGTGTCTGTGGCATCGGTGCTCTCATTGCATGTGATGGAGTAAAAATCAAAAGCACAGCTTTATCAGACAGTTGCAGTTTAATGTTGGCTGACGAGTCTTCAGTGCGTGGCACAACTGTATTTCTGGACATGTTGTTGAAGTCCTGCACTTTTTCCGGGCACATTATTTCGGTGACTTTAACGAGGCAGCGTTTTATGAGGTCTCCATCTGAAAAAGGCTTGCCATGTCTTGCGATGAGTTGGGCGACCTCATAGCTGCTATTGGAGCCTTTTCCTGGACAATTTGAGCACGAAAAAAATACTGTTGCTGACCCTGCAGGAGAGCTAGCATTTGCTTTAATTTCTGCTCTCGCTCAGCACCAGTGTAGGATGCATAGGCCTGATGTTTGGTTTCATAATGACATCGTACTTTATACTCTTTCATAACTGCCACAGTTTCAGTGCAGATCAAACAGACACACTCCCTGCTGAACTCTTCTGAATTCTGCACTCACTTTCTACCTTTTGCTTCTTTGGTTCTGCCATGTTTGGTAACTTGGGGTAAATTTCTTCTGTGATTGTCCTTTTTGGTAGAGCAACTGCCTTGATCAACAGTAGCTCCCCTGGTGTTAAAACTAAGAAGTGCAATACACTCAAGCAAAAGTTGAAGTGCGGGCCATACTCTATTCTATTTATAAAATTACTTGAGGGCCAATTAAAACTGGACCGCGGGCCAGACTTTGGACACCCCTGCTGTAAGGTGTCGGGTTTCGTGCCAGCGTGGCTCTGATGTAGTCTGTAATCGCGCTCATTCATTATAAACGTCTTCGTGCAGTGAATTAAAGTGTGAACGCGTGAAAGTATCGAGTGACACAGGCGGGATGCCGGTCTGAGATTGGCACAGGAGGGGATGCGGGAAGTGACATCATTAAAAAACTGTGTAACAGAAGCCAAACTCAGACACCTCAGAGATGAAGTGAAATAAAACCAAACACTCATGTAATATCCCTGTCGGGTAAAATCACCTGCCGTCCAATCAGAATGTGCTGTTGGTTGCATCATCAGCTGATCTCAGATCTGACCTTTGACCTTCTAACTCTGTTCTGCTTTCTGTCTCAGCGGCCACGATGCTCCATCTCCAGAGCCTCCGACGCACAAAGCCAAGACCAGTGCCAAAGCTCTTTACGGTGAGGACCCCCCACCCCCTCCCGCCCTCCCTCCTCCTCTTGGGAACCGGTGAGGCCGTCCTGGATCATTCTGGACCTCTTTTATAATAAAGCTTGGTTCAGAGATGACATCCGTGATTGGGGTGGTATGATGGGTAGCTGACTGTAAGGTGTCTGCAGGTGTGAATGTTACGTGTGTGAGGAGCTTAGAAATGGTTTAAGGTCATGATGTCAGTGAGGACTAAACAACACGCACAGATTTCTCTGAACACCACAGTCTAGTCTTCATCGCTTCAGATTTCAGGTGCCTTTATTTTTGGAACAAAGTGAGACTTGGACTTGAGTTTGAGACTCCAGGTGAGTCAGGTGAACTGAACCTAAGCAGGTAAAGCAGGTAAAAATCCTCTGTGAATGTTTGTTTGATTTATTGGATTTCAGAGAAATGAGACATTAAACGTGAATGATCCATGACCTCATCACGACCTTGTTATCTGCTTTATCTTCGTTAACAGGATCTGAGGAAATCTATTTTCTTCGTTCATCTGCCAAACACAAAAAGAAAAGTCACAGTGAGACGTGTGTGTGTGTGTGTGTGTGTGTGTGTGTGTGTGTGCTTGTTTTTGTTTGCGTGTGTACCATGTTTACATATTTTTGTGAGGACCAAAACGTGGACTTTTACTATTTTTGTGGGAACCAACAGTCCGTTATTGGGGAAAGTGGCTGACCCCACGGGGTTTGAAGGCATTTTTGAGATTCAAATTGTGGTTTTAGTGTCAGGGTTACAGTTAGGTTATGGTTAGTATTAGGCATTCATTTTTGATGGTTAGGGAAAGCATTATGTCAATTAGATGTTCCCACTAAGATATGAAAACAAGTGTTTGTGTGTTTTTTGTTTGCGTGTGTGTCGTGTTTTGCCTCGTTTGGGCGTTACATGTTTGCAGAATAGATGTTTCTCGTGAAGGATCAGTTATCTTCAGACAGAAGTTTGAAGTCCAAACTCGTGGATACGGCTTGTGTTGTCAAACATCTGTAACGGCACAGATGTTTGATTCATGTGAGCTAGCCCTCGGGTCTTACTGTGAACACATGTGCAGTAGCTCCTGGTCTCTATCTCCTATGACCTTTACCTCAGTGATCATGTGACTGAAGTTCAGACCTCCAGCTTTCATTTTAGGGCTTTAACTGAAGTTTTAGACTCTTCAGCCATTGACGCGGGCCTCCTCAGTTCATCAACTGGAAATCAAAGTTTTTGCTCACCTTGACATTTATCACAGCTGTCCAGTGGGCCTACTGTTGATATCAACTTCAGTTGGAGGCGCTGAGTGTGAGGTAAATGTGGTGCGCTCAGGAGCTGCAGGATTATGGAGCTGCTGTGTGTGTGTGTGTGTGAATGTTCTCACTGCAGGACGATTCCTGCTGAAACTTTCTGTCGTGTCTGAGTCGGGAGGAAGATCTGCAGCATCCAGAGACGGCTGAGCGTTAACCCCGTCAGAGGCTCAGCGTTTATTCTGAGACATGTTTTCAGAGTAGGTAGGATCTGGTTACTCTGGCTGCTCGGGTCTTTCCTGGGATCCAAATTGGCTGCCGTGTCTGAGGGTTGTCAGCGCTGTGTTTGCTCATGTAACCGAGATAAAACAAAGGTTTTGATCACATAGGTCACTTTAACATTTCCTTGGACCAGTGGAGAAATACTGTGTCTAACAGTCTCAGCAAACCCAGTTAGCCCCGCCCCTTAACCTGCAGGAAGTCCACACAGCTGGACTTTAAGGCAAGGCTTTCATCTGATCCCTCCTCCATGTGTGAACGGCAGTTTATTGAAGTGAAGAAGAAGCTCCAGCCTGAGCTCAAGTCGTTCCTCTGTGATGAGAGCTGAAGGAGTCAATGCTGTTTTTGTTTTCTCACAAACACAAGCCGAACGTCCTGGCGCTTGGTGGAGAGGAGGATCATGGGTAATCTATGAACCTGTTACCTGTTGGTGCACATGTGGATGAGGTGTTTTTTTGTTTTGTTTTTTTAAACTGTGAAATGACACATGGACTCTGGCAAGGATGTCACTGTTGGCTGTTGTTCTGCCGCTGATTTGTGAGCAGCTATGTGCAGATGTTTGCCTGTCCTCCTGACGGGTGGAGATAACGGTGACAATATATATGTAGCTCTTATCTGCGGCTCTCAGCAGCCTCTTTGTTCCCGTCACAGCTGATAACATCTGTCACCTCCTTGCTGAGGGGCTCTGAAGCAGCTGATTTACTGACGTCCTCCTGCAAACACCACCTTTAATCCATCACACGTCCAGGTTCACTCTTCTTCTCTGTTTAATTCAGAGCATTGTCATGTGTGGTGCTTTAGTGTCACCTGTAGGTCATTGGAGCAGCATAAAACCATCTTCTCATTACAGTCTCCTCAAACCTTCTCTAAGACCATCCAATCAAAGCTGAATGCTAATTTCCAGCTTCAGTCAGGAAATATGAACACCGTCAGCTTCCTAGTGGGACTTTAGGGAGACATAAACATGATATTCAAAGTCCAGAATAAGATTTTTTTTTTTTTTCGCTCTTTTTAACAGAACAAAGGAAACATTACACCAAAACCAGCATCAACAGCCTGACAGACACGTCGCAGTATCATGTGGAGGTCGGTGCTCACGCCTGCTCCTCTTGCCATGCATTTTATCAAACCCAACGTATTCACCTTTAAGGTTTTCGCACACAAACTGACCAAAAATCACCACTTAAATTATTTAAAACATAAGCTGTTTTGTTTGTGGCTGTGATCGCTTGAATCTCCTGCTGATGTTCAGTTTCCTGCTGTGACTCTAACTCTGTTCAGCACCTGACCACGTTTGTGCTGGACCGCAAAGACGGGATGATCACAGTGGATGACGGCATCAGACGCCTCCGTCTACTCGATGCTAAAGGGAAGGTGTGGACCCAGGAGATGCTGCTGCAGGTGGAGGAGAAGACGGTGAGCCTCATCGACTTAGGAACGAAGGTGAGGCTGAAAACCCAGATTTATTTTTATGGTTTTGGAGGTTTTTTGTTTTGTTTTTTTTTTAATTACAAAAGGAAAAAAAGAACACTGACTCTGTGTGTCCTCTGCTTTAAGCTCAGTGTGTTCTCTGCTCCAACTTTGACTTGTGGGTTTTTCTTCTTCAGAACGAGCTGGAGAACTTCCAGATCGGCTCCATCCAGCACTGCCAGGCCGTGATGAACGCCTGCAGCTACGACTCCATCCTGGCTCTGATCTGCAAAGAGCCAGGTCAGACCAAACCTGATCTCCACCTGTTCCAGTGTGATGAAATCAAGGTAAACAGCCTCTGATTTGGCAAGACGCTAAGCTAGCCCTGAGCCAAAAGTCATGAAACACTTCAAAGTTGACTTTACTGTGTGATGAAGGAGTCTGCTGTGAAACCTGTTTGCTGCTAATAAATGAAAACTTTGATTAAAATTCAGCTTTGATGTAAATGGCAAAGGACCGAGGGCAGAGCCCTGTGGGACTCCAATAATGCCGGCCTGTTCGGACAGAGTTAGATGTCACGTTATCAATGTGTTTCATCCTGATGAACAACTTGAAGATCCGTGTTCTTACTCCGATAGGCGAATCTGATCCAAGCTGACATAGAAAGTGCCATGATGGATGCCAAAGGAAGCAAAGTGAAGAAACGGCCGGAGACCCTGAAGTAAGAGCTGAGACCCTCTGAGGGTTACTAACCCCAGTTTCTCATGCTAGAAGTTGATTGGCTGATCTGTCTGTCTGCAGGATGATTCTGAAGAGTGACGGCATTATCCCCCCTCCCCCTTCCGCTCCTGCCCCCCAGCCACCACCGTCACCTGATCTGGTGGACGTAAAGAGTCGTGCAGCAGCCTGGTCGGCATGGACCAATGAGCAGTATGAGGGTGAGTGATGTCACTTTCTAGAAGCCTGAGTCACCTGCGGTTCAAACCTTCTGGTTGTGAGGGGCAGTCAGTCAGAAGGAATTTGGGTTAAAGTGGGAGGAGTTTAAACGGTTTGTTTTGCAGAGTATTTGGGATTATCTCTGACCAGCTGCTTCAAGCTCACATTTTTTTTTTTTTTTTTTTTGTTTTCTTTTTGATAGTAAAAGCAACAAATACTGAGATACTTTATTTAGTTTTATTACTACGTCCTGTCTCTGTTGGTTTTCAGTCACACTTTAATATTTTCTCATGAGTCAGGTGTTATGTTTTCCTCACGCATGTGCTTTCTCCCTCCTGCAGCAGACGATAGGCGGCTGTCGCAGGACAATGGGCCGGTGGAGATGACAGCAGCTCGCGTAGACCGCGATGTGGTGAGTGTCCCATCTGTGTGTGGGGTTTAAAGGCTGATCTGAGAGCAGCTGGAGGAGCTGAACTTGAATCTGAGGTCGGCCCAGGGTTGTGGCACAATAGAAGACTTAAGCCGATTGAAGAAGGCTGCTTCATTCAAGCGTAATCAAAGTTTGGAAGCTTTGGAGGGCAAATCTGCTTACATAAGGGAGCTGAGAGCGCTGAACGCTGCGCTGTTGTTCAGGTTTAATCATTAAATAACGCATACGGGAAACCTGCAGGCCGCCGTGAAGGTGAATCAAACATTAAAAGATCCTGAGCACAGCTTCTCCTGTTCGCAGCAAATCCTGAACCACATCTTGGACGACATCGAGTTTTTCGTCACCAAACTTCAGAAGGCTGCCGAGGCCTTCGGCGAGCTCTCCAAGAGGAAAAAGAACAAGAAGGGCAAGAAGAAAAGTCCTGGAGGTGAGAAGGCAGCAGAGCCTCACCAATCAAAATATGCAGTAAAACTGCTGATACTACAATACAGTAAACCAGAGTGAGGGATGTGCTGATCAGTGATCAGCTCACTGTCAGCTGTTTCCCATCAGGCTGCTTCAGATTTCTAAATCACTGCATCCCTCAACAATACATTTATTGATTTATTTCCAAACTGTTTTAATAAATTAGTGTGAGTGACAGGAACACCTATCCTTCCTCCCTCCTCTGAGTCATGTGACCTGTGACTGACCTCAGGTAAACAAACTGACCTCTGTCATGTTCTGTGTCCACCAGAGGGCGTCCTGACGCTGCGCTCCAAACCTCCGAGCGAAGACGAGTTTGTCGACTGTCTGCAGAAGTTCAAGCATGCCTTCAACCAGCTGGTACCTCCTCCCTCCTCCTTCTCTTCCTCCTCCTCCCCTTGGTCGTTCTCCTCCTTCCTCCCTCCTCTCACAGTTTATTTGCTGATATAAAACTCACTGTTCATAAATTAATCTTGTGTCCGTGTTTTCTAATGCACAGGTTAAATGTATTGATTATTTATTGTGAGATTGACTGAATAGTTTTGTTGGTGATAAACCTGCTTCTTGCCTCATGAGCTCTCTGTGCTCCGTCTGCAGGGGAAGCTGAAGGACCACATCCAGAACCCGAGCGCCGTGGAGTTGGTCCACTTCCTGTTCACGCCACTAAAGATGGTAAGTCACCGTTAGTGCCTCACACAGCTACTTCCTGTATGCGCTCTGACTTCAGGCACGGAGCTGGAATAAACCCTGAGAACTAAAGAAAGATAGAGGCTCCATCTATCATCCATCCATCCATCCATCCATCCATCAGCTGAGAGGCAGAATCTCTCCTCCCATCAAACCCCTGACATGGAGGAGGAGCAGGAGGGACTCGAGACCAAAGATCAGTGTGACGGCTGGTCCACAAACACCGTCACATATAACAACTGCTGCTCCAACCTTGAATCTCAGGTTCTAAGGGTTTAAAGCAGGGGTCCCCAATCCCAGTCCACGAGGGCCGGTGTCCCTGCAGGTTTTAGATGTGTCCTTGATCCATCACAGCTGATTTAAATGGATAAATTACCTTCTCAACATGTCTTGAAGTTCTCCAGAGGCCTGGTAATGAACTAATCATGTGATTCAGGTGTGTTGACCCAGGGTGATATCTAAAACCTGCAGGGACACCGGCCCTCGTGGACTGGGATTGGGGATCCCTGCTTTAAAATCTCAGTTCCACCCTCAGACCACAGGTGGAGGCTTCAGGTGGAACAACAGAGCAGCTACACCTAAATGTTCAAGTTTTTATTGTCACACCCTCCTCCTCCCGCTCAGGTGATCCAGGCTTCGGGCAGCGTGGATCTGGCCCGTAGCGTTGTTGTTCCTCTGCTGACCAGAGACGCCATAGACTTCCTTCACGCCTCGGGGACGGCGGAGGAGAGACACTTGTGGGTTGCCCTGGGAGACGGATGGACAAAGAGCAGGTCAGACAGGAAGTAACCGATGGATCAGTTGCCTGATTTGATTGGTTGATTGATCAACGTCTTTGTCTCCTAAAGGCTGGAGTGGCCAAAGGACCACTACTTCCCCCCGTGTGTTCTGAAGTTTCGTGATGGTTGGGAGCCACCTGCGTTGCCGGCGATGACCCAGAGTCGTGAGCAGGAGCTCGCTCAGCTTGCCGAAAGCCTCGCCAATGCCAACCTGCAGAGACCGGAGGACCCGAGGCCGTGGGTGACTCAGGAGGTGAGGGGCGGGACGTGAAAGCGGCTCTGAGTGAAGCTTGTCTTTCACTGATGCGGCGCTCACTCGTAGTGTGATTTATTTATTTATATATTTATTTTTTTGTGCTGCAGGTGGCGCTGCAGAGGTTCCCACCTGCTGACGGGTATGCCTTCACCAACACCTCCTACAAACGCATGCAGATCCTGGATCAGGACACGGCCGTGGCTGCTTTCAAACACGCCGCCAGCCGCCATGTAGACCGGTAACTGCAGGTCACATGACGCCCTGGAGAACTGATCCCACCGCTGTGCTTGCTCTGCTTCTACGAAGGCCTGGGAGGGGCAAAGTCATTACAGCAGAATAAAGAAAAATCACACAACAATCAACAATGAGTAGATGAAATGAAAACAAAATTTATGAAAAATTGACTAAAGAAAAGAGGAATTTCAAACATGAGGGAATAAAGAAAACAGTAAATAAAAATTCATTCATAAAAACGCTAAGCGAGCTAACCGCGCTAACATGTTAACGAGCTAACCGCGTTAATGCCACGCAGCACTTGCACAGGGTGATCTGCATTAACTCGCTAACAGAGATTTGGTGCGTTAATGCGGTTATGGCGTTATTGTCATTTTAACGAGATTAACGCTGACAGCACTAAAGAAATACTGAAATATTTCTTTGTTATTAAAATTGCTGACATAAATAATAAAATCATTAAATGCTAGTAATTCTGCTTGTTTAACTACATTTATGTTAAAGGTGAATGAGATCATATACTCCCTTTAGTGTCATTATTTCTGTTCAAATATTTAAAAAAATAAAGTAAATGTTTTGAAATTAATAAATACATTAATAGTGTTAAAAGTGTTTAATTATCAACGTCAGAATGTTTGGTTTATATTGGAATATAAAACAGAGGTGAGGAAATACAATCATTGATCAGTAAACTGAAGTTTAATCAGCTAAAATATTGATGAATGTTCTGTCACTTCCTGTTTGTCCTCCTGCTGCTGATTGGTTTTTGTGTTGCTGGTTTTCTTCTTTGCTCGTTATGATCTTTGTCTCCTTCTGGCTGACACTCCTCTGATCTGTCGGTGGGACATTTCTCCACGGCTGCAGCTGTTTAGTTTGTCATCGAATTTTTACGATGTTCAACAGCGTCATGGCGTCAGATCCAAACCGATCAGACTCTTAAAGTGAGAAGAGGTTTTTGTTTGACCTGATGTTCCTCCTCGGAGTCTGATCTAACTTTGAAGTTCGGTGTTTGGACCTGTGGAGCTGCTGTGCTGCTTCGGGTCCTCTCTCTTTCTCTGACTGAAATCTTCCTTGTTGGTGTGTTTCAGAGGCTTCGACGCCGACGGCAGAGGGCAGCCCAAAATGTTTGCCAAATCGAAGTACGACTTTGTGGCGAGGAACAACACAGAGCTGTCAGTGCTTAAAGACGAGGTGGTCGAGGTAATCGTGTTAGTTTTCTTCTGCTCGTGGTTTATTCCTGGATTCTGAGTAGCTTAGCATGATTCAGAGTTCAGAATAATCCTCATGTAGCTGATACTAGACCTTAGTGTTGCCCCTCCTCTCTGAAAGTGCCTTCCCCTAAAAAACAGGTCTCTTCTGATTGGCTGGAGAAGGTTTTAACAGCTGGTAGGTGGGGCTTCTGTGTCGTAGATGACATCAAAGCGATCCAAGAGTATAAAATACTGAGTGTTCAGAGCTTTAACATGTAGAAACCAACTTCATGTCATATTAAACATGCCCATCTCCATGGGAACAGAAAATATGAAGTGGAAGGAAGTGGGGAGGAGGGGGAGACCGTGTGCAGTAATCCCTGACTCTTGCCTGGCAGGTGCTGGACGACAGGAAGCAGTGGTGGAAGGTTCGTAACGGCTGTTGGGCGACGGGCTACGTGCCAAACAACATCCTGGAGATCACCAAAGCAGTGGACATGACCAGCCGAGGAGAGCCCATCTACAGCCACACCGTCCAGGTAACGCACGCTCACCGCAGCGGCTCACTTCCTGTCCCGTCACAGTCACCTCAATTCATGTTCTGTCTTTATGATCAATCATCAGCTTATGATGCCAAGGAAGGAGTTTGAGTTGTTCAAGGTAGGACGAGTCGGGTGTGTGTTTCTAGCTCGCTGTAGTTTCCAATTCCTACGTTTGATTTGCTGTGATCTTAAAGGGACAGTGTCACGTTTGAGGGAATCAGTTTACCTTTGAATTATGAAATGACTCTCAGCTGAGAGAGAGATAAAAGCTGTTTTTCCTCTCAGTCCTCCTGGTGCAGTCCACAGGACTGCACCAGGAGGACTCAGAGCTCTGTTATATCTCCAAGGACATTTACTTATTGTTCTAATATCTATTATTATTATTATTATTATTATTATTATTATTATTATTATTATTATTATTATTATTATTATTATTATTGTTGTTGTTATTATCATCATAGAAATCTGCCGAATAAACTCGATTCTTTCTTATGTTTAAATTCAGTCTGTACATATAAAAAGTTTTCCATCAATAAATGCAACAGTTTTATATATCAACACTGAAAAACTGTTTTATTAAATACACGTTTAATTTAAAATATCAATTTAATAAAACGATTTTATCACAAACATGATAATTATATACAGTGGTCCCTCGTTTATCGCAGGAGTTGCGTTCTAAAAATAACCCACGATAGGGAAAATCCACGAAGTAGCCAACTTTAGTTTTTTACAATTATAAGGCTGTAAAACCCCTCATTATGCACTTTATACACTTTTCTCAGACAGGCACGAACATTTTCACATTTATCTCTCTTGTTTAAACACTCTCAAAGTTCAAACCTTCGTAGAAAAATAAGTCCAGTATTATAGAATGAAACCAAAGGCACCAATAGGTGCATTTGACGGTGCCAAACGTTTCGTTGACATTGTTGTCTGTTGGGGAGAAAACTTACAAACATACAGTACAGCACTTCAGAGTCACACTGCTAGCGGTTGAAGATTTATGTAAATTTGACAAGCTGAACGCATTCTGTACTGTACAGAAGATACGGTACGGAGGAGAGTGATTGACAATGGTTTACAGCCAATCAGGACGTAGAACATGATGAGTTGGGGGGGGGGGAAACAAATATGCAAAATTGCACAAAAACCCCCTGCAAAATAACAAGGCCGCGAAAGGTGAACTCCGTTATAGCGAGGGACCACTGTATTATTATTATTATTATTATCATTATTATTATTGTTAATATTATTTATAGTATAATATGAAATTTTGCTAATACATTTTAAGTTCTTAACAATTACACTTACATTTATTCAATTTATTTTTACTTATAATCTCATTTTTAGGCTTATTTTTAAGTAGATGGAGGTGTTCCTAATAATTTGCGTATGTAGATGTGGAAAAACAAATGTAAAAGAGTAAATGTGCTGATCTTTAAAGGTGGAATTTCTGTGGCAGTTTAACTGACTGCACAGGTGTGCCTAATATAGCGGCTTCTGAAATCTAAATCTACCTCACATCTGAATCATGTGATCAATAACACGATCAGGATCTTAAATTATGTTACATATTATACAATGTCACAACAACTCTTATTCTGAAAATTAAGCTTTTATTTTAAACCCAAAATAAATAAATAAATCATTTTTATTTTTAAAATGAATACATTTGATTTTTTTTTTTTTTTTTTTTCTTTTTAAATTGTGATGGATTATCTTTAATACTTTATTTCCTGTGGAGGTTTTCAGTGTAAAATGCCAAAACCGACAGAAACTCAGTGACATTTTTCTTCGGTTTATCATGATGCTGCTGTAGATCGCTGAGTAAACACTTACTTTTGGTGCCACTGTTGTCTTAGCAAGGCTAAAATAAAGCTGTGGACTGTCCCTTTAAGAGGTTTTCTAGGATCAGGTCAGTCTTAGTGACCAGTAGTGGCTCCTCACAGACCCTGGGTCAGTTTGCAGTGAGTTACACATGTTGATTCATCGTCTCATCGCCATCATCTGTCTCATTTCTTGCTGGCAGCAATTACTGGGAGAGCTTAACGAGGTAAACTCCACTGAGACTCTGATTGTTGTTGCTGTTTGAAGGGAAGCACTCTGCTCGCCTCCAGCTCTAAACAGACTCCACCGCTTTAGATATTTCAAAGTTCAAAACAGTCTTTCTTCGTTCACAAACGTGTCTCGTCATTAGTCCAGGTCCTTTTTACACCACCTGAAGTTCCAGCAGAGGGTCGAAAAACCTGGAAGTATGAAGAAAATCAATCTGACTGATGAGAAAGTAAAGGCTGTGCTTCAACAGGTTTTAAAAGCTGCTGCAGATACTGGTGGCTTAAAATTACCTGAAGGACTTGACCAATCAGGAATATTCAGCGCTGCAAGCCCCGCCCCCAAAGTTGACCTGATGGCGTGTGAAAATGATTCATCGTGAGCTCAGTTTAAAGTTCCTGAGATAGAAATCCAGTTTATTTTATACAGACAGCTGAAAACGATGTGTGCTGCCCCTCTGTAGGCTTCCAGGAGTCAGCCAATAAGAAGAAAGCAGGCTTTTAGGGAGGAGCTGCAGCTAAGGCGCCGAATAAGATAAATGAGGATTATTTTGAACTGTGAATCATGGAAAGCTGCTCTTGAGGAGTCATGAGTGAAACATGGAGCTGGAGATGAGCAGACCGCTCACCTGTACACTCACCTGTACACTGAAAAACCCACCTGTATCCTGCAGAAACAGACCACAAGGACAGAGTTTGTCCCCAGCAAACCCGTTGCCACGCCGATGCCCCCAGCCCCCGCACCGGTTCCTCCTGCTCCCGCCCCCGCCAGGGTCCCCACGCCACCACTGCCTCCTCCGGCCGCAGAGCCTGCAAAGCTGGGGGCAGCAGCAGCGCAGTCAGCCGACAGAACAGCAACGCGTCCAGCGACATGGGCAGCGTCGCCATGAGGGAGCAAAACAGCCAGAAACCTGCTGTTGCCGCCGCCAGCCGTAAGTCCAGAAACACCCACTGATCCAGCTGTTCAGCCCCAACACCTGTTTTAGACTCTGTTTAAAAACTCTATGAAAAACACAAGCAATCCCAGCCTTTTTAAATGAAGTTCAGGAAATCAAACCGTGATCAGTTTGAATACTTTTAATATTCAGACTGACTGAATAAATGTTTCTACTACCGTCAGAGGCAGGTGACGTGGTACAGGTGACCCTGTTTGTGTTTCCGTCCATAGGCAGGAAGTCGAACATGGAGGAGGTCCAGGACGAGCTGATGCACAGGCTGACGCTCGGTCGCAGCGCCCAGAAGAAATTTCAGGGTCCCGCCCGCAGTGGCAACACGCCGTCGGTCAGCATCACGTACGACTCGACGCCAGAAGAGGTCAAAGCGTGGTTGGAGGCCAAAGGCTTCAGCCCCGTGTAAGTCTCCTGCTTTAACCTGGACTGACCCTCACACGCTCAGCTGATCCTAAAGTTTAAACCTGTGTTTAGAGTAGGAAGGAAACCAGAAAAACACAAACTGGACTCACGTCTGAGAGTCAAGTCTGAATGTGACCAGTCAGGCATTATCCTGACAGTCATGTGACTAAAACGTTTGGATTTACAACCAAGAACAGGAAACGTTCACCTCTGGAAGCTTTAATGACAGTTTTTCAAAGTAAAATAATCCACAGTGTGACTTTCATGTTTCAAAGTGGGTCATATAACTAGTCATCATTTTTAACCATCTCATGATTGTAGTGTGAAACCACAAACAGTAAAAGAAAGATGGACTTATTTGGAGAGGCTATAATGTGTGTGTGTGTGTGTGTGTGTGTGTGTGTGTGTGTGTGTGTGTGTGTGTGTGTGTGTGTGTGTGTGTGTGTGTGCAGCACCATCACCAGCCTCGGCGTGCTAACTGGCGCTCAGCTCTTCTCGCTCAACAAGGAGGAACTGAGGACGGTTTGTCCTGATGACGGCGCCCGAGTCTTCAGTCAGGTCACCGTGCAGAAGGCGGCGCTTGAGGTGGGTGTCGCTGCTCAGACCCGACGTCACCATCAGATTTATTTCTATTCATTATAAGCAGTCTGATTTTAAGTGAGGGAAGCAGAAACGTCAGTAACTACAGGAAAGCAACAGAGACAGGAAGTCAATCTGAGGAAATATGTGAAATATTTCAAAATAAAGGTTTGGTTTGATTAAAGCTGGAATATTTTAGAAATAAAACTACAGTAATCCCACCTCATACTTCAAATCTTCAAGAACAGCAAAAATATTTTAATAAAACACAAACCTATTTGAAAATATATTTTCAGAGTAAAGTTTGTGTATTCAAAGAATGAGGCAGTCATAATGTAGCATATATTCTTATAAAACAGGAAGCATAATTTAAACACTGAAGTTAAAATGGTCTTGGGTTTCATAGTCTTTATATTTCACTAATGAGTTCATAGTTATTTGAACACTAATATTTTACACCCAATATAATGAAAAATTAGCCTGTTCTAATATCCTGAAAATAGTCAAGTTAATAATAATAATAATAATAATGATAATAATAATGATAATAATAATAGTTGTTGTTGTTGTTGTTGTTGTTGTTGTTGTTATTATTTTTTAAATTAATTGATGTATGTATTTTAATTATTAATTTTAATTTCATGTTCAGGATAAAATTTTGAAAAAGAAAAAACAAAACTGACTTTTTTGACTATTTAAAAACTCTGGGTCAATTTTTTTTTTTTTTTTTTTTTTTTTTAAACATCACACCTTTGGATTTTTCACTGGATGTTTTGTGAATTTTTTTTGTGTGTGTGGGTTTTTTTTTGTTTTGTTTTGTTTTGTTTTTTTTTGTTTGTTTGTTTTTTGTTATATCAGCTGTTTTAGTTAATTAATTGAATTAATTAATTAGACTTTACACATTTTATTAAAAGGCTTTTTTTTTTTTTTTTTTTTTAAGGACTAAAGGAGATGAACTGCAAATAGCTTAAGATCGCATTACAATAATAACTGTATTATACATCCATAGTACTTTACAGAAGAGTCAGTCCCATACATCCCATTAATCTAATGGTGGAGCCATAATATTTAAAGAATAAAGTTTGAATATTGAAAAGAATAAAACTGACTAACTACAACTTTAAGTTTCAAATAATCTAACAATGAATTTTGACCTGTTCTCCTGCCTTTACTGAGTTTAGCTTCCTTAGGGACATCCTCATCATGATTATGTTCTTAGATTAAAGGATCATTGACACAAACGTTCTGTATTAGGACGGATTAGTTTTCACAAATGAATCTCTGATGGTGAAATCGTGTTATTGTTCACTTCAGTGTCTGT
The DNA here is from genome assembly GCF_001858045.2 of Oreochromis niloticus. Classification (NCBI taxonomy): domain Eukaryota; kingdom Metazoa; phylum Chordata; class Actinopteri; order Cichliformes; family Cichlidae; genus Oreochromis; species Oreochromis niloticus. Next base: position 22,848,457 of record NC_031981.2, on the reverse strand, counting down.
CAGTGTGGTTTTATTACTGCATTTTATCGGATCGTGTTGTTAGTCGAGGCCAAGCTTCCTGACAGCTGATTGGTTCATCAGACAAACGCGGGAAGCAGGAAACAGAGACAAAACAAAGTTTAAGTATCTGACATATCAGCCCCGATTTAACTAGTTACTGAAGTTAGTGAAAATGAAAGAGGGTTAAGTCACTGAGTTTGACCACCAGAGGGAGCCGACAGGCTGTCGGTGTTAAACGGAACAGACATATGAGGCTCACTGAGGTTTATTATTATTATTATTATCATTATTATTATTATTATTATTATTATTATTATTATTATTATTACTAAAACGTTTCATGCTGGAATACAAATCAGATCACTTCCTGTAATAAAATCTAAACTTCTCTGAAGGGAAATGTAGTATTTGTAGACAACAGCAGCAGTTATGATCCTGATCTTGATGTTGTCAGATAATCTGAGGGGTCAGAGGTTGTAATCTCTGTAATCTGTTTGCTGCCATGTGTTTGTGTCTGGAAGCTGGAGGCCTCTTCACGATCTTTTCTGTCTTTAAGCTTTCTGTCGCCAAACTCTGGCAAGGTCTGGTGTTCTGGTGTCTGTTTCCCACCTGCAGGTTTTCTTCTGAGCCTCCTTTGATCTTCTGATTCTGTTACCACACTCATTAAAGGTATCGTGTTCACGTAAATGCAGCTTCATTCTGTTGGCCAGATTTAAGGAAACTGCACGAGATGGAGGACTGATGGGGTTTTACATTCTGTGGTATTCAACAGGAGGTCCTCCATGACTCATGACAAAATTAAGATACTTACTGGGATTCAAGTCAACCTTTAATTTTATGTCCTCTTTGGGTACCAACATGTTCCAGTGTCTGTTAGTACAAATTTTTTTTTTTTTTTTTTTTTAACTTGATCAGAAGATGTCAGGCTAACGTGAGACTTGTCCATCCTGGTTTGAGGCACATTTTTGAGGGGTCTTAACTGGGACTTGCCTGTCTTACTTTTGGATTGTTGGCCCTTTTTGGGGTTAGGGATCATGGTCAATAAACCACTTTAAGTTCAACAACTTATTATTGAATCAACATTTACCATTATTGTGTCTTGCTCTTCTTCTTGACTTGGCCTCGCTGGTCTTGATGTGGCCATAGGTTTGGGACTGTTGGCGATTTGGACTGGTTTTGAATTTAGATTGTTGAACTCCTGTTTCGCTAAATTAGTGACATGACTTAGGAGCCAAAAAGGCCCAAGATGCTGCAGCAACTGCTGCTTCTTTCGGACTTGTTGTTCTCAACTTGAAAATCCAAAGTATCCCAAGCTTAGGACTAGTTGGTCTTGATGTGGGGGGAACAAGTCTTAAACGAGTCTTAGTGCGTTAGACTTTCTTGAATTTGAATTGTTGATATTGGGGAGTTTTTTATTCTAACAAAACTTTCCCATCAGATCTCTTTACCTGGCCCTTTTGGATTTATAGTCTATAATTAGCCCACAGATGAAGACCAACATTGACCGATTGCACCGGGGGATTTGTTCATATCGACACAGGACTCCAGACTAGTTTCTTTTCTCAGAATTCCTGAATCTGGCCATCAGAACGAGGCTCCAGATGTTTCATGTGTAGCAGCATTTTTAAGGTAGTCAGCATTAGGCTTCCTGCTGTGGCTGTGCACAAAGTCCTCCTTAAACTCCCTGATTGAAGCAGCTCCAGAACAATGCCCTTCCTGTTGACCCTCACCTGTTGCTAACTCACAGCCCCACCCTCCCATAGAAACCTGGATGTTTAGTGATTTTCATCTTCTTTTGGTAAAATGTGTAAACACATTTTCCATGTATGGATCTGGGTTTCAGGACTTTCTCCAACACATCAATTGTTAATTTTAGCTCTGAAACATCCAGATTCAGATCAGCTGCTGAACCCACAATCTAGACATGGACCATGCTGAATGGTTTGAAATACCATCTTAGATAAGTAAAGTGGCGATATACCCATGAAAGCACCTGTAATACTGAAGCGTCTGGTAAGTATAAATTAGCTGTCTGTGCTCCTGGATCAGTTTTTAAAACAGTATTTTAAATAAAGTGACCAAAAAGTTTCAGATGTCAACCAAACATTTGCCTAAAATTGTTCAATCTGCCTGTAAGATCTTCTTCTGCACCTCTGGACCTTTTGCAAGCTCATTAAAGTAAAACTACATGTGGAAAAAAACATTTTAGTTCACTAAATATCAAAATAGATTCTTGAAATAATAACAAAGGGAAATTAGTTTGAACTCATTAAACTAAAGTAAAAATAAAAGTGTCTCCTTTGCTAATTTAGTATAATTCATTAGAGCCGCCCTGATGAGGATGATGATTATTGAGACTCTGGATGTCTACAAGACTGTGAATGAAAAGTTTTTATTCAAATACCAGAACTGAGTTTTTATTTATTATTGTTGGACAATAATGAAAAAGACTAAAATGGCGGGCGGGGGGGGGGGCGAGAAAACTACGGAAAAAATGAAATTAATCATTTCGTGTTTTATTAGTTTTAAAACTCTTCGCTGTCTGATTGCTCGCCTTACCTCATGTAACTGTTGTTACATGAGATGTAAACGTGACATTTGAGCTCTGGAGAAATCACAGGTCACACTCACAACAGGAAACATCTGGAAGAGGTCCAGAGGTGCACATGAGACGACGCTGAAGAGCAAACTGATCAAATTTCAGTCGCATGAGGGTTTGTCCTGTAATTGGCCACTTCGTGTAATCTTTTTGATCACTTCTCGTACCTGAACACTTCGAGCTTCTTTCCACCTGAAGCTGGTTGCACAAATATCGGCCCTTCGGCCTCAAACACTATATTTTCTCCCTGCGGTGAATGAACTGCTCCAGATCACCTCCTCTCTGGGGACACACAGACTCTGTTCTAGCAGGTGTTTGTGCCACCAGTTTCAGAAAATCCCATTACCCAGCATGCTTCCTGACTCCACACCGTAGACACATTCATCCACATGCTCTTTGCAGCTGGCAGCGGCAGTCGCCAAAGGCTTCCCGAGGCTAAGTTTACACCAAACTGCAGCCAGCTGGCGCCGCTAGGCTCTGACCGACAGAAGATTTTCTCCTCGACGTGCCGAAAAAAAATCTTCTAAAGCGACGGCACTGACGCTCAGTAGATTTTACATTTATTGCTTCAAAAGCTCAGAGGTCGAGGGGAGACTTTCGGGGGCGCTCTAACGGGCTGAGGTGGTCCGGGAAAGCAGGAGCTTGTAGTTTGTACAAGGTAACAGACCGATGTAGATAAAAGCTGTGGATGAGTACCAAAATTCAAACTTTGCTTAAGATCAGCTTGAAAAAAAAAAAAGGTTATAATTACATCGTAGTTTCTGACGGTTCAAGTTCTTGGACAATTTTTTTTATCTTTTTTTTTTTAAGAGAAACGATTCATGGAAATGTGTCTTCAAAGTCGCGACGCTTCTGTTGATCTGCTGTACTGTGATTTCTTTTTTTCTTTCATTTCCTCAAATTTACATTTTAATGTCACAAGAGAAAACTTTTTTCTTTTTTTTTCTTTTTTTGTTCTCTTAAATTTCCCTTTAACCTTGAATGGGCACCTGGTTAAAGGGAACACTCTGTTTCAGTAAAGCTCAGCAAAAACAAAGCAAAGTGGTTTTTAGTCCGTGATTATTGGTGGAAAACTAAACTGCAGTGAGGAAGTGCCGGACACGTGAATCGGGCAGGCTGTCTAAATGGGCTCGTCTCACGAGGCGGCGCTCGAGAGTCTCCTGAGATCAAATGTGCGTTTGTGTCCTGATGACTGTTTGTTCATGTCTCTGTTTTGTCTGCGTCTCCAGAAGAGTGCAGGCTCCGAGCTGCAGGAGATCATGAGGAGGCGGCAGGAGAAACTGGCAGCCAGCACCTGTGATTCAGGGGTGGAGTCTTTCGATGAAGGCGGCCCCCACTGAGCTCCACCCAGCTCCTCCCCTTCCTTCCTTCCTCCCTCCCTCTTCCCTCCCTCTGCTGTACCTTTTCCTTTTTTTTTTTTCTTTTTTTTTCAAACCGCAGCCTGCTGCTCTCTCAATCCTCAGGCGGCGGCCGACCGCGCGGAGTTCGTGGAGATCATGCGGCGTAGACAGGAACTCCTCAGCTCGTCTCCATAGAAACAGAAACCGACCGCCCACCTGACCGCCCACACACAATATTCTGCCATGTTTGCCTGGAGTTCACATGAACACTTTGTGGACTTGTTTAGTTGGTGAAAAGCTGTTCGCTCACCGTTTCCAAAGCAAAGCCTCGCAGTATTAACGTCAGCGCCGCGCCCGGTCCTCTCCGCTTTATCACTGCGGTCAGGTCACACATAGGAGCGTTTCATGATGTAATGATGTAAACACACTGCACAGGAAGTGCTGATCCTGTGTTTTTATTTCCAAAGAGGGATTGATCCTGCACACGTGGATTATTCCCTCTGTGCCTGGGTACAGTGAGATCACGGAGAGGCTAAAACTGAGCCTGGTACTTTAGCCATGCCTGACTGGTTGTTACAAAAATGAAATTCACTAAATGAACATTATTCTATCATCTACGCTAACAGACTGATAAATATACATTTAAGAGTTTTTGAGAGAATTATTTGATGGGATTTCATTTTCTCAGATTATATTAAAACTATTTGATAACCAAACAGAAGCAAAATGAAATGCACATAACTTTATAAAAATAACTTATGAAGAACATCTGTCACAGAGTGAGTGATCAGATTTCTTACAAAAAATGATATTTGGTAATCAGCATTTTTGCACATGAATAAAAATGCTGATGTTTTTCAGGCAGAGGTAACAACCAATGAAACAAGCCGAAGCAGCTGAGGTTGTTTGTAATTGCTCAGATCTGAAAGTCTTTCTTTGACTTTGTTCTGAGGGTAAAAACACAAAATGAATGTAGTTGAACTCATCATGCCCCGTCCAAAGCAACAGGTAGCCATCATGTTTCTGTCTCATTGGTCGTCTTACCTGTTCGAGCTGCAGGTGATGTGATGCCAGCGAGTGCTGACTGTATTCAGGTCGAGTAACAAAAGCTTAGATTTGGTGTCCTCCCAGGAGGAGGCTGATAGTAATGGCAGCAGCAGTGACATAAAGCTAGTAAGACGAACAATCTGAAAACTGAAGCGGCGAATTCTCAAACTTTTGATCGAATCACTGCAGACTTTAATGTTTATTCTTTGAACATCCACCATGATGACCATTTAAAAATGTATCTGTATAAGAAGTAACATCAGACTCAACATGAAGGAGCTAAACTTAGGATGACGTGAAGGGTGAGAAGCCCCTGCAGAAAACTGTTTTAACAGAAATCTAATGGGGAAAAAAAATCTGCAAATTGAACTCTGTATATTCTATTGAAAACCTGATGGAAAAGAAACATTTTACCCCTGAAAAATCTGCATTTTTGTTCTTCAGCTCCACAGAGCTGCATTCTGTCTGGATGAGCTCGAGAGCGCCCCCTGTGGCACAGGTAGTTCACAGGTTTAAGTTCACATTTTAAAGGTTACACGCACACATTCACATGGACTTGATTTCGAACTGGATCACAATAATGTCTCATACAATGGAGTCCGGATCTTTCACATTAAGGGTTATAAAGGGTGTAATCTGTTTTCTTAACGGGCTTTTAATGTGAAAAATCTGCCCTTTTTGATCACTCTGAAAATCACCCAACCCAATCAGCGAGGTGACCAGTGTGACTGAAGCGATGATGTGGTCTAACAGTCACGGGTCTGATGGTTTCCGCTGTGACTGGATTGGTTCGTGCTGGTCACGAGCACGCTCAAAGTTATTTGAACACTGGCTATTGTTTGAGAATTTACCGCCAAAAATCAGCAACAGAAGCTGTTCAGATCAGTGAGAAAAAAATAAAGTAAAAACATACAGACTGTTTCTGTTTGTACAAGCAGCCTGAAAACACTGTAAATGAAAGATGTAAACACTCATAGAAAAGGAAATGTAGAGAAATGAGCCTGTACTCACTGTGGCATTGATTGTATTGATTTTGTTTCCACTTATGCACTTAATCTTCTGAAGGAAAGTTTTGTCTTTGTCTGAACTGTAGCACCACATTGTAATAAGAATAATGATTAAAGCAGAGTAGTTTACAGTTTATGAAGAATTGCTTGTTGCTAATGAAAGAACAGTAAAAGTTTATGTAATGTAGTTTTACCCAAACAGATGTATAGAGGCCAATCAGGAGGAAAGGTTAGAGTTCATTTGTACGTGTATAGTTTTTTTTTTCGTGCCTTTTCCATGTAAATCTGCTCATTCTGCAATAAAATATTTACCAAAAGCATTTTTTTTTTTTATGTCATCACGGAGCTTTTTTCTTCTTCTTCTTCGTCTTCGTCGTCTTCGTCTTCGTCTTCTTCTTTCTGTGATCCTCACGTCTGCTTATGAGCCATCTTTCTTTCGGAGCTTCAGTTTGGTTCAGAGCAAAGTTCACATTTTTAAATTCATTCTTTAATTAAATACCGTATTTTTCGGACCATAAGGCACACCAGATTATAAGGCGCGTTAGGCGAAACAAAACAGTCTGATAAGTCAAACTTCACTCAACTAATTCTTTTTGCTTCCTCCACTTCTGTACCATTAATTCATTAATCTTGAATTCTCTCGCAGCTGCTCTATTCCTGTGTTGTTGCAGTATATTAATGACTAACTTCGTATTGTGGATGGATTATCTCACTTGTTCTCCTGACTGAAATTTGGTCCATTTACAGCAGCGGTCCCCAACCCCCGGGCCTCGGACCGGTGCCAGTCTGTGAGTCATTTGGTACTGGGCCGCGAGAGTTGAGGCTCAGGTGTGAAATGTATGGTTTTTAGAGTTTTTATCGGTTTTCAGCGTTATTTTGTTATCGCTTTTATCGTTAACTCAGTTTTCCTGGGTCTTTTCGCTAGCGATCACGTAGCACATCATTATATACCAGCTAGTCCAACTTCAGTAACCCTACAAATGTTACTGCTGTGTAGTTTTCTGTTTTCCATTACATTGGAAGAGATAGCAGAGCTGTACATTTTAATTTTTTCAGAAATCTCTTAGCCAGAACATGCTATATCATTGTTAGGTGGAAACTAGCGAGCTAACTTCCTGCTAATTTCTAACTCTGTTAAATTTAATAAATTCTGTTTTCATGGATACCTGGATGTTAAATTTAATTGTTATACCTGGTAAAGCAGCAACACTGATAATTTTATTTAAGAATTTAGACAGTTTTTAACTCTCAGTGATGCCGCAGTGTTCGTTTGACTTTGGGACCTGAAGAAGGCGGAGTTATGGACCCAGATTACTCCAGCTGTGTCCCAAAACGTCGGCTGCATCCTCCGGAGGCCGCATTTGAAGGTCGATTACGTCACAGCCAGGCGACGAAGGCTATCCCAATTCGTCGACTCCTTCAAATGCGGCCAACAAATGCGTCCTTCATTTCCCCGAATTTGAAGGATGGGTTGGGTGTGTCCTTCGTGGCCCACCATATCCCATATGTATCATATCTATCTAATAGACTCCAATTTGTTCAAGTAAATGGAGAGTCCTCTTCACACACTAAGGTCAATTATGGTGTTCCACAGGGTTCAGTGCTAGGACCAATTCTATTTACATTATACATGCTTCCCTTAGGCAGCATCATTAGAAGACGTAGCATAAATTTTCACTACTATGCAGATGACACGCAGCTCTATCTATCCATGAAGCCAAGTATCACAGACCAATTAGTTAAACTGCAGGAATGTCTTAAAGACATAAAGACCTGGATAGCCGCTAACTTTCTGCTTCTTAATTCAGATCAAACTGAGGTTATTGTACTCGGCCCTGAAAATCTTAGAAATATGGTATCTAAGCAGATTCTTACTCTGGATGGCATTACCTTGGCCCCAGTAATGCTGTGAGGAACCTTGGAGTCATTTTTGACCAGGACATGTCCTTCAACGCACATATTAAACAAATATGTAAGACTGCTTTCTTCCATTTGCGCAACATCTCTAAAATTAGAAATTTCCTGTCTCAGAGTGATGCTGAAAAACTAGTTCATGCATTTATTACTTCCAGGCTGGACTACTGTAATTCATTATTATCAGGATGTCCTAAAAACTCACTGAAAAGCCTTCAGCTCATCCAAAATGCTGCAGCAAGAGTCCTGACAGGGACTAGAAAGAGAGAGCATATTTCTCCTGTTTTGGCTTCCCTTCATTGGCTTCCTGTTAAATCCAGAATTGAATTCAAAATCCTGCTCCTCACATACAAGGTCTTAAATAATCAGGCCCCATCTTATCTTAATGACCTTGTAGTACCATATCACCCTATTAGAGCACTTCGCTCTCGCTCTGCAGGCCTACTTGTTGTTCCTAGAGTATTTAAAAGTAGAATGGGAGGCAGAGCCTTCAATTTTCAGGCCCCTCTTCTGTGGAACCAGCTTCCAGTTTGGATTCGGGAGACAGACACTATCTCTACTTTCAAGATTAGGCTTAAAACTTTCCTTTTTGCTAAAGCATATAGTTAGGGCTGGACCAGGTGACCCTGAATCCTCCCTTAGTTATGCTGCAATAGACGTAGGCTGCCGGGGATTCCCATGATGCATTGAATTTTTCCCTTCCAGTCACCTTTCTCACTCACTATGTGTTAATAGACCTCTCTGCATCGAATCATATCTGTTATTAATCTCTGTCTTTCATCCTGTTTTCCTTCTTTCACCCCAACTGGTCACAGCAGATGGCCCCGCCCCTCCCTGAGCCTGGTTCTGCCGGAGGTTTCTTCCTGTTAAAAGGGAGTTTTTCCTTCCCACTGTCGCCAAAGTGCTTGCTCACAGGGGGTCATATGATTGTTGGGTTTTTCTCTGTATTTATTATTGTGCTATCTACTGTACAATATAAAGCGCCTTGAGGCGACTTTTGTTGTGATTTGGCGCTATATAAATAAAATTGAATTGAATTGAATTGAATTGAATCCCAGAATTCATAGCGCGGCCCAGCCAAATTTCAGCTGCCATCAATGGCGGCCGCTACTAAGTTTTAAAATTAGTCTTATTAATCTTTCTGGGTCACAAAATAAACTTTTAACATATTTTCAGGCGAGAAAGTAGCTGTGTAAACTTCAAATATCTGCTTGGTTTATCAAGACATCGCATATTTGCAAAAGTGCGCTGACGTTTTCGGAGATGTCTGTTACCCACCCGCTCGATAGCAAGCCGGGGGGGGTTCAATGGTCACTCCAGCCGGCGAGAGCAGCGGACTCCCGGCTTCATCGTTTTCAGACCCCCGCTTTTTCGCTACTCAGGTTAAACATGATATATAAGTCACTCGGATAACTTAAAAATGTAATTGTTTGCCTTTTTTCGGTGTTTTGTTCCGGAGTAAATCGGGTTGGCTGAGATCAAAGTTATTAGATTATTAGATTAAATAAAACTTTATTAATCCATCGGGTGGGTTCCTCCGGGATTTTCACACAGCTGAATAAACGTCAAACAGAAAACTGATTAAACCGAAGTGTGAGACGGTCGAGAATTTACGCCAGTGTCCTGTTATATTTTAGATAGCAAGGAGCAGATGGCCGAGTTTATTAAACTCCACAGACACAGCGGTGACGCAAATCTGAAGGCTAGACCGTCCCATTTCACAGCCTCGCACTTCCGGCCTTCTCGGTCTTTGAAGGACCCGGCCCACGTAGACCGCGAAGGCCCGGTCCTCAGAAGGATGCAGCCGACGTTTTGGGACACAGCTGGATCCGTGTCCGCGAGGCTCCTCACTACGGTAGCTGTAATGCTCCGACAATCCATGAAGCGGTACGGTTTGTAGCTTACCAAAGTCGTACTAAAACATTTTTGACAGATTTTTGAGCACCGTGTACCACATAAAATTGGTTCGAGGTCAGTAAGCACAGCCAGAATTCATACATACATAACGCGGACCGGATTATAAGGTGCACTGTTGATTTTTAGGAAAATTAAAGGATTTTAAGTGCGCCTTATAGTACGGAAAATGAGTGAGTGAGATGGTCAGAAAAGCTAGAATCATATTTGGGGTTTATATTGTGTACTCCATAAAGTTGATGTTTCAGTTGGTGACCTTTTGATTATATTGTTCTCTCGAGTAGTACTCACGACTCTGTTGTTCAAAAGAGCTACTGTTTTATATTCATGGTACTATATAAATCCATGTATTCATAACTATGGTATTTTAAAATGATATCGCTATTATGGCAACACACATGATGGTATCCTAAATTATTATGTAAGATCATACAGTTATACTTCTGTGTCGTGAGATTAAATAATTTGAAAATGCATGATAACTTTGAAGATGAATTGAACTGTTAGCCTTGTTTTTATAAATGTTTCTTTTAAACGATCGTAAAGTGTGACTCCACCCCATCATCGAGGTTGCACAGCTCTCTGAGCTCTGCGGCAGCCGTTCTGTTGGAGATTTGCTGCTGTGCTTGGATCCTTGTCCTGCTGATGACCCAGTTTGGTCCCAGCTTTAGCTGTGGGACAGACGCAAAAGTGACAAAAGTAAAGCACACACTGCTTTATTGCAACATTTTTATTTTGTTCCAACACACACAGTAAAACTCTGTGACGGCGACCCGAGCTCGGGATCACCCTTCAAACTGTAAGTGACACAATGCACAATAATGGCACCAATGACGTACGAGTTCGACTGGACACACACTAAGCAAGAAAGAACTGTAGAAGAGTTTCAGTGCTGAGCTTCACAAAACTGTCTGCAAGTTCTGTCAGTTTTTAAAAATCTTTTTTTGACAGTCATACCAAAGTGCATTTCTCAGACCCCAGATGCATCCTCCACGTCCACGCCACGCTTCTAAACGCTGAGGCGTAAGAACCGGCGCTGGCAAGAATTCAGCTCCGAGCTCAGAGAAAGACGATTCACATTTACAGCAACTTTTAAAAAACAAACCTCTAAAGCAACATCTCCACAAGAATAACTTTGCAATGACGAGTAGAAACAGAATAGTTAAGCAGTAGTAGTAGTATGTACAGTACATCTGATATCTAAGAGTGACATGGAAACTATTTCAGATCGAGCGGCGACCGAACCGAAGTACCCAACCGTCGAGGATCTGAGACGGCTGACAGGTAAAGACTTCAGGTGTGGTAAGCACAAGGCCACAAAGATGAATCATTTCACAAGTGGCCAGTGGCCTTTTTACACATTCATTGATTACTGAAGTATTTGCACAAACTTAATGCAAGGTGTCGTCAAAATAAAAAGCTGTACTTCAGCATTGAGTCAGAGTTACCTGGTTTAGTATTCATTATGGGAACAACTAGTAAAGCAATTTAAAAGCTTTGCTCGATGTGCCAAAATGTAATTATTATGGAAAAACAAACTGTAAAATTCAGTTTGGTATGAAATCAAACTGAATTTTGATTTCATTCATCTGAAATGTGCTCCGCTTTTCCCACCATGTATGTTGCAGTACACTTCCTAAAATGACAATAAATTTTGATTGTAGACTGTAGGAAGTGCAGAGTTTGGGTTATACATTTTATAAGCTTGATGAAACTTTTAGCATTTTACCAAATCTTTTATGTGGATTGTTCAATCAGCTTTTGTGATTCATTCTAAAGTCATAGCTATCCCAAATTATTACACTCCACCGTCCCCCAAAGTTGAGCTCTCATTTTGACGACACCCTGTATGTCCTGAATCGAGTGTAAAACTTTGGGTTCATTGAAGTCGACCACTCATCTGCTCAGTAGACATTCTCTACAATCATTGAGGAATGATGGAAATGTGAATATTCTTCTGCCCTTCATGTGAAATACTCGAGATGATGAACAATGAAAACTAAATCGCTGAATAGAATCTGATCTAACTAGCAGACACTGATGCTTCAATACTTTTCTGTACAGATCGAATTTGACGAGTCGGTCTCAGCCATTTGCAAACCGACAACAGGGGCCCAAAACCAGCAAAAACCTGAACTGTGGTGTTTTTTATTAAATGTCCGTGCTCACTGGTTTTCTTATAATGCCCGAAAAATCCTTTCAAAATTTTAAACTGTGGCAAAAACAAAACCCAACAAAATGCATTTTAGTGAAACGCACATGTTTAAAATACTTTTAGTCTAATACATACTAGACTGTAGTATGTGGCATGATAAAAATGTTAAATGACTAAATGTTGGGTGTTTTGCTCATTGGAAACACTACAAAAAATCTGTAATTAAAGTTAAAATAGAAAAAGCTTAGAGTTCAAAATGAACAAGAAAACAAACCGTTGTGAAGGAAGTTTCTTATAAACTGTCAAACAGGATGCGTACGCGTCTGTTTTGTTGCACTACAAACGCTGGATCACACATGACGTCCAGTGAAATGTACGCTAAACGTTTATCAGTGTAGTGCTTCTTTATAGGAAGTCACTGTGGGCATATATAAGAAAACCACTGACTGCATCGGGACATTGAAATGCAGATATTTTTGTAACTTACGTATTTTGTACTTTCTAGTCCAGATTCAAAGGTATAATTTGTAGTTGTGTAATAACTGACTGCACCCATAGATGGTGAAAAATCTGTTTATGTGGGACCCAGAAGAGCTCTGCTGATATGCTGAGCAGATATGTTTCCGTGACTTCGGGCAAGTAACGGGGAAACTTGTGAGATTCTGTCTCCGATGTCCATGCTGTCAGATACGGTCCTTTTCCTCTGCCAGTCCGATCGGACAGTCCAAAGCTCTACAGTAGTCCTAACGTTAATCTACAGCTCCAAGCATGGTGACTGCGTGCTGGTCGCCCACGGTGGGAAGCAGCAGCAGGATGCTTCCCTTCTTGTTCAGCAGCTCGGAGGCCTCAGTGCAAATACAAACTACAGCTCTACAACCACAGTCTCTAGCTTCTAAACTGGCCTCAAACACGCCGAGCGGCGACGGATGGCAGCGTGGGGACGGCGTTCCCCTTGACTCGTTTGTGCCCTCTTGTTGTACAGACCTAGCAAACATTCACACCGCTAGTTTGATCACGATAAAGTTCGGCTAGTGTTATGATGATGATATTCTTCTGCCGTAATTTGCAGCAGAAATCTGAAAAGTTTCTCATTTTTCACTTCTGAAGTTTGGTATCTGCAGCCATGATGGAAAGATGACGTAAGTGTCTCCAAACATCCGATTTGTGCTCATCTTGGGTTCGCTCTTTAGTGAATGTTTGCTGGGTTCTTCCTGTGCAGCAGTCCTGGCAGTTAATCAGCAAGCTTGAGCCATCGGGGTTTTTAATTATCGACGTGTGCGGTAGGTGTGGCAGTGCGTAACGATGGAATCTACCGCCGCCGACTCCTACGCCCCAAAAAGCCAGGAAAGCTGCACCACGCGAGACGACGGGCAAAGCAAAACCTGAACCTAAAACGAAGGTTTGAAGGGGAGAAAGAGGCCAGTGTGCTTGCTGGTTTTACAGCGACTCCTGAGATTAAAAACATAAATAAAAATGAAAAACCACTGACTCCGTTCCACCTGCGCCTCAACAGACGCAGCTCGTCAACGCTCCTCCGAGCCCACGTTGGTGTGAGTCAGTCCAGTTCAGAGGGCAGGGCTGTGGTTGAACATGTTGGTCAGTCAGTGAAGGCTCCTTAAGGCAAAACTCCATCCCATGCTTTAACACCAATTCAAAGAAAGAGACTGATAATAGTTTTCTCTCGCCCAGATGTTCTATGTTGTGGTTTTTTGATTTTGATACTGATGATGAAGTGAGTCTTCTTCTGCAGAGAATGGATGCCTGAAGCACAGGAGGTTGGGGTGTGTTCACAGCCTGCAAGACAAGCAGAAGGGTTTAAGCACAAAGGGAGGATTTAGTCTAAAACACAAAGACATTTGTTTGGATCAACAAGAAGATGATGGATGCAGAGGTAAATTCAATTTAAATTTAGGGTCAAACTTTTTATCACACATTAGTTTCTGAGGTAGACGGCTATCAGACCATGTCATTTATATTTATACACTTAAAAAAACTTTTCTTCATAACAGAGTTTAGGGTTGGCCTTACTCAGACCTGACTGGGTTCACTGAAACTAGTCCAAGATATTTACACACTTCCTCTAGAAAGATGTTGCTAATCATCATTGGTAGCAATGATGATTAGCAGGGTTTTCTCCGGGTACTCCAGCTTCCACCCACAGTCCAAAGACATGCGACCTGTCCAGGGTGAACTCTGCCTCTTGCTCTAGCTGGAAAAGGGTCTAGCCCCCCGCGACAAAGATAAGGATGGATGGATGCTTGAAATGATTTTTTATACCGTGAATAACCTTAAAGCATGTTACAAATCAGGACAAGCCCTGACGTTTCGGGTTTGACTCACGTCTGGAGGTGTCCTCATTATGTCTTGCTGGCATTCTCGTAGATGACGTCCGAGGTGATGGACTGCTGCTTTTTCTTCTGCCACATTAGCATGACGCACTGATGGATGAACACGTACTGCTCCTGCAGACAACAAACACATTTGAACTAATCGTCCACCCTTTGATACTCACGATCACAAATTCAGGTCATTGAGGACACGTTGGCAGAATCCAGTTGACAGTTTCTAAAGTGTGGACACTTAATGACTTCTTCAAGTAACTGTCTTATTTACACATGTATGTGTTGGTGTGATGTGCAAGTGTCTGACCTCAGTCTGGACCATCGACAGGCGATGCGATCGCATTTCCGACACCATGCCCAGGATGTCGACATACTCGTGCTCTCTGATGTGCTGCATCAGGCGATCCAGAGCGATGAAGGTCCCAGTCCTGCCGACTCCAGCACTGACACAGACAGGCGGCATCATCAGAAACCAAATCGCTCCTGCCGCTAGTCCACTAATGGACATCATAATGGCCATTACATCATCTCTCTAATTGCATTTTTATGACTCCGACTGTCAGGAAACGAGTCGCCTTCCTGCTCTGAGAAAATCAAACCTGCAGAAATCAAACTCGGATAAATAGATTCACTCCGAGAAAGAATGAGGACATCTACCCACCGCTCGTGGGACGTCAATGGCAGGTGGGTCAGTTTCCACTAATGGAGAACTGACTCAGTTCTGGTTCTAATACAGAAGCAATATGAAAAAACATGGACCTCATTGGGTACCAGAAAATACCAAGAGGAGGACTTTTTATGTCTCAGTTACAATAGAAAACCATTAAAAATCTGTCGAGCACATACCCATCTGTCAGAGTCAACATGGTTCCAAGTATTTCTACCGAAGAAACGCTCCACGGCTCTAAAAGTTATAAGTGACATCTAAGGAAGGGGGTGGATTTAGGGTTTTAGGAAAAGCCATGAAATACGAGATGATGGGGTTTGAATGTGACACATTTACACGATTTTTAAAATACCAGGTGGTCTAAATGACCCAGTCGGTGGTTCTAGTGTTAAGATGGCTACACAGCTCCACAGATTACTGGTCCTGAAGTTAGAAACACTGAGATCAGGGAAGGGCTACAGAAAGAACCTCTTCAATGATTCCCACATTGCCACAAACCACCATTTTCTTCCTTTTAAATAACCCCAATTTTTTGCCACATCACTAATTCTTGCGCTTACTATTTACTGGACCGGGGTTCGGTTTTTTACTTAATCCAATTCCATCGAGGATCCTAGGATCTTTGCAACCATCCAGAAAATCCAGCCCATGTTTGTAGAACTGTATTGAGTAGAACCATTAATAGTGGCATATATCGTGCACTAATGTTTTATTTTGAAGACCTTCTGCACCACCACTGGGTACGCTGTTTCATATTATTTCATTTCATGAGCAGGAATGATGAAAAGTTTCAATAATGGTGATTTATTTGAGATTTTCCATGTATCCACCAGAGGACGCTAACAGATGAGTCACAGCAAGATAAAACATCTACAGATGTTTTTAAGGAGTGGCCTTACCTGCAGTGGACGATGATGGGGTCTTTGGTCCTGTTGGCCTGCTGGCGGACGATATGGACGAACTGCAGGATGCTCTCGATGGCGTTTACCGTGGGGACGCCATGATCCGGCCACGAGGTGTAGTTCAGGTGGAGGACGTCCTGACTCTCATCAGCCTGCAGGTTGCAGTAACAGTTCACGTTAGATAAATGCACTAACTGGACGCTTTTGTCAGTAGCCATTTGGAAGTCAAAGAAACTCACATATCCAAGTCTGAACTTCCTGATGATCCACTCTGGAGACTCGCTTTCAGATAGCAACTCCACGCTGACCTCACCGTACATCACAGGGTCCTCATTGAAGGGCCAGTAATGATCACACTTCACCTGATAACATGAAGAAAATTACGGCCGCATTAACAATGACCACCAGGGGGCAGAACTGTGCAACTTCTGTCATTTTACTCCCACACTATTTTTTTTAAAAGAAATGTTCATCTTCAGAGTCCCCCCAAACACAAAATATTTGTGTGCATGTATTTTCTCCTTATTTATACTAATTTAGCAAGATGACATTAATAACTTCATTGTGCAAATAAAAAACACAACATCTTATTTGTTTTTATTCTTCTAATTAAAAAATAATCTTTTTCTGATCTGATGACGAAGCAGCTGAAAGAAGGTGAGGATTGTGATTCTGTGCTGAGCTGTAGGGGGATATGTGTAATGTGACTGTTTGTTGATTGTGTTAATCACATTACTTGTGCTCAGTTTTAATAAAACACCAATAAAAAAAAAAGTAGAACCCTTCGAAAACCATTTTTAGGAAGTATTTGCTACTACAAATTTTCTTCAAAACATTATTTATTAATCAATCTTTTAATACTTGTTCTAATGAATCATCTTTAATGGCAAATTCGTGGAATGTCTGTCTATTTTTACGTGTCTGTTATTTTTTTTGATATAAGTATAAAATTTGAAGCTGCTTGAAACCTCCAGATTTTCCACTTACAAAGAGTTCAACTGATTAAACCTAAAGTCTCACCCGGCGTCGTTCGCTGCACTGTGTGAGCATGACGATGATTGGGGATTTTTGCTGCAAAACCATCTTCCAGAAGTCATTGCGGGTCTCAGGCAGCGGACCCTGCGTGGCGATGTACTCCTTATTGTGTCTGTAGCCCTGGAATCCAAACACGAGCACAGCTTTACAGAAGAAAAAAGTAATTCATGCAAAACATGGACTATAAAAGAGATGAAAAACAAATGGATGCTAATTCCTCACGTTTGTGTTGTGGATGTACTCACGGGTATGTAATTGGCGTTGATGTAGTCTGAACCTTCGTCATTGTGCATCGAGATCAGCTTCACCCGACTGAAGTCATCTTAGAGCAGATTTTCTCTCGTTAGTCCCAAGATAAACTACAGGTTGTCACCAAACAGTAAAACTTGACCTCGTACTCCGAGGAACACGAGCACAAACGCTCACGTGACTTTAGAATCAGAAAAAACGAAAGCTCTCCGTTTCTATAAAGGCACTTAATAATGGCGTCTTCACTGTAGTGGTGTGCGCTGGTTTCATGATACAACTCTGTCGATTTGATTTTTAAGTCAGAGAAAAAGCACCGCGGGGCTCCATTTTACACATTTATTGCAGACCTGTCTGATGAAGGTAAATTTTCTCTGGGCAATAAATCAGTAAAAGTGGGGGCTCATGGTTGATTTTATAGTTTCACCATTATCAGTGTGTTGCTTTCAGTCCGGTCCCGCCTTCCTCTTTGGTCTGATGATCTTGTTTATTTTTTTTTATAAATCTAGACATATATACATGTTAGTGCAGACTCACAGGGGAGGATGTTGGTGTATCTGTTCTTGGGCCTGTTGATGGGAAGGTCAGCGGCATCATGGGAAAGATCCAAACCGATGCTCTTCAGATCCTGGGAAAAAAAATTAGTTCTTAGTAATCAGCACATTTCAGTTAAGTCCATGAAAATTAAGCATCATTTAAATCTGATTCAGATTTTAAAATTAAAATGCTCTTAAAAAGCTCAGAGATTATGTGAGATTTAGAATGGACCCAATGGTCTTCTCCTCATTTCCCGTTCCTGTGCTGGATGTTCATATTAAACATGACCAGAGTGCCTAATAATCAGCTCAGTGCATGTACACAAATCCCTGCAGCCTGCTCTAAGCAGTGTTTATCGCAGTTTTTTTTCTACTCTTGGAACTGTATGATGTAACAAAGGGTAGACAGAAGCCCCACCCACCTCCTGTTCAAGTTCAATCACAATAAAAGTGATTTGATTTTGATTTTGATTTCGATTTGATTTTTGTTTTCTGTTTCTGAGGGTTAGAAGAAAGCTGGTTTAAATGAAGAGGAGCTTAAACAGCTTGTTTCAAAGAGCAAATGAACTGAAGCTCGGTATCAGATAAAGAAGGATTATTCTGAAGTGTGAATCATGCATAGCTGCTTGAACAGACAACAGTAAAAAAATACAGGTGGAAATGAGGGGAATGGATCCACTTTGAATAAATTTATAATACTGGGTTTATCAAAAAATAATCAGGTTTTAAAAGGCTGTATTTTTTAAGGAATGCTAAATTTCAAAATACCTGGATGAATATAAAGTTTTACATAGAAAACTTTATATAATGTCTACATGTGTCTCCCCTCGAATGAGCGGCACGTGTCCATATGACAGTAAAATCCATCCCATGCTTTTGCAAGCAGGTCTGCAGCAACTGCTCTTGCCATGCTACCTACCAGCATGAATGTGTTCTAACAGTACATATTTTGATTGTTACCGGTGAACGGCTGTGGAATAAAGCAGTCTAAAATCAGATGACACGCCCACTATAGCATGCAGAGGTTTAAGCCTCAACACCCCAACACCCCTGAAAGGCACACCCATGCATCTGAATAAATATATAACTAAAAGACATATTTCATGTAAAATGTAAACATTTAAACGTTATATGTAAGCTGATGAAATATTTAAGATCCTGCTTACTTGCTAACATCAGGTGACATATGAGAGCAGCGTTCACTCCTGCTGATCTAAATCGACCTGCAGACGTTATTTCAACACTGACTAGCCTAGAAGCTTCTCAAGGTCATTTTGGGTCATTTATTTACTTCCTCTTTTGGTTTTTGCTACAGAAACGCCACCAGAACGAAAGTTAAATGATATAAAAAAACACAGAGAGGGTTTCAGATGCTTCCCTCTGCCTCTCAGGACAAACGTCAGGCCTGTTAGTCTCAGAAAACGTGATTAAAGCTGTACCTCAAACTGCAAGGAGAACTTGTAGGCAGAGTCTTTGCTCATGTCTTTGAAGAAGGCCTCAAAGTCGTCCAGCTGCACTGGGCTGAAAGCACAAAAAAAACACTATCAAATGGCTGACACCCACCACCGTCTTTACATTTCGCTTTTAATCTCACCGGGGACGAAAGCTCCGGGTCCTACAGGCAGACGTTTGCTGCACAAAACCTTTAATGAGCTCTAATGTTAGACCTGAAGATCTCTTCACCCCAAACAACCTGCAGCTGGTTCTATGAAACCCTCAGGCTTGTATATTCAGCTCACCTCGCCAACATTTCTTTAGCTCACACTGCAGCAGTGTAGAAGCCTTGATGCTGTCAGCTCATTCATCCATACGCCTCACAGGCCAGCTTGCCTTGTGCAAGTCATCTTTTCAGCTATCATAAGAGAATAACCAACGCCTGATTCAGAGTAGCTAAGCTACAGCTAGCTTGCTAATGTTAGTTTTTAAAACTGGAAAATTTTAAATTAAGTAAGTTTAAATAAATCAGTCAAGAAAAATAAAGAACAAGCTGCTGTAATACAATCCAATTGCCCTGAATGAAAGATAGATGGGCCTATGTCTATTCAGCACCAGCTCACAGGTAGGCAGGTAAGTAGGTAGAAAGAAAGATATATAGGTAGGAAAATAAATAGGTAGGCAGGTAGAAAATAGGAAGGACATAGTTAGGCAAGATGGGAATAATTAGGCATGGAAGAAGGCAGGTAGGTGGGAAGAATACTGAAGATGCAAAGGCAGGAAGGTAGGTAAATAGACATGCAAGTGGGGAGGTTGGTAAAGAGGTAGTAAGGCAGGAAGAAAATAAGGTAAGGTAGGTAGTTAGATAGGGAGATGCTAAAGTAGGTAGATAGAAAAGTACTGTAGATAGGAAGATGGGAAGAAAGGTAGAGAGGTATACGTGTAGGTAGGAAGGGAAGGTAGAAAGATACTGAAGTTTCAAAGGTAGGTAGGCAGGCAAGATAGATGTAAGTAAGGAGATAGGTAGGTAGGCAGTAAGGGAATAACACAGGGATTTGGTTAAGGAGAGGATAACATAGGTAGGTAGAAAGGAAGGTAGGAAGGGAAGGCATGTAGTAAGGCAGGAAGAAAGGTAGGGAGGTAATTAGGTAGGTAGGTAGGTAGATAGGTACTAGGAAGGTGGTTAAGGAGATAGGTAGATAAATGGCAGTTTGAAGAAAGTTGGAAAGTATCAGAAACATCAGGCTTCAGACTTCTTTTACATTTGTTGATCACCAAAAACTTTGCATTGGTTCTTAAAACACTGTTACAGGTAACCAGCATAAACAGGTAATTAACAGATAGTCACTACACCGCACAGGGAACACTTACTCCATAATAATAATAAGATGCAGCAAAAATGTGTCTGTTCCCACTTAAAGGTCGAAGGTCTTCCAATGCATTAATGGGTTCATCACTAAGGTAAAGCATGAGCAATTTCATGCACTTTAATAAATATTTTGTCCTGAAATAATTTATTAACAAACCTTTAAACACCCACAAAAGTCAGAAATCCCTCTGAGCACAAGTACACAGTTAATGTTGGTTCAATTTCTCAGGAGACTGCTGGATAAAACTGTTTTCTGGCTGAAGGATGGTATTAGTGGTGAACACACGCGCACACACACAGAGAAAGATGAAGCCCACAGGCTGAAAGCTGCATGCAGTCGTCGTTACCTTGTTAGCTTCCGTTTCTTTAAAGCAGTCTTGCTCCTATAAAATACAAACATGTCAAGTCCTTGTGATGATTTCTGACCCATCCTTCACTCACATCATTAGCTCATGTTGGGCTTTGACCGATGCAGGTTTTTACCCCTTTATGTAGTATCACCCCTTGCTGTGTGGTTTGTTTTCAGTTCGTTTGTAAATTGCTC
Source organism: Oreochromis niloticus (assembly GCF_001858045.2). Taxonomy (NCBI): domain Eukaryota; kingdom Metazoa; phylum Chordata; class Actinopteri; order Cichliformes; family Cichlidae; genus Oreochromis; species Oreochromis niloticus. The sequence goes on along the minus strand of NC_031981.2, from coordinate 22,827,406 downwards.
ATTAAACCCAAAAAGCTCCAGCAGAACAAACACAGTCCAGAGGTTCAGTTCAAGGACTCCAATTAGCTGAGGTGAAGCCTAGCAGACAGCTAGCTGCTACACCTTCCTGTGTTTCCATATACCTGACAATCAAAGAGGCCACACCCCTAATAATAGAAACTTTAAGCCATATTACAATTTAAACATGTGGGTTATAACAACATATAAAATCTCACTCCGAACAGTTTCATATTGTCTCTGACTCCTGGTATGCACCCCACTTAAGCTGTTAAAATCTTCTTCAATATATGATCATTCTGTAAAAAAAGTTTAATAGAGTTATAAAGGGGGAAATCACCTATAGATACGGCTGTAAACATGTTTGTTTCTGCTGTAAAGTTTTAACATGGGAGTCTAAAAAGTTGATTCTGTTAATTTGGATGTAGCGCAGTTTCTTGATGATAAATCCAAACTGTCATTACCATTGATCAACAACCACTGATCAAAGACCTTTGATCAATGTCAACTGATCAATGGCCATGAGTACCAATCACAGCATTGTAAGATGGTGACAGATGTACCCTTAGGCCTCCTCTTCAATTCAGAGATGGTCTTTCCCTTTTTATGTAAATGGCCTCCTTGACTCTGCGCTCACACCAGCGTTCCTCCCTGTCCAGGATCCTCATCATTGAAAGAGTGTCCACTGGCCTGTAGGCGTAAACAGGCCGTGAAGTCCTGCCTGATGAGGCAGCTCTTCTGTGTTGTGCCATCCCGTTCGCCAGAGGTTGTTTGGTTTCCCTGATGTATAAATCACCACAATCCTCCTGGCACTTAACAGGGTACACTATATTACACTGTTTGTGCCAGGGGACCCAATTTTTGGCGCAGCGTGTTTAGAGTAAAATGCATCTCGACTGTTCCAATACTCCTGATCACTAAGGGCCTTTGCCTAGGCAGCAGTTGTTCTTCTCTCCTGGATCGCCTGGAGCTTTCTCTCACCATTTTAGAATACTGTGATTGCAGCCTCTGCTAAAAATTAGAGGAACTGCAGGTTTTCAGCATTTGTGCCTATTTGGAGGTTGAAGGTTCAGACTTTAGTTCCACAGTTAAGAGTCATGGGCAGGTAAAATATTCTAATTAAAGCATTTCTTTTATACATTTCTTGAATTATGGTTTGTGGTTATTATTAACATGACAGGTTATTCAGTTTTAAGTCATGTGCTGCTGAGTTAAAGCCTTTACTAAAATATATGCAGACTTTAAGTGGAAGTAAATGGTCTATTTTAGATCAAATTTGTAAACTGCCACAATGCTTAAAATATTAAGATATTTGATAAAACACCAAATATCTTTCTTAAAATGTATTTAAATGTTATCAATAATCACTTAATTTTTACTGACACAGTACAAAAATTAGAAATATTATTTCTTTTTTGGGCCTTTTTTGATAGGAGCAGTGAAGAGTGAGAGGAAAGTGGCAGGAGAGAGAGGGGGGTGGGGGGTGGACATGTAGCAAAGGGCCACGGGTTGGATTCAAACCCAGGCTGGCTAGGTCATCCCAGTGAGCTAAACCAGGGCCCAGAAATATGATTTTTAAAGCTCCAATCAAATCAAAATCAAGTCAGTTTCCATTTGTAAGTACAATCAGTATGACAAAAATATAAAATAATATTTTATTCTACAATAAATCTTACATTTCATTTTTTGATGTGAATAAAATTTCCAGGTTATGATGAATGAGCAAATATAAATGCCTGTGTCAGTATTAGTTTGTTTTTTTAAATGATGCACCATGGCAACATTTCACAAAGGAGTCCATTAAATACCAAATACCAAAAATTTGGAAATCATCATCATATAAGCATCAAAACTGAGGGTTAGAACTGTCCAAAAATCAAATTTCAATTCGATTCAGCTGTTTCAGTGGGGTTTTTTCTTACGGGACCAATTTTGCTTCCATCATTATTTTTGGGTTATTTGAACAATTCTGAGTCATTTGTATAAAAATAAAATATCTAAACTGTACATTAATTATTCCAGACACTTACTGAATTGCATAAAAGCACCAAGTCATTTTGTTTTGATTTTATTCCCGGACAAAATGATGAGTTGTAGTTTTTGGAAATTTTTGCCTATCTGAAATCTTATTGAGGTTCCTATTCTGTCATATATCTATGCAATAATAAAAGTGACCTGCTTCAGTAAGATAGATTCACACAAATCACTTTTGCATACAAGGCCAATACCGAACCCAAGCATCGGTCCAACCCAACAAAGCAGAACTTCAAAAAAAGTCGACCCATCAAAGCAAGACAATGTCATGCTCACAAATACTGTCTTCATCTAGATCTGCTACCTGCTTAATGCTACAGTCACACTAAGGAAAACAAACCACGGCAAAACCTTAATTACTGCAAAGGTGTGCAATAAACTTGCCTTGCCTCTGAAATAATTTTTGAATTTGCTTTGGAAAAAAGGGACCAGGTCTGCAACCATTCAGTCAGTTGCTGGCTTCAAATGTATCAACACAGCTTTAAAATAACAAAAAAGATAGAGTCAGTCTGCTATCAGTTTACAATTACATTGGCTCAAGTTGGCAATAACATGCAATCTGTTTGTGATAATACGGCAATTAATTGGGATAAATTTGCTTAAATCACAAATCTGTTGCAGTCAACATACACAGAAAATAAACACACATTCATCTCATAGATTTAAAAATAACAAAAAATAACACAGCAGTTTACCTGTACATACAAGCTTACTTTTATGTAGGAATATAATCAGAGTATAATCAGTTGGCAACCAGTTGAGTTGAGGTCGTTATTACAAAGTGATGGATTGTAGATGAATTGCAATTATCAGTGCAGACTGACTCAGACTTCAGTATATTGGAAATCTTTCTGCATTTATACATTAGCAAGATCTTATTTGTGAATCTTCTCCAATTTTTTCTGAGAGTGATTGTAGTCAGTCCGAGTTGGAATGCGACCGTTTTTAAGACAGGTTGCTTCCTACCCGGCGACCTGTACAGTCACCTTATGATTGCCCAGAGGTTAAAGGTGTTACACAGTTAACCTGTGGATTACCCAGGAGGTCAAGGAGGTTGCCGTCCTATTTTCACCTTAGTGTGACTGAGCCATTAAGTATCTCCACAGTCATGCATCTTCTGTAATTTTTGCTCTTCATACTTCGGTATCTACGTTCAACCATTTAACACAAATTGTGTTAAATTGGGCCAAATTTCCCCCTGAATCACTCACGATGTCCTGAAAGTTCCTTGGTTTACAACCAAGTTTTCAAACATCAAGTGGGAGGAAATCTGGAGACGCTAAAACACAATCCGCTAGTTCATCTTGATCCATCAACATGCACATCACATCTACAATCTATGAGAGAACAGAAATCACAACTGAGTAACAAAGAGTCTTCTAAAGAGAAAGTCCACAAAGAGAGAGACAGGGAGCATGCAGACACCAAAGCCGGAGTTAGCATCGAGAGTTCGCTTCATGCTGAAGTACATCCAACATGTTAGTAGAAATACACTCAATGTGACTTTGAAGGTTTAACCACAGACACAGCATTGCAAGACAAAGTTCAACATGTCAGAAATCACATCTGACTACCTGTTTACGCAGGGAGTTCCCTGTAGTTTTAAAATGAAGTGTCAAAATGCTAAAGAAAAGTCTGGTGATGTTTTATATATTAAGTTTGATATATTTTTGTTCTTGTCAACAAACAGTCACATATCCAATCCAACACTGAGTGTTGTCTCCTGCTAGCAACTAACACTAAAGAAAACATTACAAATAAAAATAATTTATAACACAAAAAACCTAAAGGGTTCCAAAATGGATCCCTGAGGAACACCAGATTTCATATCACAGAGTATAAACTATTTATATTTATTTATATAAAATGTTTTTCTTGTTTCTTTCTTTTATTTGACTGGGTTTTTTTTTTTATGTTTATCTAGATATAAACATGAATTAGTAAACATGAATAGTAACAAATTACAGCTGATTATACTAGATAACTTAAAAATGGTCACATTTGTTTTTTGGTTTCGTCCCAAATAAACTGATGAGTTAGAATTTTGTGAGCATTAAGTGTAACACAATGCTATAAACACACACCCAAAATTGTATTCAAATTTGAGTACTGAAGGTCATGCATAAATAAAACAGTAAATCCCTGGTGACACAAAGATAGATCTTGGGTGCATTTGTAACATAAACTACGTATTGCGCTGAATTGAGGTAGCGGTTCTTACACAAAAAGTACCAAACTGAATATCCTGAAGCTTGGTGGTGACGTGGAGCATGGATTATTGAAGAAACCTGTTACATTTTGGTTTTAATCCCCATCACTTTAAACTTGCAAAAGAAGACAATGGCTTTACAATTAGGCTAATTCATCCAGTCATATTAAATGATTCTGTCCTGGAAAAACAACACAGGCCTTGAAATTAACCCTTGTGAAAAACTAGATTCAGTATCTAATCTAAGTAAATTTTCAGATAAAATCTTAGTGAAGACAATTAGAGAACCATCACAGGACATTTTCAGCCACACCATCCCTATGCAGTTGTGATATGCAATGAAGGCACTAGTTTCTTAAAAAATGAACGAGTGTAATTTGGCATGGATAAAACTGAGGGAGGAGCTCGAGGTGGTTGGATAGGTCTATTAATGTTGTACTTTTAAACAGGACATGACTATTTGTTTTCTGCCAACCAAAACAGTCACTGCCCTACTTTAATTCTGTGGTTATTATTTTAAACTTGATGAAGTGGTTATTTTGACCCAAACCACAATACTTTCCTGATTGAAATGCACCAGAACACTTATAGCCAATCAGAAGTTATTTCATTACTACAAAAAAGGATTAATGGTTTTGACCCATTAATCCTTCATTTCTCTTGTTTTATGTGGACCATTGTTGACCAATGAAAAGGACTCTTTTGTTGGCAATAGTTTGTTTTTCTTGGTAATTGATATTAAGAAAAATATTGGCCTAAAAATAGAAAATATGAATGATGAAAAAATAACAATAATTTTGTGACCAAGAGGAAGTATAACAACAAAAAGAAAAAAGATTAAGGGCCAGATTGAAACCCTGAGGCACATCACATTGACAAATGGATTGTTGTTTTACTCCATACAAAACACCACCAGACTTATTTGTGAACTCTGGATCCAGAGGTGATCCGTGACTCCTCACTTTGGTTAATTTTGAGAGTAAAACAATGTCTCTGATCAATACTGTCGGCTGTGGCTCTGCTTAGACATGCCCCTGAAGTGCAGTGTTTTTGGCCAGCAAGTGCTTACTTACCAAGGATTAATATAAAAAGCCAAAAGATAGTCAGTCCAAAGGCAGGATGGCAGTAGGGTAAGGAAGGCAAAGAGACTTCTTCGCCTGAAGGGGGTTCAAATAAAAACAAGAATAAAACAAAAAAGAAAAAAAAGAAAACAGACACGAGGGGGGTGATAGGTTGGGGACAGAACATGGTGCTCCATTAGTAAAGAGGCACAGAGCGTCGAGAGCTTCACATTAGTGCTGAACACAGAGTTAATGCATCATGCAGCCGCTCAGAGAGTGTCCTGTTGTGTCTCTGGAGGACAACAGGAGTCTGTATGCTGCTGGACGTCAATGGCCACTCTGTTTCTTTTACACAACCCCCCAGCCTGAGTCTGTGACATCACTGCGTCCTCCCCGCCATCCCACAATGCAACCCTCAGCCAGGACCGACACCATGTATAAACAGTTCTCAGTTTGTCACTTGGCAGTGACAGCCGCCTTTATGAACCTGATGATCTCATTAACATTTGTGGTGCCTGGGTAATGACCCCACTGATGCCGATACATTTATGAACTCCTCTTTGTCCGTCTGGGTTTTCCCGAGTTTTCTTGATGAAGCTCGCGAACACAAACATTAAAATTTAAGTCACGTCAAACTTCTACATTTTATTGGCACAGACTTAAATATCTCTGTAGTGTCAGGTAATAAAAACTGAGTCTAAAATTAAAACTAAAACAAGTTACTGGATTAATTATCTTGCTGACTTGTTCATAAAAATGAGAAAATATTTAGCCATTTTAGATAAGAAATTGTTTACACAAATTTATTGTCCGGCTACATACACTGGATAATGCACTGTTAGTTTTGTTCCAATTTTTATCTTTGAAAAATATTTGCATCACCTTCTTGCAAATAAAATGATCTAACGTATGTCATAAAAGTGTAAAACTGTGAATTTAAAAAATGATTGTCCCAGGAAGTGAGCTTTGAGGCACACCACACTGGTTAACACTGGTTAGTTTTGGACTTTTGTCAGGATTTGTTGAAAGCAATCAAAGTATTCAGATAAAAATCAGGTTAATTAGAAGGTAAATTACATTAATTCCAAGACTTATCTTCTTTAACTCTACAATCATTTTTGGGTTTCTCCAAGGGTAGGTCCATTGGAAGAGACCACCCTTGCTAAATTCCGATGCACTATAAGCAACAGAAACCGCTCACTTCATATAAGAACTCCTATTAGGCTTTCAAGGCATAAAGAGTTCAATCAGAATTAAACACAACATTGTACAAAACACATGGAGAATTGTTCATCATGATGTGTTTCTTGCTTATACCTTTCATATTTTACAACTGTAAATAATCTAACTGTACATCATATTTATGTTGTTTTGCTCTATTTTTTATGCTGTTTGTGGTTTTTGTTTTTCTTTAAGTGGTTTTATTGTTATATAACATAAAAAAGGATGATTTTGTTCTTTAAAACTTGATATATTCAGATAAATGCTCTCGAGAGAACTTCCTTTTGGAGCATCAGTGGGGGCATCACGTTTTCATCACATCCACACTGCTGTGACATCGCACAGTGAGTCTGTCCACATGCACATTAAAAGCAAACTGCACCGTCACATCAAGAAGAAGAAGACACTCTGATGGAAATGTGCATTTAGTGATGGAAGGTCAAATACAACAGCAGATGGAAGCCAAGGTTCTGCCTTAACTGACCGTCTTTCAGCTGTTATATTAATCACAAATCTCCAAATGTTTGTCAGAAATAACATGTGAGACTGAATCTGATCCATCAGCCACTTCACAGTTTAAAAACAGGCACTTTTTGCCCCTTCTGCTTGATTTTAAAGGAGAAATAAAATTGAATTATCTTTTCTCGTTTTGAACAAATTAACAGGACTGACTCAAAAAGCAACATTTTGTCCCTTTAATGTGAGATTAGGGAAAATTCAAAGCTTTCATCATCATCAAACACCCCGTTTCAGCTGGTCCAAACAAAGCAGGCAAGGATGTTGAGCTCTTTGTCATCATCATCACCATCATCATCATGGTCATCGTCACCTCACGCTGTATAAAGCACCACAGATGAGCTATAATCTGTGCCTATATGTTCAAATCCCTAATCTGCCTCTTCAATCCCCCTTCTGGGCTGCTAATCTGCCTCTGATTGGGTCTTTCGAGGGTGTTTGCACATCCAAACTGAGGTTGTGTGATTACTCTAAATCCAAGCTAAAACAACAGCGTGAACGCTTAATTTGTGATCTGAAGATGAACAAACACATGACGAGGCTCGTACCAGTTATATGGAAGCTTTCCGTCTCTCTCAAACGAAGCAAAGTTGACAAAGGTCTCCGCGCCACACTCTCTGAAACAGAAATTAAAAAGCACATGTGGTGAGAACAGCTCAGTTTGAGGAACTCAGAAATGATAGATGACTTATCAGGAAATGGAGGAAGCTGTGAAGTGAGTATGAAAAGAAACATTACAGTGAAGTAAAGAATTTATTAAGCCATCTAAAAATAATGACTTTCTTTGCTCAAACAATTTAGAAACATTTTAAAAAATAAAAATTAAAAAAGGTGAAAAATAAAAATTAAAAAGATTTTAAATTAACGTCAACATTTTTAAATGCACCATTTTAATGTCACAGCATTTATATCCTGCATAAATATGATACAAAAACTCATAAATTGAATGTGCAAAGTAGAAACCGATTTAATACATGTAATCATTTTTATGATTACATGTATTAAATTGATTTTTTTCACAATTTTCATGTTAAAAAAGTAAATCTTTTATTTTTGTCATACATGTAGTATTTTTTAAGTATTTTTTATTTTCCACATTTTATTTGAAATGCAGCATTAAGATACATTAAAAAATCAGTATTTTATTTTAGTAAAAAAAAGAATACCATTAATTTATAAATCTGTGAAACACACATATTACAGTACACACAGTTTGTGTAATACTGTGTAAATATTGTTTCCTCAATAACGTGCCTCGTAAACATCGCCCATGCCGCTCAGCCTTCTGACAAAAGGAAGTAGTTTGTGTCCTAACTCGTGCGTGTCATGATTCTAAGAATAAAAGGTGATGTGAATTGTGAATGCCGGTTAGCTGGGCGTTAACGGCTGAACCACAGCAGACCACATTGACCGCTTTACAGACTAGTGTACAGCATGCAAAAACGCTCTCAGTCATTTCCTCAGAAATTCAGCTGTGAATCACTCTGAAGCTCCAAGATTATTCATGCTCATAAACTCCAAAAACCTTGATCCAAAGTCCATCATTTCTATTCTAAATGAACAAATTTACTTTTCTTAAAACAAGAATAAAGTCCATAAACTGATCTTAATGGGCATTTCAAAAACAATGACATTCAGGACACTTGCTTTGTTTTTTCTATAGGATCTGCACACAGAAACTAAACTCATACACTACAACTCTTGCACAATAAACTCATACACTGTATCTCATTCACTATAACTGTTACACAGAGTGAAGCTGTGAAGGCCAAATGAAAAATAGATTACTGACTGACAGCAGGGGGCACTGCTGCCGTGCTGACTTTGAGTTACCTGGTCATCTGCAGGTGTTTCTTGCGCAGCACGAGCAGGAACAGAATGAGCAGGCTGATGAGCAGGATGCTGAGGACAGCCAGAGCCGAGATGGCAGCAACGCTTGGATTCATCTCTTTGGCTGCCGATACACAGACAGACAGACGCACAGACAGATGTTGTTACCTCTCAGCACAGTCCTCTCCGATTTCATCAGTTTTCCCAACACAGAACCCTTCCTGTATGGTACTTTCACATTAAAGTTCTTTTATTAAGCGGGTGGCCTCCAACTGTACTTTGCTACAAACATAGACTATAACCTGTAAATCAATGCTCATTGGTTAACACCTGTTAGAACAAGATGTTAACCAATGAGCTTGCTGCTCCTCTGTGACTAACGGCACCAAAACGTTTCACTGAGTCGCTGCAAGCAGCTGGAAAGAGTTCACTGAGCTCAGCTCCACAGCACAAATCTTCTTCATGTCATACTCACCCCCAGTGACTGCAGTTGACTTTACTGCTTGCTGGGGGGACTAAAAACTTTTTAAATCTTCAAATTAAAGAGCTGCACTTAGTTCAGTTTTCACCTTTAAGATGTTTCAGGCTCAAATAAAGACTGCCCTCCTATGGTGCAGGTAAATGTTGCCACCTACCAACGGTGCTGACGCTGATGTGTGTGGGTTTGCTGGGCGTGCTGTAGCTGAAGCTGGTGACGGTGCAGTTGTAGCTGGAAGATGGTATCAAACCAGAAATGGTCACCACGTGCGAGGTGGAGGTCTGTGGCTCGAGGGCCTGAGGAAGAGGAAGAAGATGTCAGATTTGTAGTCCAGATGAAGACAAAGGGCTGAGCGGCTGCTGTCCGCAGCCTGGTGCTGAGCAGGAAGACTGAATCACTAAAACTGTAGTTTTGTTTATGACCACACACTTCACATTTTTCAAAACTCTTTGGTGTTTTGTTGTTGTTGTTGTTACTACTATAACCCTGGTTCCAGTATGTGCTTCACTGCTAAATCTGCCAACAAGTTTAAAAAGAAGAAGCTAAAAATAATGATACTGTCTTAATTTTCCAAAATATTTACATGGTTACGTGGCACTTCCTGTTTCTGCAACTCTAAGTTTAAATTTGGTCACACGAGAGACTTCTCACTGGACAGAAACCACTGAGCAGTGCACACAAGTTTCGATCATTAACGACTGCCTGAAGCTTTCCTTGCCATTCTACGATCAGACGTCTTATCGACCTGCATCTCTGCACACGTGCTGCCAAATTAACCTTGGCAGCACTAGGCCTATCTAAAGCCTTTTTGTTAGTCACCTGTTCATATGGAACCATGGATGTAACCAAGTTTCTGTTCTCGAGGTTCAGACCTCCAAGACCAGGTCCTGCTAATCTCCCTGCAGTCATTCACCTTTATTTTACCTGAAAGCTGGACTCATATCAAAAATTTTCTCTGAGTGAGTCAGCTCCCGTACAAACCCACAGCATCCCACAGATAACACGCAGCACATCCATGTTATCTACAGCCATCCACAACGAAAACATGCCTCCTTCACCATGTTCTTAATTATGCTGCAGAAAAAAACCTGTCTGATGACTCCAAAAGCAGCTGTTTTGGAGCACAGCTGGAAACAGCTGGAAGTTTCCTGCTGTCAGAGGCTTTGGGTTCTAACGTGGAGATGATCAGAGACGTTGGGGGTCAAATCAACGTTCAGTTCTCTTTTTAAAAGTAAAGCAGAATTAATTTCCAAAATAAAAGATTTATTTCACTTTTAAGCCTTTTAATGAGATTAGCTGCAATTGATCCATATGGGAAGAAATGATCCATATAATCGATAAGGGAAGAAAAGCGTGTTTTCTAAACGCTTCTCCTTTAGACAATTTTTTAAGACTGACGGACGCTCTAAAAATCTGATCAGAAATCAGCAGATTTTTTTCGTTTCAGATGCCAAACATCAACAGATTTCCCAAACATTTGTCATTATTTAACTCCTTAAAAGGATATACGTCAGCTGTATAAAAATAATCTTGTTTTACTGTCCCAACAATATCAGGCCGATTTCAGTCGTGCTCTCTCCACCTCAGCTGGTGTGGGTCAAATACAACCGATCACAGCAGAGGTGAATATCAGAGTCCTCACAGAGTTGAGTTTGGTCTCAGACCGAAAGTGAAAAGTTTCAACTGGTTTATGGTGCTGAAGAGCTGGAGTTTTTGGACCTCATATAATTTGACGCTGACTCATCCTTTTACAGTTAATATGATTCATTTCGAGACGCCATGAAAGCTTTTCAACTCGCTGCAGGACACCCCAACCACAAGACCCAGGCCTTTCATGACATGTCATCATGTTTTACTGCAGACTTCAGGCTTTATATGAGTTTGTTTTGACTCAGTCTGCTCTCAAGTATTAAACAGCTGAAATAAAAGAAGAAAACAATCAATCATCTTCCCTTAGATGTGCACTCACTCTATTCTGCTTTCAGCTTTGATCACAGTTTCAGTTCTTTAATTAGAGCCGGCGTCCAGCTCGTTAGCTTAGGAACAAACTCAGTTTCAAGCCTGCAGGTAAAAACATAGGATTTTACCTGCAGGATTACGAGCTGCTGACCCAGCTCGTTATCTCTGCACACCTGGTCCCCTGTGTCTGTGTCGGGGTTCATTACTGTGTTCAGGGAGCTTCAGTTTGGGATTATTAATTACTGCATTTTATTATCCTTTGGGTCATATGATCAGAAAACTGTTAATACAGATCCCATGTGGCCAATATGAAACAAATTCACCAGCCTGAGAGAGCCTCAATGAATTTATTCTCGGCGATGCTCGAAGAACATGGCTGCGACTTCCGTCATTCCTCCTCTTTGTTTCTACAGCAGCTAAAATCTGATTTGCAAAAATCTAACTTTTTGGTTGTAGGAGCTAAAATGAGGCTTGGAGTTCCCCAGGGATCGATCTTGGGTCCTCTGTGGATCTGTCTGGTTTATTAAACAGCACTGATGAGAAATAACTTCCACATTTCTGCGGGATTATCACAGAAACTTTCACATCAGCAAAACACAAAAGTAGTTCCTTTATTACTGATTTATCTGCGCATCACATTTTTAATTTATTAACAAACAATTTATCAAACAATTGCCAAACGTTTGGTTGACTTAATGTCTGAACAGCATAGAAAAATCTTTGAAATGAATGAATTTGTATGAGTGGAAACAGAAAACACTTGCAGAGCTGAAACTAACTTGTAATCTAGCTCTTTTGTAATCCTTTCCTAATCGTCTCAGACCTGCAGCTGAGGCAATGAAAGTTGATATAGAGCATGGCTGAAGCACTTTTACCTTGAGCTGCTCCTTGCTGGCTTTGCTGGGTCTGCAGAGAACCTGGTAATAGTCGACCACTCCCTCCTCGGTCCACAGCAGAGTCACGGACGAGTGAGTGGCGTTGACGGCATACAGCGACCTGGGAGGAGCCGGCTCTGCAGGAAACAGCAGCCAAAACCCTTGATGAGAGCTTACAGTGCAGGAGAAACTGCGGTGGTGAACTGCGGGGCCGAGCCGAGCCGAAGCTTGCTAAAGACCCCGCACTTCCTCTGAGGAGGACTGAAATAGTCTGATACGCTCAGAAGGGGAAGTGGAGAAAATGAAGTTTCATGTTCACTCTGTGAGTCTAACTTCAGACCCACAGCACAGATTAACAAACAGAGAGGCCGCCGCTCGGCGATCAGCACCGAGGCGCCTTTCCCATTTACATCCTTCAGGTTTTAAAAATCCTGCAGCCCAGCGTTTCATTTTCTCAATCGTCTCTCTTCTAACAGACAGAAACAACAAACACGTTTTACACATCATCATTTCACAAGGACAGAATTATTACCCCCATGAAAAAGGGGCTCTTCCAAACATCCTGGTTTTATTTTGGGTGCTTGCATTGTTTTAATTTGCACACAGGAACAAAATTATTCCCCCCAAAAAACCTACAGAATAAATCTATCAGCCCCTCATGCTAACACTTGCTTGTCAGTCCATTATGCTGGATAACAGCCTGCAGTTGTCTCACACTTATCTCCTAAATGATCCCAGCCCGTTCTTCTTTGGAGAACCTCTCATGTTCCTCCAGATCTGTCTCCAGGTCACACAACACACTTCAGTCTGACGAGAAGGTGTCTCTTCTGCAGAAGTGGAGTTGTTCTCGGTCTGCGGCCCCATTACTTAATATTATAACTTGATAACTTTCTAAATCCACCTCCTGCTTTATGAGCATAAGTGATTCTTTTTCTCAGGTCTAAAGTGATTTCTTTGGTTTAAAGCGTGATGCTTTATCAGCAACAGCTCAAACTTTAACTAGAGTTTAATACTGAGTGTAATCGGGAAGCTAACCCTCCCTTTAACTCAGTTTTACAGTTCTGAGAATTACAGAGTTACAGGTCAGTCTTTCAGTGGGGTGAAAATATTGTTCAGTTATTGTGTGCTAATATAAATCATTTATGCTTTCTAAAGAAAACTGGGAATATTTTGTTGAAAAAGCACTCGGGGAACTTACGGGGGAGTTAGTCTGTTAGTCTGAACAGCCGGCTGCCTCTTTAAGTTTTACGTATGAAACCCGTTTTTAACCGTTTAAACCGGCCCGGCTCGTTTCTCCACACTCATCACATCCTGATGTAGCGGAAACCTTGTTAACAATGTATAGCTGCATCATTATTGCACCATCTTTAAATTGCAGTGAATGCTCTCGAAACCTCGCGCTGACCCAGTTTGATGATGTTTGGCATGGACGTGTTCCTGCTGCGCTCCGTGCATGCCGTCACCGTCAGGTTGTAGATGTCTCCGGGAGGCAGAGGGAGGCTTGCCCGCATCACGTTCCGAGTCACCTGACACAGCACAACATGTAAACAGCACGTAAACAACATGTTAATAACACATGAACAGCGTGCACACAGCCAGTCCAGAGTGCCCCCTTCCTCCCTCTGATGGGGTCATATTCTGCTCTGCCTCTGTCCCACGCTGAGCTGCTGAAAGATTAACAGTGCAGGTATTTTCCTAAAATATCTTTTTAATCTGCCCTGAATAAAACTAAAAATATCCCTGCAGTAAATCCCCACAGCTGTCTGTGTCTCCGTTTAGTCACCGTGACCGTCTGCTTCCACCACGAATTAACGATTAAATATAAATGATCAGCTCTGAGTGTGGAAGCTTCATTAAACTTCTGCAGACCTGCTGACCGCAAACACAACAAGTCCTCAGTCTTTGTATTCTTATATCTAATTATAATTTTAAATTACATTCACCCTCAAAGACCGAACAGACTGTATATAAAAGATGGACATCACCAATGTGACATTAGCCATTGCTTTGTAAAGCCATGTCCTCTAACCTCCAGCAGAGGCCCCAGCACTGATGGAGTCCCCAGAAACTCTCAGGTTACATTATTAGGGGCGTGGCCTCTTTGACTGGCAGGTGGCTGTAGCTGCCAGCTGCCAGCTAGGCTTACATTCAGCTAACTGGAGTCCCGGAACTGGACCTCTGGACTGTGTTTGTGCTGTTAGAGTCTTTGGAGCATTTTCAATAACATTATCTGACCAATAATAAAGCTGCTGTGAGGTTATTATAGAGACAAACTTTGCTAAACAATGCTAACCAAGTTAGCTAGCATTAGATAATAACTTAGCATGCCACCCTCTTATCCAAACAAAACAAACACTTTATAAAACAAGAAAACAACGAGCCGGCGTCCAGAATGCTAACAAAACTAATGGATGATGTCATGGTGGCTATGTTCATCTTTTATATACACATTTGACCACATTTGGAAAAGGAAGTGTAATTTTTGGTTTCAGTCCTCGAGGTCAATGTTCATTACTGATATTTCTATTTCACATAAATTCTTCAAAATGAAGTTACATTTCTCTTGTTTGTTGTGTTTTTGTAAGCTGGTTCAATTTTGTACACATTTATCAGAATTATCAGTAGCAATCTAGTAGAAATGAAGACTGCTTAACATCCTGAATATAGCTGACATCTACACGCCATCTGTGTACGCTCTCAATTAAACCTCCAACATGGCTTGCGACCCTCAGACACTTGATCACAGAAGCGAGCTCAGGCTGCGGTGGTAATTGGACTCGTAGAGCAGCGACGTCTGCAGGTCATTCTTCTGCTGCTAATCAGACCATTGAACCGACCCGAAAGAGAGAATCAATATCAGCTCAGCTCGACCCTGAAATAATGAGCTGCTGCTGGAGACACACTCATCACCGCAGAAACGCACAAATAAACCTAAAACAGCGAGAACGTGTCTCAGAGTGTCGTGAACACCTAGACAGATGTGTCTGGACTCACGTCAACGGAGTACGTCTTCTCCGGTCCCTTCTTCCCGACAGCGACCACCTGCCAGTGCAGCATCCTTGAGTGTGACAGGTCAATGAAGAGCTCGCCGTATGTCCAGCGGACGTACAGAACGCCATGAGAGTAATCCACTGAGGATATGTGAGGCGCCTCGGGAGCTGAGAAGAGGAAGAGGAAGGAGACCTGCATCATACTTTTGCAGATACATTAAAGATGTGTCGTCTGAAGCTTCACAAGGAATATCAGCAAATAAAAACAATAGAAACAATAAAAATGCATAAGTTTTGTTCTTCATCAGTAAGCTGCATTATCAAATGAAATGAAATGAAATGATGTTTGTAAATGTGTCTTTATATAAAAACTAAACAAATCAGTAAAAACAAATCTAAAAGTCTATTTATTCTATTTTTAAGTCTAAGTCTGTTTCCTGGTGCAGCCTCCCTCGCAGCGTCCTTGCTGTGGTGGAGCGTTACCTGTGACGAAGCTCACGGTGGAGCTGTCGCAGCAGCTGAGCGGCGGGTCACCCCACGTCACCATGGAAACACGGAAATTATAATACCAGGCAGGCAGCAGGTCGGTCACCCTCTGAGAGGAAATAGAGAGAAATACGGTGAGGTGTACGCAGCATGGCGCCATGACATGTTTCTTGTGACGGAGACAGACTGGTTACCACTGAGGCGATGACGGAGGCAGTGGCTGCGATCTCGTAGTACGTGGTCCACTCAGAGGCCAGCGTGACAGGGTTGAAGAAGAAGGTCTGCAACACATACTTCCTGAAGGCAACGTGGTACGGACGCTGCCAGCTGAGGATCACCGCCGTTGGACTCAGGGGGTAAACGGTGAGCTCGCGCACGCCGGTGGGCTCTGACACAATACACCAACACAGGCGGGATTTAAGAGTGGAACAGGAAGAACAGGAGCAGTGAACAGGAAGTGGGACTGAAAAAGATGCATAAAGTGACACTCACCGATATCGATTATGACGGGCTCCGAAGGCGGGCTGATCAGGGGTCCATTGGTGTGATAGACGACCACCCGGTATTGAGCACCTGGCGTCAGGTTGGTGATGATGTCACTCGTTGAGTTTTCCTGTGATTAAAAAAAAGTGAAAGGTTAAATGTACCCGGCCTCCTGCCCAGAAGCCTCTGACCAAGGCCCCAAAGCCCAGAGGTCCAAAGTCGAGGGTTGAAGCTGGAATTTTCAAAAACTATTTCAAAACAAAAACATTTATAAAGTTTTATGAAGACATTTAAAAGAGAAAAAATAAATATATATGTATCATATATGTATTTATTTATTCAATTTTTTTTATGTTATACATACACATACAAAATAAAAAGATATACAAAAGAACCTCTGTGCACGGCCGGTGACAAGTGTGGCGCCTTACCTCGCTGCAGTAGGTGTTTTCCATTCTCTGGCTCAGGCTGGGTTTCAGGCAGGTTGTGGAAACCACTGACACCAGGCTGCCATTGTGGTTCTGCGAGGATGGCGCCCAGGAGATGGCAGCGGTGCTCGAGTCCAGCAGCCTGACGCTGACGGCTTGAGGACGCTCCCGCAGATCCTCCAGGAGCTCGCCGCTGGGACCTGTAACCATTAATAAACCAGAGAGATGGAGCAGGTCAACAGGAAGTGGATTACGTTAACAATTACATCACTAGAACAAAGGTGCATTTGATTGAATCCATCCTTCATTGCCATACACTGCTACATGCGCCATGATCACTTCCTGTACACCTACTGAGGTAGAAGGTGAAGGCGGTGTCGCCACTGCTCTCTCGGGGCTCGCAGTCTCCAGACGAGCTCAGTGTGGTCACCTGCACATGGTATATTCCCGGCTCCGTTAACTCTGTAAAGAACTCGTGAGTGTTTTCGTCCACGGTCGCTGTTTCTGTCGAGTTACCTGAGGAACAGAGTGAGAGATTCAGACGCCAACACAGAAACATCTGAGATGTTATTTATTCAGATACTTCCTGCTTACCATCTCTGTAGATGTAGACGTTGAAACCGTCGTAGCTGGTGGGTGGGCGTGGCGGCAGCCAGCGCAGTTCCAAAAGGATTGGAGGAAGCCTCGTGGGCAGAATGGAAGGCTCGGCAGGGAGTGCCATGGCCGAGCCCGGCTCGTTGGAGTCTTCATACTCAGGCAATACGCCATTAACGAACTCCTCATCCTTGTCGGTGGGAGATGGCTCCGTCGGATCCAGCCAGTAGCTCGAAGGCTCTGGCTCCTCCGTGCGGCTGCTGTTCACATCAATGGGGGCGCTCACTGTCAAGACTTTTGTGGAGTTGAAGGGGGCGTAAGTGACTCCTATTACTTCATCTGAGGTGTTCTCCTCAGCCTGGGTCTCCTCCTCCTCCCGCTCCTCCATCAGTGGGACATCCCGGGCCTGGCGGGGGGATCGCTGCCCGCTATCAAGTGGGAGCATGTCTGGGAGCTGACCCGGAGCCACCCTCTGGCTCAAATGGATGATCTTATAGGAGATATTGAGGGGAGGGTGGGGCACTGCGGGGAGAGAGGGGAGTGAATTATTCTGAGCAGGAAATGGCTAGTCAGCTCGTCAGACGAAGCTTCTCCCGTCTCATCGTATATCACTGTTTAAAAAAATGAGGCAGCAGGTCCTTGCTGGAGGCATCTGAACCGGGCCGCCATGTTCTCCAGACCTGATCACTGTATTTACTAAGGCAACGATTCCTGAGAGCAGATCTTAGAGCTTCATGCAGGAAGGTCTGCCTCAGAGCCTAATCTACTCAGTACAGAGCAAACACTGGACTCTCACAGTGGGAGGGGCCTCACCTGTCCGATGATGCAGCGGTGTGTGAGTGATATCACTGTGGGTCACCAGTGCAGTCTGGTACACCGTGGCCTCTGAGATCAGCTGGAAGGTGATGTTTCGGTAACACATCCCCGGTAACCAGTGTTTAAACACTGTCTTCCCTCTGTAGAAATCTACAAAAAACAAGCAGAAAGAAACTGTTAGCACAAAGACACAGCTCTAAAGCCACCCCCAGTTTCTGAGGAAAGTCAGTATCTTATTTCTGGAGCTGTGTTAACATCTGTCAGCAGTCAAGACACGAACACCAAAGCACTGAGCAACTATGAGTCTGGAGCAGCTGAAATCAGGTCTGGTCTTTCTCACTCACCATGTGTTAATAGACCCCTCAGAACTGAATCATACTTGTTATTAATCTCTGGCTCTCTTCCACAGCACGTCTTTTATCCTGTCTTCCTTCTCTCTCTCCAACATGTTCGCAGCAGATGGCCGCCCCTCCCTGAGCCTGGTTCTGTCGGAGGTTTCTTCCTGTTAAAAGGGAATTTTTCCTTCCCACTGTCGCCAAAGTGCTTGCTCATAGGGGGTCATATGATTGTTGTGTTTTTCTCTGTATGTAGGGTCTACCTGACAATATGAAGCGCCTTGAGGTAACTGTCGTTGTGATTTGGCACTTTATAAATAAAATGGAATTGTATTGAATTGAATTGAAATGGAGTTCCTCAGGGGTCGATCCTGGGTCCTCTTCCCTTTATATTTTCCTCCACTGAGGTGTGTGCACAAGAGTAGATAAACTTGAAATAAAGTGGTCCCTCGATATATTGCGGTTCAGTTTTTGCGGCCTCGATGTTTCGTGGATTTCTTTTGGGGTTTTTTTTGGGGGGGGGGGGGGGGGGGGGGGTTTACAGCGCATTGATTTCTGTGTCCTGATCGGCTGGTAGACCATTTTCAATCAATCTCATGCTGTGTCTCCTGTACAGTACAGAATGCGTCCAGCTTGTCAAATTTACATAACTCTTCGCTAGCAAAAGACAAGAAACACAACATTATTGACATCAAAGGATTATAAGGCGCATTATGTGAAACCAAACAGTCAGACAAGTCAAACTTTACTGAACTCATTCTTCTTGCTTCCTCTACTTCCGTACCATTGATTCATTAACATTGAATTCTCTAGCAGCTTCTGTATTCCCATGTTCTGGACCTGAAAACAGGGCTTGATCTTTGGTTTCATTCTATAATACTGGACTTATTTTTCTACGAAGGTTTGAACTTTGAGAGTGTTTAAACAAGAGAGAAATGTGTGAAAATGTCGATGCCTGTCTGAGAAAAGTGTATAAAATGTGTAGTGAGGGCTTAAAACATCTATAATAATTGTAAAAAATAAAGTTCACTACTTTGCAGATTTCACCTATCGCAGGTTATTTTTAGAACGTAACACCCACGATAAACGAGGGAACACTGTAACTTGGTTCAGCTCAATTTAGTTTTATTTATATATAGTGACAAATCACAACATCAGTAGTCGCCTCAAGCCACTTTAAGTGGAGTAATGTGTTTTCAGAAATGCTTTCCATTAGAGAAAGGCAAGGGCCTTCTACCCAATGAGAATCTTCAGTTTGGAATTTCGCTACTCAGGTGCCTCCACCTGCCGGTCAGACTGTGAACTACAACACTGTCCTCACACTTAGGCAGCAGGCTCATATTAGTTTACGAAACACACTAAATTACACTAAATAACACCACTCATACATGCAGAATGAAATGTTTTACCTTTATAGAGCATCGATCGGCGCTCCTGTCCTTCAGCGTAGCTGATGTTGACTCGGCTGAAGACGTTTCTGGTCGGAGGATCAATTTCAAACACCACGCCAGTCTCTGGAGCCTCCTTATAGTCCAATATCTGAGCGCTGCGGACAGGAAGTGGCTCTAAGCAGATAAACGAAATTGAGTCGAAGATCACAATCATGGAACTGCAGAACAGAGATATAGGCCCTTCATTTGAACGACATGTCGGATATGCAAAATAAAAGAAAAAACATTTTCCGAATACTTACAACAACATTAAGTTTTTTTTGAAGGAGAATTATCCTCATGTTAAGAATAATTCTCCTTCATATATGCTCCTGTATTACACATTATCAATTAAACAAACCTGAAACACTTTTAAAGCCTAAATCTACAGAATAATCCAGATAAATCAGATTTCTACAGCGTTGACTTCTGCAGTCACTGATGATGCTCAAGCTAACAGAATTTGAAGATAAAAATAGTCTGCTGATTATTTCAGATCATCATTTAACTGGTTTGAAAAACATCAAAAAACAGAGGAAATGTCCAAAATGATTTTTCAGGTTATTAAAAATAGAAAGCAGTGACTCTCAGGTTTATTTCCTATAAAGTGAACAATGATGGCAATTTCCTCTAAAGACCAGCAGCTAAACATGGCGTGATCCTGTAATATCAGAATCAGTGATTTTGAACACCCCAACCCCCCCAGCCCAGTGATTGGAGAGGTTCTTACTCGTGAGCACGGCAATGGTCTTCATGGGGCGTGACCAAGCCTGTCCCCGTCTGAGCAGCAGCCCCACCGTGTAGCAGAGGCCATGGAAGGAGGCGTTGTACAGCAGAGGGTCGCTAGTGTTCACGAACTGGATCAGGATGGTTCGAGGTTCTCCAGAGATCTGCACCGCATACGCCGTGACATTCTCCTGCAGGTCTGAGCTATCCAAACTCGCCACAATCAAACCTTCATCGTTTACGGTCGCTTGGAACGCCGTCGTGCTCTGAAAAAGAAAGATGTGACCAAACAAAGAGGTTAACGTTGATTTCAGCTCAGATGAAGCAGCTCCTTTCACTCCGCTGAGCTCCGGTGAGGTCCAAACGCACTGGATCCTCCCCCTCAAGAGGCTTCCCAGAATGGGCCAATCAGAACAAAGTGGGCTCTAGGAAGGGGGTTATTAAAGAGACAGCTTGGTTCAGATAAAGAAGGATTATTATTAACTGTTCATAATGCAGAGCAGCTCTGGTGGAGTCCAGGAAGAAACATGGAACAGAATATGATTTATTTCTGAAAGTAAAGAAATGAAAAGTGAAAGCAGCTGAAAAGCTGCACAGCCTCTCACATTTACTGACAGCAAACCATCAGTTTTACCCCCTGCAGTCTCAGTGTCCACAATACGATTTCCCATCATGCTTTGGCCCCGGTGCTCTGAGAATCAGGCCAAAGAGAAAGAGAAGACACAATACTGAGGATGCAGAGAGGGCTACCATTGGCTGGTGATCAACAAATGACCAACATTACAAAAGTTTGACTGGGTGGAGCATCGTAGTTCCTGTCGTCTCGGCCTGTTTTATTCTGTTCTCTTCATTCTGAGCACAAAGATGATGTGTTTCCTGTCTCTCCTGTCCTGAGCTGAGCAGGTTGGTTTGCCTTCATTAAATCTGACATCAGGAGGTCGACTCCCCGCCAAGCACCATCCGTGTGCATAAAGGTCATGCTGCTGATGGAATTTACATGATCACAACACCAACCCTTTTCATTCAGTTACAACCCACTATCCGATACTTGTCAATGATTGGTTCCTGCTCTGAAACAGGAGACGTCAGCTGATTCCATCTTAAAGGTTATTTTTTAGATTTTCCCTGATGATAAAACCATACAGAAGTGTCAAACTAATTCTTAGATTCATGTGTTTTGGTTCTGTGTATTTATTACGCTGTCAGTTTGCATGTACAGGGAGTGCAGAATTATTAGGCAAATTAGTATTTTGTCCACATCATCCTCTTCATGCATGTTGTCTTACTCCAAGCTGTATAGGCTCGAAAGCCTACTACCAATTAAGCATATTAGGTGATGTGCATCTCTGTAATGAGAAGGGGTGTGGTCTAATGACATCAACACCCTATATCAGGTGTGCATAATTATTAGGCAACTTCCTTTCCTTTGGCAAAATGGGTCAAAAGAAGGACTTGACAGGCTCAGAAAAGTCAAAAATAGTGAGATATCTTGCAGAGGGATGCAGCAGTCTTAAAATTGCAAAGCTTCTGAAGCGTGATCATCGAACAATCAAGCGTTTCATTCAAAATAGTCAACAGGGTCGCAAGAAGCGTGTGGAAAAACCAAGGCGCAAAATAACTGCCCATGAACTGAGAAAAGTCAAGCGTGCAGCTGCCAAGATGCCACTTGCCACCAGTTTGGCCATATTTCAGAGCTGTAACATCACTGGAGTGCCCAAAAGCACAAGGTGTGCAATACTCAGAGACATGGCCAAGGTAAGAAAGGCTGAAAGACGACCACCACTGAACAAGACACACAAGCTGAAACGTCAAGACTGGGCCAAGAAATATCTCAAGACTGATTTTTCTAAGGTTTTATGGACTGATGAAATGAGAGTGAGTCTTGATGGGCCAGATGGATGGGCCCGTGGCTGGATTGGTAAAGGGCAGAGAGCTCCAGTCCGACTCAGACGCCAGCAAGGTGGAGGTGGAGTACTGGTTTGGGCTGGTATCATCAAAGATGAGCTTGTGGGGCCTTTTCGGGTTGAGGATGGAGTCAAGCTCAACTCCCAGTCCTACTGCCAGTTTCTGGAAGACACCTTCTTCAAGCAGTGGTACAGGAAGAAGTCTGCATCCTTCAAGAAAAACATGATTTTCATGCAGGACAATGCTCCATCACACGCGTCCAAGTACTCCACAGCGTGACTGGCAAGAAAGGGTATAAAAGAAGAAAAACTAATGACATGGCCTCCTTGTTCACCTGATCTGAACCCCATTGAGAACCTGTGGTCCATCATCAAATGTCAGATTTACAAGGAGGGAAAACAGTACACCTCTCTGAACAGTGTCTGGGAGGCTGTGGTTGCTGCTGCACGCAATGTTGATGGTGAACAGATCAAAACACTGACAGAATCCATGGATGGCAGGCTTTTGAGTGTCCTTGCAAAGAAAGGTGGCTATATTGGTCGCTGATTTGTTTTTGTTTTGTTTTTGAATGTCAGAAATGTATATTTGTGAATGTGGAGATGTTATATTGGTTTCACTGGTAAAAATAAATAATTGAAATGGGTATATATTTGTTTTTTGTTAAGTTGCCTAATAATTATGCACAGTAATAGTCACCTGCACACACAGATATCCCCCTAAAATAGCTAAAACTAAAAACAAACTAAAAACTACTTCCAAAAACATTCAGCTTTGATATTAATGAGTTTTTTGGGTTCATTGAGAACATGGTTGTTGTTCAATAATAAAATTATTCCTCAAAAATACAACTTGCCTAATAATTCTGCACTCCCTGTATCTTATCTAAGAGCGGCTGCACTCCAGCTGAGGTCGGGTCTGTCGGTCGGAGCGTTTCCTGTTTGTGGATCAGCAGCAGCTCAGTGACACGGTTGCCTGCAGCAGCTTCATGAAAGCACTGCGACCTGCTGTGACTGCAGAGCAGCAGATTATCCATCCGCACAGAACCTGACCCACATTTCAAACAGTCACGAACGTGTGCTGCACCGAGGCATGATGGAATCTACCGTGACGCCGTGAGGACGTTAAATATTCAGCGACAAACAGAGAAAGCGAAGCAGGTTTCTGGGTTAAATGTTAGTAAATGTAAAGTGTAGCAGGAGCTGACCTACATCCAGGAAGGAAACATTTCTGAACCCGTCAGCTTAGAACAGTCGTTATCACAGCTCCTCCATGAAGGACAAAGGCTCTGGTTTCACTGTTTTTTAGCACCGTGCTTAATAGGAATACAGTGAAACCTCAATCTAGACTTTACATACATTTGGATCGCTGTAAAAAAAAAAAAAAAAAAAAAAACTCAGGTTGATAACATCAATTTAATTCTATTTAAAGAACATAAAAAACACTGTGTAAATATATATGATCTAAAAATGATAAAACTGTTGACTTTCACACAAATTCTTTCAAAAAGCAATTAAAAAGATGAGGGAAATGTTCTGTATGATGTAAGCAGAGTCAAATAAAACTATCAGTTTTTATCAAACAGTCATCTTTGTCATTGCTGTGGCTGACATAAAACTTTTGTATTTTCCTTCAACTGCTGTTAAAACTCTCTGTGAACGACCTCCGCCCACGAAGCTTCACCTCCTCTAACAGCACGCCTCCACATTAGACTGTAGAAGACAAATATCTCTCTCTCTATATAGAAAGGAGGCAAATAAAGACTCGGCCCACTCTGGTTTGGCCTTTTAAAATGCCAGGCCGGCACTTAATGACTGCTGTGGTATTTGGACAGAGCAGGTTAATAAAGATGGGAAGGGAGGTGGGGGAGGAGGTGCTGAGGTCTATTTGTGGAGTTAGATAAAGAAAAAGGAAGAACATAGCTTTGTTTGTGGAGAGGAAACTGACTGTGTGGTGCACCTCAGGGCACAATCCTGGGTCCTCTTTTCTGTACTTACATCAACAGTACATCTGAGCTTTTTCCTGTATGCAGATGATACTCAACTGTACCTCTTTAATTTCCTGAAGCTGGAAGTCAGGTTATTTGGAGGATGTTGAATCCTTAAAAAGAAATATACTGTAAAAACAACAAAAAAATAAACACTTTGGGACTTTCATGCTGCATCTGTGGTCTATTAATCCTGCAAGGCTGAGATGGTTTATGTCAAAATTTCTGACCTGCTCTGAGCCCAAACTACATTTCTCTTTAGAATTGATTCAATCTGTTTTATAGAGAACATTTATGTGATAAAGATCTTTCTTTATTTTAATTTGGCAAAAACTACAAAAATTATGATGCTTGGCAGGTTTATACATCTGCTCCAGAAAAACAAAACAGGAAACCATGTAGGCATCTTCAGAGCTAAAACTAATGGTATTAAAAAAGAACATTTTTATTTTTTAAATCCCTCAAAATGAAAATGTTCTTCTGTCTGTGTAGGTTTTCTTTCATTAAGGTCATTGTAATCTAAGGAGCTTGGATAGAAAGGAAGTGGACTTCTTTAAGTTTCTTGAAGGCATTTCACCTCTTATTCAAGAGGTTTCTTCAGTTCTTAAAATAGTGGAGAGTCCCAGCTACCTAAAACCTAGTGGGGATTGCCCCTTATTTTGAACAACAAAACTTTTTTTTACAATTAATTCATTATTATGTCTTTTTTTAAATTTGATTCATATGTGGAACATGGCTCTCATTGTTTAGAGTTTAATCAATAGCCTGATGGAGGTGGTAGATGAGCTCATACTCAGGGGAACACGAACCTCCAGAACATATTTAATCACAATCCAAAAGCCGCTTTCTACTTTCTAAAATTAAAGGGTACCTATTCTTTATTTTCTTATTATCTGTCATGGATATATTGTTTCACTGTAGTACACCTCACAAGCTCTGGGTGCTGCCCCTCTCCAGGCCTGTGAAGTTAGTCAATCAAAAGACAGTGTGCTTTCAGGGAGAAGCTAAAACGTCTTGTTTCAGAGGACCAGTTAAGGGGCTGCACCAAGATCTCAAAAATCTGTCAAAAATGTTTTAGTACAACTTTGGTAAGCTACGAAGCCGCAACGCTTAATGGATTGCCGGAGCATTATGGCTACCGTAGTCAGGAGCCTCGCGGAGTGATACAGACTGTGCTTCAACATAATATTAGCGTATTGTGTGTGTATAACCTCTTTTCAAGTTTTGTGGATATTATATATGGTTATGCTGAGGATATGTCGGCCAATTTCCACTGGAAATGCCTTTTGGTTAAACTGTCAGCAAGGAAATTGCATTTGCACTGTTAAATTTTTATATAGCTTTAATGCACATAAAAAACAGCTGCTTGTTTAAGTGAAAATACATTGATGGTTTTTTTTTTCACTAATAAAGTTGTGGAGTTGTAAAGTATTTTGTCTTGCGTCAATTACATCGTCAGTTATATCGTTGTCGCAAATTTTCAAATATATATCGTGATAAATATTTTTGGACATATTGCCCTGCCCTAGATACTCAGAGTTGATATTCTGAGTTGAAAGAACCCTTCCCATCACTAACACTAAGCACAGTTTAGAGGTCAGTGGACAGACCAGTTTCTATTTATGACAAAAGCAGAAAAGTCAACCAGAAGCTGCACAGAAACAACCTTAAAGTATCGGTCACATAGTTACTGATGTTGTTGTTTGTATTGTTGCAGTCCTTATTTTAAAAAAACAAGCCTCTCATTTTTCCTGTGGTACTGCAGTATTCCTATATATGTAGTACTCTCTTGGGGATCAGTGATGAGTTAGGAATTCAAGTATCGTGACAACCCGAGCTGTCGCCACATTGCAACCATCGACATCAGCCTGGGTGAGAGTGGAAGAGAAAATCCACACTGACTCATTCAAGGCTCCACTGCTCTGCTGTCGCCATGGCAACAGAGATGAAAGGCGCACCACGTTTAGGGTGGGTGGCGACGCC
This sequence comes from Oreochromis niloticus, assembly GCF_001858045.2. Classification (NCBI taxonomy): domain Eukaryota; kingdom Metazoa; phylum Chordata; class Actinopteri; order Cichliformes; family Cichlidae; genus Oreochromis; species Oreochromis niloticus. The sequence goes on along the minus strand of NC_031981.2, from coordinate 22,801,066 downwards.
GCAGGATTACCACGGAGACGCTGCAGAGCATGGGGGCTCAGTGCTACTAATGTACCCCAGCCCCCACATCGGGGCAGAATCACATGACCCCCGCTGTTTTCACTGCTCAGCGAGTTTGGTCAATAAGAAGATCCTCTGAGAGCCTGAACACCAAAACCTGCAACACATTTCCTCAGGTTATCTTTAGTTTCACCCACTGTTCACTCATTAACTGTCCAAATGATCCTCCAACTCCCAGAGCTACACACTCAGCACTGCTTACACTTTTCCAAAGATAAAGGTCTTCGACTTCTCTGCAGATCACAGACTCTCTGAGGGTCAAGCACTGCCGCACATACTCATACAGGAAAAAAACTATATCAATGGTCTGTCAGCACTGATCAATTTTCTTTCAATCAATGATGTCTGTAACTACACACTGTAAATAAAAGATGGTAGCAGTCACTGGTTTTTGGACTCATCTTAGAAAAGACTGTATGGGAACATCATACAGACACTGACGCCTGCTAATCAGTAACATCCAAATAAAATCCTAAAACTGGTGCTGAGACTTCCTGAATAGTGTGTTAGCACAGTGATCTCACAGCAGCCATATAGAGATTGAAAATGTGACGCCATTTCCGGGGTAAAAACGCAGGCTTTCACAAGAAAACAGTCACACAGCGATAAAAAGAAACACAAAGAACGGCAAGCAGCTGTTGTATTATTAACTGCAATAGCCGGTTCCATGACAGCCACGGGAAGCCGACGGGTAAAGAGATCGGTTTTTATCGGATTCCGCTGTGGAAGAGAAATTGTTCAAGCCATGTTTCCGAAGTAACAAAGAGCCGACGGATGGCCTGGATTGCAGCCATTCGAAGACCAAATATAACGTCCCAGAACACTCCAGCTCACATGTTAGTCTGCTCCAAGCATTTCCACAAAGGTACATCTTCTGTTGTAGTTATTACGTAATTTACCATAACATAATTGTTGATGTAGGTTACAAATAAGTCTTATATTGATTTGAATTGAATTCGTTGCGCTATGCTGCTTTCTTCACTGTGGCTTTGCGGGCTAATGTTTGTTGTGTTTTGTAGGAAAACCAGCCTACAAAATGCTGGAATGCGATCCAGACTGGGCACCCTCTATCAACCTTGGTCATACCGAGTTTTATTTGATCAGTTAAGAGGGAGAGCGATATCAAAATAATAACTATTTTCCAGTATGTTGTTTTGCAATGGTTTAGTTTTTTTTTTTTTGCATTGTTGATTTGTTTTTCACCGAAGCAGCTAATAAAGAATAATGGAATACAATTTTGCCTCTTTCTTGTAAGATTCTATAATAGAATGAAACAATAATGCCAGTTATAAATAAAGACAATAAATTGAATGAATTGGATCTGAAAATGTTGTGTAATACTACAACCTGAAACGACAAATGGATTGCGTTGGCCTGTACAGGAGATAAAGAAAAAAATTTTAACAACAGCTGTGAAATGGAATAGTCCCAATCACCAAAGTAAACTGGACCTGGGCTTGTTGCAGGGATCTGAAGTTACTAAACATTTTGTGAGTGTATGCACTCACACTTAGGACCATATAATTATAAATATGTGCGTGATGCAAGTTGGGCAGCACGCTAACGTCCTTACTCCACTCTGTATGCTCGTATGGTCAAACCCTTTCACTCCTTTGATTTTTTCCTAGTACTTTTTTTTGCGTTTTTGTCAAGTCTTTCTTTGTACCTGCCGTGTTCTCCTTCGTTTTGTACATAACTGTTTTTGGGGCAAATAAAATGCAAGTAGGGATTAAAACCGCAGAATTAACGATTACCGGTGCTGGAAATGCTAGTGCTTGATGCAGTGTTTTGATTTTGCTGCCACTCGTACCCACAATGCAATGCGCGAAAGTCAGGTGGTCTGTCGATCTCTATTGTTGGTCCAATAAAGTCATTAAAAATGCTGCCAAAGGCTCCAACAGCACAAATATGGTCCAGAGGTCCAGTTAAGAGACTCAAATTAGTTGACATAAAGCAGGTTTCAGGTAGAGGTCACACTTCTAATAATGCAATATTTAAGCTCTAATGCAAGTTGAACAGGTGACCTACAAAAACATTCTCTCCTTGTACAGTTGTTGTTTGTCTCTAACTCCTGATATAAACCGCAGATAAACTGTTAGTCTCCTTCTTCTCCCTTATATAAAACGGTGTCATCTGCGTATAGAGACACTTTTCTTGTCATTACTCTCTTTTACTTACTCTTATCTTTATTCCTTAACAAAAGTTTGGTAAAGTTGTATTGAAGGGGGAAAAATATCTATAGAGACCACAACACTTCTGTATCAGGCTGTAAACATGCTTATTTCTGCTGTAAAGTTTTAACATTACAGTCTATGGAGACTGACTCTGAGACTGAACTGCAGGTTTTGGCTTCTATTAAACCAGGGGCGTCCACTCTAGGCCTCAAAGCCTGGTGTCCTGCAGGTTTTAGATATCACCCTGGGTCAACACACCTGTATCAAATGATTAGTTCATTACCAGGCCTCTGGAGAACTTCAAGACATGCTAGCTGTGTCCCAAAACCTAGGCCGCATCCTTTGGAGGACCCGGCCTTCGTGGTCTATGTGGGGTGGGTCCTTCGAAGACCGAGAAGGCCGCAAGTGCAAGGCTGTGAAATGGGACAGTCTAGCCTTCAGATTTGCGTCACCGCTGTCTCAGTTGAGTTAACTCAGCCGTCTGATCTTGCTATCTAAAATATAACAGGACACTGCCGTAAATTCTCGACCATCTCACACTTCTGTTTAATCAGTTTTCTGTTTGACGTTTTTTCAGCTATGTGAAAACCCCAGAGGAACCCACCTGAGGGATTAATAAAGTTTTATTTAATCTAATCTAATCTAATCTAATCTAATAACTTTGATCTCAGTCAAAGCGATTTACTCCGGAACAAAGAAAACACTGGAAAAAGCCAAACAATAATATTTATAAGTTAGCTGAGTGACTTATATATCATGTTTAACCTGAGTAGTGAAAGACCGCGGGGGTCTGAAATCGATGAAGCCGCTGTTCTTGCAGGCTCTAGTGAACCTTGAACCCCTGGCTAGCTATTGAGCGGGTGGGTAACAGGTGTCTCCGAAAACGTCGGAGCACTTTTTCAATTATGTGATGTCTTGATAAACCAAGCAGATATTTGAAGTTTACACAGCTACATTCTCGCCTGAAAATATTTTAAAAGTTTATTTTGTGATGCAGACAGATTAATAAGAGTAATATTAAAACTTAGGAGCGGCTGCCATTGTTGGAAACTGGAATTGGCTGGGCCACGCTATGAATTCTGGGATATGGTGGGCCATGACGGATACACCCGACCCATTCTTCAAATTCGGGGAAAAGGAGGGGCATTTGACGGCTGGATTCGGAGGAGTCTACGAATTGGGACAGACTTCGTTGCGTCGCTGTGACGTAATCGGTCTACAAATGCGGCCTCAGTAGGATGCAGCCTAGGTTTTGGGACACAGCATCAAGGACACATCTAAAGTCTGTAGGACACCGGCCCCTGAGGCCTGGAGTTGGACACCCCTATATTAAACTGTGTAAATGAGCAGGTCCTGCTGAGTGTTTCTATTGTAAAACTTGTTCTGAACTTCTTACAACTGTAGGCTGATCATAAAAAAGATCAAAATTAAAGTAACACTAAAATGTCTAAATAATAAAAATGAACTGAAAGAAGCAAACAGAGCGTAGAAATTAAAACTAAAGACACTGAATCCTCAGTGTTGTGTCAGGACATCAGCTCGTCCTTTCATGAGGGAAAAGCGATTCTGAGTAAGTGAATGAATGTGACCCTGTGAATGGCTGCAGACGGGCGGGTGGGGGTGGAGTCAGGGTCAGGAGGCTTTGGCCTCAGGCAGCTGCCAGCATTATCATGCAAACCTGCAAAGCTGTGTGGAGGCAGGTGGGGGAGAGGGGGGGAAGACAGTGGGAGTTTTGGGTGGGTTTTTTTTCTTCAGACTTTTATGGCTCACCTCAAACTTTTTTGGCTTGATTAGAGCAGAGTAAATATTCCCCTTTTTGAATGCAGTCTGGTGAGGGTTCATTTCATAACTCTAAAAACAACCTGAGCCTCATAGTCCAAATTGTCCCTCTGTCACTGCTCATGTTTTTGGTTAGACTGCAGAATAGATTTCTTGTGGTGCTTCATTATTTTTGCTATAAAACAAAATCAAAACATTTAAAAAAAGGAGGAATAACATTTAATTTTCAGCAAAATCAAGTTCCTAAATAAAAAACAACTTAAACAGATTCCTCTTGACTCTATTTTTCCTGTGTGGAAAAGTTCAGCTTGGTGGGGGTTTTTTTTGATGAAATCCAATCTGAGGCCTTTCCTCCATCATGTTTCTGGCCTCTCTCTTACAAGAGTGTCACACTAAAATCTCCACTTTTCTTTACGGAGCCTGGTGAGGCTCAGAGGTCTTTTCATGCAGTGCTTCCTTTCACCAGGATAACAAAAGATGGCTGACAGCTTTCTGCCTCATTCACAGAACAATGAGAACCTTTCCAACGAGCTCTCCAAAGCAGGTTCCCACAGAAGAAGCTGCTGCAACAACCAAACCGAATGAAGCGGAACACGGAGGTACAAACATTGGGCATCAAACGCCGGGAAACGAGTTTACGGCTCTCAAGATCTGTGAAAAAACTGAAAGAGAGTGAAAATGTTTTTCCCACACTCAAGAAGCTGGAACAGGGACTTGATTGGTTGATTATTTCAAGAGCTATAACAAGCCTAATGAGGCAATATGACCACATTAAGATAAAATGTCCAACATTTAGGGCTGGGACTCATTGCTCCAGTTATCAAAAAATGGAGGAGAGGTGGTCCAAAAGGGAAAGTAAGTATCAACTCCAAAAGATGCAGTTCTTCTAATGTCCATTAGGGATCACCATATAATGAGCCAACCCTGCACCCGTCATGTTATCTGATGGTGAGGTCATTGAGGTTTTTCTTGACCCTGAACCAAGGGGTTCAGTGAACCTCGTTTTCATCGGCTGTCATTAGAAAAGATCCAGAAGGATCTCCAGCTCCATATATATATATATATATATATTTTAGATTTAGCCAATCAGACGGCCCCATGTGAAACTGTTGACCAATCAGTAACAATGCGTCCCTCCACGGGACTTTCTGTTCTCACTGTCTGAATTCTGAAATGAGACAAAGCTTAGGGGTGAAGTTGATCATTTTGAAGGACACTCGCTCACCTCCCCCTGTCTTCCAGCGGGGGGCATGCCATCCTCGGCCCTCTTTGTTTCCTTCAGTCCTTCATTAGATCCCAATGGATCACGGTGGTGGAGCTAGAGGTGGAGGAGCTTCTTTAGTGTCCTTCCTGATCGTTTCTTTAGAGCTCAGCAGGAAAAGTGACAAATCACCTTCTCCTCATCACCTCACCATCACCATTATCATGTGACTAACAAGACGTAAAAGGTTCACCAGCTTTGACAAAATCAAAGCCAACAGGAAGCATATCTGATTTATAGGACCTTTCAAAATAAACGCTCCCATCAGTAGGGAAATAAAAAGAAATAAAAAACCAAACTCGAGCAGGAAGAACCTTCCATGTTCTACAGAGAGGATGAAGGATGAAGGCGGGTCGTGTGTGGCGATTGGCTCCGGATCATTCTGGCACTTGCTCTTTATAAACCTTTGACCTAAAGAAGCTCGTCCAGCCTCTTTCTGGGTGTCTGAGGTTGTTCTCGTTGTTATTCCACTCAGCTGCAGCTGAATCCCCCATTTAGCCATCGAACATGGGCAACGTGGTGGCTCAAAGAAGAAGCTCAGTGTTTGCTCTGCAGATCTAATTCACTCTGATTAAATTCTAATCAGGCCTCTGTTAACCCTCCGCCGCTCTGATTATACCCTCACGTTATCACCCTGTGTCACATACAGGGATTAACCCTCCGCCGTAATCCGAGCTGCACATTAAACTCATGATTGTGTGAATATTCAGAGACCGTGTGGAGCGCTGACTTAAACAGATCTCTCAGTCACAGCCAGCGCCACGCAGTTACTGTGGGCTTACAGTCCAGACATAACCCCAGAACCATGATGCAGATCTGAGGACGTGATGGCTCACGCATTACCCATAAATCTCACTGATGATGTCACAGCCACAATAATGAGAACAGCTGACTGACATTGAACAATTTCCTAAAAATAAAAAAACTGCTGTTATTATCTGACCTCTGAATTCCAAGCTCATCCACGCCCCCTATTCCCACCTCTACACCCGCATGTACGAAAGTCAGCCATCCATCCATCCATCCACCCATCCATCCATCCATCCATTCTCTGCCGCTTATCCTTTTCAGGATCGCGGGGGCGCTGGAGCCTATCCCAGCTGTCTTAGGGCGAGAGGCAGGGTACACCCTGGACAGGTCACCAGTCTGTCGCAGGGCTAACACATAGACACAGACAACCATTCACACTCACATTCATTCCTGCCTTCACACCTATGGGCAATTTAGAGTTTCCAATTAACCTTACTCCACTACCTGCATGTCTTTGGACTGTGGGAGGAAGCCAGAGTACATCAGTAACAGCTAAACAGAAAGTTCTCTGAAGTTTTCAGGTGTCAAACTCAACATTTCATCAGGTCGCTTCCATTTTTGGTCAGCTTCATCTGAAGGCATAGGCTTCACTGGGGGGCGTGGCCACAGCATAGCACAGGACATGGTCATAATTTAGACCACCGAGAGGCACTTTAGAGTCCATTGAGACACTGATAGTGCCACTTCTTGGTGCTAAGCTAACTTAGCTGTTAAAGTTCCTGTTCAGACCTGAAATTACACCTGCACTGAGGAGCTTCAGGCTCGTCTCATTCTACCGTACAGCATGAACAGTGGATGGCTGCAGTGGAGAGATGAACAGTCTTTGTTCATCACGTGCCACATAAAACCTTCCCAAGGCCTTCAGCCCACGGGCCACAGTTTGGGAATCCACGGTATCTGAGGCCCTGGATGCAGGAGACCGAGAATATCCAGGAGTACCAGACCTGGCTTAGTGACTATCTCCTACTCTTGGAGGGCAGTCCTGCCTTCTGGGCAGTCCTGCTAACAAATCAAGGAGGTAAGTTACTGCTAAACAGTTAAATGTCCCATCAGCCAATCGCAGCACTGTTTATACAAATAGTGAAGAACTGAGTTGATAAACACTGACTCCCATGGTGCATTTCAGCAGGAACCAACTAATGAAGGAGTTCAAATTCAGTCTGAAGATGGCACTGATTTTAAATATGTTTTACTAACAGCTGCAACATATCAGTGATTTCACTGTGTTCCTCAGGATTGTGGCCAGATTTTAGAGAAAAAGCAGCAGATTTGGATAAAACATTTATTCTTCGAAATAAAAGTTCCTCACACGGTTGAATTTTTTGAAATGTGCGTCACGTTATGTCCAAAAAAAATTCCAAAACTTAAGATGCTGATGTCAGTGAAACAGGAAATGCTTCATCAATTCTTCATCTTCATACTCTTTTTATTCCGCGCCTCAAATCAGAGCAGCTGTCAGAGAACAGGAAATTGGAAGCTTGGAGCATCAGATAGCGCTCAGAGCAGGATATTAACGCCGCATACGGATAGCGAGGATAACGAGGATAACGAGGTGGAGGAGAACCCGTAACACTGTAAACCCGCCACGTTACTTCACAACTATCTCGACCCTGAACAGGAAATAAAAGTCTGCAGCTTCCAGATGATTTTACAGGGACAGGAAACAGAAACTCGCAGACAGGAAGTCGCTGGTCCTTCACAACACGCTGACTTTAACTGTGAAACCAACGCGTGCTTTATAAGTGTCCACAGGTGACATGTCACAGGGCCATTATCATCTCGCCATTTTCACTCCCGTGAATAGCGCTGCATGACAAAAGTGACATCATGTCTCTGCTGGTCAGGCACCTCTCTGTTTTTGTAATCTCACTTGTTTTACTGTGCCCACAAAAACGACACACAGTAAGCCCAAATGGACATGTCTGTGCGATGATGTCAACAGCTGATGGACTACACCCACAGGGGGTGCTATAGTAACCTCTGGCTTCAGCAGAAACATCAGGAACATCTGGCTTCACACATAACCACTCAGTTACTTTATAAAGAACAGACTGAGCATGTGCAGGAGGTGTTCCTTCACTCAGATTGCAGGAATAAAGGCATTGCTCTTAATACTTGTAAGTGTAAAGTTGATTTACCCATATACACCAGCTAAGTGTGAGTCTGTATGTGTGTGTGTTTGTGGCATGTGTGTGAGACTGTGTGTGCATGGGGGGGAGAGTGTGTGAGTCTGTGTGTGTCTGTATGTGAGTCCGTCTGTACGGTGTGGGTGTGAGACTGAGTGTGTGAGTCTGTGTCTATGTGTGTGTGTGATGCTGCAGCCGACTGACCCACTTTCCGCAGACACATCGAGCTGCTAGCTGTCGCGTGTCCGCCGCGTGCGCGCGTGCACACACACACACACATACACATACACACACCTCCCTCCTCCCCCTCCCCGGTTCCTGCGGTCGAACAAAGCCGCTGCGGCCGGAAGTGCGGCTCGTTACCTGGGTGAAGCAGAGCAGGTGGAGCGCGAGGAGCAGCGGGTGCACCATGGTGCGCGTGTCCCGGTCAGCACGCACGATCCCGGGCCTTCTTCCTCTCAGTCTGCTGCGCATCCAAACAATGGCGCCTCCTCCTCCTCCTCCCGCTGCTGCATCGGAGCGCGAGCCGCGCCGCGCGCACAGGTCTGTGTCCGCTCCGCTTCTCTGAGCGCCCACCGCCTTCACCATCAGAACCGCGGGAAGCAGCACTGGACCGGCCCACACTCAGAGACAGGCCGGGCAGCGGGGTCCATGCCGCGGCCCGCAGACGCCAGCAGGTCGGTGACGGTGTCGGTGATGGAGCTGCTGCTGCTGCTGCTGCGCGCTGACGCCCCGCCCTGCGCCCCGGAGCCGCTCCTCCTCCTCTTCATCAGCTCCCACTGAGAGGCGCTCAGTCTGAAATTACTCACGACATCCTGTCTCCAAACTTTATTTCACCGCAAACATAAAAAACACAAGGAAGAAAGCACAACCATCACGTGATGTCACATCACACATTAACATCACATCGCATCAGAACTCAGAGTAACAATAACTCACAGAAAGTAACTGTAGCTCAGGGTAAGTAACTGTAACTCAGATTAAGTAACTGTAACTCAAGAGTTACTGTAACTTAAAGTAAAGAGCCAGCATGTCTGGCTGTCTCTGTACTCAACAATAAGATTTTAGTAAAAATGATGATTCCAAAACAGATTTGTTGTTTTTTCAGATGGAGACAGAAATGAACAGCGCCTGAACATGAAGCAGTATCCACATGGAAGCCAGGCGTCTTCACACAAACCAATGTGCAAGCACAGAGACAAAAACATGTCTGCCTTTAGAAGCTGGAGAACATCTCTCACACATGGCTCCATGTCCGTTTTTAACGACCAACACTATGAGAGGTTCCAGTATAAACACAAGATCATGATGAAAAATAACTGTTACCTACCAAAGACCCAGCACAAAATACCTACTCCCCTAAGAGTTCTGTGGATGTCCACAAACTGACCACACTGTCAGGTCAAACGTGTGATACCAGCGGAGCTCCACAGCGCCCTCTCGTGTGGCAGTAACAAACAAGGTGACAACCAGCCGAGCTGGGTTAATGCTGGTCAGCGTTCTTAGAACCAGAGACAGCAAAGAGTGATGAGAAATCCAGGTTAGCCCGCTGATCGCGTGTAAGTCCTGTTCCGGCAGAGGCTGCAGACCAAGCCAAACACTCTGTTTATCACACACTGTCTGCTCTGGGATCTCTGTGACGTCATAGAGGTCAGACGTCCTTAGATGTGAGGGAAAGTAAAAAAAACAGTCCTTCCATTCAGAGCAACTGGACTTTGATCAGCTGTTTGTGTCACTGCTGTTTCCTTCTCCATGACGCTGAAGCGACGGAAAATGAATTTTATTTTGAAAGGAAGAAATTCTTTTTCCAAAAGTTGCAAACAGTCATAATGATCCTGGAACAGCAGCAGGAACTGGAAGCTTTGTCTGCTTCAGGTGAGTCTGTCTTCACGACCTGAAGACTCATCATGAGCCTGCTCCACCCCCTGCTGGTGGAAACCACGCATTACCAGACTGCTGCTTCATCTGCTGTCACCACATCCAATAAACATCCAGAAAACATGACCACTACACACGTGAGGTCTGTAGTCATGGAGTATTTCTGGGCAGATAGTGTCTCAGCACATCAGAGACTGCCTACCTCCTCCCTCGAACCCCCCCAATTTGCATCAAGAGCAAACGGCAGAAGCCATCACCCTTCACAAAATGCTGAGCCATCTGGAGACTAGGAAGAGCTAGTGAGGATTCTCTTGGTGGACCACAGCAACACCATAATCCCAGACATCCTCACCTTCAGATCCCCTGTGCCATCTGCTCCTGGATCAAAGACTTCCTACCCAACCAGCCTTAATCAGTCCGACTCAGCCCCCACCTCACCCCTCAACTGTCACTCAGCACCGCACCCCTACTGTACACCCTGTACACCAATGACTACACACAACCCACCTAACCAATGTCCATGTCAAGTATGCCAATGACACCACTGTGGTTGGGCTCATCTCTGAAGGAGATAAGACAGCATCCAGTATAAATACAGTGAAGCAGAACATCTTTAAAACAAAAAAACTCATAATGGACTTCAGGAGGCACAGACAGGCTCCTTCTCATCATAAATGGAGAAGGGTTGACTCTGTCTCCACCTTTAGGTTTCTGGGCACCCACATCTCACCTGGACCCACAACACCATTGCCCTGGTAAAGAAGGCCCAGCTGTGTCTGCACTTTCTCTGTGTTCTGAAGAAGAATAACCTGGACCAGAAGCTGCTGCTGGCCTTCTACCGCTCCTCAGTTGAGAGTGTGCCCTCCTACTGCCTGGGTGTTTGGTACCCAGGAGCCACGACTGAAAACAGGAAGGCTGCACAGAGGGTAATTAACACCACCCAAAAAATCATTGGCTGCCCTCTGCCACCCCTGGAGGCCATCGTCAGATCCTCCTGTCTCAGGTAAACCAGGGCCATCACAGGTGTCTCCTCGCTGGAGACACCTGTGATGGCTGGTTTCACCCTGCCCTCTGTTCACAGGTCCCACCCATCAGATTCACTAACAGCTTCTTCCCCTGGGGCAGGGGTCGGCAACCCGTGGCTCCGGAGCCGCATGCGGCTCTTTAGTCTTTATTTTGCGACTCCGGGTGGTTTGGGAAAATAAATTAGAAGTATTTAGCTGAAGTGCATTTTGTTTGTGTTTAGTTTTTTTTTAACTTGTAGTTCTAAATTGGAAGATTAGTGTGATTTTGAAATCTAAAACTAAAATTATATCTTATTATTTTTTTTCATCGCTCAAAATAAGCGTCACACTGGCAGAAGCCGGTGTACCCGCCGAAACGCCGTGCATTTATCGAGACTTTCAACCCCAGATAGGCCAATTATGGATCTTCGGATCCACATTATGTCGGCAGCTGTTCTCCACCGTGAACTATGTTAAAAACAAACACCGCTCCCGCCTCACAGATGACAGCTTACAGTCCTACGTAAAGATGAAAGCCCCGATTTGCAGACGCTGTGCGCCGAGGTTTGGGACCAGAAGTCTCATTGTAAACATATCACGGCAGACCCGACGATGTTTTACATGGACATGCTTTTCAGCATCTCTTTATTGACCGCTTTTCACACACGGTTGCCGTACGCATAAAGTCGGCTGTAGCTTTTCAGCTCACAGCCCGACAACACAACAGCAGAAAGAGCACAGACTTTAAGGCGGCGAGGCGCGATTGCGGGTGCCGCTCAGGTGCGTCCGACTCCCATGCAGCGGCGCTGCAGACCACGCCCCGCCACACACATTAACAAGGTAAAATAGATATTTAGGCAGAATTTTGCAAATATCTATTTTTATTTTTTTTTTGCGGCATAGTGCTTTTTTTCCAATTACTTTTTAGGTAAAAAGGGTGGCGGCTCACAACAGTTTTTGTTTGCTACATGGATCATTTTAGTTCAGCTGGGTGTCTTTCCTTTTGTTATATTTCTTTAAGAGTTCAAAATGTGTTAATTACATAAATAAAATGTAATTTTCTCTGTAGCACTTCATGGATTACATAAGCAACACACCTTAGTTGCTCTGTGGATTCTTTTAAAAAGCAGTTAAAAACTTTTCTGTTCAAACAAGCCTTTTGTTGATCTACGTATTTTATATTCTTTACATTATTTACATTTGACTTTTACATTGTGTATAATGTCTATTGATTGTATTGTTTATTTTAATATTTGTGTACAGAGCTTTGTGACTGCCTGTCTGTGAAAAGTGCTTAATAAATAAACTTTACTTACTTACTTTAGTTGTTCGCACAAAGCACAAAGGTAAAAAAAACAATATATACAGTGTTATCTTCATTTTAGATTTCAAAAAGTATTTCAGACTGTTAGCAAACACTATCCACCCACACCCCACCCACCAATATGAGGCAAGGTCTGAGTAACCCCCATCACTCAGGTCACTCACACACAGACTCTATTCAGACAAAGTTTTTTTGCACTCCTTTCTAATGTGTGCCTTTCTGTTGTTTTGTATATATTCCTCCGGTCTACTATTTATATTTTATTCCTGTAGTTACTCTGGAGCACCCATAATTTCGTTATACATGATACGTTGTACAATGATAATAAACGGCTATTCTATTCTTTTCAGACATCCAGAAAAAAAATCATATTTATTCTGACTTTATTTCCGAGATTTCTTATGTATTTTTCTGAAAATCCTACAAATGTATGATTTTGTTCTGAGATGTTTAACTATTAACTCTCACATTCATTTGATACATTTTGACTTTAATCAAAGTTTTCAATCTGAAAATTTCCACTGCTTGGTGAAAATACTGAGATTAAACCCTGTAAACATTCCTCAGAACCACCAGTTCAAAGGTTAAAGGTTAACCCGGGAGCTGGTTTCACTTTTTAAAGTCTTTTAAAAACTGTTAGAAAAAGCAAATTCACTAAAGTCCAGGAACTGAAGAAATGTGAACTTTTCGTGGTTTAAACCACTTTTTTCAGACAGTCACTGTGGAAACAAAGTTCAACTCTTCAGTCCACCTTAAAAACTCAGAAAGCCGTCCCTCTGCAGGCTGTTGAGGAATTAATGAACAGCTTCCTGTGTGTGTCACAATGTTTTATTACATGCCTTTTAGAGTGTGTATTACTGTGTTAGTGTGTGCGGCTGAGTCACACTGTTTTATTACATGTGTGTATTAAAGAGCGCGTTACTGTGTGTGCGCGCGCCTGTGGTTGGAGGCACAAAGGGCTCTCTGAAGGTTTTCCTCGGACTGAAATATTTGATTTTCTTGAAACAAATCTGGGTTGTCTTCCAGGAAGGAGGAGGTGGCAGAGGAAGAAACACAAACACTGCACACACAGTGTTTTACAGGAAACATTTGATTTAATTTCTCAGGAAAAAGATCAGTCCAACTGTATTTGTTCAGGATTTAAAGGGATAGTTTCATCACAGTAACTTATTCTGTTCGCTTCCAGCTGACAGACCAGCTCAGCATGACTCACATTTCACAATAATCCTTCTTTCTCTGATCCCAGGCCTCTGCAACAATGAGTGAAGCATGAAGCAGAGCAGGTGAGGACACTCCTGTATGCGGACGATTCAGCTCCATGAAGAAACTTCAACCTGTCACTTTACACACTTCAGAACAAACTCAGGATTTAAATCTCAAGTTCTGTCTTTAAATTTCTGCTCTTTCTGTCAGACTTCCTGCTTCAACATTTGAAATGAAGTCTCTCAGAATCCAGACTTTTATCTTCAAACATCTAATCTCAGACTGAACTTTAATCCTAAACCTTCAACGGGTTATGTCGTTGACATGTTGATGTTTATGCCACAAATTTACTCTTTTTGTTTCATATTGTAGACGTTCTACAAAGTATTCATCTAAAGATGTGTTCTCTGGATATAAAGTTTAATAACAGGATTTTAGCATCACACATCAGTTTTTATGTAAAGTTTGAAACCCCACAGACAAAAGCAATAAAGCCACATTTTAGTGTTTGGCGGCTTCATTTTGTTCTAAATTAGATTTTTCTGATTTATATACTGAAAACTCTTCAAAACTTTAACATTAGTGTAAAAATGAATATTTTTCCCTAATATCTGATTTCAGAATTCAGTCTTTTTCTTCAGAAATCTGAAATGTGTCTCTCTGCATTATGAAGAAATCTTCAGAACGTCCTCCAGGACCGCTGAATGGATGCCAGCGCTCTGCAGACTCTGCAGTAGCCTCTCCACTGTCGCTCGCTTCCCTTCAGCCCGCCTCCACTGAACCAGCCCAGCGAGCGCCGCCACCTGAGAACTGAGGCTGTGATCGAACCGGCATCGAAACAGCGCCTCTGCCGACAGACCCAGATCCAATAGTACTGACTCCCACTCGGCACCGAGCCGCAACGCCAGCTTGGACAACTCCTGATCTGAGGGAACCCGCCGTAGAACTGATTCCGGGAGCCGACAGGCGTCTACAGACAGATGGAGAGCAGGAAGGTCAAAGGAAATAATTTTGTAAAGTTTCACCTATAAAATAAATAAATTAACAAAAAAAAAAAAAATATCAATGTTTACCTTTTTCTTTTAGTATCATAATGTCATTATCATCTCAGAACTAGAGGCTCAGTTCTAATTCAGATTGTGGATTTAATCCTGACTTATTTCTATTTCACAGTTTTTGTCATTTTTATTTCAAAATTTAGATTTTAATTGACTTTGGGTTCAAATTTCTAACAATAACACGTGACGTTTCTTAAAAAAAACAAGAGTTTGTCATTCTGAAATATCACAAATTCAGACTTATTTAAAATCTGGACTAAATTTTCACATTTCAAGAAGGAAAAAAAAAGCAGACTTTGATGGACTGATTTATATTTGACCTCTTCAGGTTTATTTTATAATATCAAATTCATCTAACAGATTTCCAGTTTAAACTGTTTTAGATCTGAACATTGTTTTGGTTTGTAAACATCTTATTTTAAAATGTTATCTCTAAATGTTTGGTTTGTAATCTCAGGATTGTGACGTTTTCAGATTAACACCCTCATGAGGACAAACAGAAGTGGATGGCTGTTTGGATGGCGCAACTCTGAGCCCATTGGTGCTCTGCAGGGTGCCGTTTGTTTGTAACCTCAGCTGGTTGAGCAATTCGAACTCTCCGGGGGTTGAACAAACGGTGAAGTGCGGTTACTGTGACCTCACAGGAAAACATGATGCCAGCAGCTCATAGTATTTTTTCTGTTGTTGTTGATGCCGCCGTCCAATGGATGAAGACCAAATGGCACAGCCCCGGCACCACCGCCCGCCCACGTTAAAATACTGAGAACTGAAGTTACAGCAAAAACCAGTGACAGCAGAACAAATAAAGTTTAGTTTAGACTTAGTTTTTGTGTGGCTGTCAATATTAACATTAAGACATTTTTAACAATATAAAATGTAAGATATACAGAATTTGAAAAAGAAACATTTCCCATGTGAAGAAAATAGTTAAAGCTAAATGCGTTGTAAGTAAATGTTTCCATTTAAAGCTCTTGTTGACTCTTTGTAGATTTGAAAGATCTTCCTTTAAAATCAAACGATGTGATGTTTAGGCTCCGACAGCCTCCATGCCGCTTCTTCGGCTAAGCATGGAGCAACGTTTACAAATGTTGCTAAGAAACAGAGTCTACTGATCACCAATGAGCGGCCGACAAAATGACATCACATCCATGTCAGCTTGTGTTCAGTATGTTAAAGAACATGGATGATATACTGAACATACAACAGAGCAACATGCTAAGTTGAAGTCTATGCATGATGCAGTACCTTTTGGTTAGTGCCAGCGAGTGTCGGGCATGGTCAGTAAACAGGAAATTGTTTGTTGTTCTGTATGTTGCTGGTTGGGTTTTAAAATCTGTGATTATGTATCTGCCAGTCAGAGAGGAAGGGGGAATTTAAAGTGTCCAATCATGTTATTGACCGTGAGTTGTTTCCACCTGTCAGGTAACGAGCTAACATTACCATGGTGATGATATTCTTTGTAATTCATTGTAACCAACTGACAAACTGTCTGAGGTGGGCGTGGCTCTCCTCTCACCGAATGACTTTTAATATCCAAACTTGTTTGCTGCTTCTTTAAGAAGCGGCTCTGCAGGTGTGAGAGGGCCCCTCTGCTGCCGCTGATCAGACCGACCCCACACCAGATAACTAGTGATGACCAAATTCTGACCGTCTGAGGGGCAGTTAGACGCCTCAGATGCCTACAGATCAAAAATAGAACATGTGCTGGCATCCGTCTGTCCGTCTGATCACTTCATTAATCACTGAAAGGGCTTAATTTTGTCCAAAACACAGTTTACCATCAGCTCTGACAATTATGGAGCATTAAATCCACAAACGTTGGGTTAGGCGGATAACTGTCGATCGCATTATAGTATTAATAAATGACTGCTGTTGCTTTTTACTCAGCATCTGATGGGAGCTGCAGATTATTTGTTTCATTAACTTTAAACTGAAGGCATCCACAGTCCCGAGATGAAGATGTGCTTCGGGCTAGACTGAAGCTACTGAGAAGAAGAGGAGAATCTTCCTCTCAGGCTTTAATCAAAGTCAGGAGGGTCGTTAAGACTAATGCTCTGTGTTCAGACTTCCAGCTCACAGGATGACTTCAGCCTACAGGAAGTCCTGTACGATTCATTTGGATTCATTTTATAAATAAAAATCCACATTTTCAGATTAAAGTAAAAAAACAAACAAACAAACAAAACCCACACATTTAAAATTCCAACATTGTGTGTCTGAAGTTTACAATTTCTGGATTAAAAGTGATAAAGTTGTGAATTTATGAATCCAAGTCATGAAATTAGTGTAAACTCTACAAATCCAAGATTTGGATTTGAGGATTGAGCCAACAGACAGAAAGTTACATTTAACAATAAAGGTGTGAGTCTTTACATTTTAAAGTTCAGATTAGGACAGAGATGACAGGATTAGACGGTCAGGATTCCACATCGATACTTTGTCAGCACGACGCGGGACTTTCCTGGAAAAAAAAATTAAAATCACGGAATCCAAGAACGGCTGCAGCGGGAAAATTCTGGGAAACTAAACTCAGATAAAAATAAAACGAGAGGATTCTGAGAGGCTGAAAACCCTCCACTCAGAGGAGGAGGAAGAAGAGGAGGAGGAGGAGGAAGAGCTTGTTTTCCTGCCCAGGGCTCCCTCGTCCACCTCCTCCTTTTATTGCCTCCCTCTTGGTTTCCAGGAACCTGATAGCAGCCTCCCAGCCGGATGTTTGGGATCCCGTTCACATGACGCTGATTCTGCATAATCCTAAACCTCCTCGGAGCAGACCAGTCTGCTCCCATTTTTCTAAGTGGAGAATTTGTTCTGCCGAACACTTCGACTCCTCTGATTTTAATAACTGTTAAATAGTGTATCATATTTGAAACATACATTTTTTTGTGAGTTTTTGAGACTTCTACATCATCAGTGGGATTTTCCCCCTAAAAATAAATGGCACTATCCATTTTTAAGCAATTTTTTTTAAAAAAAGAAAAAGCCAAATGCAACAAATGCAATACAAATTAAAAGTCATGTATAAAAATTAAAATGTAATGGATGGATAGATGGTTCAATAAACTGTCCATTTTCAAAAATTTTAATTTTCTGGGAATTATTTCATGGTTCAGTCCTAAAATCAGACAATATTTCCATGAGGTTTGGTTGAATTAAATGTGACCCAGTCACCCCGGTCAGAGTCTTTGATGTAATCCAGGTTACAGAGGTCCAAGTGAAGTGGTCTTACACTTGGACCTGGTCACACTGAATGTAGTCTCCATCCGGTTGTTCAGTGATGACGTGACGAATCCTACTTCCGGGCCTAAAGTAGTCTGCCTTTAATATGGCTTTTGTGTTGTTAACATGTTTAATGTTTTGTATTTTCTTCCATTTAATCTCAAAAAGCTCATAAAACAGTCAGTGATCACTGTTGACCTCCCTCGGCTTTTATTACCGCTAATCATTTATTTAAGCTCAGTTTTTAAAACCTTACGATGTAACTACAGCACAGCCCATGCAGCAGTATATGAATGACTAACCTCGTATTGTGGATGGATTATCTCAGTTGTTCTCCTGGCTGAAGTTTAGTCCTTTTACAGCATCCTGCCATGCGATTACATTTGTTCCTGACCACCGAGAACACTCACGTTAACTTTTATCGAGTGGAAAAAAAGTTAGTTTGTTTATATTATGCTAACATAGCTGTGTCGCTAGCGGTCACGTAGCACATCATTATATACCAGCTAGCCAAACTTCAGTAACCCTACAAACGTCACTGCTGTTTAGTTTTCTGTCTTCATTTATGTTGGAAGTGATAGCAGAGCTGTACGTTTGAATTTGTTTCCAAAACCCCGCAGCCAGGACATGCTATATTGTATTTAGATAGAAGCTAGCGAGCTAACTTCCTGCTAACTTCTAACGCCGTTAAATGTCATAAATTCCATTTTCATGGATGCCTGGATGTTAAACTCAATTGTTACACCTGGTAGAGCAGAACACTGATCATTTTATTAAAGATGAAAGACTTTAGACAGTTTTTCAACTCTCAGTAATGCCACAGTGATCGTTTGATATATGGACCTGCAGCGGAGTTTAGGCCCAGACACGGCTAGTGACGTCAGACTGAACAACCGGATGGAGAAACATCAGTGACCTCTGACCCTCGTCTGATCCTAAAACAAAGGCCAACACGTAACCTCTGCCACGTGTTTCTGCCAACAAGACTTCTGGGTTTATGCAGTGACGTATGATTCCACCGCACCCTGATTGGTCTTACCTGTGGGTCCGGGTTCAGGTGGGGTCTGGAGCTCCTGCAGCAGTAGGTCCCGGACCCAGCTGAAGTCCTGCAGGGACAGCAGGAAGGACTGGAAGGCCCGGGGCCCGCGGCTTGGCAAGAGGTCCAGGAGCCTGAGGGTCTTCTGTCTCTCCGTGGACCGGGACTCGATGTCCTCCACCTGCGCGTCCGTTAAAATCTCCTCCTGGTACAGAAACGGAACGATGGTGTCGCTGACCAGTAGCTGGCCGGACAGCTCCAGCCGGTGTTTTCGGAGGACGGCTCTGTGCGCCGGGTCCATTTCACCGAAACCCGACTAATTAGCTCACATAAATAAGCAGTTCCACATCATTAAACTAGTCATTTGTGTCAGCTCACCGCCCGTACAACTACCTTTCAACTGCTCTGTGTTTTTGTGCTCGGGTGGAAACAAGCAGGCGGAACGAAAGTCTTTGCTAATCATGTAGCTTTCACATTTTTCATGCCAATACAATCGCATTTGCTTAGATTGGTGGTTAATTATGGGAACTATTTGCGTGGAAGGATTCGTTAATCATCGATCTTAAACTCGGCATGCGTTTCTACCCCAGATAAAATCAACTTTGAGGGAAAACAGATGTTATGCAGATTGCTTCTGATAAGATGATTTCTGGTGACGTAAATGTACGCCGAAGTTCGGTGAGAAGCCTCGCAGAGCGTTCCACTTTACTGATTAATATTCATAATTAATAAATCCACGAAGAAACCTCAAAAATAAAGTATTCAATTAGGTTCAGCGTACCAGAGCGTCGAGCAACGTTAGCTAACACACAGCATGAGCTAAAACCAAGGGTAATTTTATAGATACAAGATAAATAAAGAATAAATAAAGTTTATAAAATATCTGCCGAATTCATTAAAAAGCCACAATCTGACCAAAGAAGTTAATATATTTATTCTATCAGATACTTACATTTAGGAATTCAACATAAAATTCCCAAACTGAAAGATTTTCCATGGAGTTTACAAAACCTCGTGTCACACTGTCCTTTATTACGAGCTTTTATTTTCAGAAGATCAATTTACAGTTAACTGAATCTGTTTTTGACATTGTTACTGATAATATGTGATTCATATGTTTATTTGTGCTTTCATTTCTGTTTTTCTGACTGAAGGATAAACTTCGTACAGCCAGCCAACATGAAAAAACATGTTGTGTTTTTTAAAATATATTTGGCAGTGATGGGGATTTAAACTGAAATTAAAAACCTTTTTCACACTTCAGAGTTTTGTGTCTATTTTTCTATTTTTCACGTTTAATGACATCACTGAGATTTTTTTTTTTTTTACTGATTTAATTTCCAGTCAGACATGAGGTTCTATTGATAAATCTGCAAATATGTATGTAATATGTTTTTAAATTAATCCTGTTTCTGGATTTAATGTCCTTCCAAAAATGAACCCTCTATGATCTGTTGAAATAAATTTTGCAAAACACAGCGTGGTGTGTTTAAAGACTTCTAAAAAGAAATATCAATAAGAAAAATCAAAAAGGAAAAACATCAATAATTTATACATAGCCACAAAATAAAACACGGTACACTGAGACAAATTCATAAAGCTGACTACTGTACAATGTCTCATTTGCACATTTAAAAATGTGGGGGAAAAAGAATCTCAATTTTTACATCTTTAATTTAAAGGACCAGGAAGTTTCATCTGTTTTAATCATGAACTTTTGTAATTTCTACAAATCTAGAAAATGGATGGAATAACTTGCAGCAGTTCTTGCTAAATGAACTTCAACAACAATTATGACTGTTCTGGCTTCCATAAAGAATAGGCCTTCATAAACTAACCCAGAGAAACAAAATTTAACAGAGCTTTTATTAGCATCATTTGTTTCTTTGTATTATACTTTTTTAAAAGTCTCATTGTTAATGAAGATATTCAGCTTTTTCCTCTCAATAAATGATAAAAAAAAACATTTATTACACACACACCTGTCCTGTTTCGTCCTGTGGATGTGAATCAATAACAGCATGAAATATAAGCAGCAGTGAGACGTTATTGATGAGGCACCATATAAAATTTATTGATCTCCTGGTGGGAGCTGATCAGTTCATCTTTTACATGCTTCAGAAACACAGACATGATCAATAAATACTTTATCAAATCACAGGGGCTGCGATATGTACAGGAACGCGCACACGCTTCGCCTGCTTGGCACATCCATGTTTAATTCAGCTGCTCTTTGTCATCTTCATCATGGAACTGGTCAGATATCAAGGCTGAAGCACAATCAAACACCCTGATTGGCCCTCCTTATACACACACACACACACACACACACGACACACCCTGTTTACCTGATCAGCTACATAACCACACAGCTCTGCCCCTTCTCCTGTAGAACAGGAAGAACAACCCCAACATGGCCGATGCTGAGCTGTGATTGGATGTTTGAAGATGATTTTAAAGAAAGGTGACAGAACGTGAGCATGCAGCGTCGACGCCCCGTCCTCGATCAGGGACAACTGGGTAAAAACGTAACCCTTTAAAACTGTAAATTTCTGACAGTCACTTGTGTAACCCCCATTTCTATGGTAACAAACAGGTTGGATTCATGACTAAATTATTTTTTTTATTAAATTGCATGCTTGCTTGCATGCCTGTTGGATTAATGAGACAACCACAAGATTCCGCAGGCCCCCCCAAAAACATGCAATTTTTGAATGAAGTTTGGTTAAAGCATTAACCATCAACACTGGTGGGTGTATATGAATCCTAAACGCAAAAGCTTTTTAATAGGGCTTGATCAGGGTTGTTAAACATTGTCCAGTCAGTCATAAAGATGTAAAATGAATTTGAATTTCTGAGGTTTGGTCAAGGTCGGTGTGACTGAACATGTTTGTGAAGCGTGGTGGTTCAGCGGGTTTGTTTTCCACGAGGCGACAGCGCATGGAAGCATGATGGCTGGAGACATAATTGAGACTAAGACTGTTTAATCCAAATCACACCCGCTTGCACCACATTCCTGGGGATTTTTCTTTTACACTGGGGCTAAAACAAGAACTTTTTGTAAGCAGGAAAAACCCCGATGAATATGACGACAACAACAACAAAGATGGTGCTGAAATTACCGGACTATCACAACATTTCTAAGAGGCATAAAGCTAACTACTAACACCAGCAGGATGTATTTTGATTTTTGAATTGAGTTTGGCTGAATTGTAGTTAAAGGTTCCTTCCTGAGTAAGGGCTGGAAATTAGAGATTTGGTGTCAGTGAGACTTCCTGGTAAAATAAAATAAAGATATAAACATTTTTTTAACCAGGTCTTTGTGTCTGTGCTGAATTTAGGAGACCGTGATACTGGTCCTAAAAATGTGGGACTTTTAAATCGAGTTGGGTTGGAAGGTCTTCACACAGCCTGAAGCTGGTTCATTGCTGCAGACTGAGGTTATTTGATGAACTGAGCTTTGAAAGTGTGACTTTCCGTCTCCTTACTACGGCATTAACAGGTCCTGCACCTTTGCAGCTCTGAGCCAATCACAGAGTAAGAAAACTGAGTATTTACTACATGCAGGTACAAAGTCTGAGGGGGACATCAGCTTGTTTTCATTCAGAACGTCAACGAGGACACCTCGACTCTCCACCTCACCAGCGTTCACTGTCACAGGCTGTCCATCGGCCAATCACAGGGCTCTGTTTACTTGTGTTTACAGGTGGGACTGACAGGCTTTGACTGGTGGAGAACAATGGAAAATTATTCTGTTTCCTGGCTTTTGTTTTCCTTCTGTTAATTATTTCCATAGAAATCCTCACAGAAACTTAAATCATGAAGAGGCCAAATAATCAAACAAAAGATCAATTAGAAAATCACTGGAACTGCTGACTGGTTTTAGAATATTTTCAGGTTCAGGCTTCTTCAAACTGTTGAATTGTTCTTGTATATATTTTTTTACTGATCAAACAATAACTTAATGGGAACAATTACTAACTTGATCAATAATAAATATTTAAAAATGTGAAAAAAAGGTTAATCAATAATGGATTAATATTCATGTTTCAACACTTAAATTTCTGTGACCAAGTTGAAAGAGGTCACATATGGAGGTACAACATCGCCAAAACTGTGCACAAAACCATTTAAAAAAAAAAAAAAAAAAAAAAAACCCCACACAAAATAATGAAGTTATGAGATGGGACATTTTGTCTCATTTTATATTAATACCTCCATTTATTTAATTTACGTTTTCTTCAATTTTTGAATTTATTTAAAAATATTTTAAATAAAAATAATCATTTATATTTTAGTTTTGTTTCTGTTCTTTTTTGCCTTTGTATTTCCCTCCATATTTTCAAAGCTTATTTACTTTACCTTTTATTTTAAAATCTTACAAATAAAAAAACAAAAACACATTATATAATAACTATAAAGTTAATATTTGTTTTTACTTATTTTGTTAAGTCATTTCAGTCCTCGTCTTTTAAAAGCATACTGTCTTCTGATTGGCCAGCTTCTCGACACCCACTGTTTACTTTAAATTTGAAATAAAGTGAAAAGCTAGTAACCCATGAAGCCAAGCCCCCACAATTTGCTGTGTTTACTTTCTTCTCACACCAGACTCCATTTAAAAAAAAAAAAAAAAAAAAAAAAAAGCCATTTTAAGTAGGCCTGCTACAATTGAAGTTGACTGTGACGCATCATATAGTAAAACCACATGAATGTGTTTTTATAACGACAATACACTACAGGAAGCTACGGGGGCAGTAATGTTGCTATCATCTGGCAAGACTGGACTCACTACTAATGAAGAAGCACATCGTGTAAACAGCAAAAGTGGATGACAGAAGTAAATTGAAAGGGAGATTTAAAAAAAAAAAAAAAAAAAAAAAAAGAGTGCAAGTATTTTACAGAAATTAAACAGTTAAACCAGACTGTGCAAAACGGAGCTTTCCTTCCACGACAGCAGTGCACAAGCATTTAAAACGCTGCCACCCTGGAGCTGTTACATCAGCTCTGATGAGTCCATTATTGAGAGTTAAGTCAGTGCGTCACATTGATACCTTGTTCATGTTTGTACAGTAATGTTTATGTTTACCGGTCAGAAACTTCTCAGGATGATGAAGCATTTAAGTTTCGCTAGCCAATGAGTGAAAACCGATAGCAAACCAGTAAAACCTCTGAAAAGAGGCTGGTGCACCTCTCAAATCGCTGAAGTCATGACAGAAAGCATCTTCAGCATGTTTATCAGCAATTGTGAACATCATCTTAAAGACAAGAGCGAGCCTTACTCCATGAATAATCTTCAAACTGGTTATTTTGAACCTGAAAAAAAAAAAAATTTTAAATTTAATTTAAAGCTTTGAGCTTATGGAAAAAATTTGTTATATTTTTTCCCACTCTTGTTTAAAGTAGCACTTTAATTTATATTACTTAATATTTTATTCACTTCACTTTTATTCCGACTGTCCTAATAGTAATGTTAAAGATACATTTGATTATTTTCAAATTCACGTGCTTCCTGGGTAATTATTTAAATTTGCTGTTGAATGAGACAACAGGATGACATTCACAGGTGGGCAGACCTGAGAAGGTGAGGTCCTGGAGCCTAGAACAGGTTTGCCCACAGAGACAAGAGTTACTGAACTAATCGTTGACCAATTTAAGAAAAATTGGCAGATTAGTCAACTACCAATCTTTAATTGCAGCCCTAATTTTAAGGGAATATTTTCCAAACCTGTTTTTTTTAATCTACAGGGTCATCTGTGATTCATCTGCAGACACACCTGAGAGCTAAAAGAATAATTTTTTTTATTGTTTTCATGAAAGTAAATATAATACTGTTTTTATTTAAAACCCCCCCCCAAAACAAAACTAAACATTTTGGGGCAGCCCAATAGTGCCACATTTGCCCCTCTGCATCACTCAAAGTGTTGACAAGCAAAATTAATAACAAAGCTTGTTTAAAGAAAAAAAGAAAAAAAAAAGAAAAAAAAAACAATAGTATTTGTGTTGTGGTATGACGTTTCATAGAACCGTGGTAACATCAGTGACTCTTGAACCACCGTAAACATTAACACCTTAAGATGCCATGAGGGGGGCTTACTTCAGATTTATCTGGTCCACTTTAAAATCAGCATACGGATTCAGGTGAAAAGTTTTTAAAAGTGATGATCTGATAGAGGTGGGGGGACAACGAGGTGTCAAGTCATCACAGAGCAGAGAGGTAGCTGTGGTCAGGAGGGGTCATGCGTTTCCATCAGACCTTTCCCCTCTGACTCTGCCGTCATTGGCCGCAGACTCACAGAGCGCATCGACAATGCAGCTTATTGCGTGACCCTGTAGAGCAGCACACAATGAGATTGGTCAGCGGTAAGATGACATCAGTCCTTACACATTGTAGGCGTAATCCGTCAGGTAGTCCTTTAGTCTGTTGGGCAGTGGCAAATCCTGAACCTGCCGTGTCCTTTGGTTGATGGCGATGCGACAGAGGTGCTGCAGGGACGGCGTGGAGGTGTACACAGGTTTGGTAAGTAGCAGCTGCACCGTGCCATTAGGCGGTACTGGAGAAACCTGAGAGTTTGATGCCGCCGCCTTGTCTCTGCTCCTGGACAGCTGGACGTAGTACTCGACCAGGTGGACCACGCTGTCAAACTGCTTCAGCTTGGGCTTCACCAGGACCACCGAGTCCAGCTTGAACTTGCCGTGGTTGAAAACTATACGCAGGTTGGTTGGACCTGCTGATGTCATGGCGGAGATGGTGAACAGGTAATCCCTCTGAGAGCTGTCCCGCAGCAGGAAGGTGCCCTCGGCGGTGTCCTGCAGGATCTCTTTGGCTTCATTAGCCGTCAGACTGCCCCAGTACCAACCTGACAACAAGCAAGAAAATGAAAAGCAGACATCAGTCTAAATGTGATACGTTTTCATTCTAGACTAAGAGCAGATCTCTATGATTCACACTTAAAGGGCTTTTTTTTTTTTTTTTTTTTTTTTAAATCATCTAATACTGGGCCCGCTCAGCTCATCTCTCTGAAACCAGTTGTTTTAACCCGTCTCATCAAAAGCTTTCTTCTGATTGGACAACTTTTGGAAGCCTGCTGAGGGGGCAGCACCCAGTGACTGAGCTGTCTGTATGTGTCAGTATTTGGAGATACTTAATGGGAACTTAAGAGGTTAAAACCACAAAGTGGCACAAACTAAACAACCAATCAGGATGGCTGCAAAAGAGCGGCTCCCGTTTGTTTCACAGTAAAATGTTTTTGTGAATAGAGTCTGGTGGAGAGTAATGGCTTCACCTAGACCCACACCGATTCTTTCAGATGTGTGAAACAGCATATACACAGTGCACACCTTTCACTGTTGGCCTGTCTGTCACTGAAGGTGCACTGCAGCGCGAACTGCCCAAACCAGCCAAGGAGACCTTTAGAGGTGCTCAGAAAATTAAATCAATCAGCTGATTTGTGGCTGTTGGGTCCCTGATGACTCGCTGCAACGTCTCTGCAGCTGTTAACCATCATGCTTTAAAGAAAGATGTGCGGTGTTCGTGCCCTCCTAACTCTGCCAAAAAACACAAGAGGACGGAAACTCCAGCTGCTGGACTCTGGTTTCCAGCTGTTCTCCTCTGGATGAGGACTGGAGGTGGAAATCTTTCCTACCCGTGTTTCTGAGCTCCTTCATGGCAGCGGCAACGCGGCTCTCGTCAGATTCCACAGCTCCGGTGTTGTTGTCGGCTCGTCTGTCACCCTCGATGGTTTCCGTGGACTCGGAGGACTGGCAGGTCATTGGACAAGTCCAACCTTCAGGCCCACAACTGAGACATGTACAAGGTCTGCAGGGCACGACTGCTCACACCACGGTGTCAAAGTCCTGGAAGTTCAGGAGAAAGACCAGTGAAGATGAAGAATCTGACAGGAGGCTTGCACACCAGACTCCACTCAGTGATGATTTAAGACAAAGCTGATCAAAAAATACTTTAGAGCCTGAATGAAGTCTGAAAACATTTTTAACCAGAAACTCAACAACAGAAAGTTTTATTTCTCAACATTTCAGTGTTTAAGTTCTAGTGAGACAGTAAATAAAGGAGCTTTATCTTTAAGACGATATTACTTATAAAGACAGATCAGACACAGGCAGATTTATGTCTCAATAAATAATCAGCTAACTTTAAGACACGAGACTGACTCATGAGCTAAAAATAATAAATACATTCAGGACTAAAACAAACAGGTCTACCATCTCTCTCGTACCAAACTCCAGTTTAAAAAAAAAAAAAAGAAAAAAAAAAAAAGTGTAGATTTAAGACAAAACTGATTAAAACAGTTTAAACAGTTGGGTGTCAGATTTGTAGTTCCCCCCCCCCCCCCCGGAGGCTGAATGTTTTTGGACAAAACTTGGCATTTGAACTCAGCAGAGGATTGTTTTTGGGTGCAAACTGAGAGAAATTAGTAAAAAAAATAAAAAAATATCATTTAGTCAAAATCAGATTCTTTTCCTGGCTCTACATCATTATTTAAACATTTAAGTTCATATGAGACAGTAAGAAAGGAATTTCAACTTTAAACCTTAACCACAAACACATCAGCTAAAAACAAAAAAAAAAACACAACACACAAGACAAAACGAAGAAACCTTCAGGACAAAAATGCCAAAAGACTGACGATGTAAAACAAAAAGTGTACATAGTGTCCATCAAAGAGTATTGTTTATTTCTTCGTTACTGGAAAGTTTTCAATGGCTTTAACTGAGCAGTCTTTTCTCTCTTACCAAACTCCAGTCAAGAAAGTCCAGATTTATGACCACTGGTTAAAACTGTTTTGGTGTGGCAAATAGTTTTAACCAGAAGTCACCATAGTTATCATTAAAGTGTTTTAAAGACTGGGGAGAAAAAAAAAGCAATAATAAAAACTAAGTTAAAACATTTTAGATGAGCACTCTGACAAAACCCCTTTAATGCTTTTATATTTGAGTAAACAGCGGAAATCATTCAGATGAGAAATGTGTTGAAGGGCTCTGTGTTACTCGCGTCCTCTGTTAGTTAACTGTGTTATCTCAAATTCCTGCGCGCTTACGTAACTCACCTCTGCAAAAACAAACCTCCAAATGTTTTTCAGAGACCAGCTCCTTTATTCTCTGCAGCAGGTAAAGTGGCAGTTTTAAATTAATTCAGGTGGAAGGTGAAGTCTTATTAACTAAACTAACAGAGTAAAGAGACACCTTAAAAACTTCCTTGTCTGTCCATCTTGAAACAAATGCTGTTTTGACTGCTTTGTGGTTAAACAAAGTATATGTGAATGTTTCAGCACATAACAGCAGACTGAAGTTAGATTAATTCATTTTTCCACCTTTAAAAGCAGTCAGGTGAGGTGTTCCTTGTTTAAAGGAGACTTTAGAAGACAAGCCACATGTTTACACTCCAGGCAGCCTTAAAGCAGCTGAATTTCGTGGAAGATCACCATGTTTCCCCCCGTGGAATAACCCGCTTAGTATTCAGGCCAGCAGGGCAAACACAAGAAGAAACTGAATAAATACAGGCTGCTTGTTCCTGTGTGCACAAATCAGTACTGCACTCTGATGTCTTGTTGTTTACAGCAGTGGCTTCCGTGAAGAATGAGAATTACCAGAATTTTAACTGAATTTGGAAAAACTGGGCTATTTGGAAAAAGCAAACTAAGCGTACAGTTTAAAAGCCTGCTGTGAGGTTTTTTCTGACTGCAGAGGACAAAGGACGCAGAAATCACTGTTTTTAAAAGCGACTGTGAACTCAGTGACCTCGTAACAAATCAAATTTGTCGATTTTACAATAGAATTTGGTAAAAACAAATAACACCACAAAAAAAACAAACAAAAAAAACCCCACGATTAATTCTGCATGTAGAACTTGAAAACAAAACGACACCAGTGTAATATTTAGTGTAACTGAGGAACAGACTGTCAGGAAATAAAAAATATTTCTTTTTTGTTGTTTTTACGCCAAGGTCATGAAGAAATATTACAGTGGCTTCGAGTTTAAATTGTATTTGGCGAAACAGCAGTGAGTAATGCAAAATGAATTTATTTAATTACAATTAAAATTGAACGCTGGTGTAACTTTGTGCACGGAATAGAAAGGAGAGCTGTGTAAAGCAGGACGCATAAGTCTGCTTTATTTAATCCAAATCTACACAGCTGTGGGCACGAAGTTAAATTAATTTGGAAGAATTTTGAGTCGATTTGACATAACATGAACAATTCTCCAAGTATGATTGTAAAAAAGTGCCCTTCCTAAAGCAAAACCTGAATAGGGAGTTCGTTTGTGTGTGCCGAATTTAAGAGTGGGCTGTAAAAATACCGGGAAAATTAGATTATTTCGTTTAAATCAGATGCGAACACCACGGTCACCGAGAAGCTTTAAAATTATTCTAAATGTGAACGCCGTTCGACAGGCAGTGGAAGGGCTCCCATTATTCTGGGTGAAATAATCGAATTTGGGAGCAGAGGTCAGTGCAGAAGCCTCTGTGCAGTCTGGAGCGTATTACTTGTCCATGGGGTGCGTGTTTACCCACCTGGGTTGAGTTTTGGTGACATGTTGGTGATAAAAACAAGCACACGCACCTGACTGCTTTACGTCCTGCTAGCTGCTATCTAGCTAAAAGCCACGGCGGGCTCAACAGCACTGCCGCCGGTGTGTCCTCCCCGGGGAGCCCGACATGTCCACATGAACACTTCTAGTACAAATCCCGGGAAAAGCTCCGCTGCTGGAGCTGCTTCTTCGTTATTTTCTTGTCTTTCCCGAGTTTCAAATGGCGGGTTACAGCGCAGACACACGGAGGTCCCTGCCGCCTCTCTGACACCCAGTCCCACCCGGGGACCAACCGCGCACCGGCAGCTACTGGAGAGGCCGCAAGGCACCGATGGGGGTCCCAATCCAGCCGCCGAACGTCCGTCAGAAAGCTGGACACAACCGAGTCCAGCAGCTGCCTAAGAACCGATATCACCATAAACACAAAGGCAGCATTTCCAGGAACTTTCCAGGAACACGGTCACGTGGTGCCACCCGGGGACAATTTAAGGTGGACTGACGCATGCGGCTGTTGGTCCTCCTATCTCTGTAAGAACCCACCTGGAGTCACTCACACGCACACTCTCTCTTTCTCTCTCTAATTAAACTCAAACCAGGTGTTAATGCCCACACAGAAAACAAAGTGAAGATCACCCATGTTGCAGTGCTGCATCCCTTAGTCTCCACTAGTGCCCCCTACATGTCACTCAGAGTAACACAGTTTAATAAATGATAAGAGTTACCAAACCCGACATCCTCATTTTGAAGCTTACCTCCCTTTACCTACTATATGGCGTTATTTTTATTTCCAGAAGCGAAACAGGTGCTAATGCTAACTAACTTGGTAATCAGTCTGTATCCGCAGATTGTATGAGCCACACGTGAAGTAAGGCAAGCTTTAAGCCTCAGTACAATTAAAACAGTGAGATATAAACATGCTGTAAGCATGTTTATTTCTGCTGTAATTTTGATCACTTTAACATGGGACTGACTCACTGCTGGCGCCCCTGCTGGACGTCAAAGGAACTGCAGGCTTTAGTTCTTCAGCGTCGCACATACGAAGTACCTTCACCGCACAATAGTTTCCCGCTGAGTTGACTGTAGCCCCTGGCAGGTTCAGTTGAAGTTTGACATCGGTGAGGTATGACGTCTATATCTCAGACTGACAGGTACAAAACTTGTCGTAGTACAAGCAGACCGCTGCAGCAAGTTCAACACAAAAGTTTGGCTGTTCGCTCAACCAGCACTCGCCACTTCCTGTGTGATCAGCCTTTAGAGCAGGAGTCTCGAACTCCGGTGTCCTGCAGATTTTAGATCTTATCCTGGGTCAACACACCTGAATCAAATGATTAGTTCATTACCAGGCCTCTGGAGAACTTCAAGACATGTTGAGGAGGTAATTTAGCCATTTAAATCAGCTGTGTTGGATCAAGGACACATCTAAAGCCTGCAGGACACCGGCCCTCGAGGCCTGGAGTTCGAGACCCCTGCTTTAGAGGTTGATTGGCTGGGCAGCCAGATTAAGAAATGGAAGAACTATACTTTTTTTTTTTTGTAACTAAGATCTTTTTAAAGCAGAAACAGGAAGACAGAAATCCATTAAGCAGATTAAGACAAGTTCAGCCTTCCCAGGAGGAATTTCAAAGTGGGAAACTTCACAGAGACAGAGTAGATATCTGTTAGTGAGAGTGATGTGAACACGATTGCCTTCTCTTCTCTGTTGGCCAGGCTGATATTTTTAAATAGGACTCTTTCCCCCCAAGATTTGGCCACTGGATAAGAGAAGTCATGGGTCATGTTCATCTAGAAAATATCAGCTACACCATAACAGGATCTATTGGAAAATCCTGTGCTACCCGGTGGCATTCATATCCTTTGCTGAAAGCATGGCGGCTGGCATTATTAAAACATACTGTGATGTTATTATTGACCTATGCGACATAATTATCTTTAAAAAAAAAAAAATATTACTGAGAAACCATGTTGATGATTCCTAACTATATTTATATGCTTAATAATCTGGTATTGTATTTTTTTCGTTTATATACTCTGTATTGTGTTTTTTTCTCAAAACAAAATATAATAAAGACTTTGTTTAAAAACAAAAAATGTTTCTCGGGTTCTATTTGCTGTTTTTGCTGGTTTCTGCTTCCACCTGCTGGTCCTTTGCAGCACTGCAGTCACACAGACGTCTTCAGATCACATTCAGCAGCTTTTCTGCTTTAGTCTGCATTCAGGAGAAACTGTGAACATGATTTTCACACTGCTCATCCTCCAGCCATTTACATAACAATATCTAATATGACTAGAAATCGGCTCCAGACAACCTCAAATACATTGCCCCTGTTTATTTAATCAGAGTACTGGACCCTTCCTTACCATTTTTGTCTTTTATTTTTCTGAAAATTGGAACAAATTTGACTTTTCATCTGCTTCCATTTGAAGTAGCTGTAACCTGAGTCTCTGATAATGGGCCTGTATTTGTCTTTCTGTCTGAAACAAGCTGTTTCACTCCTCCCCCAGGAGGACAACTTTTGTACTGGTTGGCTACCCCTCACAATCAGAAGGTTTGAACAGCAGGTGGGCGGACTTCTGTCTGACACGATCATAACAGAATACACCCTCTGCATGACATTATATAGCAAGAGTTTATGAAAATGAGATCTGAGAGCAGTCTATTGTACCAACACAGGAAAGAGGAAAAGCACGGCAGATCGCCCTCCATCATGAAAATGAGATGAGGAATGGAGATTTCACAGATAAACTTTTATTATGCCTGCACAGTGTTGCAATACAGAAGGTTAACATATCAAACACTTAAACTTTGCTTCACTCATACATATAAAATCACTATAAAATGTCACTCTAATATCTGCTGCTGTTTTTCCAACATTCACAAAGGAAACTCCACTGCACTTCCTTCCTGTGGTAAAAAAAAAAAAATCCATTATCACCTGCTTCTCTCAACAGTAAGACCATTTTCTGTCAAAGAAAATCAAAGGAGAGAAAAATGCTGCAGAATAAATAAAAACAGAAAAGTTTGTTAATCTCACAGCACAGCTCATCTTGATCATTCCACATCCCACAGCTGGGCCCACACCACATGAGCAATTGGGACAAACCCTGACATACAGAGACCTGCCGAGTGCATCTGATTCAACCTGGAGGGAAGATAGTCTCTCGCTCACCTGAAACTGAATCCTGAGGAAAGGGAGACCTGCTGAGGCTAACTAAACACCATCTTTCACTCAGAGATTTATTCCAACTATGTGACACTAATATCTTTGAAAGACATTTAACTCATCCATGAGAAAACATGAATGCTTTTAGGGATCTGTAGTTATCAAGCTAACTTCGGGTTTAACTCTGTCTTTTCAGGGTTATGAAGGTGGTATGTCACCATGGTAACTGATGCTACAGATCAAAGCTGCTCCAGGTTATGTTGCAGATAAGAGATCACCATCTACTGACCAATCAGATTTTTGGATGATAGTCACCACGGCTGGAGTGCAGACAGTCCGAGGGTCAGAAGTGTTAGTGTTTATTGGATGAGCATCAGTAAGAAATAAGGATTCTTAGAGAAAGTTTATCGTTTCCGGTTTTTACAGATGGAGATAAGAAACAAGGGACTCTGAAGCACTTTTTTCCTCACTGAAGATAAAACTGTTTCTTCTGTTTAAGCTAAGTTGTCTGAATTGTTTGGTTTGTGGGAGCAAAAGAGCAACTTGCGGCTTGAATTTTTCACTAAATATGAGATTGTGTTTGTGAATTAATGCACATACTGTACACAATATGAGATGTGATGAAAAATTTCAGGGAACTGGACACACACAAAAAAGATGGAAATGTATGCAGTCTCCCCTTCATGGTGACCTTCTCAGACACCTCTGGACCTCTTTGAGTGCTGCATATCTTCAGAAATACTAACAGAAAACCTGTCATCAAGAAAATAAACTAGTCCAGATATTGCAGATCACATTTAAATCCAGTCTTAATGTTTGCATCCTGCACGTTTGTTTTTAGCTGCTATGAACCAGATGTTTACACCTGCATAGTTATCCACATGTTGGCAGGAAACAAATCTTCTCAAATAAAGGACGCATGAAAACAGGTCAAATTCTGAGGCGTGTGGGCTGTTGTCAGTTTGAACTCTTTAAATTCTCTTTTCTTGAAGTTAAATGGGACGATGTTTAAAAGAGCAACTGACAGAAGAAAAGCCTCGACGAACAACCTGTGGTTACTGAAGCTGTGCTCTGATGTTCGTATTTAGCAGAAAACAGTAAGTGAAAAATCGTCAGTGCATTGCAGATGTTGAAGAGGCTGGAGACAGTGAAGAGTTCAGTTTTAAGGGACGGTGACATGGAACGGACTGCCAGGGACGTTCTCATCTCCCCACTTCACAATGAGGATGTAGCTGCCCTGCTCTTTAACAGTATACGTGACATTGTACATCCTGTTGCCCATGTGTTTGACGTACACTTCCTCGCAGGGTGTCTTCGGCCCGTGGACACCGACCATCAACATGTTTGTGCCTGCGAGGAAAAAAACAGAAATATGGAGAGTGGTGAAGAAAAATCTCAGATTTGACTTTCACAAAAGACAGGAGGGACGAAATGGTCACCTGCTTTACTGCAGTCGACTGTGAAGGTGTTCTTCTGACCAATGAAGGCCTTCGAAAGGCCAGCGCCTCTGGAGATGACTTTACTGGCATCTGAGGAAAATTTAGGCAAAGAGGCAAAGGGGCTGCCCATTGCTACCGACTTGCTGACGGTCTCCACGAGAACAGACGACGTCTCATGCAAACTGTGGCCACCTGACAGACGAGGTCCTGGAAGAAGAACAGTTAGAGTCAGCTTTCTCCAACAGTATGTGGACATCCCTTCAGGTTTACAGGTCATGGAAAAGGATTCATTTAGTCAGTATCACCAGCTATGTAGAGCTTGGTGTCCTACAAGTGCATAAAAAACAGTTGGTTCCAAACAGGAAGCTTTATTTAGAACTGCATGTGCTCTTCATCTCTGGAGGGATCAGAGGAAAGTGATGAATCATGCTTTATTTCCAGGAATCACTATGCCTGAAGGCAGCATACAGACTGTGTATACAACAAGACCGAATCACTTTCATCCTCATTTCCAAGGAAACCCCAGGAAACTCTATACCTGTGAGTATCAGGACAACTCACGGACTGACCTCAGTAAAAGGTCAGTGGTCATTGACCCACCTGATACTTTGGCCTTGAAGGGGCTGCCTACAATGTGCTGGGGTCCTCCATACTTGATGGAGATCAGGTAGCTTCCAGGAGCCATAGGTGTGTAGGAGACCTTATACCCCTCAGGAGACTCCTGACAGTCCATCTTAACCTTTGATGGGCCATCAATTGTCACGGACAGTGCTCCTGAGCCGGCGTTACAAGTATTGACAATAAACTCTGATGCCACGCCTAAACGAAGTGAGAACGCTCATTAAAACCCACCTTCATCAAATGACTTCAAAGTTAAAGACTTTGTTTTTCGTGTATACCTGTGGTTCCTCCCTCGAGACCTGGTCCAAATGCAGACACCATTCCTGGATCTCCGACCTGACCCGGTTCTCCTACTCGGATCTTGAAGGGACTGCCGGGCACATGGCTGCCGTTAAAACGAACATCTATAGAATGAACTCCATTCTCCTTTGGGATGAACCTGATAGCATGCTGATCTGTAGAAACAGGAAATCATTGATTTATAATCAGTTCTATAAGCACTATAAATTCAGACTTTGAGGAGGAGGTTTCTTATACCAATGACTCCATAATCCTGTATTTAATATGAAGATTAAATACAAGAAAGATTTAAACTGCCAAACACTCTGTGAAAAATTACAAATTAAAATTAAATTAAATAGTTAAGCGGTAAATAACAGTATTTACAGCAAATAAGTGATGTGACCCTGAAAAAATAAAAGGTTGTGGACCCAGACTTGAACCTTGTGGAACTCCACATATAATTTTGACTTTTGCCTGGGTTAGGAAATAGTGGTGGATCCATGTTTGGTTTTTATTGTCCTCAAAAGTCCTAAAGATCACTTCACTAACAGCTATAATGGGGTCTTACCACTGTCCAGCTCAGTGATGTAACACTCTTCTGTGGCTCCTGATGGCGTGTGGATCTTGGCATCAATCAGCCCTCTTGCTCCATTGAGCTGCACTGCAAAGGAGGCCTCCTGACCCACCTTCAGACCCATCTCCTGGTAAAGAAAAGGGATTCAGTGCTTTGGATCATGGAGGTTTAAAGTGTTCAGCAGACAGTTTTCAGTTATTTTAAACAAACTGAATATGCTTCCTCAGTACTGCAGATACTCCTTTAAGTGTTTTCAATATTTACAAGATTTCTTTGGTGGTCTGATTAATAAACTTTGTAGTGCCCATTTTTATATTTATGCCTATGTTTTAAAGATTTGGGTTTAACTATATATTGTTTAATCAAAACTATTTATATATATTTTTTTAAATTTTTTAAATAGAAATTTGTCAGTTTAGTTTTATTTCTGTCTCTTTTTTGTGAGATCCTCCATAGCCCTTTTTCCTGTTAATGTTACCAGCATAATTTGTTTTTATTTCACAATTTAACATATTGTGATTTTGTGTTTTTTTCCTACTTGTATACATGTTTGTTATATCTCAAGAGTAAATGTGTTGCATACAAAGAAAGAGGACAGCGATTAAATATACAGAGATAAATATACACAGCTATGAACACAGAAATACAATCCTCAACACAGCACAGTTATTGAGACTAAAAATAAATCTATTCACAGAAAATATAATTGTCAGAGGGATTGCATTTCTGTGAGCTCAGGTGGTAGATTTAGATCTTTCCTCACCTGCAGGCTGGTGATGGTGAGGCGGCGAGCGTCGTCTGACAGTGAGGCGATGGGGACGGTAAAGGGGGAGTCTGGGATATGTTCATCATTGAATTTAATGGAGACCTCATAATCACCTGAACAAAAGAAATATATTATTGTTGAACAGAAATCCTCATCAGGGATCCATTCTAGGACCATCATCATCATCACTTTCTCCTTTAACACTTTAACGATCACAACAATTTGCAGATCCAATGATAAAAAAATATTTTTATAACAAGGAACTTTTAAAAAATTTATACCGTCATATTTTTAAGTTCTAACTTTATTTCTGTGAATCTGCAAGTTTGTTTTTCAAAAGTTGCCCATTTACCATGAGTTCTAACTTTAATCTCTGTTTTTTTTTTTAAATATCATCTCAGAGGCAGAGCATGCTTACACTTTTACAATTACAATAATTATACTGTGACATGGATGGATTTGAACTAAAATGGTCCTGGCAGAATTTCTGGAATAATAAAATTCAAGTGGTGATTCCAGGCTTGTGCCTTTTGTCGCTATGCAGGTAGCAACCTAGTGGAATATAAGTTTAGTCTTTGTAAGCAGATCAAACCCTTTACCATGAGATACAGAATCCGAATGATGTTTATTGTCAAGTTTTTACACAAATAAGGAATTTGTCTTGCTGTTATGGTGAAAAGAGTGATACAATTAATCCGAGTATTAAAAGCAAAACAAATAAATAAACAGCGCAATAATCTGTCAAAGAGTATTAAAACTGTCAGAGAGTATTAAAAGTATTAAAATTAAAATTATAACATCACACAGAAATATGTTAGGCTTCTTTTCATTGGCTGGAATAAATCTCAGAGGCTTAAGCCAAATATCTCTTGAGACTTACCAGGTTCCTGCACTACGTAGGTGACTCCACAGGATCCGTCTTTCCTGTCTTCAAATGTTATCTCAGCCTTGCTGGGTCCTTCTACAGCAATTGAGAGACCTCCAGCACCAGCCTCTCTGGTCCAGATACTGAACTCCGCTGCAAAACAACACAAACTGTGAGAGCTGCAGTTCCTATGGTAGCCACTAGAGGGCCTTTTTTTTTTTTTTTTAAAGAAAATTTAGAAAATTGAACAGAAGTAGCAGACATATTGTCAGTGAAACAAAATTAGGAGCATTGGTGTTTCAAGAGTTCATTTGACACATCACAGATGGATGTTTTAGTGTTTCCTGTGACCAAACCTTGCTGACATGTAGGAGCATGTCATCATGCTTCTTCATCCAAAGATTCAAATGAAATCAAAGTTCTTACAGAAGAAGCAAAAAGAAACTGGTTCATAAGGACAGAAGAAGAGATAAGGAACAAATGTAAATTCTACAGCCCACCTGGGATTCCTGCCACTCCGCGGTCCAGTCCAGTGCCTCCTGCTCTGACCTTGTGGGCCCCTCCCTCTCCCAGGGGCCCCACAGTGAACTGGAAGGGGCTCCCAGGGACGTGCTGGCCCCGGTATTTGACGTTGACAGTGTGAGGTCCCATCTCCTGAGGGATGAAGCGGACGCTGTAGGTGCTGTCCTCTCCTTTAATGATCTCTGCGTCCTCTGTCTTTCCTCCAGGACTCGTCACTTGAGCCGTCATCTCCTGGTTAGCTGCCTCACCTGACAGGATTAGGAGGATGTTACTGAGGATCAGATGATTCACCCAGCAGATGTTTCATAGTTAGTTTTTACATAGCATGCACCAAAAAATCTCATGTCATGCATTGGTTA
Source organism: Oreochromis niloticus (assembly GCF_001858045.2). Taxonomy (NCBI): domain Eukaryota; kingdom Metazoa; phylum Chordata; class Actinopteri; order Cichliformes; family Cichlidae; genus Oreochromis; species Oreochromis niloticus. The sequence goes on along the minus strand of NC_031981.2, from coordinate 22,763,002 downwards.
ACATGTCACTGATTTAGATTTTGTAGGTTTTTGGTCTATGGCATGTTTATTTTGTAATTTCAGTAGCTAAAATTAGGTTTGGTGCTCCTCAGGAATCAATCCCAGGCCCTCTTTTCTTTTTTCAATTGTTTGTTCAATTTGAACAAATCATCTCATTCAATAGTAACATTTAAGTGAAAATACATTTTATGAAGAATTTGATAATAAATAGTGATGATAAATACTTGAACTGCAATATTTTAATAATTTTACAAGTTTAAAATGTTTCCTTGAGAGTGTGTATTTCTACTAATATTCTTAATGGATGTTTGTCTTTGTCTTTCTGCTTTAAGATAGTCTTAAAGATGAACAGAAATCAGTTCTTCCACGTCTCAGTCAGCAAAAGAACCATTAACTTATAAGAAAACCTGCTTTTCCTCAAAAGTCCACGAGAGGCTCCAACAGTACAAACATGGCCCAGAAGTCCCTGAACTGGACTTCTGGACTGTATTTGTACTGTTGGAGCCTTTTTAAATTATTTTATCTGACCAATGATATGACTGCTGAACCTGTAAGCAGCTCCCTCCTTTTACTGCAACCATGAACCCAACACATTTCTTTATTGGTATATCTGAGATTAGGCACAGTGCCCACATCAGGCCAGACTCTGAATTACAATACTACCTTAATCCAGACATTTTGACAGCAGAGTGCAGACAAAGGGAAGTGAGAGAGCTGGAAGAATCAGAGCAGGTTAGAGGGTTAGCATGGGAGGCCATTACAGCACAACACTCTGTTAAATCAGCCACTCTCACTTACTGGAAACACACACACACACACACACACACACACCGTTCTGCAGCGGCTGTCGGCTGCCAGTCGGCATCCCGCCGAAGCCGCTAAGACTCTCTCGCCCTAGAAAATCTCCGAATACGTCTCTAAAGGGATCTCCTCCGACCTGCGTGCTCTCCTCCACCCGCACCTCCCTCTTGGTCTCTCCGGCTCGGGTTTTGCTGATCTCTGTCCGCTCGGTCCGGGTGTAGGTGTGGCTGCTGCGGGTGAATGTCCGGGTCAAACGCTCCTGAGCTGAAACCATCTGAAACCAGTTTCCTGCGACCCAGAGGAGAAGCAGGAAGGAGAAGGAGGAGGAAATAGTGGACAAAGACGAGGAGGTGAAGAGAAGGAAGCAGGGAGGACAGGAGCCGACAGGAGGAGGATGAGGAGGAGGCAGATATCACAGCTCACCTGGTATTTTGAGGTTGAGGTCACACGTGCTGCCCACGGTGGCAATGGAGGGTGCCTGACGTTTCCGGGTGATGCTCTCTTTCATCCGACCTTCACCAAACACCTTCACCGTGAACGGACTTCCTGTTCACACAAACATCACAACACACAACAACAAACTCTGAGATCCTCATGCTTTCTCCAGAGCATCAGATCAACAACTAGATCATCGGATCTGAACTGATGATCTATCTAATTCTTTATGGTAGTTTCAACCAAGAACTACTTCAGGCATCTGCATTTATGTTTTATACCATCTGCAGTGGTATGTTCTCTTTCTGCAAACTAATTTGCCTCAAATCAAACTTAATAATTTTTCGTACCTGGCACATGCTGGTCGGCGAACTTGATGTTGATGATGTAGTTTCCTGGTTCTGTGGGACAGTAGGTGACTTTACATGTCCCGTCCTCCACGTCCTCACAGTTGATGTCCACCTTACTGGGACCCTCGATGGACAGACCCAGACCTCCATAACCTGCCACAAACACAGACATCGAGGGTTAGAATCTGAACTCCTGAGCTTCAGCGCTCTGATTGTGTGGATGAGGGCTGAATCCTCGCCTGCATTCCTCGTGTCCACAATGAACTCGGCCACCTCGAACGTGTGTCCCTCCACCAGCCCCTGACCGTAAACCTTCACCTTGCTGGCATCTCCAATCTCCGACTGACCCACCATGATCTTAAACGGACTATTGGTCACATGCTTCCCGTTCTTCTTCACGCTGACCACGTGTTCACCAACTTCCTTTGGTGTGAAGGATATTCCTGCAGGAAAGAGAGATGTCATCAGAAACGTGGAGTCTCTTGTACAGCTGTCCGAATTTTTTTTACTGCAGAAAATCATACACCCGTGTAGGAACTGGAATCGAGATCTGAGTAGTTCAGTTCCTTTGAATCGTCTGCCTACCTATCTATCCCACTTATCGGTTTTTGCACTCACGCTACAATCTGCTGATTTCAGTTTTTGTGTCAGAGGAGGAAAATAGTCGGGCAGTCTCCAGCATGGATGTGGACATTACTTTTATTTTTATTTCACAAAAGGACAAAAACGCGATGGTAAAGTGCAAACTGCATCCAGGATAGACACAACTGCATTATATGCTGATAACACAAATTTACCTCTTTGCTAACATCTGCACAGACAGCATGCCAACACTAAGCTAGTATACAACCCAGAAACATGTAAAAACTGAGTGTTTGCTGACTGTGGCGATATTCTGATCCCTACACCTGTGTCACCTCCAAAAACATGAACCAAAGTCTCAGATCTCGCCTACTTCAGACTTTCAGGACCTGAAGGTTTTGCCTTTCAAGTCCTAATAAAGACATTATTATTATTTAGGGACAATAAGGTAATTTTATCACCGATCGATCAGTGATGGAGAGCTACCTTTGTTGACTGGGTAATAATTTTAAGAATGTAGTATTTAGAAAACCAAATATTTGATGAAATCTGGATAATAATAAAGATTCTATGTTGTTTGGTTTTGGTCCACTTTTTGCCAAAGGATGACTGAGAAGCAGTGAAGAATAGAAACGGACCGATATGTCTGTTGGGCAGCCTCTTCAGCAGGCAGGGCTCCTCGTTTCCTGACGGAGCTCTGATCGTCGCGGTCAGGCTGCTCAGGTCTGTCTCCATAATCTTTAAGGAAACATCTGTTGCCGTGCCAACGTTAAGCTGGGATGTTCTCATAGAGTCGTCACCTGGAGATCAAATGTGAGAAGACAAAGTAATAGTGAAAACCAGCTTAAGCTAAACCTTTCTCACAGTGCAGCTTTTCATGCAGGTTAGAGCACCCACAGACAAGCCAGCACTGACACAAATGAAACAATGTGCAATGACATAAACAAACTAAAACAACAAACTAAACTGGCATTAATTTAAAAAAAGAAATAAAGCTAATGATTGGGCATGTGATGGACGTACTGTGGGTAACAGGTGTTGCTTACTAAGCAGCACCTGCTTAGTAAGCAGCAGGCTTAGTAAGCATTGCCATCACCAGTGTGATGGTGATGGCAATGTAGCTTGCCATCACCAGTGTGTGAATGTGTGTGTGAATGGGTGGATGACTGGTTGTGTAAAGCGCTTTGGGGTCCTTAGGGACTAGAAAAGCGCTATACAAATACAGACCATTTACCATTTACTACCGTGACTAATTTGAAAAAACTACACCGAAAAGTGGAGCATAATGAAAAGGAGCTCGGGAAATTTAAAAGGTGAGGGGGTGTCTCGGCAGGGGAATGTGCTCTCCAAATGCAGACGAAATCAACATTCACAGCTCGATGCCAGCCCACATGAGGCCAGGGTTTGGACCAACTAAGCAGAAAATCTTTACTCTTTTGATTATGATGGTGATGATAAGCTTTTATGTCTGACATATAAAACAAAAACCATATACATACATACACATATACACTGATACCTGCATACACACAATAAGTACGCAAAAAACAATACAATAAATAAAGAAAATCTCAGTGACATGAAATAAACCCCTTAATCATCAAGTCCAAAATGGAGCAGGAAGAAGTATGTACATGCTGATTAATCCCTACCACATGCTCAGCACTCTACTGATTCATGATATTCATCATTACCCCCACTTTGCCTCAGCACTTGTATACACGTAACACACAAAAAAGAAAAAAGACAGGAAAAATCTACGTGTAAATATAAATAAAATGATAGATATGATTCATATATAGATACTTTTCTATACCTTGATAGCCAAGACTTGGAGGAACAATTAAATAAAAACCTAGACAGGTTAACAATTAGCCAGTGAAGGTCAAGAGGTTAAACAATGTAATTAGGAAATATTTTAATGACAAGGAAGGATGATTACAAGAAGTTAGAGAACCAAAAGAAGAACACATGCCACGTCATGGTGTGACAAACCAAAGAGAAACTTTCCAGAATATTTTAAAGGTGTTAAAGTTAAAGTGAAACCTTATACAGGAGTAAATGACTGATGAATACTGAAAATAAAAATGTTGGATAATTAATTTTCTGAATTTAGCTGAAGAAAAATCTGATCATTTATATCTGCTTTGATTGGAAAGGATTTTGTATATTTGGTGTTCCGCAGGAAGATAGAGCAGAGTGTTATCTGCGTACAGAGTTAGAAATCAACTAAAGGCAATCCACATGTGACCAAGTACACAGTTAATATCTATCTTTTTCTGCACATGCTTCATAATTAATGTGTTTTGAAGGTACTGAAAGGCATTGATTGTGGGGATATTCAAGCTATGCATGTTAGTTTTCCTAAAATAAGATTTTCTACATTTTTGAAGGTAGTTCTGAAAAATTACACATTCAAATTCAAATTAGATCTTTTGTTAAAATCATCTGAAAAATGTACATCCTCATCCGTGCTGCATCTGCTTTTCGATGAACAATCATGTAAAAAGTGTTGTTTAAAACTGAGCTGTGTGGATAAAAGCCCGACTTTCCTGAGCAGAGAGAGAATTTTTTACCGGTAATCTTGGCGGTAAAGGGGCTGCCAGGGATGTGTTTGTCATCAAACTTGACGATGATGTTGTAGTCTCCAGGTGCCGTGGGCAGGTAGGACACTGTGCACGTCCCGTCCTTGTTGTCTTTACAGCTGATCTCAGCTTTGGATGGACCTTCAACCGCCAGAGACAAACCTCCTGTAGAGAGAGTGGGAACGCTTACTGCCTTTCTTATCTTCAGTTTCACATGTCGTCTTCTTCTTTTGATTAAATACACATTTCACATTTCAGGTAAAAGATACAGCCATAAACACAGTCTATGTGCCCGAGAAGAACTGGGCTCTTATATCTACGAGTGTACATATGAGGGATACCTTCTCCAGCATCTTTTGTAACTATAGTGAAAGTGGCTGGTCGGTTCATGGTGCCGTGGCTCAGGCCGGGACCGTATGCTGTCACATGACCACTGTTAATAGCATCAACATAGAACTGGAGTGGACTTCCTGTCACAGAGAGAATGATTTTCACATTAAAGGTTGAAAGTATGTTTGCTGATAACACTGCCGAAGACGAAAGAATGTGAGCCTCAGAAACAGAACAGATATTCACTGAGGAGGGATCACCTGGGATGTGGTTGCCATCGTATTTGATGTCCATCTCATGGAGGCCTCGTTCAGTTGGCGAGTACTTCACAGTAACTGTCCCGTCCTTGTTGTCGGTGATGTTAGGTTGGGCTGTTCGGCCGGAAGGCATGCGGACTTCACCTGGAGGATAAAACATGCACAAGTTCAGTTATTCTGACTAATTTCATGTTTAGACTGAAACCATTCTAATCATAATAACCAAAAGGTTAAAATTCATTAGAGTTTTTTAATTAGATTAAAAAACTATGTAAGCTATCAACCTCTAGTAATGCTTCAAGTGCATCCTTTGATGCAAAGTCACCTGGTTAGAAATGATATGTCAAAGCTAAGAAACAGCATTTACTGGGGTGCCAACTGAGCATGAGCTGGCGACCATGTGCAGCATGGCCACACAGAAGACAGCAGATTCGAGTCTGACCCGCTTTCCTGTCTGCCTACACTGTCTCTGTCCAATAACGGCTAAAATGCCCAAAAACTAAACTAAACTAAACTAAATTAACACGAACGCAGCTGCTGCATAAACACTGTCATTAGAAATAAAGACGTCCTACCTGTGATCTCTCCTTTCTGCACCGTAAAGGGAATGACCAGACTGAAGGGACGCAGCATCGGCTCCAGCCCGTCCACAGGGCTGATGGGATCATCGGTGGCCTGAACCAGAGCAAGAGGGGAGGGGCGTTAGTGGCACCATACTAGGAACTCTGGGATTTCATCCAGAGAGAGGGGAGAGGCAGAGGAAGCACAGCAGGGCTGCAGAGAGGCTGACAGAGACATCTGACTGGTCCAGTTTAGGTAACACTGGTTTAAGAGTGGTGAAAGGAAGGGAGCTTCTAACGATCAGATCTGAACTGGAACAAATGACTGCTGCACAGTCTCTGAGAAAATATAAGAAATATTAAGCTATATAAGCATTTTGATATAAAGAAGCAAAATGAATTAGAGACAACAGCTCTGAAAACTATAACGAAACCATAAAGCAGCTCAAAAAATGATAATTAAATACATTTAATGAAAAATAGAACAAAGTAATAAAACAAAATTTAAAAATTAAAATAATGTGATACTAAAAAATAATATGAAAAACTTATAAAAGTATAAAAATAAAATTATAATTTTAAGAAAATACACAATTCTCTGAAATAATACAAAACAGATCAAATCTGTCTTGAAACTATTTCTCTAAAATCATCACATTGTCAGAACATCTGGATCAGCTGCTCTCCAGATGTTGAAGAAAAGTTGACACGCTGAATTGTCTCTGATATCAGCCAGTCAGAGGGTACAAATCAGAGGGTAGTGTTAATAAGAGTAGCCCCCAGCTGCCCTCCCAGCAGGAGATGATGATCATGCAGATTAGACATGCAGCCTCATGCTGAGCCAGAGATCAATCAATAAGTGAATGTGGGTCGGTATCGACTGTGGGACAGGAAACGCTGCAGTGATGGAGGGCAAAGCGAGGAACAGATGACGGTTTTTATGAAGAGGAGACGCAGCGGCAGATAAACAGCAGGTGTGGAGGTAATGCTGATACCCATTGAGGGGAGAAGGCCGCATAGGGAGAGTAGGGCTGCTGTAACTGAAGCTTGTCACATGGTTCCTCTATTATTGGGATGGTATCACTTGCCTGACGAGGAACAAGGTGCAGCCATTACAAATACAAGCAAACCAGAAACAAACACACCGAAAAACGCAGCAATTTTCCACAGTTTCAGGAAATAAATCTGAAACATTATTAAAATATGGAATAATACAACAAATAAACAAAAATAAAAGAAATAGTCAAAGTAAAATTCAGGATAAAATAGACTGCAACTCAAAATCAAATCAAAAAGGAGACATAAAACATATACATACATAAGATACAAAAAAATACAAAAACAGCCACAAAAATAAAAAACAAAAAAGAAGAACAAAATAATAAATAATAATACATTTATTTTCCTTAAACTGGAGATTTCTCCATTGTGTCAATGCTATCAAGAATTTATGGTTTCACAGTTTTATTCAAGGAGTTTGTTTTGTTTGGGGGTCAACTAACTGATTTAAATTTTTGTTTTTTCATAGTGACAACTAATATTCATGACAAAAATCCCAAGATCAGTTGTAAAAGACATACAGAGTGTTAAATAAATGAGTCATTAGCTAATCGATTTCCAGTGGCTCCAAATCTGATAGATTCAGATGGATGGATTGAAACCCAACTGTCCAAAATAAACTCAAGCTAACTCAGCTAAAATAAATCAAACTATCCCAAAACCAACCCCAACAAACACCAAACTGCCCAAAACCAGTTCAAACCATCCCAAATCAAACCTAACTATTTAACCCTAAACAAAAACCAGACCAAAGCCAAACCAAACTCATGCCAACAAACCCCAAACAAAACCACTCTGAACCCCCCCGAAAAATCCTAACCAAACCGAAACTAAACCCCAACCTAAACTATCCCAAACCCAACCCCATAAAACCAACAATAACAGGCCAGAACCAGTCAAAGCAAAACAAAGCTAACCTACCCACCTAACCCCAACTCAGTCCCAAACTGAAATCAGCCAAGCCCAAATCATGGTGTTTTCAGGGTGGCGACTCACCACGACATGGAAGGGGCTGTTGGGAATGTGTTCCCCTCCGAAGCGGATGGTGATGACGTACTTCCCTGGCTCTGGAGCCGTGTAATAAATATCGAACGTCCCATCTGCGTTCTCCACTACATCCACATCCAGCTCCGCTCCGTCCGGCGTTGACACCTTACAGGTGACTTTACCTTTCCCTGCAGCCTTTGCATCCACGGTGATGACAGTTTCCTCTCCGATCTGGATGGTTGGTCCAATTCCTGAACCTGACAAGACGTTTGTGGAACCAACAGAGTCAAAGCAGTGATTTCAGAAGTGATTAATGTTAATGAAAGAAAGCATACAGTAATACCAGAGAGGTTAAATGTTTAGAATGATGCTGAGTTGTTTACAGGAAGCTTTAAGAGTGATCATGAGCACTGATTATATGAAAAAGGTTCTGATAACTGTGGTGTACCCAGCCTCAGAGTGAGTGCTGCTCAACGAGCTGTTAGAGTGTGGGTTCTTAATCTCTGTTGTGTTTATTATCAATGTGTTTATTGCACAATAGAAACCCTTAAATGAAACAATAAATTAAAGTTTTTGTCATTTATTTCAGTTTGCACTGAATGTGTTTGATTTTATTTGGGTGGGTTTAAAGTGCAAAACATACTTATAATAAATCTTGGATTTCCTTCTGTTTTCCAGATAGACTGACTGGACAAATACAGTGACAGTAATTGTGGGTAGTTACACATATATCAAATATAGATGACAGAAAATATGAGTGCAGAAATGCCACAGATAGTTTTGGTCTCATCTGGAGGCCACAGAGTTTATCCAGTGACCTCCAAGCATTTTTAATTCTCCACCCTACCCACCAAAACATCTTTAAGTAGCTTCAAGTTGCACTGACAGATGTCCAATTCCCAGCGTGTACTGGGATTTATTTTAGCCATTGCTTAGCGAATGATATTTCCCATCACTCATTCAGAAATCTCAGAGAAACTCCCAGCCCATCTTCCGGCCTCTGAGAACAGAAATCACTGCATATTTAGCTTCTTATTTTATTCAGTTCCTTCCATATATAACAGCTTCCAGCTAATTTTATATTGTTATTATTAATAATAATAACTTCTGAGGTGACCTTAATTACTAGGAATGGTATCTTTATACCTTTTAAAGCAAACTACCCCAAAAAAATCAGCTGGTTTCCAGTCACAATTCAGAATCAAATTTTGAGAAAACATTAAACTCAATGAATAAGTGTCCATTGTAAACGTCTAGCGTTCAGTATATATGTGTAGCTGCTGGTTGGTTAGATAAGCAGCTGTTTTTTTATGCAAAACTGAAACGCTGCTTATCTGTTGGCATTCAGTGAGTCTAAGAAAGTTGAGGCCACTCACCGAGTCCGTGTCCTCCGATTGACACTGTAGGAAAACAACAACAATCAGCGACGCTGCTAAGCTTCCAAGCGATAAAGTTTAATTCAGCGCTGATGGGTGGAGCCTAACCTGTGACCAGACACTTGCTGGCGTCTCCGGTGGGCAGGGCGTGGATCCGGTAAGGTGAGTACGGGATCTCATCTCCTCCGTATTTGATGGTGATGGTGTAGCGCCCCGTCATGTCCGGCACGTAGGACACTGTGTACGTCCCATCTCTGTTGTCTCGAATGGTCGCCTTCTTGGGTTTTCCCTCTGGATCCTGGAAGTGTACAGACAAGAAGTTAGTCACGTTTGGGGTGCAGAAAACATAAATAGGTCCCACTGCCCATCACTGGTCTCCTACCATCTGCCATCGATAGTAAGAAAAGAGAAAAGTAATATAAAGTCAAATTAATTTTATTTTTTGGAGAGCAGAGATCTTCTTGGTCAACAGACCAAGTGGACACAAACAAACTGAACTGCAGGGTGGAAGCAACACTGAAGCTCCAAACCTGCAGTTCCTCTGATGTCCAGCAGAGGCTCCAGCAGTGAATCAGTCCCCACAGACTCCCATGTTAAAACCTTACATTAGAAATAAACATCTTTACAGCCTGATACAGAAACTGTTTTGGTCTCTATTGATAATTTCCAACTTTTTTTGATGGTATTGATTTTTAGGAATCTTTGTGATGCACTAATGCAATCAATGGATTGTTTAGTCAGAGACATTCACACCAGTAGCCTGCTGCAGGTCATTCTGTAGGGCTCTGGCACTGCTCATCCTGCCCCTGCTCTTGTACAAAGTAGAATATACTTCTCATTGCAGTAATGGTAATACCCGGTTTCTGTATCTTGCACAGAAGAAGAGGACAGAATAGATTTTCTGGATAAATAAATATGTTAGGGATCAAACAACTAACGTGAAATTCAGACTTCTGGATCTAAAACTTTTCACAGTGTCAGCGATGAGCAGTTTGATGTAAAAACAGGCGCAAAAAAAAAAAAAAAAAAAAATCTGGTTTAACCTCCCTGTGCAGCAGCGCCCCCTGGTGTGTGGAAGCAGGTATCTACAGCTTATATCCATGTGAAAAACTAAAGTGTGTATCAGAAACATTAACAGCTACAGCATTATGAACACTATCGTAGACCTGATGGCCGCTGATGGTTTGAGAGCAGTGGGCTTGTCACGTCCACAAGTGTTCTCACAGGATCTAACTATTCACTGCAGCAGTGACAGGTCAGACAGGTGGATGGATGGATCATTGAATGGAAGCAGGTTTACCAAAAACTCTGGTTAGTTAAGAACTCAAAATCAAATATATCTGTTAACACGTTAAACAAACTGAATGGAGTCAGTGCACATGCAGACCACAGAGGGGTGGAAGCCAAGCAAAGTGCTGCCAATAAAAATTTGCTTCTAACGTTTGTTTGAATCTGTTGTTGATTTGATGAACATTCAAAGCGATATTCCAAGTATTTGGACTCTAACACAGAAAACTATGAGCTTCATTTAAAAGGCTTTAACTAAGATATTGCATTTATTATCATCCATGAAACTGATAATCAGTTTCATGGATGTTATTAGCGTCACAGGATCTACACAGGGAATATTCACACTTTAGATCTTATGCAGAACATAAGAGCAGTGAAAACAGCCAAAGGCTACACGATGAGGAGGCAGCCAGCGGGGGAGAACAGGTGGGGTGGGGGTGGACATGAGACAGGTGAAGGGGGAGGGAGGTGAAGGGAGAGAGTGCAGGGCTTACAGAGCCTCTCCTAAGAATACTGAAGGGGATGGTTTTCTTTACTATGTGAGTCTCCCACACCCTCCTGCCCCAGTCTTCCACAAACAATGAAGCCTCGCGACTGCAGCCGTCCGGACCCTGCAGTGACAGCAACAAGCCCGCCGGTCTGCGTTTGAATCGGGGTGAGTCAGAAACAGGTCACAGAAGAGCAACAAGACACGACAGACACCTCCCTGCCAAACACTGACCGTGCAGCACCATGATGATTTCAGGACAGGAAGCAGAGACTCACCAGAATCTGGACGGTGAGCAGTCCTTCTCCAGCATCTCTGGCATCAATGGTGAACTCCACTGGCAGGCTGGCTGGAACCCCGGATGCATTCAGTCCGGGACCGCTGGCTCGAACTTTGCTAGCATCATGAGCCGGTAATGTCTTGATTTTAAAAGGACTGAAGAGACAGAAAGGTTAAATCTGAACCCGAAGGACCAGAAATTTCTTGTACACGCTTCTCTTCAATACTAACCTCCGGGGCACTTCCTGGTCGGCATACTTCACGCACACTGTATATGGGCCATCGTTTGCAGGAGTATAGTTGACCGTGTGAGTGCCATCACCATTATCTGTGATGTTGAGGGGCTCAGCTACACCTGAAGACAAACCAGAGCACAGGGCAAGGCCACGATGAGGTTATATCAGCTGATTAAACCTAATTGGAGAATTTCATGTCAATACTACTAAAGAAAGATTTAACTCCAGCTTGATAATGAGTTGGTCTGACTGGAAATCCTACGGGTATAAGGTAAGGTAGGTACAGCCTTTCTGGAACAGCTTTTCTGGTTACCAATGGCCTGGGCTAATGTTATGAGGTTAATAAGTCTTTGTAATCTTACCTGTTGGTCCATATAGCTGAACTGCCAGGGGAGCCACCCCTGCCTTGCTGCTGTCTACAGTAAAAGTCTGAGGAACATGAGCCCGGACTCCACTTCCAAGGCCAGGACCTGAACACCTCACCATACTGGGATCAACCAGCTCTCGCACTGGGACCCGGAACGGGCTCCCTGAAAGACAAGTGACGTAATAGACGCTCTTGATTGCAGATTTCTTTACCTTAGAAAAGCGCAGAGTCAGTTATTTCCAAACCATACCCTACAGGGTTAAGTGACCTTCACCTGGGATCGGTAAGCCTCCAAAGGTGATATTGACATCATATTCTCCAGGCGTGAAGGGGATATACTCCACACTGCAGCTGCCATCTTTGTTGTCCTTACATGACATTTTTGCCTCTGATGGACCCTCAATGGCCAGGCCAAGTCCCCCAGTGCCAGCACCTCTGAGGCACGCAGGTAACAAAAAGGAAGTTTAGGACGTTTAAACAGAGATCTATGGATGCTACAAAATCTATCCTGGATTTAAAAACAGAGCGACGATACCTGGTCTCAACAGTGAATCGGTTTGGTTTGTTCACCAGTCCTTCCTCCAGACCTGGACCGTAGGCTCGGACTCGACTGGGATCACAACCCTCGCTCACGGACACCCTGAACGGACTCTTCGGCACCGAGACGTCATCCAAAAGAACTTCAATCAGATGCAAACCTTCAGCAAACAAGAGTCCATTATAAAAGTGAGTATTTTAATGGATAGAGTCAAGATAATGTGGGTGAAAGCATTCTGCAGCGATCTGGTGTGTAGATGTCAGTATCTACAATAAGTTGATATCATAGTTTTTTCACTGAATATTAACCTCCTCATGGCTCTGTAATTTGTTTATTCTTTTAACCTCTATACGAAGAAATACAAATTAAATGCTTTTTACACATTTATTTATTGATCCGTCTTCAGCTGTTGAGTGCATTGTTTCAAAGGAACCCGAACATTTAATGGTCACTCATTTTTCACCCCACGGTTCAGTTTTTAACCAGCAACCTCTCAGGCAGAGTGGGAGTAAACCAGACAAAGAATCACCTTCCATTAAAATTCCAGTCTGACTGAGTATTTCTTTCCCACAATGCAATGGACTCCAACATGTCACACTTCACTATCAGTGGAAAACCATCTGCTGAGCGCCGACAGACTGCAGCTATAAATACCCTTGGTCCAAACCCGCTCCTCACTGAGAGGTTAAAGGACCAGAATCCAGTCATTGCAACCGATGTTCAGTACATTACCATAACTGACTATAACAGTAGCAAATGCAGGGTTAAGCTTTGAGCAGCAGATATTTGTTTGAACTTCAGGCACTTAAATATTAAATCAGATATATTTGCTCTGGAATGGTAATTATACCCTGGATGTTGATTGCTGCTAACCCCTCTGTACACAGGCTGACTGCAGTTCAGCCAACAGTCCTTTATGGCTGGTGAGGGAAAACAAGCCTCATGAAAGCCACATGGAATTTTATTTCACAATTAGGAGGTGTTGCAGTGGAAAAACACCCACAAACCAGCAGCAAACCGTGGTCCTGCCCGTCCTCTGTCTCTGCTGACGATCTGCAGCCAGGCTCACAAACAACACACAGCGCCAGGAGGAAGGTCTGAGGCTTACCGTCCTCGTAGGGTGTGTACTCGACTTTGTATGTCCCATCTCCCTTGTCGGTGATGTAGGCGTCTGTGTTGGTGCCCGACGGATTTGAGATCGAGGTTTTGATATGGCTGCCACCGCTCTTGTAGTGAGCTCGAGCGTCCACGATGAAATGAGTGGTTACTTCCCTCAGGACGCCTGCGGAGAGGAAAGCAGCACGAAGACACAAAAGTAGAGAAGAAAGTTAGTCAATGTCTCTATGAAATATAACATGCCATTTTTTATCAAGATGCAGAGAACGACTCATCACTTATAATCATATCCAAAGACAGTAAAATATTTGAAATATTTCACTGAATACAGTCATACTGAACAGATTATTTAAACTGCTATAGAATTCATGTTCAGTCTAAAAACAATCAGCCATATTAATCACTTAATTTATATTGTTTTGGTTCCAGTCACATAAAAAAACAAAAAACAAAACATGATAGAAAACGTGTATCATTAACGCAGACCATCGTTATTACATTACAAAAGATGGACTTTAGTGTCTAATGCTGCCTTCTCTGTCATTTCAAGCAGGGGGCGACTCCAGTGAAGTCTGATTAGATAAAAGTCTTCCCTGTTGAGTTTATGATCTCAGTCGCTGCTTTCAGGTCTGACTGAATAGAACAACAAGTTCATTTTGGACGCCGTGGCTCTGTTAGAGGGATGACGTTCTATCACTTTCCAGCCTCATATTTTAACTTTCACAGCATGACTTAGATCAGGACCAAAGGTTGTTTCAGGATAAATCCATCAGTGTAATGCAACAAGCACTCATTTCTTCTTTGCTGTTTGTTTATTGATTAAATTAGTAATGTGAGCATTCAGCAACTTTTCCCATTTGTTCTCATTATAAGACTTTATGACTTCAGTGCTCTTTTATTGGTTTTATTTTAATCTCAACTTAATAAAGACTGCAATCCAAATACGGAAAGAAAAACGTAATAATTAAAAAAAAGAACAACATACAAACTAAATGTGCTGTTGGGAGTTTATTAACTGTGATAATGGAGTCTGGTGGCGTCCAGGAGGCCAATGAACAAACCACAGAGAGCCGAGCCTAAACCAGATCACACTGGAAACAGTCCTGTCGTCGTAAAAACAGACCTCAGAACAGCAGAGAGTTTGGAAACTCTAATCACTGATGTGATGTTTGAGAGTTTAAACACAGTGTTCATATAAGCTTACAACAATGAGACGGATAGGCTAAGTAGGGCTGAGAACAAGTTAAAGGCTCCCCTGTGGTTTATTAAGGAAAATAGAAGGTAACGTGTACCCCGTAACATAGAGGAGCCAAAACCCCTGCATCTTTAGTGGCAGACTTTCTGTTAGGTTCAGGGGCGTTTCTGGACATGTTTTTATATCAGGTGCGTGTATCATATTTTATACACATACATGAAACATGGCAGTGGAATTATGTCACTGAAATTTTGTAGGGGGTTCTGTGGAAGCATTTTGCACCCCTGCATGTTCACAGCTAATAAAATCAGTACATTTTCACAGCTTCTCACACGTGTGCAAAATCTAATGAGTTTTCTGTCGTGTTTAGAGTACAAAATCAATGAGCAAATTTGATGACTAGATATTGTTTTACATTTGTGTTTGATTAAAGTATACAAACCTCAGACATCCTTCTTTTAACTGGGCATAAAAACATCTTTAAGTGCTCACCTCTGGGTTCCACTCCCGGTCCATAGATCTTTACCCCGCTGGTGTCAACAGCTGGGTCCACCTGCAAGCGAATGGGGAACTTTGGCACCATGTGTTCTCCATATTTAATGGTGATGGTGTACATCCCGTGGCACTGGGGGATATATGTGATGGAGTAGGTCCCATCACTGTTGTTCTGAATGTGAACTTCAGCTTTGGCCCCAGAGTCAGAGATGATCTCGATGGTGAGCTCATCCTCCCCGGCTTTGGAGCAGTCCACCGTGAAGGTTCCAGCCTCGTTGACCTTGCCTCGCTCCAGCCCGGGGCCGCTGGCTGTCACCTTGCTGGGGTCAAACACTGACTGGACCACAGCCTTGAAGGGAGAACCGGGGATGTGCTGGTCTGCAAACAGGATGTTGATGGCGTATTCACCAGGCTCAGTCGGCAGGTAGGACACAGAGCAGGATCCATCACCATTGTCCTGGCATTCAATCTTGGCCTCACACGGCCCCTCCACTGTCAGACCCAGACCACCAGTACCAGCACCCTTTGTGTCAATGGCAAAGGGGGCTGGTTTGCCTACCACACCACCCTGAAGGCCTGGACCATAGGCTCGCACCTGGAAAGTAAATGGCAAAACCAGAAGAGACACAAGGAATACTTGGTAAGGCTGGTTAGCAGAAGACATTAGCTTTAAGTCTGAGGTTTGCACCAGAATCAGCACAGATGATCGACTGAATATCCATGGAGTACTAAACTGGTAGGCCTGAAAAACATTCACACAAGTAAAGATTTACACACAAGTATACTCATTTTGCTTAGATTGAAAAAAAAGTTTACTCAGATTAAGAAAAGGCTACTGGAATAAACAAAGGCTTACCAGGACAAGGAAAGAACATTATTCTTATTGGGATCAAGTCTTAGAAGACACATGTTCAGGCTTGTCTTAGGTTTGCCAGTGAACATCTAAATAATTCAGAGAAGGCATGGGAGAAAGCACTGTGGACAGGTGGAATCAAACTTGAGTTTTCTGGTATCAACTCAACCCATTATCATTGGAGGAAGATTAAAACTGAGTATGACCCAAAGGTCACCATGGATGGGGCAATGTGCTGTAAAATCTTTCAATGAGAACCTCTTTAACTCAGCCAGAACACTGAAGGTGAGTCTTGGATGGGTCTTCCGTCGTGACATTAACCCAAAACATACTGCCAAGGTAAACAAAGTAACAGCCAAAGTGGGCCAGAATCCCTCCCGTGACGTAAGAGCTGCCAAGGATTTCTCAACCAAGTACTAAATCATGTTTGCTTGGGGATCAAAGAATTATTTTATTCAATGACATGCAGGAAGTTAGTGAGTGACCAAAGATAAATTGCTTGAAAATCTTTGAATACCAATCTGTGAAGGCTCTCAGTCATCCAGGTCATTGTAGTTTAAGGAGCTTGGAAAGAAAATCGTCTGGACTTCTTTAAGTTTCCTTGAAGACATCTCACCTCTCATCTGAGAAGCTTCATCAGTTCTAAGAACAACTGGTGGAGAGTCCCAGATTTTAAGCTGTATGCGAGTGTCCCCATGAGGGTCATGGACCCCCTTAATGATCCTCTACCTAATCACATAAGCTGAGGTGTGAAAACGAGTGTGGGTCAAAATCAGCCAAGGCTTCGGTTGAACCCACTGTGAAACCCAGCCCCACCCTATCATGTGATTTACTGAGGTGGAGGATGTGAGTGGGCATTAAGGGATCTGGGAAGGGATCTCAAAACCGGATTATAGATACAGACAGTTGGTTTTGTAAGCAACCACCTCTGTTGTTGTTCCTACTGTAACTTTGCACTGTCCACTTTTTGGGTCCTTTGGTGCATTTAGCAGAAAATACACACTAATTTACTTTGAGAATAATAACTAACTTTTGAGCAAACATGCTGTGGATCCCTGTGTTGAGCACTGTGTTGATGGGAAGTTCGATTTCAAAATCAAAAACGTACCATTTGTAAGTGATCCCAACAAAAAGACACACTTATCAAGGTTGCTTTAGAGGTACCGTGTGCTATAAAATGGCCTCCACAGGTGTACACACGGGTGCTCACACGGCTATAAAATGCCTTTAATCAATTGACAGAAAAATATCAATACGGTCGTTCAAAGTGGACATAGATGGCTTCTTTCACTCCTCTTTCACAAACCATCTGTCTTCTCTGTACAAAGTGTGAACATTGGCATCCTTGAAAGAGTGACCTTTGTCCTTTAGATGCAGATGGACAGCTGAGTCTTGTCCCGTGGAGGTGGCTCTTCTATGTTGTGCCATGCATTTATGAAGTGGTCTCTCCAATGTAGAGATCTGAGCACTCCTCGCTACACTGTACAGCATAAACTACGTTGTTAAGTTTGTGTTTAGAAGTTTTGTCTTTGGGATGAACCAGTTTTTGTCTAAGTGTGTTGCTGGGTCTGAAGTACAGCTGGATGTCATCCTTGGAGAAGACTCTCCTGAGTTTTTCTAAAACACGGCTACATAGGGAATGAGAATATTATTGTGTTTGTCTTTTTGATCCTCCCTGGTTGGTGTCTGATACTTTTTTCTGTGCATCTTTGCTGACTTGATGAAAGCCCAGTTAGGATAACCGCATGTCTTTACTTATTCTGACAAATATTAAAACTCTATCAGTGTGGGTTTTTGTGATCTTAACTCACCTTTGAAGGGTCAGGGGGCATGATACCCTCCATAGTGAATGGACTCCCTGGGACAGGATTCCCGTCGTAGCTGATGTCCACTCTGTATGGTCCTTCCTCGGGAGGAATGTACTTCACTGTATGAACCTCATTGGCTGTCCCCGACTCCACCTTGCAGGGGATTGGTCGACGCGAAGGGGAGGTGATCTTCACGTCTAGTTTGCCCTGACCTCCAGCACCTCGAGTACAGACGGAGAACTCCTGATCCTTCCCAACGTCTACTTCTGATTAGTGCACAGAAACAGCAGGACGGTCAGCAGGAACAGGGGTTTGGGGTTTAGGATGTTGATAACAGCGAAGTCTAAACATCTGTTTAAGCAATTCACTCACCGTTCATCGCTTTCAACCTGACGGTTGGTTGCTACCAGGCTCCATTTGCCTAGGTAACATTCTAATGTATTTACTAACCAGTCATATGTCATTCACCAGTATCCTGAACTAATTAGCAATCACTTTAATTGCTCTCCTTAAAGTTAAGAAACGTTTATGTTAGGTTACATCCAAGCGTGGGATCACTGAATGTCATTGAGTTTCCTGTCACCATGCGACTTGCTTCCTGTGTGGATGCAGCTTTAGACATAAAGATGAAAAGCTAATTTTTGGGAAATGCTGGCGTGTGTTCGGCTGCACATTAAGGGATATTTCTGTTGGAATCCTTTACAGTTTGATACCGATTATAAACGAAATGGAAAAGCGGTCTAAGCAGTTCAAGGTTGTTTCATGTTAAATGATTCAGAAAGAAGAGAAATTTCCACTGCAGCTCAGAATTACACATCAGTTAGATTAAATTTAATGAAACAGAGCTTGAATGAACAGCAGCTCAGAGTCATTAAGGATCCCCATGAAGGGGTTGTGATTGTCTTTCAGAGGAACTCTTGGATTCTTTTGTTTACTTATCTAATCCATCATTTACTCTCCACCTCACTTATAATTAGTACCAAACTGTGCAGGACTCTCTATGGAAATATCCTGTAATCTAAAGCTAAACAGCAGCTCGTATTTAGGAATTTGTGATGAATGATTCCAGGAATTTAGCTGGAAACACGCATTCTGTGCTTCATCTGCTGCGTCATGAAACCTGATCAGGGCTCCGTATGGAAGCACTTTGCTTCTGTATGATAAATGTTCCATTTTGTCCTCACTGACTTACTGTTGTTCAGTCCCTGAACTTTGACCTTGTTGAGGTCCAGTGGGGGGGCCACAACGATGGTGAATGGGCTTTTTGGGATGGGGTCTCCTCCGTGACACACAATGATGGACATGCTCCCCTGAGAGAAACACAAGCAGTGCTTAACTTATGTCCATCAGTCACCTCACAGGTAATCCATCACACGTGTGAAGTTGTTGTGTTACCTGCTGCACCGCCGTGTAGCGGACAGTGTATGAGTAGTCATGGTTGTCGATGATCTCAAAGTCTCGGACGGCATCACCTTTAGCTGCTCCGGTGAAGTGGACCTCGGGTTTGGCTTTACCAGCTCCCTTTGTATAAATGGTGAAGTGGGTGGGCTTACCCACCTCCACCCCTGCAAAGTTCAGACAGAAACTTTATTAATAAGGTTATTCTATGTGCAGCACTTTGTGATTCTCTGTCTAGAAAGGTGCTATATAAATAAAATTTTATTTTACCTACTTTTATACAGATAACAAACTAAAACCCGCTATTCCCCTGATGCCCAATAGGGGCTCCAGCAGTGAGCCAGTTCTAACAAACTAATTCCGGGGCCTGGAATTGAACTCAGGACCTTCTTGCTGTGCAGCGACAGTGCTAACCACTGTGCCACCGTGCTGCCCATCAGTAGAAAACAACCAATAGAAAACAGAAAAATATATACAATCAAGAGGGTAATATATAAAATAAGAGGAAGGCACACATTAGAGAACAAAGTGCTTGGAAGTAGTGCAAAAAGACTTGGTCTGTGTGTGAGTGGCCTGACTCATGAGGGTTACTCAGACCATTGCTCAGATTGGTGGATGGGTGGACAGGGGTGGGGGCAGCCAGTGACTTTTTGGGTAGTGTTAATTACCCTCTGCACAGCCTTCCTGTACACAGTTGTGGCCCCTGCATACCAGGGAGGAAGAGAGCACGCTCTAGACTGAGGAGCAGTAGAAGGCCAGCAGCAGCTTCTGGTCTGGGTTATATGACATCATCCAACCAATAAAATGGCTGCTGTGTGATTACTGTACTAAGAGACCATCCAAGAAGGCTGAGCTCTGGTTTAGTAATTACCAGGTCTCTTTGTGGACCCCTGTCTGTGGACGTGTTTAGTAACTCTTCCACAGTATTGTATCTGATTTTTGTGTTGTATTGATCGGTAATGTGATAAAACCCAGCTCACCTGTCCTGTTGAGTCCAGGTCCCTCTGCCCTGACTTTGGCTGCATCATGGGAAGGATCCACCTTTATTCTGAAGGGGCTAATAGGGATTTCCTGTTTTACACAATAAAGTGAGAAGTTTGTTTAAAGTTCAGTTTTAACATAGATGTGCATTTAAGATTTGATCCAACTGTTGACCCTTCATTTACCTGATCAGCGAACAGCACCATGATGGTGTACTGTCCGGGACCTGGAGGCATGTACTTCACTGTGAATGTGTCATTGTCGTTCTTGATGATGTCAAAGTCGATGTCGGCCTCGGCAGGTCCAACTACACCTGGAGCGCACTTGATGCCAATGCTGACATCACCTAGAGGGAAATAATAATTAACTCTATTACAGAGATTCGAGGTCAGATTTCTGCAGTAATATGCAAACATCATGTCAGTATTCCTGTACTTTTTAATTTCTTCCTAATTACACTCATAAAAACAAAACTTGGCATTACAACATGTTCGCCTTTGTGTGCTGCACAGCTGGTCTGAATCTCAGTTAAAGTCATTCATGGGAGATCAAGCTCATCGATCAGAAAGACAAAATAATCTCCTATGTGTTGTGCATTGTGGTGGCGGGACATGAAAAGAGGACATAGGACATCAAACAGGTCTCACCCTGTCCGGCTTCACTGCAGTCCACAGTGAAGTAAGTCGGCTCGTTGGCCTTCAGTCCTGTCTTCTCCACACCTGGACCATAAACTTTCACATTCTCTGGATGGCTGCCCTCTCCAATAGTCACCTTATTCACAACATCACGATCATTGTTAGAGACAATAAACTGGGCTTCTTTCTAGACTCTAACAAATAAATGCAAAATCTGAAATATGGAATAAATCATGGAATATAAACATCCATGCTTTTAAGGAAAATTTTAAACTCATCTTTTTTTGCTAAGAAACATTTGAGGTGATACACTGAGCTCTTGACACACTATTATTAAAACACTGCAGCCACTGGAGTACCTCAAGGCTCTATCATGGGTCCCCTAAAGTTCTGTATTTACATGACAGCATTTTGTCCTTTAACCAATAAAAATAGTGTTCAGCAGACATCTGCTTAAGTTAAGGGTTAATTTAGTTTTTTCCATTTAATGTTTTACTGATTACTAACAAAAAACAAAGCTAAAACTAATCTCACATAGTGTCTGTTGTAAGCTGCTAATAATTAAATTAACAAACTCGTGTTAATGATTGACCAGTTTACACTGCAACAAACTGCAGACACTGTGAGTGGGATTAACAGATTTAAAGGATATACTTCAGTGACTTTAATGTGAGACTATATTTGGTGTTGGTTTTATACCCTGAACGGGCTGTTAGGGACGTTGACTTCACCCCAGGTGATGATAATGGTGTGTTTGATGGGTTTTGTGGGAATGTAAACACAGAAGTAGGTGCTGTCTCCATTATCTGTGATCTGGATGTCGATGGGGAAACCATCTGAATCCTGCAACACAAACAGATTTTACACTGGTGTGATTTTGAAAAGATGTTAATGTGTTATTAAAACATTACGAAGAGGCTGCCTCTGAATCCTCACCTGAGCATAGAGCTTCAGCTCTCCGATGCCAGCTCCACGGGTATCAATGGTGAAATCAGCAGGTTTGTTAACAATGCAGCCCAAAGGCTCCAGACCTGGACCGTAACATTTCACCTGAGGAAGTAAACACATCACATGTTTAAAACTCAAACATGTAGGAAAATGTTTGAAACTCAACAAGGCTCTGATCTGACCTTCTCAGGGAAGACGTCACTGGCAGCAGGGAGAATGTGGGCCATGAAGGGACTGTCCTTGATGTCCTCGTCATCACAAACAACATGGACGGCGTAGTCGCCTGGTTCAGTCGGCCAGTATCGAACATCACATGATCCATCGCCTTTATCATCACACTCAATCTTAGCCTGGGAGGGCCCCTCGATAGAGAAACCTGCACATACATGCTCTTATTTATACACTGCCTATCAGTGATGAATGTGAAAACAATGGGATCTGCCCATGGAGTTCAATACTTTACATGACACACAAATATTCACAGAAATAGCAGTATATACCATCAGATGCAGAGGCTTTTCGACAGTGACAAACATCTTACACACAATCCCCTGTTTTCAGACGCTCAAAAGTAACCGGACTGTTGAAAAGGCCTAGGTCTGCAGCTTATTCCATAACCATTTAAACAAATAAAAGATGTGGAGCTCTGTTTGGTAGCTGTTTACTGAAACATACAAGGTTTTACATTTCCTGTAACACGATTGGCCTCCTTTCGATTGATAGATGCAGCAGAAATGTTACATCCTTATTAAAGTTAACAATATTTTTTCAACTAGATGTTGAAGTACTGTGGATTACTTTTGACCATAAGTGGGCACCTTAACCTCTTAATGTTTTCCTGAGTCCCATCTTTATGTTATTGTAACTAACCGAGAGTTCCCACTTCAGTTCCAATGGCCTCCACCACAAAGTCAGCACTCTTCCCGACCATACCGGTCTCCAGACCTGGACCCCAGGCTCTCACTTTCTGAAGCCCTGCCTCCTCACTGACATAAACCTCAAATGGGCTGGAAAAACAGAACAAATTGTTTAGTTTTTATATTTACTTCAGATAAAATTTTTTTTACATACATGCACACAAGCCACTGGAGTACCTCAGGGTTCAATCTTGGAGCCACAATATCTTTTGTTTTATATGGCATCACATGGCCAAATGATTAAAATGCATGCATTTGTTACTATATGTGACATAATGCACAAATGTAAGAAACACTGTTAACTCCCCAAAATGTAGTATTATGTATAATCACTTCATCAACCTCACCTGCGAGGGATGCTGTGTCCGCCCCAAGTGACGGTTACGATGTACTTTCCTGCCATGATGGGGTAATAATTACACTCATACAGGCCATTTTCCATCTCAAGCACCTTCACCGGCTCCTCCAGGCCCTCTGGATTAAAAATAAACATAATCCACAATCAGTCCACCTTTATTGAGCTGAATTTCAAATGAAAATAAAGTCAATTACCAAAAATAGAAAATTATTGTAAAATACACTCACAAATGTACATACACAGGATATTCTGTAAGGGTCTGACTGCGCTAATTCCATCATTAAAAATCTCACAAATATCAGCTGTAGTCAGTGTTCTGTATTAAAATGTGTTTGATGTGATCTGACCCCCCCCCCCCCAAAAAAGAGGGGTTCTCTTCAGTTTTGTGTTTAAATGTGTTTCCTAAAAGGGATTTTAGCTCCAGTCGGTGAATCTCATGGGTCGGTGAGTCTTGCTGTCTTACTTGGTCCTTTAACGGTGACTTTGAGCTCCCCGCTGCCGGCTCCTTTGGTGTAAACTCTGAAATCTGCCACTTCTTTCACTCTCAGACCCTTCGGCTGCAAACCTCTGCCAGATGCTCTGCAGGCGTTTGGGTTACAGGCTGCGAGGACCAGTCAGATGGAGGTTAGACTGGGAGACGACGTTCAAATGATAATGAAACTCACACAAACACACAGAGCCCGTTTCATACTTCCTATGTAATCCTACACTGAACCTCCTGGAGAATCATCAGGATCTGTCTTATCTGTCCAACTGCCTCCTTCAGCTGAAGCCATAAAGTCTGCTGCTGTCATGGAGGAGCTATGAAGCTTCAAATGGAGGATTCTAAGATCAGGAGTTTGAGTTTGAGCTAATTTGGTCTCAGAAATTAACAGTTAATCTCACAGATTACTCATTTACTCTCAAACTGATCAGTGCACAGCTGATTAAAGTCAAATGATTATTGTGTGTACAATAGTACACAGTGATTCTAACTAAAATATACTAACAACACACACCCACACACACACACACACACACACACACACACACACACACAGAGCAGCACGAGCTTCTCATTAGTCAGCTGATCAGCGCCATAAAAAGCAGTTTGCTGAGGCTGAAAGGGAAAAGCAGCAAAGATGAAGACGAGATAAAATCAGAATTCAGAGCTGCAGATTCAAGATAAATACCAAATACACACAAACTTAATAGCAAACAGAAGGAAAAACTTGCTATAGACCAACATGTTCTTTAAACTTAAACTAAAGTTTGAAGCATCAGATTTGAGAACACGATGCACTCAGAGGATAGAGCGTCAGTTAGCTGCAGAAGGAAGAGTTACTGAAGGCGACGTGAGGAAGAACAGGCAGGGTTGATGATGATGTTGGGGAGGAGTGAGTAGAAGATCACTCGGGCATTTAAGCCTCTTCTCTGATTATATATAATTATATAAAGTCACTTGCTAACCACTTTATTTTAAAGTGGTTAATTTTGTTGTTTTGCTAAGATTTTATTAACACTTCTTATTCTGTTTAGTTGTTATTCAAATTACAGATTCAAACCAATAAAACAACCCAGATTTTTAACTTTTTCATAACACACTTCTTCTTAATACCTCCTTATACAGCTGAACCCTGTTCAACTGTACTAAATTCCTTCAAATTAAAACTGATACCAAGAAAATCTGAGCTGTTCTTGGGCTACTTTGTCAGTGTCATTTTCCAGCCTTCAATGGTTCTTGTAGAGTTTTTTGTTAACCGTCTAAACCAAACAAAAGTCTCCAAATGTTTACAAGAAGTGACCCACCACACATACTAACCCACTCAGGAGAATATTCTGGATTTTTGCTGACACAGTTGAATCTGTGGGCAATGGAGCTAAAAAAAACAACCAATAATGAAGAAACTGAGCAGTAAATAGCTTAGCTCCAAAATTCTCATTGCATGAGGCACTTTGAGTTACTTGGAATTGCTTTCTTTGCTGCTTTTATCAACCTACTGACCTAACAACACGTTCTCAGGACAGATAGTTTTGACAAAATGCATCCCAGAACACCACCACCAGCCCAAATGTAAATTAGTTAAGCTTGAATTTCTATAGAAATAAAGTGTAATAAAATAATATTGATAAAATAATGATGAAGTTAAATAATTCCTAATTATTTCTGATGCCATTCAGAGAGGGCTTTGGACCACCACATTCAGCTTCTGAGGTGTAGAAAAAGAACAAGCTGCTCAGGATGAAGCAGTGCCAGGACATGCTGTAAGGCAGGGAAACCCCATCCATATGGGGCCAAAGTGAAGACAGTTGACAGCTGAAAAGACCAGGCTAGCGCAGGCAGGCTCCAGTCGCATCCTGTCAATGGCCTGTACTAACTTGGTCGCCTGGGTTTGGGTGGTGTTGGAGGAGGAGCTCTCCTGGTCTTGTCAGCAGGTGGGGTGCGTATGGACTGAGGTACAATCTGCACTGGAGACCCAGGAGGAGGGACACTCTGTGAAACTGAAGGAGGGAATAACAGTATGATGCATTTGTACATCAGCAGAAGGAGGACAGAACCCAGATCGGAAAAAGGGCAGCGTCACCAAAGCAAGACGAACTCTCCAAATTCAACCAAATCAACCCAACCCAACCCAAACCAAACTAAAGCTAAGCAAACCCAAAATAACCCAACCCAAATGAACTAAAATAAAGCAAACCAGCCAAATCAATCCAAACAAAACTAAAACAAAGCAAACACAACCAACAAACCAACGCTAAATAAAACATAGGAAATCCAGTCAACCCAAAACAAACTAGCCCAGACCTAACCACCTAACCAACATAAATTAAACCCTTAGATAGCTGAGATAAAGTTTAATTCTGCATCCAAAGTTAGTCTCAAGTCACTGGAATTTTCTCAAGTCAGTTGAATCAGGCTAGTCCCATTTTCAAAGATAAGTCAAGTTAGACTTCAAATCAAGGCAAGCTATTCCCAAACCCAGTGTCCCGGATCAACACGGTCCTGATTTATATCTTAAATCCTTGGAAATCGCAGATAATTCTTAAGTGCAATATTGAAAAAAAAATTCTCATCTAATTCCAAATTAGTTTAATCCAACATGACATCCCAAGGCTACTTCTGCAACAAATTACAAGACAAGACCAAGTTGCCAATAATACCCTAAATTTAGGCTCTAAATTAAGACAAAATAGGAACACTCCAAACATGGCTTACAAGTCCTGACCAAAAGTAGCCAAATCCCAGATCAAGAATAGCCAAGTCAGACATAATCCAGTCCATATAAATATCCATATCCTGTTCCAGCAAACCGGAGGTGATCAAACACCACAGCCTAAAAACCTGAAAGTCCACAGAGTGAACCATAAAGGAAGTACAGACCTGGACTTGGATCATACCATAGGTTCCTGTTACAAAGTCCATTGAAGTTTAATGTTACACGCATGCTGATCAGAGATCTGTGCTGGTGAATGTATTACAATAAGAGGCAGGGTCAGTTAAATGTTTAAAATAAATATTGTAAATATTTAAGTTGACTATATTAAATGAATGAAATAAAAATATATCTGCAGATATAAAGAATTAAATATAAGATAGGACATGCTTTAGGACAAAATTCTGGCTTTAATTTTAAATCATCGAAGGAACTGCCTAGTACCTAGAATGCAGGAAAGAGTTAGAAAGGTCAGTTTGTGGTGTTGTAGACATAAAGTAAATGTGAGGAGCCCACCTTCGGAGATGTGGACAGTGAAAGGACTCCTGGGAATCTGCTGCCCAGCAAAAGTCACACAGACGACGTGAGGCCCCTCCAGGACAGGGACATAGGTGCACCGAAATACACTGTCGCCTCTGTTCTCCAGGACAATCTCCACTGTATCCCTGCGGCCATTTGAGTCCACAATGATGACGCCCACATCTCCAGCACCCGCTCCTGGTGTACAGACAGAGAATAACAAGACCTTTAAACACTGTAGGAGGAATGTGACAGTCACTGGAACAGTATCAGACAATGAAGGTCATCTGCAGGAAATATAGCTGTGGATACCCAGAGCTAATGGAAATATGGAGTCAGAGTCCCTCCGAGAGACTGCCATTGATCACGCAAAATGTTTTTGTGCATAATTTTGGTTTTAATTTGTTCTTTCAAGAGTAATGATGGAAGAAAAACTTGTCATCAGTTTTCTTTTATTAAGGGAATGTAGTTCAGACAAACTAACAGAGACTTACCTGCAGTGTAAATATCAAAGTATGTAGGTTTGTTGGCCACATTTCCCATTGGCTGCAGTCCCAGCCCGCGGGCCTGGACTCTGGTTGGGTCGCCCATGGCTTTTGAAACATTTACAATGAAGGGACTTCTGTCGATGTCCTGACCAGCAAACAACACCTTTACCTGAGAGGAAGAGGAGCGCAAAGGCCTGTTAGGTCCACAAACATAAATCTGTGTTTCCATGAACTAACCAAGAGCTAAGACTAAGGAAGCAGGAAACATTCAGAGCCTGTCAAAAGGGCAAAACAAGAAACATCTCCTTTATCCACACATGATCCATGTGAGTTATTAATTTCATTGGTTCAGTGTTCCCCAATCAGGGGTATAAGCATCACAGGGGGTTCTTCTGCAGAAAGATTAGCTCAAACATAAACATTTAAAAAATTACAGAGACTAAAATAGAGCATAAATCACCAGTTAATAAAAGGAACTGATAAATGATAGCAAATAGATATGCATACATGACTAAAATTGATAAATGGTGAAACAGTATGCAGTTATTCATGAGTCGTTGAACTATTATGCTATTATGATTGTGCATGATGACAGAATCAACTATACATACATATATATATATATACATATATACATATATATATATATATATATATATATATATATATATATATATATATATATATACATATATATATATATACATATATATACATATATATATATATATATATATATATATATGTATATATATATATATATACATATACATATATATATATATATATATATATATATATATATATATATATATATATATATATAAATATATATATATATATATGTATATATATATATATATATATATATGGTTCCCCTTCAAACATGAAGGGTTCTGGGTCCATGTTATATCCTGTGCAGGTCCATCAGATGAAGAACGTTGGGAACCATGGCCCTGTATTTCTGATGAATAACGTAAGAACCACTGTACTTCTTTCAGCTGTACAGTGAGAGCATCTTACTTTATGAAGCCCCTCCACTTTGGGCAGGTAGACCACAGAGTAGGTTCGGTTCTTGTCATTGTTGGGGATGACTCGGGCCTGATGGAGACAGAAATGATTCAGCATCATTTCAGTTATATTGAACTTTTTTGTCCTTTTAAATTAATGTCAGGGTGTTTGGACCTCTTCTGTGTGTCCCTCTGGATCCTCCACATAAACTAGAACTTCTCCCAGTCCAGCCTCCACTGTCTCCACCAGGAACTCTGCTGGTTTCAGAACCATGTTACCTCGAGGCTCGATACCTGCAAACACAGCGATCACACGTAACTTCATTGTTTGAAGTAATGAATGGAAATGTTTGTGAAATTCCTCTGATAGCATCGAACTACATAAATGGCGACACAGTTTTTCAGATGTGGTATTCCCGTGTTAACAACAGAAGCTACAATAAAGTTAACTGTTTCTGTATTTAGGGCCGTAATGTGTTGATGTCGATAAAATATTTAGAAAACTTGATTTAATTCAGCTAACAGTACAAATAAAATTGCTATTTGAGCATGATTTCAGTTTAAATGTGCATCTGCAGTTATTAAACATTTTAATCTTCTGGAAATCTAGCAATCATCTTTTTCCACTTCAGTGTTTCATCTATGAAACATAAAAAGTAGTTAAACAAGCCCAAACACATCCTCAGATCGCTTCTTTGTTCTGAGTAATGAGACAAAAACTAAATGATGATTGATGGAATTTTGAGGTGTCACAATAAGTTTTTTGTACATTCCGAATGAGTCGATTCTACCAGAAATTTTTCTAAAACTTCGATAAAACTTGAGGTTTGATTAATGAACTTTGTTCCTGTGCACTTTCCACTCACCTGGTCCGTAGGCCTTAGCCCTCTTGGGGTGTAGCGATTTGGCCCTCAAGGGGGCACCGGGCTTCAGTTTGGCTTTAGGGAACTGAGACAGGTAGGTCATGACAGAGTGCTCATCCACGTTAGGATCGACGATCTCCTCAGGAGCAATCACCTGGAGAGGAAGACTCAAGCTTTATCGAACTGGAACTACATGTCCTTGCTAACTGTTCTCCTGTATGACTGGTAAGGTAAGTTTTCCATTTACTGACGATTTCTTTAAAGTTTAAAAACCTTCAAGGAAAATCGTTTTGCAGCTAGAAGTTTGTTTTCTCATATTATGCTTAACATCTCCTGATTTTGTTGCAGTTTTATTTGTTTGCTTTGCTTTTAAGTTGGAACTATGTTAAATGGACTGGTCCTTTTATAGCAGTGTTCTACTCTAACTCAGCATTCAAAGCACTTTTCACAACAAGTTATAATAATTTCCAACTTTAAGCACTTTTTAACTAACCCAGAAACACACGTACACACACAATAGAGGCACTGAGGATCGAACCACCGACCTTCTGATTAGGGGATGCCCTACTCTTTCTCGTGAACCCAGAGTGGTAGGACATAAATTAGCTGATGAGCTTGTGAACATGTCAGTAAACCTGTTACAATCAATACATTTCCAGCTGCAAATACTTATTTAAAAAATAACAGCTGGAAATTTAAAAACGATTTCATTTTGCCAGAAACACAACAGACGGCCTCGATAAAGATGTCTCTAATCTCCAACAGCCGAAGTGAGTGAGTTCATAAGAGATCGAGTGAGTCGAGTCCAAAATCCTCCATGGAAGAGAAACTGGAGGGAAATCAAAATGAATGGTTTCATCTGATCAGAAAATCTGTTTTTTAATGACATGAATAACAAAGGAACAGAACACATGAGGGGTTGGTGAAATGGTAAACAGCTGCTTGCTCAGTGCAGGAGAGTGAGAAGACGTCTGAAATCTCAGAGGAAAACAGCCTGAATCAACCTGAGAACAGTGCAAAAAGCTGGAGGAGAGTTTTATCATTATTATCATCGTTATGTGGTTTTTCCACTTAAGCTCTCCTTATCAAATCATTTCCCTCTAATTTCTTGTGAAAAAGTTTATACATTATTCCTCTCATTACAGGTTCTGACTAAAAGATTTCTGCGTTTCTCATTAACATGACTCTGGCAGTTGAATTTTAGGATCAGACTTTCTGGGAAATTAGAGAGTCTTAATTCACCTCCGACCTGCAGAAATTAGTCAGCAGCTGAACTCAGACACAAACTCTGACTTCCTGCCTCAGACTACTGATTGAACAATCGCTTTGACTCATCTGCTCTGCTGCTAATTTAAACCTGCTCACATCTCTGCAGGCTGAAAATAGAGTCAAGTGTGTGAATCCTCCACATGGATCATGGCTCAACCACGACTGCTATTTCTGAAGTTCAGTTTAATCGTAACAAATATATCCTCTGAGCCTGAATTCAAAGGAACCACAAAGCTCACCGGCAGATAAAAACAGCATGCAGGTCAACTTATCCCTGATTCTTCCATGTTCAGTAAAGCAGAGGCTTTTATTTTGCAGCTGTTTCCTAGATTTTGGCTCTGATTTTCTCATTAATCAGTAAGAAGAAGCTCAGAGAACAGACACTGAATGTGTTGCAGTCCGTGCGGAGGTAGGTGTTACCTGTGGCACTCCCAGCCAATCGTCAGCCTGTTGCATGGCTTCCCGGGCGTTCTCCACCGGCTGGCTGGGATCCCATGTTTCCCAGTCGGGACACAGACCTGAAGGCAGCACAGACAGAGAGGTTTCATTATACACAGGAGACTAGTCTGTCCTCCAGGACGGCGTTCAGTCAGAGCAGTCATAGTCGCCTCTGCTGCAGAACATCCGACGAGCTCCTGCTTAACAGTTTGCAGAGAAAATATTTCAAAATAAGTTTTTTTCCCCCTGATTTGTGTAACGAGCTCCTTTTTGTTCAAGCTTTAGAAACTCAGAACATGTCTGACACAAGTTCATTTCCATAAGAGACAAAGTTTGAGAGTTAATATCAAACAAGCATGAAAAAAAAACTTTACATATTTGATTTATGCCACATATTAAATTATGAACATAAAAATATGTGATATGGGCTCTTTAAGGACTTTGACTACTTCAAACGTACTTCCAAGTTACAGAGTACTTTATAATTAAAAGACATTTTGACTACTTCTGTTTCATGTGCACAATTTTCTCAAACTTGCTGATGCTTCACTGTGAAATTACAGAATATTCTTGAGAAAACAAACAAATGTCTAAAATTTGTTGTAATTATGTTTTACAGATTTATAAATGGATGAACGGGTTTACTTTGTAATCTAGGAGAAACCAGCTTTATAATTAAACTGTAGGTTTAGTTATTACAGGTTTTAGGTTTTATTTTGATTGCTCGTTTCAGTTCTTTTTGGTTTTACATCCAAACAGAGGCAGCAGACGCACATGGGCATCATCAAACCTCGTCCAGGGTCAGACTTACAGAGTCAAACTAACAAGATCTTCTCAACATTTCTATTTTAGAAACTTAGAATTATTTGTGAATATTTTCACAGTTTAGTGCTGATTACAAACTGGAAATGGAGGAGGTGTTGCAGTTAGTTAATGCAGGTCTGTTATAAGGAAATATTAAAGATAAATGTTTCCAATGGTGAAAGAGAAAGAAAAAGCATTTATGAAACTGGAGCAGAAAACATGAATAAAATATGTGACTGTTATTAAACATAAAACAGGAGGATTCTTCTGTTAGGCCTTAATCAGAGAGAAATGATGATCAAAACAAAGAATATGGAACAACATGTTCAGCCAGTTTCTTATAATCAGCCCTGAGCACGCACACTTTGTCCTCATAAATTACTTGAACATATTTCCACAAAGGTAATGAGCCTCTGGCTGCATAATAAGCTTCACAAACTCATAAATGAGATCAGAAAATATCAGGCACACCTCACCCTGGACTGAAAAACTCAAAATCAGCTGAACATTAAAGCTGATGAGTTATAAATATTTGTCCTTCGCTGCTCTCTGATGAGGATCAGAGCAGAAACTGCAGATTTCAGCTGCTGCTGGTTTCCTGAAGCTGCTGACATGAAGCAGAAACACAGAAACACTCTGAGCCTGAAGCTGATAAGAGGATTAACTCCTCCTCCTCCTCCTCCTCCTTCACGTGTGCTGTACTAACTTCCATGTGAAGATCTTAACTTTTCCTGCAAAGTCAGGACATTTTTACAGCCTGACTCCAGGTTAGCGGGGCTGGATCAGCTCCAGGACTATACTTTCTTTTAGTTCTTGTCTCCTGTCTTTGAGTCTGGTGGGCCTGTTTGGTAAAATGTCAAAGAGCAGCTTCACAAGTAGCTGAATGAAGCCAGAGTGAAGCGCTCAGCCGATGACCAAAGCCTCCAGACATCAATACAGGAAGTTACATATCAGGTTTTCTGGAGAAATCTTTGACACAGGAACAAATCAATAGTTTAGATAGAGCAGCTGCCTCACATCAGCTCACAGATGATTTAAGCAAATGTTCACTTTAACAGACAGTTTGACGGCTTCAGGGAAAGTTTTTATTTGACAGCGTCTATATTTTCCTGGAAGCTGAGGAAAGCTTCCTGGAAAACCGCAGCTGCTTTTCTTTAAATCACAGGAACGTTTTAAAGAAAACCAAACTCAGTCAGCTTCCTGTCTTAAAGAGACATTTAAACTACTTTTACTGATCATTTTTTAACTTAAACATCAGCGTCTCTGCGCACTGTGTGCAGTGTTGGTGGGATCCTACCGGGGGCACAGTTGTCCACCAGAGCTCCCAGCGCCTTGCCGTCCCTCCAGTCTCGGTGAAAGTTAGTGATGGGGAGCTGGGGCACCTTGTTCTGGATCCAGCCCAGCAGACGCTGT
The DNA here is from genome assembly GCF_001858045.2 of Oreochromis niloticus. Taxonomy (NCBI): domain Eukaryota; kingdom Metazoa; phylum Chordata; class Actinopteri; order Cichliformes; family Cichlidae; genus Oreochromis; species Oreochromis niloticus. Next base: position 22,729,781 of record NC_031981.2, on the reverse strand, counting down.
TTAGGAGTCAGTTTCTTGGCGTCTTCGTCATCCTCATCCTCCCACATGGGCATGGAGATGGAGTAGTGGAGGATCAGGGTCCAGATCAGACCCAGGATCAGCTTCAGATTCCCATCCACGATGGCTTTGGAGTCTGAAATAAATACAGAGTCATTCAGGTGTGTTAATGTGACAGTCTTTCCAGGAGTGAGCGCCCCAGCAAATCCACCCTGATGTCAGACTGAGCAACAAAACCAAGAACTACACTTCAGACTCTACAAGCATCAGTTAGCAGGTTAAAGGGCTCAGAGAGCTGTGCATGAATGAATGCTGCAAACCTCAATGAACTAAAGCATGGCTGTGAAGAAGAGTGGACTGAAAATCCCCCACAGTAATGAGACAGACTGATGAAGTCACACAGGAACCATCAGTGCAACTTACTGCTGCTGAAATATGAGATGGACTCAGTTTTATTAATTAAATAAAGACACGGTGTAATGTGTCACGGTTGTTTTCATATGAGGTTGTTTTTAACTTTCCCCTTTCTTTGTATCATGACTGTAGATGATTATATTTTTATACTTTTACGTGTGCTGTTGTTGTATTTTGATTCTGTGACGTATGGAGAAGTTTTTCCTACATTAGGCTGAAATAAACTTGTGCCCGCAGAATCAGTGAACAGATGTTAACAGATGGTTTTGATTAATTTAAAGTCACGTTCAGCTGAATTTGATTTCCAACGTTTCGTGACCCAGTTTCCTGTTCTGCCAGGGAGTGCCAAAATAAAAGTTCACGTCTGCTCTCTGTTTATCTTTCAGACATCAGGAGACTTATTTTTTTCTGTCACCGTTCAGAAAAGTTTCATCCATCGACAGCAGCGAGCAGCATGATGTCATGCAGCCCCCGCTCTGAGGAATGAGGTCAGTTTAAATAGGAAACACATGCGCGCACACACACACACACACACACATTAACATGAATCTGATGGAGGACACCCTCAGACACATTTCTCCTGCTGTGCTGAACACTGCTGTTGTTTTCTGTCACACACCTGAATTCTCAGGTGAATCTGCTTTCTTTCTATATTGAGGTCAGCTTGGCATGTGAACGTGTCGTCTTTAAAACAGCAGAAAACCTTGTGTTTTCCCCTGAGTGTTGTTAAAATTTCTGAAGGCCTGCCCAATCAGGAGGCGAGGAAACCGACTTCTAAACACACAGCTGGAGTTTCACTCACGCTTCGGCTGCTTTCAGCGCCTTTAACTTCACATTACCACGCACATACAACCAACACGAACACTGCATGCCAGCTTATTTTGATGATGTGGGCTTTATAGATAATTGGGTAACTTTCTGAGGGAAACCTGGTCTTGTTAGGAGAGATGGTGTCCATCCCACATTGGATGGAGCAGCTTTCATTTCTAGAAATCTGGCCAAATTTATCAAAACCCCCAAAACGTGACTATCCAGAGTTTGGACCAGGAAGCAGAGTTGCAGTCTTGCACGCCTCTCTGCAGCTTCTCTCCTCCTGCCCCATCCCCTGTGTCAGCTCCCAAACAGACAAAAAACAAACTAAAGACCAACTAGTAATGACTCCATGAACTTCTTCACAAATAAAATTTTAACTATTAGAGAAAGAAATATTCATAATCCTTGCACAGATGTAATACTATTTATTTAGGGTCTTTTACTCCAGTTGATCTTTCTGAGTTAACTTCAATTACTTCCTCCAAACCATCAACGTGTCTTTTAGACCCCATTCCTGCAAGACTGAAGTCCTGCCATTAATTAATACTTTAACCTTAAATATGATCAACCTATCTCTAATAATCGGCTATGTACCACAGGCCTTCAAGCTGGTAGTAGTTAAACCGTTACTTAAAAAGCCATCTCATGACCCAGCTGTATTAGCTAATTACAGGCCTCCAACCTTCCTTTTATCTCAAATATTCTTGAAAGAGTAGTTGTAAAACAGCTGACTGATCATCTGCAGAGGAATGGCTTATTTCAGGCAGGTTTCAGAGCTCATCACAGCACAGAAACAGTTTTAGTGAAGGTTACAAATGATCCTTTTATGGCCTCTGACCAGAGTTGGCAAAAGTAAAGACATTCTGTACTTAAGCAGAAGTACAGGTACTACTGTTAGAAACACTCCACAAAAAGCTGATTTAACTTTACTTCTACACTCAAGTAAAAGTAAAAAAAAATAAATAAAGTAAAAGCAGATCTTTGGAAGACATTTCTATTTTTGTGCAAAGCTAACTGAACCTTGTGCTATATTAACATAATGATAAAATAATATCAGTAGATGGGAATACAAACTTTAATCTAACCTTTTTAATCCTAATTATTTTCAGCTTGAACCTGAAGAAAAAGAAGGAAAATAAAAAATATCTATATTTCTGTTGCCTGCATTGCAGAGGGTGACTTTACCTCTAAACAGGAAATGTGTACAGTCAGGAGTTCAAGTGGATTCAGGTGTGTGTGTGTGTGTGTGTGTGTCTACTGGAGCTCTCAATTTCTACTGAGAGCTCCAGTAAATTTTCTTAATGTAGAGGCTGTGATCAGCTGACCTGCTGCTCTTTGTGGATTTACACACCTGAATTCAACCAGATGTGAGCAGATGTTTCATGAGTTGTCCTGGCTGATTTCCATACACTGACAGTACACTGTTTATGCTGTCTTTATATCAGACACTATAAAGTTGGTATGAAGGTGGAATTCAGTGAATGATTCTCTGCTACACTTGATGTAAAGTAACTCTGTAACCACAGTCACTGTGCGCCAGTCACACACTGTCTTTACTTTAAATTACAGGTGGGACTCAAATAAAAAAATTAATCAAGTTAATTAGCGACTTTATAATTAATTAATTTCAAATAATCGCATTTAATCACACGAGAAAATTTGTCCAAGAGCGCTTTTTTTAATTAAAAAGGGTTTTAGTGGGTGGACATGAACTGTATTATAAACTCAACCTCTTTTAATTTCTGGAAAAAAAGCATTTAAACTCAATCAAAACAGAAAAACCTAATATCCCTGGTCAGAATTGGGCAGACTTAAAAATAAAGTACCATTTTATGTACATTTTCAAAATTGTATTGTCTTTAAATAATAATAATAATAATAATAATAATAATAATAATAATAATAATAATAATATCAACATAAAGTGCAGTTTTTCTTCTTAAAAAAGATAAGGCAGAAACATAAAATGTTATTTCAACAGCTTCACCTTTAAACTCTGAGTAACCTTAGCCAAAATTATTTAGACTAGCCTGTTCACATTTTCAGCTCTCTTTTTTGTTACTGTGTGACCTGCAACTGAGAACAGTCTCTCACATCTGACAGAAGTGGCAGGACTAATCAAATACTTTGGGGCTCTTTGCACATGTGAAAACATAATTTCACATGTGCAGACCCAGTATCTGATTTAAAACATGAGGACTTACAAGGAAGCTTTAAATGAGCCGTCCTTTTAAATCTAAGCTCTCTTCTTCGTTTCCTGTCCTCTTTCGTATCTTTCTCCATCTCTGAGTGTAGTTAGCTCTCTTTCTTTTCTCTCCCTGTGAAATACAGCAGCTGGACCTTTAGCTAGCAACACACTGTGTGACAAACTGCACACAAACAGTTCGTGTGTTTGCTGATGTTTGTTGAGCTGATAGAAGCGCTGCATTTTAAATTACCTAACACTTAAAAAACGTTACTCCCTTCATGCTTGCTCCTCTTCTGTAGCTAGATGCTGCTTATGGCCACCTGCAGTGGTTGTGGTACAAAAACCAAACAACGCCCCCCCCCAGGATTTCTTTTCATGTGTTTGACGTGAGTCACTGATGTGAGTGATGAAATAATAACTCCCCTCAAATGCGTTGAAGCAAAAGTAATTAGTCTGCTTTGGAAATTTAAAGAGTAGAAAATACAGATATTCGTTTAAAAATGTGGGCAGTAAAAGTAAAAAGTATTAAGAAAAAAACTACACAGGAAAAGTACAGATACCTGAAAATTGCACTACAGTAACAAAGTAATTGTATTTCATTTCTTCCTACCTCTGCCTCTGACAGTGGACTCATCTCTGTGCTTGTCCAGCTAGACCTCAGTTCAGCGTTCGATACTGTCGACCATAATAATCTATTAGAGCGATTAGAGCGTGCTGTAGGTGTTACAGGCTGCAGTAGTTTGTATCATATCTATCTGATAGACTCCACTTTGTTGATGTAAATGGAGAGTCCTCTTCACAATCTAAGGTTAATTATTTCTTAAATATAAATGCAAAGACTGGTTTTAAGATAATTTTTTAACTATAATTTATGTTAGTTTAAGGTTTAATTAGTGTTACACCTCCAGGAAATTAAATAAAGTCAATGTAAGGTCGTGACTGCACAAATAAATAGATAACACAAAGATATTTTCTATTAAGTTATATTATTAAGGTTTAAACTGACATTAAGTTAAGTCTAACGAAATAAGTTTCTTTCATATCTTCCTGCTGGAAGTGATTGAAACACGACTCTGCATGTCTGAAACCACAGCAGCCTCTGCAAGGCAGATAAATTGTTCTGTGTCTCCTGGGATTAATGTTATTTTAAAGTGAGATTAAGGTTAGTTTAAGGTTAAACCTGAAGGAAATAAATCTCAGTGTGATGTCCTCTGAGGTGATGGAAACACCACTGCGTGTGTTCCCAGTCATTAAATCATATTTTCCTTCTCTGAGCTCAGATGACCTTTCTTCACCCCTCAGGAAACTCGGAGCCCAAAGATTAGCCCGGTCCAGCGCCCAGAGAGGAAATGTGTTTGGAGTGTCGCTGTAATCTTTCCCCAGGAAACCGGAGCTGCTGCAGCAGCTGGCCTGGCCTTCCCTGCCTGATAAACACAGTTTATTTTGCGATCATTTAAAGAGTTTATGGTGAAGCACAGAAATGAATATCGGCTCATATTCAGACATGATCGTCACCACTGATTCTTATTTCCTGTGGCTGGAAGGCTTTCTGGAAAATGTGAACGTGTGTTCAAAAAAGTGATTTATAATTTGGAGAAGGTGGGTTTGAGCTGCACGTGCTTTGAGCGCCGCCTCCTGTAAACAGAAGCTGAGTTGAGGTGAGTTTTCTGTAAAAAAACCCCTAAAGGCTCTAAAATCAGGACTCTGCCAGCCGGACAACAACTCATCTGTTCGTTAATGTCCGACAGCCACGCTTGCCGGTCGTCATTGGTTACCAAACAAACAGGCCACGGAGAAACAATGGAGTCCTGATAGAAAGCCTGCAGCGTGAGAGGAAAACAACCCCCCGTCACCTCCTCCAGAACAGGCCTGAGGGTGACGGAGAAGCTGTGTAATGTGACATTTAGAAAGAAAGGCTTTATGAGCTGCAGAGTGGAGAGAGGAAGAGATGGAGGGAGGGTGGAAAAAGCAAAGAACGAGGATGACGATGTAGGGAAAGAATTAAAGAGGAGGGTCTGAGCTCTGCAGGAGTCCAACAACAGGAAGTTAAAACAAGTTGCCAGCCAATCCTCTGGCTACCTGCTGACATGGCATCCAGTCTGCTGTCGCTCTTTATCAGCACGTTTTTAAAACGCAGCCCCGAGAATAGAGTCACTGCTGTAAACTCTGCTCTGTGACTGTGAGAGGAAGATCGTCTACGCTTGGACTCACCTGTGTCCACAGTCTGCTTTTACAGGTGGTTTAACCACCAACCTGATATCACCGCGTTCTCTTCCTCTCTAAAGAGTGAAAGTTACTGATCCCTTCATCTGATTCCTGTCAAGCTGAATTTGAAAAAGGAGAGTTCAGCAATCTAAGACCAGGAGAAAGTCTGAATGTCTCCATCACTGGTTTAACTGGAAGCAGACTGGTGTCAGACAGTCTGAGGCCAGGCTTCCTCTGAGCCCTCACAGTGTGACATCAGTAAACTGAAGGTGGTTTAAAAGGATGAATGAGGTCGTGACAGACTGATGGACTGCAGATTGTTTGTGCGATCGCCCGTCCGAGGCGCAGGCTGGTACGCTGATGTTCACGTCTGTGTGGGAGGATTTCTACTATCTGCTGAGCTGCAGTCACACAGAGGTCAAAGCGAGGTCACGCCTGCAGTACGAAGGCAGACGAAACAAAGAAAACCTCAATCCTCAACATTCACACTGAGAAAAGGGACTTTTAAAAGCTCTGTGTATTTTTTCTGTAATTTTTATCATGTTGCATGGTCACATGATCACAGTGAACATCAACAAAACTTCAAACACTCTCAGATTAAAAATTTTTTTTAATGGCAAGCACCACGTCATCTTCACTCAGGCTGATACCAAAAAAAAAAACCCCCAAAGAAAAACAAAATCAGGCAGTGCTGTTCACAGTTACTGGGTAGTGTCCCTCAGCAAGCTTCCAGAAACTGGCCAATCAGAAGAAGGTTAGCTTTAAAGTGACAGGAGCTAAAACAGTTCGTTTCAGACAGAGTATGAACTGATGGGCTGCACTGATGCGCAGGATCAGATAAAGAAGGACTATTACAACATTTTGAACTGTGAATCATGCAAGTTGCCCTGGCACAGTACGAAAACAGGCCGCTGGATGTGAGCAGAGTAGGAAAGTATATGTAGGTCGTTTAGTGTCGGGGGAAGAAATGAACATGAGGTGAACCCTGACTGCAGGAAGCTGAATTTAACATAACATAAAGTAGATTTTACACTTTTTAGTGCTTTTAAGCAATTTGCAGTCTGATTTTACCAGTGAAGCATTTTAAACACTACAGGAAGGAGTGTTTTTTTCAAAATAAAAGCCTGAAAAAAATATTTTTGGACTGCCTTTGAGTGGGTCACTTTTGTAAAAGCTCTTCCTGGAGCTGAAGTTTACAAGAAGAAACAGAACAACAGCCTGCTGTCACACAAACATCCACCCCGAGCACCTGCTGGATGGAGCGAAGATAGAGCTCATTCAGTCACTGATCAGCTGCTCCTGAACATCGCTGGACGCTCAAACCTGATTTCTCTCTGAGCAGATGGACGGCAGCTGAGTAAATGTGATGTTGTTGTTTATCCTGGGAGACTTCACAAAGACCACAACTATTTAAAGACACACACACACACACACACACACCTGTGAGCTATAAAAGACCAAAGTCTGCTGATCGGGCCAGCAGCTGGTTAGGATTTTTGAGTGTGCTGATGTAGTGTTACCCCCTCAGAGTCCACACAGTGACAGCAGGTGTACACTGAACTTTTATCCCTATATCAGCTTAGTACCTCAAAGCATGCCCAGGTGTGAGAAATACGTGTTATTACTGCAGTATTCAGTGCACAAACATGTACTTTATCAGTAGTTTAACACATTCACTTCCTCTGAACGCTTCCTTTAATAAAGGAGGTAAAAGCAGTTAGCTGGACACTTCAAATGCTCTGCTAGACACAAGCAGGTCAGTCAGGAGGGAGCTGATCACCCACCAGACCTAGAGCAAGGATCTACTGGATTTCCAGGCTGTGCATGTCATGCACGATGTTCAGGCCTCCGTCCTCCTCAGTGAGGACAGCTTGATCCAGGAACAGTAACATTTACATCTCAGGGTCCTGCTTGGTTCTCTGAGCTGCTGAAGACCTGAAGCACCATCACTGTACAAAGGTAGTGGCATATGACACCAGCCATCAACCGCCTATATCATTCAGCCCCACTCACACCTTCATGCATTTGATCCGCCTCCAGGTTAAATACCACTGACTCCCTCTCATCTGTCAGGACTGAAGAAGACTTTTGGATGAGCCGTGAAACGAGTGCAGCCAGCGCCAGGCACGAGGAGCTTAGATACGGAAAACATCCACATATGAGCAGCAAACAAAGGACTAAATGTACCTCAGAGTTCTGGTTAAACGAGGCGAGGAGGGACAAGGAGATAGACAGGAAGTCAAAATCAATATAAGACACCAAACAAAACTATCCAAGTAAAACAGGAAACAAACAGCTGAACAGACTGAGAGGAGTATGAAGACAAAAAAAAGATATATATCAGAGTTCCAATAACACAGCTTAACATCTCACCCTGACAGACAAACTTCAGACACCCGAAATCCTGCCAAGTGTCCCTGGCTCCACAGGGAGGTGTCCCTCCGCAGGGACACTTGGCAGAAGCCGGGAACCGTTTGTCAGATGGCGTGATAGATGTGAGGTATATCCTCGTGTAGCAGTGACGCTCTGGTGTCATCCTCATACAAGGCGCCTGCCGTCTGACAACACCACCCAGAGAAACCCGACATGTGAGACGGCTCAGAGGCTGTTTGGAGCTGATATGAATAAAGCCGTGATTTCATGTGAGATTCCACAATTTAAAAACCCCCCCACTGGATTGCAGTGCAGGTGAGGGTCAAAAGAAACAGGTGGGTCAAAGAGAGATGTGCTGATCTGAGAGGCGATCAGGAGGAAGAACGGAGAGCAGGAAGTTTGCTCATCACATGATCCACACACTGCTGCAGTCTCAGACAGTGTTGGGTGTAATGCGTTACTAAGTAACGCGTTACTGTAATTAAATTACTTTTCCACTGAAAAAGTAGAGTAACTAATTACTGTTCATTTTTAGGTATTTTAATTACAGTTACTTACAATGTACTTGCGTTACATTGTAAAATAATTAAACTCGCTGAATATCATTATTTAATTTCAATAATTTATCTTCTAAACGTAGAAGTAAACTCTGCCGCTTTAACATCGCTGTAGTGCAGCTGCACCTCATTTCGCGCCAGTTTGCTGCATAGTCGTATTCTAAAGCGGAAGATGTCGGACTCGGCTGAAGCGAGTGGCTGTTTTATGAAATGGACATATTCCCGTCTCTTCACTTTTCTGAAACAAGCAGACAAGAATATTACAGTAATATGTAAGCTATGTCCTGGGGAGAAAAAGCAATCGGCTGCTGTTAATAGCACGAGTAATCTACTGAAGCGCCTGACACGAGAGCATAGACGAACACTCCTGAGTGATCCTTGTTCATCATCCATGGATAACACCGCAGCAACTCCTGCTAAGCAGCAAAACGTGATTTTACTTCAGCAGCACAGAAAGCGTCTGAAGGTGAGCTTAAAAAATGATTGCAGGCTACACTGTGGAAGAGATGCTACCGCTGCGTACTGTAGAGTCTTTTAAAAATATTATTATTTAAAGAGTTTACTTTAAAGAGTTTAGTTTTCTATTGTTTGCCCACTCAAGGTTTATAGGGATTTTAAGAAGTATTTAGTAAAATTACTTATTTAGTAATTAAGTTACTTTTCTGACACAGTAATTAGATAAGTATTTTAAATACAATATTGACTAAGTAATTAGTAATTAATTACTTTTTTAAAGTAACTTACCCAACACTGGTCTCAGATATTTAAATATGTTCACTTCAGTTTTTATATGAACAAGCATTTAAAACTGCAGCTAGTTTACAGCAGCCATCACTATGGCCTTTAACCCCCCCATAAAAATAATCTGTCTAGATATAGATACAGTACTATGCAAAAGTTTTAGGCAGGTGAGAACAAATGCTTTTTCAGGGCTCTGTGGGGGCCATACCATCACTTCCACTACTTCTTGTCTTCTTTACGCTTAAGACATTTCTTAATGACTTTGGCTTTATGTTTGGGGTCATTGTCCTAGGGGCAGCAGTCTAGGCAGAGAAGCCCAGCTTCCTCCTCCTCTGAGGGTGAGCATGGAGGCATTCACAAACCAGCTGAGAGATCAAATCTCTCCAGCGTGGAACTTTTCTCAGTCTGTCTGATTTTTTAGGGACGTGGCTCTGCAAACAAAGCCAATGTACAACTGTTAGATACTCTTAAATACCCCAGATCTTGCACACACACACACGACACACCAAACACACCACACACTAATCAATAACTTATAATAACTCTGTCAGCCAGAGCCTGAACACATCGTTCCCCTCGATGTGTTCGGGCTCCGGCTGCTGCTTCAAATGCTTCACAACAGCTGTGACGACAGCTGACACACACACACACACACACACACACACACACACACACCCTCTCGTCATGTGGTTGGTCTCAGTCTGGGTGGGGGGGGCAGTAACTAAAGTGAGTCTTTGTTGTTCAGACTCAAACTGGACGTTACTGCAGAGACTACAGTGTGACAGTCAGCAGATCACACCAGATCTCTCTCTCTCTTCTCACACACACACACACACACACACACACACACACACACACACACACACACACACACAGGGGAAGTCCGGGGCTTTGAAATCTCTCATTCTTTTCCTGCAGCCCATTTGAAATTTTGCTGATTTTAGGGTTAGCTACTCCTCCTTGATCCTCCTCCTGTTTTCCAGTTTAAAGGGTGTTCTTCCTCCCCATCATCACCAGTTTTGCTCATTAGCTCATCTGGTAATGGGCTCCTCCTCACTCACATCACCCTCAGTTAGTTTGAACTGTGATGAGGTGATTTCTGCTGTTTGTGCAGCTGTTCCTCTCAAACTTCACAAACATCCAGTGAGGCTCAGAGGGAACAAAGACCAACTAGCATGTAGACGCCCAGCACTGAAACATCTGTCTCCAACAGTGGCTTAAAGGAGCTCAGACATCTGGAAATGACCAAACAAGCTCACTTTAATCTGGTTAAGCTGGACCCCTGATGTAGTTTCCAGCATCCAGCTGATGTCACGCTGCCTCAGTGATACTTAAGAGATGCTGAGCCATCGTTAATGAAAGCTGTCCCGCTGACTCATAACAGAGTGATTCTAAGGTTTCCAGGAGCTCTGAGAGAAGGAAGGTGCAAACACACCATAGCTGTTTAAACCATCTAAACCCAACAAGCTCATAACAAAAGAAAAAAAGTGCAAACATAAAAGTCCAAACGGGGCGTGACCACAGCCTCCTCATTCAGTTTGCCGGTGCCTGACAGGAAGTGTTCAGCAGGGAGGATCAGGACAGTACGAGGGTGTCCTGTATAACAGCCTGTGACGTCCTCATCAGGAGCTTGGAAGGAGCCCTTGTTTGGAGGTCATGGCTTGAGTCCCGCTGGGAGCTTTGAGTTTTTCTTTAGTATGACTTTTTACTCTCACAGGAAGAGGTCACCTCCACACCCGCAGATGGGTATGAATGAGGATTTAAAGAAAGGCTCAGACTCAACTTCGTTATTTTGGTCCTAATGAAGCCGACAGTGTGACGAAGTGAAGCTCCCAGTACTTCCTAAAAGGAGAGGCGATACCACACTCACGCTAACTCTCCCACAGACGACCGTCTCCACATTGAACCTCTCTTCGTCGCCTATTCCACCCTGACCTTTGACCTCTGAACTGCTGCCACACACAGACTCGGTATCACAGTTTTCACATAAACGCTGCACAGGTACAGTCTAACCTGTGACCTCACAGTCAGGTAGGATATCCTCAGCTGTAACAGGAAGTTAGTGTGAAACACAGCTCAGAAATCAGCAGCGTGTAGTGAGTTACTATGAGGGGAGGGAGGGGCGGGGTGTCCTGGCCTCAGTTTAACATTCCTGTGTGCTGACTGCTGCAACACATGGCAACCATTACAGAGACACAGCCAGAGAGGCATGGAGGTAAAATTAGCCGATATTTGAATGAAGTTTGGCTGAAGGAATCCAGGTTTGAGAACATGCGCAATTCAGCTCAGCAGCCTCAGCCACACAAACACCACATTAACCATTTATACACCCACCTCTCAGGTTTGGAAACAAGCCAATCAGGTTACAGATCACGTCCTGTCACACATCAAGTGTCTGTGTATCAGACACAACAAGCAAAGCGCATATATTAGCTAACCGATGATGAGTTCCTGGTGGCCCCACTACTAGTGCTAAAACATTATTAAGGCCAGGCCTCTTATGAAGCCTGTCAGCTGTGGTTGGTTATGTATAATGACGTTTTATATATTTTAAATATAATTATATATATAATTACTATAAAATAATAGAAAAGCATATGTATTTTATTAATAAAGTTTAATTAAATGTTCCCCTGTATAGGGGGTCCTGAGGAGCCCTCAGCAGGTCTCTGCCCCCGGGCCCCTCAGCAGGTTAGCGAGGCCCTGCATTCTCTGGGTTTATTTTCAGCAGCTGTTGGCTGAGGGACAGCAGAGCTCAGCTGTGCTGCTATCAATCAACTCCTACTCACACCGCTCCTCCACCCCTCCACCCCCTCACCCCAACAAGTAACTGCGCCCTCCAGGCCTCGCAGCCCCCTAACAGCCCCCCCCCCCTCCCCATCAGCTGCGGAGTCACAACAGCAGGTCAAGCTTCAGTTTGTCCTGTTAGACCCTCAAAAAAAGTAAAACTACAACACATGAAAACAAACTTATCTCTAGAGCTGAGTGCACAGCTGGACAGAGGAAAACTTTCACCTTTAACCTTAACCACCATGTCTCGTTAGTGATGTCAGTATTTTTCTTTAAATATTTTAATATTATTTCCATGAATATCTGAGAGGTGTCTACAAGTTAAATACACAGCTGGGTATTTTCTATTAATCCGATACAAGAAACATTCAAAAGCCCGAAACTGAAAACTGCTCAATGAATGAAAATGAAACATGTTTTTCCTGAAGTTTTTATCATAAATATGACATTATTATAAAAAGTGATTTTCTTTAATTAAAGCATTTATTTCCAGCTGACAGTCACTATGACATGCTCAGTCTAAACCCAGTTTAATCCTGATATTTAAATCCAGTATAAACGTGTGAACCTGGTGACCTGAGTGAAGTCATGTCACACATGAGACAAACTTATTGCCTCAAAAACGTAATTAGACTCAATTAAAGAGAGTTACAGTGACTAGTTTACTCTGAGTGTGCAGTGCCTCATGGGCTGAGGCAGACATCTCATTTGTGTCCCGTACAACGCACAGTTACAGGACGACTGGTCTCCGTCGTAGTGGATGCTGTTTAGTTTTGCACATCTGCTCATGAATGTAAGAAAAATTGATGGCTGTGATTTTTTCTTCAGTGTGTGGATTTTTCCTCTCTCTCATTTATCTTCTTTTATTTCAGGCTCTCTCTTTGATTTTGCTATTTATGTTTTTGATCATCTGTCTTTGCTTTTTTAAAATCATGCTATATGAACAAAGTTATTGTTACTGTTACTACCTATGTTTTATTTAATGAAGGTAAGTCTGCTTAGTCTTTGTGTCCTGCACAGTTACAGACAGACTGAGTAGGAACAATTACTCTCAACAGGAGTCTGTTAACAACTAAACCTTCACATAAACACTGAAAACCATGGCACACAGACTCCAACACACCCCTGCACAATGAATTAAGCAGCACAAACACACTGGGTCTGCAAATACTGTCCTTTAGTCAGATTAGTGCATTTAACTTCATCTATACTAGTTTTTTAATGCTGTACTAAGTAACGTGGACTTCATGTCTGCAGACTGAGCGGTAAAGTTGAACTTCTTCAGGATTTATAAAACCCTGTAATACTTTGGCCACTCATCATTCACATCCACTCCAAAACCTCTGCAGGCTGATTTACGTCCATCTGGAGGGTTCCAAACACTTCTGGATTTCTTGAAGGGTTCAAGAGCTCAACAAGTTTCTCTGAACCCTCCCGACACCTTTGCAAAAATCACACACTCTGTACCTGGATGAAGTTTAAAAGCAGGCTTTAATAATTCTGACTTTTTATCCTTAAAAATAAGAAACTCTTTGAATGAATCCACTGATGAAACTGTACGCACTGAACAGCTGTGAACACCTGGATCTCCACACACCTGTGAGCCACACCTGTCACGTGTCAGTCACCAACCGATGCCACACGTGATTTCCTTTGTAAAAACCCCTCTTATGAAAGAAACCAGCAGTTGGGCTGACTCTGTTTCCAGGTCACACACACACACACACACGCCGTGCGTAAACTCTCCAAACGCGCCTCTGTCTCAGTTTTACTCACTCACCGATGGAGACCAGCTTGATGTGCTCCCTTTCCAGGAACTCCAGCGCCACGGAAACGTTCTCCAGCTTCATCTGCCTGAAGTTGGGTCTGCTGTGGTACTTCCGGTACATCTTTTTCTGGCTCAGCACCTCCAGCAGCCCTATTAACTTTAGCCCATCGCTCAGGTCCTTCTGCAGGTCGTTGATGCGTTTGTTGATCACCTTCAGGTGCTCGTTGCACCACCTGGTGAAGGTGTTCTGCTGGATCTTCTTCCACGGGGCGTCCTCGGCCAGGTCCTTCTCGGTGGCCGGCATCTCCTCCTCCTCCTCCTCCTCGCCGATGTCCGCGGTGCTCTGGTAGAACTGCTGGGGCTCCAAGTAGCTGTTGTTGCTCATCATGGACATGCCTTTTATAGCACCGAGCGCAGTGGGAAGAGAAGGAAAGGCAGAAAAAAAAGAGAAACGGGGCAGTGGAAGCGGAGGGGCAGTGCCCAGCGCGCGGGGAGGGAGCTTCACGGAGCTGTGCGTAAAGAGGCGCGCATGCAGACCCGCGGGCACTCCTGCGGACTCACACTCTCAGAGAAAGAGGAGGCTCAGGAGGAAGAGTGAAGAATAGTCTGCTTTTGTCCTCCGGCTGGCTTGGCTGTGGTCACGCACGGGCGGCGGCGTGGACAGAGTGGGGCTGTGCAGCTGCGGGAGCGTGAAGCGAGGTTTAAAGGCTCGGCGTCACTGCGCAGGACTTCCAGGAATGCCCCTGCCATGACCATATACTACTGCGACCCGGGCATCCTCCGAGCCGCAGGACACCGAGACCGCAGATCATTGGTCGGGCGCGGAGCAGGGGGTGGAGACACGCTGGATACCCCAACCAGGACACCCCCACCTACCCCACCCCGACAGCCGGACCCGGGGCTCCACAGCCGCTCTGACACCTCCGGGTATTTTTAGTCCTCAAACCTGGAGAGACACCCTGAGGAGGGACATGACATCACCATCAGGCAGCCAATCAAATCACTGCGTGACATTTAAATAACAAAGCAGAAATAAACAACATCGAAGTTTACTTCAGTTTGGAAATACATATCAGATCTGAAAATACAATAGACTCTGTGATAATGATTAATGACAATTAATGGTAACTACAATGGAGGTTGGGTGTTTACAGTTAACTGAATGAGGTGCTGCTGCTTCCTGCAATTCCATTGGCTGCCAAATGGAGGCAAATGGAGGCGCGGCAAACTGGAGCAAGCGAGAGAGGAAGAAAAATTTCATGCTGCGTTTAATACAAGTTTTTTGAAGAATAAAACAAACTGAAGAGATTTACTGACGTAAACAGCAGCGCCCCCTGCTGAGCACGGTCTGCTTCTACGTGAAACAAGCTGAACTTGACCCAGAGTGAAGCCCAAGATCAGCTCTGCAATAATCACATACAGATGTGTGCAGTTAGAGCTTTATAAGAGCTGCTGGTTTTATCCCAGCTGTGTTGAACATCAGCCTGGCTGTACAGAAACACATATAAATAGTCTTTATACACAAAAAATGTCCACAGTGATGATTCTAGTGGGTTGAGTCGATTAAAAAGTGAGAAGTGGCACAGTGGCTCACTGTAGCATCATTGCATTCATGCTGTGGAATCGTGGGCTCGTTGAACATGTGTGAGGAAACATGAAAGTAGTGTTTTGAGTTAAAATGTGTGGCATCAGGCGTATTTCCTATGTGTCACGTTCAGAGACTTACTATAAAAACACAAGACAGGAATACAGACTCACCGTGAGTCTGAAAATATCTGCGTCCAGCTCAGATATCACGAGAGGAAAACAGCAGCTCACATCTAAAGTGTAAATATGGAGCCAAACTAAATTTAACAGCGAGTGCCGTCGTGATACACTCATCATCCTCTCAGAGCAGACAGTTTACCAGAGTTATCACCACTTATTACAGCCATGACTTCACTCCTGATTCCTACTCTTTTTTTCTTCACCATAAACTCAATAAAGAAGATGGAAGTAGCCATCATGATGTCACCATGAAGCAACTTTTTGATCAGTAGGTAGCCCCGCCCTAAATCATTCCTAGCTTTGTGGTCTTTTCTGGCTCTAATGGGACCTTTTGGTTTGGTTTGGTTTGATCCACCACACAGCTGCCACAACTATGATGGTGACACAAGGCTTCACAGCAGAAACTGACACAGCATCAGATGACAGAGTAGATACAACATCAGAACATGGTATACTATGGTCACAAAGGGATAGACATGGTCAGCAACAATACTCAGCTATGCTGCTGTATTTAAACTGTAAACTGTATTGCTCAGGTGACAAAAGTGAGTCAATAAAATATCCTCCACACCATCACACAAGGCAGGATTGATAAATTACTTCATAATGGCTGTTTTCGCCAAACTCTAAACTTAGCATCTGATTGGATGTCTCGAGACCACTTTTACGTGGTCATGGTCTCGCTGTCTCGGTCTTGCTGTCTCAGATCGACATAGTGGTCGGGAGATTTGGAGTCAACAGTATCCTTGACACACAATGTAACGTTCGATAATGTGTCATGCGCAAAGCATCCGCTCTAAGAGCCGTGCTTAGAGAGTGCTTTGTAGTGAATCAGAAGAGTCGACTTCCATTGAGCGAGAGTCGGCTCCTCACTTAATTTCCTTTCGCTGCTCAGCTCTCACACAGTGGCTCAGCTATGCTCCAATCCCTCCATATTATGGCCAATCACATGCGAGGATATATAGGATAATATTATGTGAAAAACAGAGAGGGTGAGAGACGCGTCAGTCAAGTGGAGCGTGTGTCTGTCCTCTCAGTGAGTGAGTGAGACAGTAGACAGCGGTGAGGAGGGCTGTGCAAAAGCAAAAACACATAAATATGCCTGACACCTGTAAACGAAGCAGCATCTGGCTGCAGTTTAAAGACTTTTTTGTCTCGGTCTCGTCTCGACTTTGTCTTGGTCTTGACTCGGTCTGTCTTGGTCTTGATATCCTCTGGTCTTGGTATTGTCTTGGTTTAGGCGGTCTTGACTACAAGTCTAGATTGTACTAGCAGGAATCATCATCAGACCAGGAAACGTTTTTTGTCTTCTGTTGTCCAGTTTTTGTGAGTCTGTGTAAACTGTAGAATCTCTGTAACCTCTCTTTTATTAGTGAACAAAAGTGATACATGTGAGGTCTTCTGCTGCTGGAGCCCAGTTGCTTCAAGTTTAGACCAGCCTGTCTAGCACCAACAACCAAGCACTTCAGCAGGTCATTGTCACCATGTCTACATACCTAAAAGCAATAAGTTGCTGCCATGTGATTGGTTGAATAGATAATTGCATGGTTAAAATAGGTGCATGTAATAAAGTTGCGCGTATGTCTCAAGATTGTTTTTACCGGTAATTTTGAAAATATACCATAACGTTGAACACATGAAAGACAAGGAAAACTTTGTTTATTTGTATTAGATCATTTACAAAACCAAACATAAAACACAGTCCCAGACAGATGTTAGCATGGTGCAAAAACATCAAGAACAGAGATCAAAAACAAAGAAGAGAAACAGCAGCCAGATGACAGTGACGTGCCGCTTTTTTGCGGCTCTGATTCAGGACACCAAAGTAAAAGCAGAGTTCATACAGCACACCTGATATTTGACAGTAACACCTGACGCACAATCAGCAGTGAAATCTGAGGAGTTTAAACAGTCAGACATTTTAAAATCTTTTCTGATGGTTCAGTTTCACCGTTGTCTAAGTACACATCCAGGATGAACCTAGCTTTGCAAAACGGCTGGAACTCAGGGGGAAACTGATAGCTATCAGTTTCTCCTGTATTTTTTTTTTTTTTTTTTATCTCATTGGCAGTTTCTCCCCTATGTTTAACATCCTAATCAACGTTGAGCTTGGCTAATCACGTTTAAACATCTACACACTTGTTACCCCCCCCAACAAAACAAAACAACAAACCATAACATTCATTTTTATACCAACTAGCATGATGTTGAATACATCTATTGTTAACTACCAAATAACTACCAAAATATGGAAAAACATTTAGCATGCTATCTTTAGTTATGCTGGCTAACATATGTTAAGCTAGGCTAAGCTAGTTTTATAAACACCAGTTACAAAAAACTACAATAATACCTGTCAGTACTAGAAGAAACTAGCGTAATGCTGGCAGTGGTTAATAACAACTAAAATATCACTTAGGTAGTAAAACATGCTAGTATTTCAGCAGCTACACTGACTTGTACTAAATTAGGCTAAATATCAATGAACTAGCTGCTCCTGATAGCAGTTTAATATTATAATAACCTATTTCTATTAAACACAGCTGCGCGACACAACACCACTTAGAAACCAGCAGGAAAACATGTTGGGTTTAAGTGTTTGTAGTTCTATAAGTTAAACTAGTTCAGTGACGGTGATGTCTTTAGCTGTGTGCCACATAAACTTCATCATGTTTAATCATCAAATCATCATGTAGATGTTCAGGTGCTCCCATGGTTCCAGTGTTCATGCTCAGCTTGGTTAAACCCAGATGAAACTAAAATCCACCATAAAAACAATTGGCTAATAACACAGTCTGCATCGGCTAATGGAAGAATTGGATTTTAGCGCTCATGCTACAGCTTGGCTGAAGCTGCTACAGCGGCTACATCTACTTTTCTAATTTCATGCAAAGTCACTATTCCTCTAAACCTAACATGCAGGATGGAGATACCTACTGGGAGCTAACGTTTGTCAGGACTGTGCTAAGGATGGACGGATTCAGGATATCACTGATAAAACAAAATACGCCTTTTGACTTTTACATTTTCATTTTGTGAAAAGAGAACAAAAGGCTCAGATAAGTACTTGTTCTGTTTTCAGAAGTACATAAAAAATATCAAAGACCTCCAGAAATTGACATCAAGTGCAAGTTACTGTGGCAGAAACCCAGCAGATAAACTGACACATTTTGTATTTTGATGATATTATTGTGACTTTTGTCAAGATAACTCCAACACAGACATACGAGAACCATCAGAGGAGATTTGGTGGCCTAACAGGAAGCTCAGATGTTTGAGAAATTTCCAAAGTAAATCCATATTCACACAATAGATGTAAGAAAGTTTTTTAAATTGTTCTATAAATTCAGATGTGATTTCTGCGTAATGGACAAACAGTCTGAGTTGTGCTGCTGTATATTAATGTATCAGGAAACCAATAATCAGTCCACCCCCAGACTTTTCCTAATGCTAAATTTGCAAACATCTGACGAACTATCACATACCTATTATCACAGAAGCTGTAGGAAAATTATGCACTTTAAAACAGAACAAAGAAGAAATCGAGTGGAAGAAAAATCAGAACAAAGCACTGATCAAAAACAAAGATACCAAGACGGTACAGAGGAACACCGGCATGCAGCTTTTAGGAAGATTTTTGTAATTTTACTGACATAATGATAAAAAAATAGGATCGAGTTTGTATTCACAGTAAAACACAGATTTAAAAACATTCTGGAGGAATTGATTCAGTGCCAGGTGAGGTTGTGGAAGTCTCGAATAAATTACATTTAACACACATTTTTAACACAAGACCAACAAAGACAACACTAAAGACAGCGAGAGCCCTGATACACAACAAAACCAGATTCAAGCCCAGGAAATACCTAAAACACTAGCAGGTCAAATATAGGTTATAATTATTAGTATTTTATATTCTAAAATATCAGATAAAATTAGTTGAAACTCACTGATCAAAATGATTGAATAATGTGCAACTCAACATCTGTCTTATTATCTCATTAATGTTGACTTAACTGGTGACATTAATGAGATAATATTGTTCCTAACTGGTTTCACTTTTCTGGCAGTAATGGGCTTTCATACCTTTTATTTTAGTAAATAAGTGCATTTAAAAAAGTTACCACGTGAAAGTTGTGTGGCAATTAAGTCTTTACTTTGATGACTAACTTTTCATATATATTATTATTATTTTTCTGCTGAGAGCTGGCCTACACATATTACTAAGAAAACTTCACAACATCAGTTAAATGTGTAAAATATGTCTTTCCTGTAGCAAGTGTCTTTAAAGGCTACACGTGTTTGTCATGCAAAATGCTTATAGGAGCGCCTAACAGCACATGCGTCTAGTTGTTTTAAACAATGCAGTATAACAGCCTGATCAAACTTCGGATTTAATCGTGTTTCTCCAACACTAAATAAATAATTTTAATAAGCCTTTATTAATTTTAAATTCCCACAGTTTGTTAAAGGCCTGCTTTATCAAATTAGTGCTGTTAATATCTTCAGTCACGTACACGTGTCACAGTTCAATCTTCATTTGCAGTGCCATATGTTGTAAATAAACTGGAATGTCTGAGCTAGTTGTTATCTTACTGAATCAAGTTTGACAGAAGTACCTGATTCCACCCTGAAAAGGATCACAGTCATCTGAACAGCTTATTCTTATTTTCTAGGATTATTTGGTCTCCATTTAAATGTAAACGTAACTTAGGAACCATAAAGTTTGAAATGTGTCTATGTGCAAAAACAAAAAGATATGTATTTGGGTATCTCCCACAGTAAAAAGATTCAAAAGCTTACAGAAAAAAATGTGTTTAGTCTTGCGTGTAACAAAGAAGGATGATCTGAGGCATCTGAGAGGTCTGATCAACCAAAACGCAGATATAGACTTCTCTTTGGGGTTTTACATTAAATAGTGAATTTTTGACGCCCCTTTCAGACAAGATCCATCCCAGTTTTTATTTTCTACAGAAGAAAAAACCAAAAAAAACAACAACAAATAAACCTCGTGGTGTTCCACATACCCTGAAATATTCACTGTTGGAATCTAAATAAAACTTTGTGTCCTTATCATTGTCACTGAGTTTAGTGAAAGGTCTTCCACTACATGGCATAATTTCTGGTCCTCTTCCATTATTATTTGTAAATAGATATCGCTCCTCCCACCCAACCTTTTCTTAATAGCTGTTCTTTAAGAACGTGACAATAAGTTTAATTTTAACTTTTAAAAGTGATAAGAAGTTGAAGAAAATGCGCTGTCGTCCACTTATTTGATTAGAGCTGCATATGTGCTTAACTGCTATCAGTTTTCAATTGATCAAATTTTCATGAAACTCATTTTGCTGGTTTGTGCTCAACTGTTAGAAGTAAAATAATGTATCATCTGCATACATAAAATTTGGACTTTTTTAGTAAGAATGTAATTTGCTGTTTAATCATTATTAGTTTTCAGTTCATTACATTTTGATGTCTTGATGCATTCTCAATCATCCAGGAAAGTAAATCTCCAAAAGTTGAACGCTACGTCCAGATGAACAGATTCAACTTTTGGAGATTACATTTTGATCAAACTCTGCTCTTCTTAAAAATAAAGTGTCATCTGCATACGCAAATCTGAAAGTTGCATGTTAAGTAACACCAGCATTTGCTCTGTGTTTTGATTTTAATCAAATTTTCTACAACATGCTAAAAATCAACAACAAAAAATCCCCCAGCCTTATTCCAGAGGAGGAAAGTGTGTTCAAAAATAAATCAATAAATAAATCAATAAAAACCATCTGCTACACCTAACTGTGCAAAATGATAACAACTCTGGCACAATCTGAATCTAAACACAGTGTAATCAGTCCACAGAAATTATCTCTCTTTAGAAATGAGCTTTAGCAAATATCTTTTTTTAAAGTGCTATTTTACTTTTATATAGTCATACTACACATTTAAAAAACAGAAATCCAGACATGTAAACTGATTATAAGGAGTGAGGAAGGTAAAATAAAGCTATTCCCGGTGTTTCATGCTACAAACCAGACCTGCTGAAACTTAACGCTGATTAAAGTTAATCAACGTTAAGTTTCTGACAAATACATAATCAGATAATGTACAACATGAAGAAGGAAGGAAGTATTTGAAACACTAAACAATCAAGTTTTATCTGCTACTGTTTTCTCCTTTATCAGTAAGTGCAAAGTACTCCTTAAACTCAGCAGGACAGAAATAAGGCAAAGAATTTTAAAGCTGAAGGAAAATATAATAACTCAAGTCATTTTTAAATTAATAGTTTGCTACTTTTTCAGTGGGGTGTCTTTAAATTAACGACCCTTTTGTTTTGGACTGCTGTTTGATCAAATCTAATTTTAATGAATAAACACCAAAACTATTAAAGTAAGTAAACATGTTTTATCAGTAAGTTAATTAGATCATTTCACCCCATGAGTTTATATTTTCCATTTTAACACTGAATGTAGGGACATTTTTTTTTAAATATACGTAGCACCCACTAACACGACAGTGAAACTTAGTCCATTTTCTTCACAAACTTCATGACAAGCTACTTCTGGTACTTCTGGAAGATACAACAAAATGAGATATTCTGTTCAACTCTTGAACTCTGATGGTGAGTAATCAATAAATCAACCGCTTGACCATCTGCACAGTGCTGACCTGCAGGAAGAGTAAAGAGTCATATTGGACGATGTCGTGAATTCCTATTGCTTTCCCCTCCAGCACTCACTGACGTCTGTGGTGTTTGGGTCAAAGTGTTGTGGAGATGCAACGAGCAGACATCAGGATGGTCACATGTATGAGGGCAGCACTGGATGGATGACGGCAATCCCACAATCCTACAGTTCACCGTGAGGTCGCTTCCTGTGTACTCCTCAAGCCCTGGTGAAACTAGGGACAACCAGAACAGCAATGGCTGCCACGGCGACTGCCACCACTGCCAGGTTCCAGCCTTCACAGTCGCGCTGCCGGGAGATGACAAGACAGGTTAGAATAAACTTTATTTATAAACACATTAGGTTTTAGCCACATGCTGGATATTTTGGAAACTTTAAATGGAGTTTGATACTTTATTTTGACTTTGCAGTTTTTTTCCATTTGGATGTACCAAATAATAGGGGCGATTGAGGCTCAAGAGTTGGGAGTTCGCCTTGTAATCGGAAGGTTGCCGGTTCGAGCCCCGGCTTGGACAGTCTCGGTCGATGTGTCCTTCTGCAAGACACTTCACCCATTGCCTACTGGTGGTAGTCAGAGGGCCCGGTGGCGCCAGTGTCTGGCAGCCTCGCCTCTGTCAGTGCACCCCAGGGTGGCTGTGGCTACAATGTAGCTTGCCATCACCAGTGTGTGAATGTGTGCATGAATGGGTGGATGACTGGGTGTGTAAAGCGCTTTGGGGACGTTAGGGACTAGCAAAGCGCTATACAAATACAGGCCATTTTACCATTTACCATAATGGAAACGTCTATAAAAAAGGGGACGATGCTTTTTATAAAAGAGCACTACATTCTGACCACCCACCGCATTCTGAATGTGCTTGTAGGATCTGGTCCAGGGGATGAAGAAATCAGGTGGCCCCTGAAGCAGAGCCTCTTCAACCTCTGCATATGCTAAACACATATGCAAAAAACCCACACAAATTGACAACAAAAAATACTGAATATGACTATAAACAAAGTTTTAGTGTGGAGCCTTTAAGATGTTTGGGAACTTTTAGATGTTCTGCTAATCCATTCGTACTGGTCACAAATGAAGAGTGAGTAGCAGGTCATTCAGTATTTTTCTAACTACCTCTGTGTGGCTGTGTTTAGCCGAAAGGTTAAGGACAGTTTTTGTGCCTCACAATTACAAACAGAGTCAATGCTAAGATGCAATAATACATAAAATGAAAATATTTAATCTAACAGAAAAAGTCTGTGCTGTGTTACAAGCAAAGACTTTTCTGATTTAAGATTTTCTTTACTGTCATTATGTTGCTAGAACATAAAAATTACAGTGGTGCCCTCGGTGATAAAGAAAATACAAAAAAGATAAATAAAGAAATAGATTTTTTAAAAAGATATAAAAGATAAAAGTCTTTAGCAGTCTTTTGAGTGGTCATCCTAGTTCCTTTTTTCTTAAAAGCCTCCTCTGGCTGTTACTGTACAAAAATAGAGAAACTGTTTGAAGGCACAGTTCACCTGGCCTGGTATTTTGGCTTATCAGGCTAGATAGCTTTGGCATGAGTTTCCCAGTTTTGGAAATATTAGCACAGATGTCTACCTTCTTTGTATATAATGGTACTAAATTGCACTCAAAAGTGCATTTTTACATTTACAAACTCATCAGCATTGTCTGTTCAGACATCATCACCCAGTTATTAAAGTGTAAAGATTACATTATTATGGGCTCTTTAATGGATAAATGGTAAATTGACTGGTTCTTATATAGTGCTTTTCTACTCTGAGCACTCAAACTGCAACTTTGCACAACTGTAGGATCTCTACAGACAGTGCTGCATGAGGAAGACACAGCGGATCCTCTCTGATCCCAGCCACCCCAGCCACAGACTTTTCACACTCCCGCTGTCCGGTAGGCGGTTCAGGAGCATCCAGACCCGCACTAGCAGACACAGGGACAGCTTTTACCCACACGCCATCAGACTTTTGAACTGCTGACATTCCATACACACCACTACACACTCACTACAATTACAGGACATACTGTCACTTCAAGAAATTCTACTTAAATGCTCATTGCACAACTTTGTACAACCAACAAATACTCTTGCACAAACTTGTAAATACCAACTTGTCTTAAATGTAAATATCAATTAAATTCTCTAATATTTAATACTTTTTCCTCTCTCCTTTTGATTGTTATTATTATTACTACCACTGCCAATTTCTGTTATTTTCTTTTCAATATAACTGCACACTCTCTATATGCTTATGTAAGCTGAGGAGCACGAGCCAAAGAATTTCATTATGGATAAATGTGGCTACACTGTTTATCTGTACATGACAATAAAACTCGAAACTTGGCTCATTCACACATTCACACCCATTCACACAAGCACTTCTTTCTATGCAAATACTTTCTATCCAACATTAACACGCATTCATACTCTGACAGAGGCATCTGAGAGCAACTTGGGGTTAGTATCTTACCCAAAAATATATTGGCATGCTGAAAGCAGACCAAGTTAAACCACCAACCTTCCTTCATATTTGATTTGCTACACAGAAACTCAAGCAACCTGACAAAAAACACTGGGCCCAGCATTAAGTCAGTCAAGACATGTGCATGTAAAAATCATGGCTGATGGAGGATGAAACACCCGGCACAGCTGATGTTCTACTACAGTTCAAACAAACAAGTAAAACCTGGATTTGAACAGAGATCGGGAGTTTCCACTTTTAAGCACTTTAAATGACAGAGGGGTTCATCTGAAGCATTTGTTTCTTCATTTGTGGAAACAAATGCAGAGGCAGGTTTCCTTTAAAGCGTCTGGTAGAGAAAGAAGGTCATGGCCATACCTGGTCCCATCTAAGACGCCAGCTCCTCCCACCAGCACCAAATCAAGGCCACTATTACAATCATTCCTATGAAGGGGATGGAGAGAACAGGGGGCTCAGACTGGCGAGTGCAGTTCTGGGAAGAAGACAGAAGGTAGGAGTGTGGGGAGTATGGAGAGAGGAGAAAATGAAATAATCAGAATAATAAAGTCAGAGGGCGTGAGGGCGTGAGGGCGAACGGCAAGCAGGGAGCAAACCAAAATGAGTGATCTGATGTGAAATGACTGATAGGCAGGCAGGTCGATCAAAACTCAAATTTTCAGAGAATTTTTCAGTTTCTTGTGTAAAAGCCATGTGAAACAGAAGAGACATCAGTCAGACAAAAAAAAAAGGAAATGAAGTGAGGAAACTGAAAAATTAAAGACAAGATGGTGAGGTTTTTTTGTTTTGTTTTGTTTTAAGTCTTTAACATTAAAACATCAGCATATTGTCATTTCAAGACTTTTGGAGATCAAATCGGAAGCATCAGCAGCCCTGCAGGGGGTTTCGGGTAAAAGTTTAACTACCAGGTCAGCTTTAGCTGTAGAGAGCCATCTTAAAAGCTGATGTGTTTCCTAACAAGTTTGTTAGCCTAGCGTTAGCATTCTCACGAGTGAGTTTACCCTTCAAAATGGGTCACTCGGTGGAAATATCCTAAATTCATCCTAAAATGTTTATACTTCACAAAGTGATATTTTCTGGAAGCCTGTGAAAAAATCCCATTTAATTTTTGCCAAGGGAAGGAGGTACTAATGTAAATGTTAAAGGCTGCTACTACCAAAATAATGACACCCCTGCAGTGCTGCATGGTGGATAAGAAATTGAGTGAATAATCTGATGAAGAGGAGTGGATTGGGGACCAGGTCACTGTTTACAAAGTCAACTCCAAAGAAAAGAAAGGCAAGTGCCACAACAAGTTCTGAGTCGAACCTCACGTCAACATTAGTGAAATCAGGAAAGTTCCTCAGCAAGTCTTAGAAAACCAAACTCTGTGTAGTTTTTAATTTTACAGCTTACAGTTCAAATTACAAGTAGGAGTGTTGAAGGCATAGCTGGAGGTCCAGGTAAGGGTGAAGTCAAACAGCAGGTCTTGAGTGGTGACTTGGACAAAGGATTAGGATTTTCACTGGTATGCAAAAATCCATAACTGTCCATGAAACTAGATAAGACAGAACAATTAGTAAAACTAGATTAATGCCTTAAAAATGTCAAAGCCTGGATAAGTACTAATTTAATAGTTGTAAATTTAGGTAAAATTGAGGTTATTGTACTCGGCCCTGAAAACCTTAGAAATATGGTATATAACCAGATTCTTACTCTAGTTGGCATTACCTTGGCCTCCAGTAACACTGTGAGGAATCTTGGAGTAATTTTTGACCAGGATATGTCCTTCAATGCACATTAAATAGATATGTGGGACTGCTGTCTTCCATTTCCGCAATATCTCTAAAATTAGAAATATCCTGTCTCAGAGTGACGCTAAAAACTAGTTCTTGTATTTATTACTTCTAGGTTGAACTACTGCAATTTGTTATTATCAGTATGCCCTAAGAAGAGCAAGAGTACTGACAGGTAATAGAAAGAGAGAGCATATTTCTCCTAGTTTGGCTTCTCTTCATTGGCTCCCAGTTAAGAATCCAGAATTTAAAATCCTGCTCTTCACATTCAAGCTCTTAATTTAACCAGGCCCCATCTTTTTTTAATGACCTCATAGTACCATATCACCCCATTAGAGCACTTTGCTCTCAGACTGCAGGCTTACTTGTTGTTCCTAGAGTATTTAAAAGTAGAATGGGAGGAGGAGCCTTTATCTTTAAGGCCCCTCTTATGTGGAACCAACTCCCAGTTTGGATTCAGGAGACAGACTCAAACCATTCAGACTAGATGGCTTGCCCCTCCCTGATCCTGGTTATACTTGAGGTTTTTTCCTGTTAGAAGGGAGTTTTGCTCCTCACTGTCACCAAATGCTGCTCTTTGGGGCTCATCTAATTGTTAGAGTTTCCATTCTCTTTAATCCATTTGACATTATGAAAAATGAAAGTCAGTTGAATTTCACATCCTACCTAGTGAAACCTCAACTCAGTTTGAGTCGTAAGGTGTCAAAAACGGACAGTTGATCAATAATGAGTCACCTAACTGGGGAATCTATTTGTTCAAGTTTTGGAGTCTCCTGGATTTACTTATGTTATGTTGAATTGATTTACTGGTGTTAAAGTAAAGAGTCCAAAACTGTTTGCACTGGTCTGTCTTTCAGGAGATGTTCCATATCAGATGAACTGCAAATGTCAGTGTTCTTTGTTTTTGTATGAAGTTCATTTTCAAGGGCTGTGCGATAGAGGCGAAAGACCAGACAAAAGACAACGTGCCCTGAAGCGACAGACATTTAGAAGCTCACAGAAAAACTGTCAGAAACCGGCCACACGAGCAGAGCTGAAAGCAAAATGATCCAGAGCGTTTGGGCTTAGCTGTTACCGGCCAACATGCACACAGTACAGACAGCGAGGCGTCATGTGACAGAGCACGGACCAGATTTTTTTTTCTCTAAACACTTACCTGAAAATGTTCTGCTATGTTAATCTAAACCTCACCCTTTCCTCCCCAGAGGGAGGGAGTTTTAACCCTAATCTCTGTCAGGCATGGTTACCTGAGACCAAATAATCTATCAGTACTGAAACATTTCAACAGTATAACATACCCAACTTCACTAAGCACCTGAGGCTTTTACCTTTGACCTCTCACCTGTGACTTCCTGCCCACCAGTTTCTGTAGTTCAGTCTTGCAGCGCTGCAGCTCCTGTTCGAGTGCTGCTCGCTCCCGCTGGCTGCAGTCATATAGCTGCTGAAGCTCGGCCAGCTCACCTTTCAAACCTTCACACTGAAGGAAGGACAGAAGAAACACAACAACAAATCAATAACAGATATTTATATAAGAGACAAAGACACTACGGGCAGGTCAGGCCCTCTTTGGTCTGTAAACCTGAAGACTACTGGAAGATGTTGATTCTATACTGGCAACAACATCCCACAATTTCATTAAACATGTACCATGACAGTAAAGCATGTTTCTATCCTATTCTATTCTATTCTATTCTATTCTATTCTATTCTAAAACAGAGTTACAACCACCTGTTGTTTAATGTTGAAATGCTGAAATTCGCCATGCTGCTACAGATCACTGTTAAAGGTCTACTCAAAAGCTTTGCAATTTAGGATGTCAACGGTCTTTGGACTAAACTGACCAAATATGATGTCCGTCTGTAGTAAACATCCAGATGTTTTAGCTCATAAACAGCAGTCACCTCTCACCTCTCTCTGGACCTTCTGCGCTGTCTCCTCAGCTTGTCTCAGTTTGATCTTCAGGATGCTGATCTCCTCCTGTATATCAGATGAGTCCTTCTGCTCAGGTCTGGACTGGAACACCGTGATGTAAGAGTCCGCCTTCACCTGGTTGTCCTTTTCATGTTCAGTACTGCCCTCCACTCTGACTGCCAGGTACACGTCATCACACCTGTTTGCCAACAGACAGAAGATCTGTTGGAACAGTAGCTTCAGGAGACAAAGTGAGATATATACAAACTCCCTAAAAAAAAAAAAATTCCCGCTCGCCCTTGCGGGCGGTCTATCCTTCAAGCTTGAGGGCTTGAGGGTCCTGTGCAGTATCTTAGTTGTTCCAAGGACTGCGCTCTTCTGAACAGAGATCTCCCATGTTGTTCCTGGGATCTGCTGGAGCCACTCATCTAGTTTGGGAGTCACCGCACCTAGTGCTCCAATTACCACTGGGAGCACTGTTACCATCACCCTCCACATCTTCTCGAGCTCTTCTCTGAGCCCTTGGTATTTCTCCAGCTTCTCATGTTCTTTCTTCCTGATGTTGCTGTCATTCGGAACCGCTACATCGATCATCGTCTTCTTCTGTTTGTCTACCACCACTATGTCCGGTTGGTTAGTCACCACCATTTTGTCAGTCTGTATCTGGAAGTTCCTCAGAAACTTAGCTTGGTCATTCTCCACCACCCTAGGGGGCGTCTCCCATTTTGACCTCGGGACTTCCAGGCCATATTCGGCACAGATGTTTCTGTATACTATGCCGGCCACTTGGTTATGGCGTTCCATGTATGCCCTGCTTGCTAGCACAGGCAGGGCATAGGTGTTGATAGCTTGGATCTTGTTCTTACTGTTCAGATGACTTCTCAGGACTTGCCTGACACTCTGCAGGTACTTGGTGGTTGCAGCTTTTCTAGCCGCCTCTTCATTGTTCCCATTTGTCTGTGGGATCCACAGGTACTTGTAGCTGTCCTCTATGTCTGCAATGTTGCCTTCTGGTAGTTTGATCCCCTCAGTTCTGACTACCTTCCCTCTCTTTGTTATCATCCGACTACATTTCTCTAGTCCGAATGACATTCCGATGTCATTGCTGTATATCCTGGTGGTGTGGATCAGTGAATCGATGTCTCGTTCACTCTTGGCATACAGTTTGATGTCATCCATGTACAGGAGGTGGCTGACAACTGCTCCATTCCGTAGTCGGTATCCGTAGCCAGTGTTACCGCGTCAGGTCCACGGCCCCGAACCGTAGTAAGGAGACCTCTTGCTGTTACTTCGGGTTCCGTGACTGGCTCGTAGCCGGTAACTAGCTTACTGCACAGGTCAATGCCGCTAATGAAAAGACAGAAGGAGGCGTAGGAAAACTGCTTCACCAGAACTTTATTTTCAGTGGGCTATAACAGTTTACTCACAATGAGCATCGCCCAAACACCTCTGGCTGCTGTGGGAGTTATTATATTCCTTTTAATACGTTTCTTTCCGTTTCTTCCCTGGCTACTTGTTATTTTTCCTCTTTTCCTCTCTCTCTCGCTCCACACACACAACCACAACAAGGGGGCAGTCCCACGCATCCCTTCACCGCCCAGAATACATTTCCCATCAGGCTTCACCCTTAAAGGGCCATGCCTGTAACACCAGTCTTTTCAGTGATCTCACTGAGGGGGTTCAGGCCTATGCAGAACAGCAGTGGGGACAGAGCATCTCCTTGGTAGATCCCGCACTTGATGGTGACTTGTGCTATAGGGTTGAAGTTGGCCTCTAGTGTTGTCCGCCACATCGCTATTGAGTTCCTGATGAATGCTCTTAGGGTCCTGTTGATCTTGTATAGTTCTAGGCATTCCAGGATCCAGGTGTGGGGCACTGAGTCATAGGCCTTCTTGTAATCAATCCAGGCAGTGCACAGGTTGGTGAGTCTAGTCTTGCAGTCCTGGTTGTTTGCTCAGTCTACCAGTAGCTGCTGTTGGACCTCTGGTATTCTTGCCCATCCCTTTCTGTGCCCCGCACATGTATTGAGCCATGTGCCTGTTCATCTTAGCTGCTATGATGCTTGGTACTGAGGCAGGTTATTGGTAGGTAGTTGGATGGGACCGGTCCTTTCTGGGGGTCCTTGAGGATAAGGACTGTCCAGCCTTCGGTTAGCTATTTCGGGTGTCTCTCGTCAACTAGCAGCTGGTTCGTTTGTGCTGCCAGGCGCTTGTGGAGTGCAGTCAGCTTCTTCTCTGCATGTCTTTGGACTGTGGGAGGAAGCCGGAGTACACGGAGAGAACACACGTTGGAGAACATGCACACTCCACACAGAAAGACCCTGGCTGATGGTGGAATTGAATTCAGGACCTTCTTGCTGTGAGGCTGACCACCGTGCTTCAACTGAATTGAATTGAATCCAATCCAATCCAATCCAATTCAATTCAATTCAATTCAATTCAATTCAAATTATACAGTGCCAAATGACAACAACAGTTGCCTCTAGGTGCTTTATATTGTGAGTTAAAGACCCTAAAATAATACAACAGAGAAAACCCAAACAATCATATGACCCCCTATGAGCAAATGCTTTGGCAACTGTGGAATGGAAAAACTCTTTTTAACAGGAAATAACCTCCATTAGAACCAGGCTCAGGGAGGGGCAGCAATCTGCTGGGGTGATGGGAGGAGGACAGGACAAAGACATGATGTGGAAGAAAGCCAGAGATTATTAACAAGTAATGATTAAATACAGAGAGGTCTATTAACACGTAGTGAGTGAAAAAGAAAAATTCTCCAGCAAAACCCCCATTGCAGGATAACCAAGGGAGGATTCAGGGTCACCTGAACCGGCCCTCAATATATGCTTTATCACAGAGGAAAGTGTTAAGCCAAATCTTAAAAGTAGAGAGGGTGTCTGTTTCCTGAATCCAAACTGAGAGTTGGTTCCACATAAGAGGGGCCTGAAAGAAGAAGGCTCTGCCTCCCATTCTACTTTTAAATACTCTAGGAACAGCAAGTAACCATAGAGTCTGAGAGCAAAGTGGTCTAATGGGGTGATACAGTAGTATGAGGTCATTAAGATAAGATGGGGCCTGAATATTCAAGACCTTGTAGATGAGGAGCAGAATTTCGATTTTGATTCTGGATTTAACAGGGAATGAGAAGAAGCCAATACAGGAGAAATATGCTCGCTCTTTCTAGTCCCTGTCAGGACTCTTGCTGCAGCATTTTGGATTAACTGAAGGCTTTTCAGGGAGTTTTTAGGACATCCTAATAATAACAAATTATAATACTCCAGCCTAGAAGTAATAAATGCAAAAACTAGTTTTTCAGCATCACTCTGAGACAGGATATTTCTAATTTTCGAAATGGAAATGGAAGAAAGCAGTCCCACATATCTATTTTAATATGCGCACTGAAGGACATATCCTGGTCAAAAAT
Source organism: Oreochromis niloticus (assembly GCF_001858045.2). Classification (NCBI taxonomy): domain Eukaryota; kingdom Metazoa; phylum Chordata; class Actinopteri; order Cichliformes; family Cichlidae; genus Oreochromis; species Oreochromis niloticus. The sequence continues at coordinate 22,697,901 of NC_031981.2, read as the reverse complement.
GACTCACAATGATTCACAGTGTCACTGGAGGCCAAGGTAATGCAATCAAGAATAAGAATCTGGTTATATACAATATTTCTAATATTTTCAGGGCAGAGTACAATAACCTCAGTTTTACCTACATTTACAAGCATTAAATTAGTGGTTATCCAGGCTTTTATGTTTTTAGGACATTGCTGCGGTTTAACTAATTGGTGTGTTATCTGGCTTCATGGATAGATAAAGTTGGGTGTCATCTGCATAGCTGTGAAAATGTATGCTATACCTTCTGGTGATACTGCCCAAAGGAAGCATGTATAATGTAAACAGAATTGGTCCTAGCACAGAACCCTGTGGATCTCCATAATCAACCTTAGTGTGTAAAGAGGACTCTCCATTTACATGAACAAATTGGAGTCCATTAGATAGATATGATTAAAACCACTGCAGTGCAGTACTTGTAATACTTACATCAAGTTGTAATCGCTATAATAAAATATTACGGTCAACACTATCGAACACTGCACTGTGGCCTACAGGACAAGCACAGAGATAAGTCCACCGTCAGAGGCCATAAGAAGATAATGTGTAACCTGGCTACAGTGCTTTAGAGAAACCTGGGGTTATTCTTATTTTCATTAAACAATGATGAATAGTTTACAGGGGACATTTTCAAAACAATAAAGCAGCAAACTATTTTTCCAGGCTAAATAATGAACTTCTACAGGGAGTGCAGAATTATTAGGCAAGTTGTATTTTTGAGGAATAATTTTATTATTGAACAACAACCATGTTCTCAATGAACCCAAAAAACTCATTAATATCAAAGCTGAATGTTTTTGGAAGTAGTTTTTAGTTTGTTTTTAGTTTTAGCTATTTTAGGGGGGTATCTGTGTGTGCAGGTGACTATTACTGTGCATAATTATTAGGCAACTTAACAAAAAACAAATATATACCCATTTCAATTATTTATTTTTACCAGTGAAACCAATATAACATCTCCACATTCACAAATATACATTTCTGACATTCAAAAACAAAACAAAAACAAATCAGCGACCAATATAGCCACCTTTCTTTGCAAGGACACTCAAAAGCCTGCCATCCATGGATTCTGTCAGTGTTTTGATCTGTTCACCATCAACATTGCGTGCAGCAGCAACCACAGCCTCCCAGACACTGTTCAGAGAGGTGTACTGTTTTCCCTCCTTGTAAATCTCACATTTGATGATGGACCACAGGTTCTCAATGGGTTCAGATCAGGTGAACAAGGAGGCCATGTCATTAGTTTTTCTTCTTTTATACCCTTTCTTGCCAGCCACGCTGTGGAGTACTTGGACGTGTGTGATGGAGCATTGTCCTGCATGAAAATCATGTTTTTCTTGAAGGATGCAGACTTCTTCCTGTACCACTGCTTGAAGGTGTCTTCCAGAAACTGGCAGTAGGACTGGGAGTTGAGCTTGACTCCATCCTCAACCCGAAAAGGCCCCACAAGCTCATCTTTGATGATACCAGCCCAAACCAGTACTCCACCTCCACCTTGCTGGCGTCTGAGTCGGACTGGAGCTCTCTGCCCTTTACCAATCCAGCCACGGGCCCATCCATCTGGCCCATCAAGACTCACTCTCATTTCATCAGTCCATAAAACCTTAGAAAAATCAGTCTTGAGATATTTCTTGGCCCAGTCTTGACATTTCAGCTTGTGTGTCTTGTTCAGTGGTGGTCGTCTTTCAGCCTTTCTTACCTTGGCCATGTCTCTGAGTATTGCACACCTTGTGCTTTTGGGCACTCCAGTGATGTTGCAGCTCTGAAATATGGCCAAACTGGTGGCAAGTGGCATCTTGGCAGCTGCACGCTTGACTTTTCTCAGTTCATGGGCAGTTATTTTGTGCCTTGGTTTTTCCACACGCTTCTTGCGACCCTGTTGACTATTTTGAATGAAACGCTTGATTGTTCGATGATCACGCTTCAGAAGCTTTGCAATTTTAAGACTGCTGCATCCCTCTGCAAGATATCTCACTATTTTTGACTTTTCTGAGCCTGTCAAGTCCTTCTTTTGACCCATTTTGCCAAAGGAAAGGAAGTTGCCTAATAATTATGCACACCTGATATAGGGTGTTGATGTCATTAGACCACACCCCTTCTCATTACAGACATGCACATCACCTAATATGCTTAATTGGTAGTAGGCTTTCGAGCCTATACAGCTTGGAGTAAGACAACATGCATGAAGAGGATGATGTGGACAAAATACTCATTTGCCTAATAATTCTGCACTCCCTGTAAATTTGTGATATGCCATTTCCTCTCCAGCTTGCAAGTTATGTTTAAGGTGTGTGTTTAAGAGTTATACCAGGGAGTCAAGTATTCTGATCAGATTCTTTCTTGTTCTGAGGAGCTACATTGTGCAGAGTCGTACACAGTGAAGAAGTAAAATTAGTAATAAGACCTTGAACTTAGTTACAGTGCTTTCAGAAAGACATCTGCTGTGATGAAATCTATTCCCCACTGCTGTGTAATTCATTATTGTAAATTTAAATATTATTAGGAAATGATGAGACAAGCTCTGAGCACAAGATCCACAGAGGGTGGGATCTATCACACAAGAAAAGCCTCAGGTAGAAAACCCAAGCTTGAAGAATTTTCTCAAATTTTTAGAGTCGAAGTGTCAGGTGTAGGTGGATGTTTTGACTGAAGCTGCTCAGGTCACTCACGCGTCTCGTTGTTGTTGCAGTTCCTCCACCTTGTTGTTCAGCTGTTTGTTGTCACTAGTCAGATTCTGACATTGGTCTGTCAGAGAGTTGAACTCGTCCTGCAGCTGAGTCACCTCACCTGTATCAATAGACAAAGACTGATATCAGTATTGATTAACTGACTAATAATTGTCTTATTGATTCTAATGAAGAAACAAACATGTTATTACATCTCTGCATTATTGGTGCATCAGACGTTTGTTCACTTTGTTTCCTTCATCTCAGGTGATAAAGGTCCCATCTGTTAGTTACAGTTTATCTACAGTTATCTACAGTTTAGTTACAGTAACTGTAACTAATGCAGGTATTCTTTACTTAGAGTTATAGTTACTGTTTTTAGTTGCAGTTACCTTGTGTCAGTGTGCTGTGGCTCTTCATGCTCAGCTCGGCTCTCAGTGTTGTCACCTCAAGTTCGTACTCAGCTGTTGTGGCATGCAGACGCTGTAGCTCCGCCCTCAGACGGCATAGCTCTTCCTGAAGGGAGGCAATATCATTCTCTCTCTCTGCTGCTGCCTCCTCGGCTGCCTGCTGCAGCATTAGCACCTCCTCTTGAGCTGAGCGTAGCTCCTGCTGCACCTCCTCCAGCTCACTTTCCTTCTCCTCCTCCAGACTGTCCATCTCCTCCTGAACTGAACGCAGCTGGGCTGAATGAGTCAGACAGCGTGAGAGAATTACAGTGAAAGTCAAAATCAGAGTCACAGTTTCAGACAGTCAGAGTCTCAGAGAGTTAGAGAGTCAGAGTCAGTGAGTCAGAGTCAGAGAGTCAGTATCAGAGAGTTACAGATCGGAAAGTCTAAGCGTGTCAGAGAGTCAGAGTGTCAGAGACAGTGAGTCAGAGTGTCAGAGAGTCATAGTGTTAGTGAGTAAGAGTCAGTGATTCAGAGTCACAGAGAGTCAGTGAGTCTGAGTCAGAGAGAATCAGAGAATCAGTGTCTGAGTGTCAGAGAGTCAGTGTCAGAGTAAGTCACTGAGTCAGAGAGAGTCAGATATCAGAAAGTCACAGTGAGTCAGAGTCATAGTCTCAGAGAGTCAGTGAGTCAGTGTCAGTGAGTCCAAGAGTCAGAGTGAGTCAGAGTCAGTGAGTCAGAGTCACAGTCTCAGAGAGTCAGTATGTGAGTATCAGTGAATAAGAGAGTCAGAGGTCAGAGTCAGTGTGTCAGAGAGTCAGTATGTCAGAGAGAGTCAGACATCAGACAGTCAGTCTGAGTCAGGGAGTTAGTTTCAGAGTGTCAGAGAGTCAGAGAGAGCCATTGAGTCAGAGTCAGTGAGTCAGAGTCACAGTCTCAGTGTCAGAGTCTCGGAGAGTCTGAGTCTGCTAGTCAGTGTCAGAGTGTCAGAGTCAGGGAAGTGAAGGAGCGCACCTTGCAGCCTTTGGATCTGCCGGGTGAAGCTCTCGGCCTGGTGGGCGCTGGCCAGCCGCTCCTCCTCTAACAGACCTTTGAACGGAGAGGAGAAATGATATCAAGAGATGCAGGAGGAGTAACGACCATAAATATGAAGCAAAGTGACATCTCCTCACCTTGCAGCTCCATGAAGCTCTCCTCATGTCTCTGAGACACCTCCCGTGTTTCCTCCAGCTCCAGCAGCAGCTGCAACACCTGAGCCTTCAGCTCCTCCAGTTCCTCTTCTTGACCTTTATCGTCGCCTTCCTCCTCATCCTCAGACTTCTCCTCCTTCACCTCCTTCTCCTCCTCCTCCTGCCCCTTCTCTCCTTCTCCCCCTGTCTCCTCCTTCTCCTCAAGGGACTCCCTCTCTTTGGCTGTGAGGGTATCTGCCAGCATGATGGGCTTCTCCTCCTTCAGCTCACTGAGCTCATCTGCTCAGAGAGGAAGGAGACGATGAAAATGTAGAGGAGGATTTTTAACAAAGACAGATGAAAATACACTTCTCTTAATTTGTAGGAGTTTCCAAATAAAACAATATTTATTTTAACAGATTAAAAAACCATGATGCACTTCTTTACTTGACCACCAGGGCTCTTCTTAATAAACCAGGTTTCTTCTTGTTTGTCACTGAGAGTCATATCCTTTATTTTAGTGGGATATAAATACTGAAACTGTCTGAGGTTTGGTGGCTTTAGTCCTATATATTTTTTTCAAGCAGGTTAAACAGTTTAATCAAATATCCTTGTTTTAAATACTTTAAAATCCTTGAAATTTACTGAATGTCCAAAATTTTTGTGTGCTGTGCTGCAGAGACATCTGCTGGATTTAAACTTTATTTAACCTGGTGCATCATTACCAGCAAATCATTTAAAGTGAAGGGCAGGGAAAAGGCAAACAACTGAATATACCTGATTTCACCTGGCAACAAAACACCTTTAAATGTGTGTATCATCAGCATAAAAACATCAAAAGAGTTAAAATCCCATAAAATAAGATAATTCTGCCAAATAATGTTTCATATAAAGTAGAACATGTTTCCCTTAACTCAAAAGTAATAATTTGAATTCCAGTGTGCACCTCAGTCTGCACCTCTGACACACCTTTGAAATGTCTACACCTTGTTCTAGCCTCTATGATGCTTTACATGTGAAACAGGAAGTGCTGAACATAATTAACAAGGTGAAGATAAAATAAATGTAAGATAAAATAAATGGGACTAAAATGACTCTGATGCTTATCCCTTCACACAGACACACACACACACATTGACTGACCGGATGGGTCGAGGACCTCCTCGATGACAGGCGGCAGCCGGAAGGCATCCATGTTTCCTCTGATGGATGGGAAGCTATAGAGATCGGGGGTCAGAGCTCCAGAGGGGTGGGGAGGGGAGAAAATGAGGCAGATGGAGCCCAGGAAGGGTCCTCACGCTCCGGGTAGAGAGAGCCGCTGCAGCCCCTTCATCCTTGTGGAGCTGGGAGGGAAACACAGGGGGAGGAGGGAGAGGCAGTGAGAGCTGCGACAGATACTGCATCACGAGGAGGCGGGCAGCGTGCGGGCCTCAAACACATACACTCCATCTCCACATGTCTCACTCTGCAGCTCTGCTGCCTTTTAACCACCAACCCGCATAGCCTCAGTGAGAGGGGAGCAAACACAGCATCACTCTGCGGACACCACTGCCACGAGAACCAATCAACAGCAACCATGGGCGGCTGGTGTCCTCTATACAGTTGGGACTGCTCTTCATGACAAATGACTGAAACAAGAATTGACCACAGAGATCACCTGGACCACTGAATCCCTTAACTCTCGGTTTGCTGGTATGTTACCTACGAATAAAGTGCTAATCTTTAGCAGACTGTAAATAAAAGAGAGCTATCGGCTGTTTGCTTTGTGCCATCAGTTTTAGCATTTTGACCTCTGAGGTGCTGTGTTTTGTTTTCAGAGGGCGGAGCCTCACAGACACAAATACTTGCGCAGTAACATCCAATCAAAATCCTAGAATTTCACTGGTTACCAAAACTGGAGCTCAGACTTCGTGGATGGCCTGTTAGTAAAATTAAACATATGACTTGTATAAACATTTTCCCCCCATACAGTCATTATATTTGATATGAACCCCAGATAAACCTTTAAATTCTCCTTCTTTTCCAGTTTATAAATCTATGTCATCTGCATGTAGAGACACTCTTCTTCTTCCCATTCCTGTCTTTTACTTCCTTTTACTTATCTTTATGATGTAACAGCAGTTTAATAGAGGTTTTAGGAAGTGGGAAATTATGTACAGCGCACAAACCAGTTGCTATCCCGTCTCAGACTGTAAACATGTTTATTTTAACAAGGAAGTCTATTGGGCCTGGCTCACTCCTGGAGCCTCTAGTCGAAACTAGAAGAACTGCTAGTTTGGAGCTTCAGTGCTAGCTTCATTTATTAATCTTTGAATGTGTTTGATCTGTGCAGTGCTTGTTCTTCATCAGTGTGGCCTTTGATGATAGTTTAAGGAGGTTTGTTGGTCTCCAGAGATCGGTTGGTTGGGAAAGGCTGTCAGATTTAAGGCTGTGTTTACCTGGAGCTCGGTATTCAGATTATGATTATTTAAAGTTTAAACCCTTCAGAGGAAGCGATCCACCTGATTTCATGACTTAAACCTGAATGTCAAACTGCTCCTCTGCTTAGATTTTAAAACAACCTGATTGTAGATATTTTCAGGGACGAAGCGCTGACGAGGACACACATCTCGTCAAACACATCTGATTAAAAGGATATAAAGCTAACTTGAAACCTTCACACTGCAAGTACTCATGCATTCTGCATATAAGTGCAGCCGTTCAGGGATAGTTTAAAGGGACCAGCACACATTTCTGTCTGATGCCAGGCTTCTCCAAAACACTCCAAAACATACAAAAGACAAGAAAAACAGACACAGCATGATCAAGAAGAACAAAAAGACTGATGAAAACACGATGATGATACAGAAGGATCGATTAGCTTTAACACCTCAGAGTTCCCAGCTGACAGGGAAACTCAAACACGAACACTGACGCACAAACAGGAACAGCTTCAGCAATGTTAATCTGATACATCTGCAGAGACTCCTCATGTTGAAGGTTTTACACTGAGAGCAGCTCTGACATGAGCTGGATTACAACCTTATCCTCACTATTACACATTAATACCACTATGTCATCACCCTCTATATGTGCTCTGTATGTGCTGTCCTACTGCTGATATTAAAGTCCTCATTCATTGGTCTGTGTGATTTCGTTGAGCTTGCACTGTGACCATAGAGCCTGAAATCCTCCTGTTTCCCTGTCACCTTCATGAAGGAAAAGTTTAAATGTCATTGCTTGGATTTTCTGCTGGAACATCCTCTCCCTGCCTCATTGCAGTTTTAAAATGCTGAACTCTTCCTTTAGAATCAGCTAACAGGCTGTGGCACGACCTTTTTCTGCTGCTCAAACATAAACACACACATGCAGGATGAAGACGTACCTGATGCAGATCTGCTCATCTCTGAACCGCTCTCTGTGGTTTCAGGCTTTGCTGCAGACCTCCTCCTCCTCTTCCTCCTCCTGTTGTCCTATATTTCCTCCTCAGCTGCTCTCTCAGCGTGATGCAGAGTGACGTCACTACATGCTACAGACAGACAGAGGCCATGATGTGAATGCACAATCAGCCTGCATGACGTCATTTATTAACCCTTTCCTGCCTCTGATCTGCAGTCAGTAAAACTGAAGACGTGTGAGCGGCTGCAGCTGCAGACATAAGAAGGATCACATTTCAGTGGCTCAGGTTACGATTCACCAAGTGGTCAGACAGAAACAGTGTTCAACTGTAACAAGGCCATGTGAAGGAAAACGACACAATGATGACAAACACTGATTTTATTTCAGTCTTGATACAGAAAAAAAAATCCCCAATAAAAATAATGCTGGCAAAGAATAGAATCACATGGAAAAAGAGACACAAATAGTCAGAAATGGAGACAGAGGTGAGACATCTGCACCATGTGAAAGCTTCACTGTGGTTTTAATCTCAGCTGAAAGTCTCTGGGTCACACCTGCAGGAGAGATTTAACACAAGGTGACACAGACGCTCTGCAGGACTCGTTGGCTTTCAGTCGACCGCTGGTAAAAACGGAAACGCTGCAAACTCGCTCACTTCTGTTGCTAGGCAACACAAATCCAGGCTGGATAACATTAAAGGCCACAAAGATGAGAGAGGAGGGAAATGAAAGCCGAGCACCGACCTCCCAAAGGTCCAGGAAGCTGCAGGGTTAAAACTAAAACTCCACCTGAAGGCTCAAAATCCCCTCAGAGACAGAGACCAGAATCACTGACATCTGCAGTGAAGAGGTTTCCAGTCCGCTCATTCCCAGTTTCAGAGTTTTCCCAGAGCCTCTGAGAGCAGCTCTGTGAGTGACAGCCTCGCTGAACCCGCATTCAGCAAATGCAATACAGCACAGACGAGCTTTTACTTCATAATGACACAACAGCAACTCTTGATAATAATAATAATAATAATTATAATAATAACAACAACAACAGTATGTGAGTATTAACTGCCTTAAAACCAGCAGTTCTTGAGCCGCCTGGCGGCCTCAGCAGGTGGTGGGTGGAGTCAAACTGAGTGAAATAAATAGAAACAAACAAATTTGTATTTTTAAAAAAACAAAACAAAACTCTGTTATGGTCATGAAGGGTAAAAGGTGTAGGGTGTGACCACTGCAGGACCACCTTCAGGAGAACCACTGAAAGCAGCTTTCCTCTGATTGGCTGCCCCTTGCCTGGCTTCCTCTCACAGCTGTGAAGGTTGAGAAAACAAACTGTTAATCTGGTGAGGAGTTAGAACCTCGAGAGCTGAGTAGAGACGAGCTAACGGGTCTGACAAAGATGCCCCCTCTGTGTGCCATCACAGATATCCCAGAGTTGAAAAAACGGCATCGGCAGCCTGATGTTTTGGCTCGAACTGAGCACATTATTATTAGAAACTGCATTAACGTTTGTGTAAATCTGAAACTCTACATTTAAACGATGACTCTGAAGAGTCTGAAACTTGGTAAGGAGCAAAATATTAAACCGTCTCTGCTGTCTGAAGCTCAAAGACGTTTGTAGACGGGCTGTGTTAGTGTGGACGTGCAAACAGGACGTAAACACAGTGAGAGATGCTTTGTGTGCTCAGCACTGCAGAGTTATATATAGGCTCTAAATCACTCAGCTGCACTCTTTAAACTGGCTTTCAGCCCTCACGGTCACTGTCAGAATCATAGGTAACCTGACACTCACGTCATTGGACAACGGAAGGAAACACAGGCAGGCACAGAAAGAACCGGCCAATCAGGAGGCCCGAAACTGGGCCACTGTTGTCCGCTACAGCACCTGGAATTATGTTTATTATTATTATTATTATTATTATTGTTATTATTATTATTATTAATCATCATCGTCATCATCATCATAATCATAATAATGAGAAGAGGGAAATCAGCTGTGCACTGTGCATGCTGTGTGTTTGCGCCATTGCGCTGCGATGTGACCTGGTTTCTTCTTCAGTGGTGCTTCAGCCGGTTTGTGCTGCCCACAGAGCTCATTAAAGAAACATGGAGCGACGCAGCAGAGAAGAAGCTGAGCAGCGCGAGACGGAAGGACAGAGGACGCACGTGAAACATGATTTTCAGTTTCAAACATTAAATCCTAAAAAACGAGTTAAAACCTGAGTGATCAGTCAGAATCTCCTCTGAGCGCTCGTTCTGATTTTATTCAGAGGTGAAATCATGGAAGCATGAAACATAAGTATTTTTACCTAATGAGTTTCAATTCTTGATTTTTTTCGTTCTCATCGTTCAGGTGAAGTTTTGAACTCTGAGCTCAGGTTACCTCAAAGCTGCTCTGACTGCTGGAGCCTTAATAAATTATGTTAGTTGTGACTTTGTATGATTTCCTGATAACATGAACGAGGTGTTTGTTTGATTAAAGTGGAGCGCACCTGCAGTTGTAGGGCGGCGCCATCCAGAGGAAGAAGTCATTCTTACAGCTGATAATTACATGAAAGACATTTTACACAAACATGATGAATGAATGAAGAGGCTGTTGTGGAGATTACCTGTCACCAGGTGTGTCCTTTACATCTCTATCATGTGGAGTTCCTGTCCTTTCCTTGATTGGCTACTGGGTTGCTGTCACACGACTAAAACCTCAGGTGTGTTGTCACAGGCGATTTATTAAAGGTGGAGACAAGTGCAGGTGTAACTTTAGGAGTCCTGCTTCGTCACTCCAGCAGGTGGCGGAACTGCATCTCGATGTTTGCGGTAAACCACCGTAGAAGAAGAAGAAGAAGAAGAAGCAGGAGGAGTGTCCGTGAACGTGTGGAAGGAACCGGTCACATTATTGTGGCGTCTGAAAGGTGAACAGGTGAGTCCGCGGCTCGTTTTTACCGGAACTCGCTGAATTCACGAGGCTAAAGCAGGTCGTGCATTAGCATTATCCCGAGCTGACACTCAGTTAGCTTTATGCTAACCGCGTGCTCGTTAGCCTTCAGTCACCAGGTATTCCTGTAACACTGTCCTGACATCAGCTGTGTGTGTGGGGGGGTCTATTCGGCTGGTGTTTGAGTGTTAATTTTTCGTCATTTGTCCTGTGACGTAACAACGTCGTGACGCGATCAGCTGCTGTTGAGACTGACACTTCCGGGATTTACTTCGAATAAACTACAAGTAACAGTAACAGGTGAGGACAAACTCACCTGAGAGTTACTGAAGGTCTGGGGTCTAGGTAAGGCGGTGTCACGTGGGTTTAACTTCACAAAACAGAAAAAATCCCCAAAGAGGATTAAAAGAATGAGTGTATCGAAAACCAAAAGGGGGCAAGATTTTCCATTTACTACTAATTATTTATTTATTTTATGAATGTCAGAAACGAATAATAACACATGATGATAATGGATTTTATTTTGGTAAGTTTTTAAAACTAAAATAATGTTTTGAGCTAAACGTTTCAGTGTGTTTCTAAAGTCAGACTTTAAATAAAATAAACGGATCTATAGACAATAGACACAAGTGAAACATGTTTTATAATCAATAATTTGACAGATTAATGATCATAATAAATAATATGATAAAATAATCTGGTCTTCCTGTGTTATAGCAGGTGTTGGAGATGTTGGGGCTGCGGTGCATCATGGGTGACCTGCGAGGAGGAGCGGCCCTCCTGCAGAACCTCCGGAGGACGTTTGTGTCTTCGGCGGTGCTGAGTTCGAGGTGGCGGCTAGCACCGCAGGACAGGCTCCCTCAGGCTCGCTTCCTCTCTGGTGATCGGGACTCGTCGGCGTCAGTAGCGGCTAAAATGAAGCTGCGGACTCGGCTGCTGGTTACGCTGTTGTTCGGCGGTGGGCTGCTGGGTGTGTGGTGGTTTGTGCACTCAGAGAAGCAGCAGAAGCTGCGGCAGCAGCGGGTGGAGCAGCTGCGGCAGGTGGCGCTGGGGCAGGGCACCTTCAGCCTCATGGACCACACGGGGTGCCGTCGGACAAAGAGGGACTTCCTGGGCAACTGGGTGCTGCTGTACTTTGGCTTCACACACTGCCCTGACATCTGCCCTGACGAGCTGGAAAAGCTGAGCACTGTCGTGGCGACGCTGGACCGCGACACTTCGCTGCCGCCGGTGCAGCCCCTTTTTATTACTGTGGACCCAGAGCGGGACGACGAGGCGGCGCTTGCCCGCTACGTGAAAGACTTCCATCCCCGGCTGGTCGGGCTGACGGGGACGGTCGAGGAGGTGAAGCACGCAGGGCGGGACTACAGAGTGTACGCCAGCGCCGGGCCCAAAGATGAGGACGGTGACTACATCGTGGACCACACCATCCTGATCTACCTTGTCAGCCCTGATGGCCTCTTTCTCGACTACTACAACAGGATGAAGAGCGCTGAGCAGATTGCTGACAGCGTCCGCAAACACATCAAAAACTATGCCGCGCTGTGAGCGCCGGCTATATAGCAACCAATTACAGACTGTTTTCATAACAACCCTAACTCACCACTGGAGGATAAACTGCTTCCTGTCCTAAAACGGGACACTTCTCCATGGTAACACAGGACTGTAAACGTGTTTGAAGTGAAAGTTTGTCGATAATAACAATGTGAAAATCCGGAGAGCATGCCGTCTCACTTCCTGTCTCAGCCTGGTGGTTTCAGTGTGTGTGGCCAGGTGTCAGGAGAGGAACACACACAGATTTCCTGTTTAAGGTGTTCCTCTGGTGACACCTGGACAGACTTCGTGTTCCTCAGGCAAATGAAACAGTCTGACTGCTACCATGTGGAGCTGACATGTTTATCGGGTTAAGTTTACTTCTCTCTTGCTCGTGACTGACCTGCTCAGTGTGGATGAAGTGTGTTTACAGCTGGAAGAAGTGCATGCTAGGACATTTTCTCCAGTCTGTCACATAAATGGCAGTGGGACATGCTCTCTGAGAAAGCGTCAGTTTTCATATTTCAAAGGTCAGATTGGCCTCAGGGTGTGAGGACCTCGCCGATTCCAGTGAACAGGTCAGCGATAGGGATGATCAGCTGTAATGTTGCTGTGGAAACAAGTTATATTATGGTAGACTTTAATGAAGCGTGAGTGACAGACAGGTTCTCGCTAGAAGGCTGTGCGTTTTTGTTTTTTGGCTTCTTGTTACCATCAGATTTTCCCCACAGACACAGAGAGTGCAGAAAGAGTGACAAACATTTTATTACAAAAACTGATTAAACATTACATTTGATATCAGAGCGGCTTGTGCTGCATTCAGGCCTTCAGCGTGTCAAATCTGTCCGTCGCTCTGTGCGTGCTCAGTAGAGTCAGAGCCATTGTGTCCAAACTTCCCTCCAAATCAGCGCAACTGTCGATCTCCACCGTGTAGTCATTTGCCTGCAGGGGGTAGAGAGTTGTGATCAGCAACCAATCAGCTGCAGCCATATATTGACAGGAAGTGTAGACTCATCAGAACAGACTTTAAACCTTCTGACGGTGTCACTGATCAATAAAGTGATCAGACAGCTGTTCTGTTATTGATCAGCGAGCTCATCAGACTCTCGTCTGTCTTTAATCAGCTCAGAGGATTTAAAGAAATAAAAGCACTTCTGTCATGGAGGATTTTCAAAATAAAACTTCAGAATAAAACCATCAGACTGATCCAGTTTCCTGTCCTTACCTTTTTCACAGTAAAAGCCCTAAACACACACCTTGGTGTTCACTGGAATGAACACAGCTATGCTCCATAGGGGTGGGTTAAAAAAAAAAAAAAAAAATCAATTTTCCTATTTTAATCGATTTTAGTTTGAATAATGCATCAATTCATTAAATTCTGAATCTATTTTTAAATAAATGTATTTTGCTAGAAACGCCAGAATCTCAGGTTAAAGCTCACAAAACTATTTCAACCACTGCAAATGAGAGCAGGTAAACGGCTCACATGTGGACATGCTGTCGGTGCTGAAGGCTGACATCACACTAGTTCTGAAGCTGCAGGTTTCGTCACTCTGACCAAAATTCACTGAACCAGCAGCAAAAGATCCAAACTATGCTCTGTTTGAAAAACATGAATTCCCTCTTTTGCACCCACCACAATAAAAAAAAAAAAAAAAAAAAAAATCACACTTCCTGCACAGCTGTCTCTGTGTATTCAGAGACCACCTCTGATGAATTCTCACAAGTGTCAGCTTTGTTTTTATACATAGATATAAATATGTATATGTACTGATAAAATATCAGAATCAAACTATTTTTGAGTCTAAATTAAATTGAATCCAATCAGTTATAGAAATCAGTGACGATACCCAGCGCTAATACTGAAGTGGGTCTAAACACAGACTGTATATAAAAGGACATGGTGACATCATCTACTTCTGCATAAAGCCTGGCCATTTTATGTGGTCCTACGCTAAAAGCTCCTATTTGACACTGATTGGACCAAACATGTTGTTTTATTCAGTTAGATGGGAGGACCTCATCAGGAAACAGTCAGCAATAGAATGTTAAACATCTGCAGCGCTGCGCTCATCATTGTACCGAACTATGTGAGTGCAGAGCCGTAACTACGACACCATATTAACGTATCAATGCTGCAGTTTATTGTTTATGCTTTTTAGAGAATTCACCATCATTTGATTACGTCCCTGACTGGAGCAGGTAACGCTCACTGTTTGGGCAAAACTAGTCACAAAATGCGCAAAATGCCTCCTTTGGATTTGAGCGTGCTCAGATCATTAAAGTAAGTGTGGTCTGATGTGTGTGATCTCGCTGCTGTTATTGTTTGATCGCTAATGTTTGTGCAGGTGTTTTACCAGCTGCAGGGAGGCCAGCAGGTACTTTGAGGCTTCAAAGTTGTCTAGACCATGAACGATGGCTGCAAACGTTCTGCGGCATCCAACGCTGCTCAGCGCTCTCACGATGCGGTCTCCATAATCATGGATGTCAAATGCTGGGCGTTCCTCCTGGAAAATGGAGAGGCGGGGTTTAGAGTCAGAAGGGGTTTGAGTCAGAATCGGGGTTAATTTGCCGGACCGGGCTCAGCAGGTTTTACCTGCAGTGCCAACTCAGGGCGGATCTTCTCCTCCCAGTCTTTGACCCGCCGAGACAGCGCTGTCTCCTGAGTGTAGCCACGACTGTTTACCACTAGCTGCTCCTAAATCCCACACACAAAGGATTAATCAACTTCCTGCTATTCAAAATAAAAGTTTCACCTTCTTCATGATGGATTTATAAGTAGTTTGATTTTTCTGATCACGGGTAGCTTCTAGCAGTAGGAACAAACCTTACAGGCTCCAAGTATTAAAAATCTGATCAGAATGTACTGAACATACATGAAGATAATAGTATTGATAACTGACCACTCGCAGCTTCACCAGATCCTCATAACTGAGTTCATCTCGGTGAGCTTCTGCGGACACAAACAACATCAGATCATTACACACGTTCCACTGTTCATGTATCGATACTGAACTGATCGATCAGCTTCAGTCTGAATCTGAAGCATTTTACCAGGTGAAATGTGCTCCGGTCCACCCACAAACTCGGCTGGGATGTCATCGGGAAACATGTCGTGCTCGTTGTCCGAGGCGTCATCATCCCCACCTTCAGACAGACATGTCAGGCTTTAACACACTCAAACATCTTTTATGACCCTGAACTCAGACCAGCACTAAGACTGTTACCCAGCAGGTCCTGTCTTAACTCTTCCACAGGCTCCTCCCCCAGTTGACCAGGCCCCACCTCCTCTGGCTGTAGGAAGGTCCTCTTCAGCTCCTCGTCAGACATCGTCACGCCCTGAGTGACATAATAAATGTGATAGTAATGAGTCATAATCTGACGATAACGCAGTTTGACCCTGATAAAACGACCTGAACTGCAGCTGAGGTCACTGCTGACATCACTGTGATGTCAGCATGGATGATGGTGTGTGCGTCTTACGGCTCTTCTGTTGATCCTCTTCTGATTTTTGAGTTTGTCTTTGATCGTGCTCAGGTAGATGTAGTTGAGGTCTGAAAAACAGGAAGTCTCAGCTTCATTTAACAGGAAGTATAAATTCAAATCTTCAGATTAAAAGTCTTTTTTCTGAACAGAAACGTTTTCAGTCTATTGTTACCTGTAAATGTGGGTCCATTTTTCAACTTGTGCTCTGGAGGGTCAACTGAAACAAACAAACACAAACAAGAAGTGACATGTTAACAGATAATGGGTCCACACGAAGAACATGAGTGCTTCAAGCAGTTTGTTCTTACAGGTTCCTCTGAACCAGCTTCTGAAGTCCTGAAGGAAAGCGGCTCGTTTCCTTTTCCTCTTCCCGCAGTCATCCAGCCCGTCGGGAACTCTGTAGCACTTTCCTGCAGAAGACACAAAACTCTGTGAGCGCCAGCAGACTGAACACTGAAACACGCCACACGGTCCCCATGGTTACCTGGTTTCAGCGGTTTGTCCTCCTCAAGCATGGCGTATGGGTCATGGAACGCCCAAACATTCACCTGAAGAAAAAAAACACAAAGATGTTTCATAATGAAGTTCTAGTAAAAAGGTAAAATTTAATGAATCTAGTTAGAAAACAAAATGAGTAACCGGAGCTTTATGAAAACTCATTTTTTCAAAATAAAAGCACTGTTGTGCTTTATGTTTGTGAGATTTTTGACTAGAGGAAAATAAACGCTCCTGTAGCGAACACTGAGCTGCAATCTGGGGGATTAAAGGAGATTAACATACAGCAGGAGGAACTGGCTCCTCTCTCCTCGGTTTGTTGGGTTCCAGCTGTTGCCTCTCTCGGATCATCCGACCATCACTCGGAGCCTGAAACATACCAACGACACTGAAGTTACACAAGAAAAAGAAGATGAAAAGGTGGTGGCTGAAACTGTTCTGTGATTCTAACAGATGAAATCTCCTCCACCTGCAATCTGTCCACATGCTCCTCCTCCTGCTCCATGTTGTCCAACTCTAAGGGGAGGAAATCGTCTGCTGCATCTCCTCCACCCTCCTCAGCATCAGCTCTGCCCATTTCAGCATCCACTGGAACCACAGCATCTGAGGCAGTCAAAAATCAGAAACCAAAGTAGTGAAAGTCAAGAAGAAAAAAAAAAAAGGAAGAAAAGCAGGAGGAAATGTGTCATGAAGGACTGAACAGGTGAGGTGAGGTGTACCTGGGGGCTGGGTCTCTAGTTGAGCGGAGTCACTGTGAGCCAGGGAAGTGGAAGCAACTGATCTGAATGTGAGCAGGATCATGTCGCCCTCACCTGGGACAAACAGGTTGATCCTGAAGTCCTTCTGACTGCACAGGATCTCACCTTTCACACTGACACACAGGCACAGCACCAGGTGAGACCTCATCATGGGGGAGCGGGGATTAGCTCTCATTTAGTTGCTGTGCGAGATCACTGACCTGATGAGAGGCAGTTTCTTCTTCTCGTGGGTTTCAGGTGCAATCAGAGACTCAGGAGGAAGAGGCGACACGTCCACAGTCTGCATAGGTCAGAGGTCACAGGCAGAGGTCAGAGGCCAGAACGAGCTGCAGGTAAACTGACCTCAGAGAATCAAACTCACCGTGTTGGAATCAGATTTCTCAGATCGGTCCGACCCTTCCAGGTCCAACACAGAAAACTGAAGGACACAAATGATGTTACTCATTTACACCTGAGCACAACTGACTTCGACAGGATAAAGAGTTACAAAAAAGGAGGAAAAATAAAAAGGCAAAAATGACACAATATATATTTAAAAAGAATTTCTGTGAAAATTTGAGGTCAATGTTTATTTTATATTTTATGATTAAAGGTTGAAACTGAAAAATCTAGATCATTAATAATAAATAATTAAAATAAAATAATTAATGATCACGATAAAGAATATTTTACATTTAAGGTTCTAATTTTTTGAATATGATATGGCCAGTGACTGAATGAAGTGACTATGTAACCCCGAACGCCCTGTGAGCATTGTTAGAGAATGGCTGTAACAGTAAAACCTTGACTCTGTGCCTGCTTTCATTCTCCCCTGCTAACTCACGTTACCTGAGGGGTACCTCAGGGCTTGCTCCAGGTCCCCTGTAACTTGCTGTTTATATTCTTGAACACAGATGCCACATTTTCACCCAAACAGCTTCACACTCAGTGACCTCAGACGCTTCAGTTCCAGCTGACCCTGACTTCCTGTCTGCTCCAGGACCGGATTGTTTCTACAGCTCGGCTCACTCTGCAGTCTCTGAGGGTTAAAGAAGACCTTGGCTCTGGAGCAAGCAGGCTAATGACACCAGGCTCACAGAGTCAGGTGCTTCCTTTAAATCACCTCTGAAAACATGTTTCATAGACTTTCTTTGAAGTCTATAAAAAAATGTCAGCTATCAGTTTTGAATTAGTTTTTTTGAACAGAAACATTTTATACTTCTTTTCCTTGGTGCGGTTTATTTTTGAGTCTAACATCCAGATCTCAAAGCACTTTATCGCCAGTGTGTTTAAATGAATGAAGCCTTTACCAGCCTCATGAAAGCTGAAAATCGAATCAGGGACGAAATGTGACTCTGGAAGTTTTCTCTCAGGTAAAGAACCATCTTTAATAAAAGCTGCCTGGTCTTTTTTTTACCTCCTCCAAGTTGTCAGCATCATGACTGCTCGCTGCTCTGCCATCACCCTCCTGAGACTCTGTTGCCTGCTTGTTGCGTCTGTCGGGAGAGCACAAAGATAACGCGTGAACCTACAGCAGAAAATCAAACCAGCATGTGGGCGGAGTCATGCCTACTTCTTGTTCTTGTCGTTGATGTACTCCAGAGTCTGGAACACCAGGCTGTGCAACAGCTCCACCTGAAACAGACGCAGATGCCGTCACATGACTCCATCACAGCCTGGGCGGGGTCATGTGACTTGTGTTTGGCTCACCTTCTTGCTGTAAATGCAGGCGGAACCCTGGATGAGCAGCGCAGCCTCTGCGAAGTTCAGCCGGGTTTTCCCACCATCAAAGGTGATGCACATGTCATCCAGCTGCAGACACACAGACAGATGTTACTCAGCTTCACTCCTTCAGGCTGTGACTGACTGAAATCCCACCTGGATACTCGTTTGTGTCTCTGTGGATCACCTGAAGCTGCTGGACCCAGAGCAATTTGCCTGAAAAGTGGTTGTTACCTTCCAATTACAGCTCTGTCTTCTTCTGTCTGCATTAGAAGTACTGCAGAGCTTACTGCTAAAACTGACACCCTCTCTCTGCTGCTTTTACTCTTTACAAAGAACCCAGGTAGCCAGACTGAACCTGTAGGTGAGCCTGTTTTGGGGTATGGACCACATATTTGATGCAGACAGATATTGCTGTCTCGTGTCAGTTTGTAAGGAGGACGAAAGCTATCAAAGTAAGAGCCTCTGTGGTAAAAATAAATCTGAATACCGGATTCAGGTTACCTCATCTAAGTAGTCGTTTAGCTCTGACGCCAGGTCGATCTCCCAGTTCTTGGTGAGCTCTCGGATCGGCTGGAGCAGGTGAGCGTATCGGCTCTCTGTGGACTCCATCTCACCTGAAACAGGTAGAACCAGAACAGGCTGTGAATCCTGCGGGGTCTCAAACATCACTCCGTCTTTAAGCAGCTCGTTTCTCTGCAATGCTCTGAGTTGCAGATGGAACACTCTCTCATTTTAAACTCAAGCAAAGATGACTTTCATTCAGCCCAAATTTGATATAATAGTAAATTCATAAAAGCCTGTAATGTTGATCCGAGCGCAGAGCTACAGCTGGACTGTACATATCGATTTAAGTATCGATTATCAGTTTTCATGGTGAACTCTTTGCATTCATCTGTCCTCAAAATCAAACAAAACTGCGTTATCGCAGCTGTGAATTCTATTAAACAGCGTGATAATTGCTACGAGCGAAAGCGGCAAAAACTGACATAAAAAAAGAACGAAATCAAACCAAAGTACGTTCAAAAATGTGATTATTTTAATCGCTGTAGTTAAACCTGTGATTAAAAGATAAACTTAACAAATTAACTTATTCTTAATCTAACGCCGAATATACCGGGACATCCCACTGTTTAGTAAACCGTGTTAACTAATCCTCTGTGAGGTCGATTTTTACATCAATCCGAATGAAACTCAGATATGTCAGAATTATCAACGCAGTGTGGCGGAGCGTCTAAGCGACTGCAGCTGTCAGCGCTTGAACACTTGGCTCATTTAACTGCTCAGTTTGGTCATTTTTTATAAGAGAAATACCTGAAAATAAGCAGGTGTCGCTAACATGAAGCAGCGACGGTGTTTAAGGAGTAAAATCAGAGAGAAACTTACCGAAAACCCTGAGCTCAGCCACACCGGGGCTAACTGTTTGTAGCCGTTAGCACAACACTCAAAGTACCCGCGTTAAATTTCTTCTTCGCTGCTCTTGTCTGTGTAGCAGCTCCGCGTGCTGCCCCCTGGCGGTGCCTTGGTGTGATGCAGGCTGCCGGCCGCTAGATGGCAGCGTTGCAGTTTAAAGAAACTGGGCGCGCTGCTGCCTGCACCTTGGGATCCGTTTATAACAAATACAAATAATTTGACATGCGCAAAACAGCGCAAGAGCAAAGCCAAGTCAAATAATGAGAATTTGGACTCCATATTTCATATTTATATCTGCAGATATCAGGCTAAAACCATATTCATTCATTGGAATTATTTTGTAATATCACAGTATTTAAAGCCCCTGTTTCATTTTTGTTTATACATGATAACAAGCTAAATAAAACCCTGTGCTACACTACTAGTGTAGGGTTAAAGGTTATAGAATCCTAAAGCAACAAAGCAACAACAAAAAACAAAATAAATAATCAATTAAGTAATAAGTAAAAAAAATAATCACAAGCTGTTTGGATAATCTTTTAGAAAAAATAAAACCATGAAGTGAGAAGTCGTAATACTGACGTGAATGTGTGTACTCTTCCTCATCTCACTCTTCTAGTGCTCAATGCGAACACCATGAACAAGTCTGCAGCTTGAGAACGCCCCCTGTGGAGTAGGAAGTGCACTGAGGGAGGTCTCTGCTCTCCTCTGAGCCTGAAACTCCTGCTCCAGACCACACTCGCAATCCACCAACAGGTGAGGAGGGCAGGAAGAGTATCGAGTATCTGGCTAACTTTCAGAATAAAAGCCCTCGTGCAGACAATCAAAGCCATGTGAAGGACACATAAAAATATGATCATCTTGGTTCGACCTGATAGAGTTTAAATGTTGACTACCTGGGCATGAAACAAAACAAGCAGTGAGCGGAGCCATGCAGCCGTGTGCCGTGACATCATCGGAAGCACACCGTGGTCTGAACTCTGACCATCACAAATCATATCTGCAGATGGAAACATGATGAGATTTCCTCTGCACACAGATCTGATTTCAGGTCGTCCTCAGAGTGTGTGTGTGTGTGTGTGTGTGTGTGTGTGACTCTTCCTCCACACATGAAACCAGTTATTCTTTGTGATTTAATAAAACTTTATTTACAAAAACAGCAGGTGATGTCATTAAGAAGCAATGATGATGATGATGATGATGCTGGGTCTCAGGAAGCCTCCTCTTCCTCCTGCAGCAGCATTAGTGAGTATTATTAGTCTGAGAGGACAGCTGTAATTAATGCCTCTGAGAGGAGGATGACGGGGCAGCAGAACCTAAATTTAACACTCCTAATTTAAACAGCCGGATTTCTAATCCAGGAGACGACGCCCTCCTCCTCCTCCTTGTCTTTCCTCCTCAGAGGTGTACATGCTGCTTGGGAGTCCCACTGTTTTACTTTCCCAACAGAGACAAGACGACAAAGGACGCAAACGTCGTCACGGCTCAGGAGGAACACTTGTGGAAAACATCTGGCCACATGTGATTATGAAGAATACTCCTCTGATAAACTCAGAGAAAACAATGCACGCAGAGGTTTCCCAGCAACACCCCATCCCCATCGCACTGCGCTCCTCTTCATCGTTTATCTCTTCCACTGGAGCGCCAACAGATTACTGAAATGCCAGCAGCTGCACGCCATTCTTAGCCCAACACAAAATGTCTCAGAAAAGCTACAGACTAACAGGTAGCGCTGCTGTGGCGCACAGCCATCCTTTACATACAGTCTTTGGCTAATAACACAGAGCGTCTGTCAGAGGAAGGTGTGACTCTGCAGCAGAACATCCTGGACTCAGCTGCAGGTGAAGCTGAGCCATGTGTCACAGTCATATTTGCCTGCTGCGCTCCATCACACCCGTAGCAACAGTGAGCACAGAGACTCCGCCCCCACAAACACCTCCGTGTGCACATCACCTGATAACTCATGGTGTCAGCACACAAGTAAATCTAATCAGCATTATAATAATAATCATTAAGAGTTCACAGCACGTTAACCTGAACAGCTGCAGTTCCTCTAACTTCCACCAGAGGCTCCCACCCTGCATTGTTATGGGCGTGGCCTCTGTGACTGACAGGTGGATGGTGACACAGGCTGCTGGTAATTCACCAGAAACTCAAGGGTTACATCATGTCCATCTTAAATATACAGTCTGGTATCTAGAACACGTTCCACAGCAGGAGGAGGAGTCTGCACCTCTGACCTCCAAACACCTGCCATGGATGTCAGAGACAGCGGAGCGAGTGGTATGAGGTAATGAGGAGGTGTGAATCTCAGCGAGTGAGTGGAGTGAAGATCAGCACGCTCCTCCTCCTCAGAGGTTACACCAACGGTATGCCCGCTGTACTCTGATTACTGCTGGAACAGTTCTGTGAATGGACTCTGTTAAAACAAAATTTTCAGTTAAGAAGTCTGTGCAGGGTGAGAGCACACACACCCGTGGCATGCCATTGGACGTCAGTCCTGTTAATTTAATTCCCATTGGAAAAGAGCATGGATGGGATCAGTGGTGTAACTGAGCACTTTTACTCAAGTGTAATGTACTTGTACATCACTGAAGTATTTTCTGTGTTTTGGGTTTAAATGTTGACCTTTGACTCCAAAGTTTCAGTCTCTTCTTCTTCTTTTTGTGTTTTGTTGGAATACGAACAGCACAGGGAGGATAACAAGGAAGAGGTGAACTCAGTCACAGCCAAAAACCAGGACAGGAAGAAGACATAAAAACACCACAAATCACTCGAGGAGCTACCCTTCAAAATAAGACAGGAAGTAAATGAGGGAAACGGGAAACACTTGTGTGAAGACTTGGTCCTTACACTGGAAGTGTGAAGCACAAGCGTACAGATGGTGAAGTTTCTAGAGAGTATTATCACGGTCCAATCGGATAATCTGCACCTCTGCCCCTCCGTGGTGGCCCCCCCCGTGTATTATTGTGTGTGTGTTTCACATCTTCCTCACTGCAGTCACATACATCAGCTGCCTTGAATGGCTCAAACTGACCGCGTGCAGATGAATATGAGAATGCTGAGGTCACGACTCTCCCGTCAGGCATGCTGATTGGCTGGAAAAACCCATCAGGGTTAAACCCGCTCCCCTTTTTCACCCCAATTTCCAGGTCTCAGCGAGCAGCCGTGAGATTGGATGACAGCACGGGTCACTGGTCCCCTCCCTCCCTTTTAGCTCCCACAATCCACTGGGAGCAGCGCTGATGGTTTATGAAACCACCACAAGCTCCTCAAACCGACAGTGAGCCTCTCAGGCGTTAGAACCCTCTGTTTTTGACGCCTGTCAGGATTGGGTAAAGGTGTGACTCTATTGGCCGAGACGTGCTGTTGTTGCTGCTGACCTCACGGCGTACATTCTCAGAAACACAGGTGCAGCAGGAGTTGTGCAGGTACCTCTCAATCCAGCCCCAGAGTACTAAAAGTAAAAATGAACCACCTCCACCAACACGGAGAAGGAGTCTCACATCAGTTTACCTGCAGGAAACTCGTTAGTAGCAATTCAACTTTCAAAATAAGAGCATGAGGTTTCTCAAGGGATGTTGTGTTGCTCAGGTGGATGAAAGTAAACCCGGGCAGCCCTCAGAGAGAAGTCTGTGAGTTTCAGACTTTGCTGCAACTCTAAGCCGTGATGGGATCTCAGATCACAGAGCACAAAATGGTTCAAAGCTATATCAGTGACTCTCATATGATGCATTTATTCACAGGTGAGCAGTAATATTTTAATTCATTGTACTTTAATGTACAATATATTAAAAGACAAACAGGCTCCTGTGGTGCTGCTGGGAGTGTGACAGCCTGATCCAGGTCCAGACCCTCAGGATCCAGAAATGTGTTTAACCTTGTTGGAGGGGAGCAGCAGCTGTTTCACTTGTTTCTGACTCAACTCCATGTATTTTTATGGTGTTGGTCGTGTTGCTTGTCTCTCTGCTCATTTAGTATCTTGTGGTTACTCAGTAAAAGCTAAATTTTAGGCTCCATGATGAGTACCATCATCAGTGTCAGAGTCCTCTCAGTGATGCCTAAATCTGCCTAATGTCCAGCACCTCTTTCAGGAACATCTAAAGCTCTCAGACTCTTTCTCTGTTTCATTAATCACAGATTAGATCCAGTGGAGCAGAACAGGGACTCTGCCAGGTCCTGGTCCTGTACTGTAGTCTGGTTTTATGGTTATCCGGTCAAACATTTCCTTAAACAGCATTCATTCACTAATTAAAGAAGAAGGGCGGTGTGGCTAATTCTTCATCATCAAACTGACACTGAAAGCTCTTATTATTCATATAGACATTCAAAAACAGCACAGTCCACTCTTTGCATTGAAATGACCTCAAACAGAAAAACACTGATTTATTAGATTCAGATGTGGCTCAGAGGGTCACAAGGTCCTCTCCAAACACATAAACGGGAATGTATGTGTGTATATGTGTGTGTGTGTGGAACAGCAAAGCTTGATGGGTATTACCTGTAATCCTGTAATACCTCAGCTTAACACAGAGAGAGCAGAGAGAGCAGATCCTCACACTCTACTCACTTCCAGGAGAACACCTGAAACCAGAAAGCACACCAGCAACCACAAATCCACCAGACTGGGAGAACCTCGGGTGGTGGTCCAGCTGCTGTGAGACATCAGCAGCGCTGTTTACTCGTGGAAAATGGGCGTGCTGTAGTGAACACGGTCTGATCTGTTTAATCAGCAGATGATTCGGAATGAAACAAAGACACATGCAGGTGACGCCTTCATCACAGTGATCTGATGCTCTGATTGGATCTTTGTGGACTCTGATAAAGATCAGATGGCTCTCTGGCTATTAGCCTCACCAATGTCTTCAGGTTTCAGGCTCCCGGAGTACGTTTCCTGGAGTACCTCACCTTTCTTCTGTGCTCTAACATCAGCAGATCTCCAGGTTTCTTCCTCAGGTGGAGTTACTGTTAGTAAGCAGATTAAAGTCCGTCAGGCTGAATATGCGGTGGGTTTATAAAATATGATGTTTTGTTCTGGTTCTGACCTTTTTCTCCCTGCTTCTGTCTCTGAGAGGAAGATGGATGTACTGATGGAGTCACAGCTGACTTCTATCGGAGGAAGACTAGGGTGCAGAGGAGGATGACGAAGAGGTGAGGCAGACGATGATGGAGAGAGAAAACGTCCGACTTCACTGCCGAGTCTGTCTGCGAGGTGAAGGATGGAGGGGTGGGTGAAGGGATCATTCCCTCGCCAACGAGCCTCAGCAAGGCTGGAAAAATGAGCGCTGTCCCGGGAAACTCCTCCGCCGAGCTTGGATCGGCCGCCCCCGGCTCGTTACTCAGATCGGCTGTTCAGCCGGACCGAATGAAAAATAGTCCCAGAAGATTCCAGATGACTGAGAGTGTCAGCAGAGAACAGGACAAAGTTTGATTGGTTTGATTTAAACTTCTGTTAAAAAAGAAACTTTTTGTTATTGAGAGACTTTGATCTGGACTTTTTTGGTTTACCTCCGATGACATGCAGAGATCTCTTTGAAACCTTGAGCCAAAGAAGAAGACACCACTTCCTGTGTAATGTGCACTGCTCCGGAGATGTCCCAACAGGGCCTCTGTACATGCTACATACAGGTTCAAACTTCCTCCTCCTTTGCTCTCTGAGCTTACCACATATTTTAGTTCCAGCTCATTGGCTGCTGTAATGACCCGTCCTCGCTGCCGTCTTTGCTTGGCTGCTGCTCGTTTGTAAATGTTGTTCCTGTCAGCCGCTCTGGTCTGCCTGCTATTGATCTGCCTGCTCATTTGGACCTGCTCACTAATCAGCGTCGCACGTTACAGACGCACACATCTGATTAATGAGTTCACCACCACAGACAGAGCAGCTTGCTTTAATCAGCTGTTTCAAGTGCGCTCGCTGTTTTTCAGGATTAATTCTGTGATGACGCAAAAACAAATGATTCTCAAAGCAAACAGCTGATGTGGACCTGCTGAAGCCAGTCATTTCACATGTGAAGTGGATTTTTTTGGCCTGACTCTGGTGTTTCAGATGTACTTCAGTTTGAACCCCTCAGTGAGTCTTGCTAAACTCAGCCTGATACTCGGGCGAGATCCTGAAATGAAACAAGCAGAACTACTAATCATTCTCTTACGCTAAAATCCCAACTACCACAAAGGCCAAGTAGCTCTGATGGATGGATGATGGATGGATGGATTAATGAATGATGTATGGATGTATGTATGGATGGATGAATGATGGATGATGCATGGATGATGGATGGCTGAATGGATGGATGATAACGGATGGATGATGCATGGATGTATGTATGGATGGATGAATGATGATGGATGGATGGATGATGGATGGATGGATGATGGATGGATGGATGATGGATGGCTGGATGATGGATGGCTGAATGGATGGATGATAACGGATGGATGATGCATGGATGTATGTATGGATGGATGAATGATGATGGATGGATGGATGATGGATGGCTGGATGGATGGCTGGATGGATGTGTGTCATGTGATAAAATATGTTTGTCTCACAGGTTTTTTGCTGTCGCATGTCGTGATGATGTCAGTGTGTGCGTGTGTGTGTCGGGCTGCTGCAGGGTGCTGACCACACTGTTTTCTCACTTGTGCAGTCAGGACTGTCGATAGTAAAACATGAAGAGAAACAGCTCAGGGTTCAGGTGTGAGAATGATACACACACCTTTCCTCAAACCTGAACTGGTGTGATAAAAGACACACCAGTTGGATTGAAAAAACTCCCGCTGAGAGACAGCTCAGATGTTTGTGGTTAGGAGGTAAAGACGTACATCGTTAACTCACTGTTTTTGTGGTGCATATAAAAGTGTCTCCCTGATCTCTGCTTGTATTCACGAGCAGGACAGCTAATGTTTCTACCTGAGCTACCGAGAGCTACCTGCAGGCTAACCCCCTTCCCCCCGTCCTTGGTGTCACCTCACTCTGGCGTTAGCTGTGACCACGATGATGGCCTTGTAATTGGTTTCCATTAGAGCACTCTCTTCCATCCTTCCCATCAGGCTGTGCAGGAGGGGGCGTGCCCTCAATTGTCCGCAGACAGAAACGCTCACGCCCGGCCGCCTGATAACCTCGGACAGAGGAGGGGGAGGGTCAGAGTGATAATGAGGACCGTCCAGCGTAACGAGGACATCGTGCTCTGACTACAGAGGACACACACACACAAGGGAGAAAACGCTGACCTGCTCGAGTGCCTGTGCGCCTGTGTTCCTCTAGTTTGACCTCTGACCTCAGTGTGTGGGCCTCTCCGAGGGAGACGTTAGCTGTGGATCAGAACATGGTCTTCAGCAGCGTTATGTAAGAGTTCAAAATGAAATGCTGTTGTCTCTGTGTGATGGAGGACCTGAAGGTCACACATGAAAACCACTACGTTCGAGCAAAGCTTCCATACACACGATTAGGGATGGGTATCATTTACGTTTTATCCGATACCGGTGCCAAACCGATACTTTTGAAACGGTGCCGGTGCTTAAACGGTGCTCAAACCGGTGCTTAAAGAATGGAGAACACAAAATTGGTCCAAAAACCTCTCATGTTCAGCTGTTTTTTTGTAAAAAGATAACAATGTTAGCCTTTTCTGCAGCTATAGGGCATATATGGTCTCACTCTTGGCTGGAAGCAGTGCTTAAACAATGGAAAAAACACAAACTTTGTCCAAAAACCTCTCATGTTTAACTGTTTTCCACTTTTTCTTTGGTCATTTTAGCCTTTTTGGCCAGGGTGAAGGGAGTATCTGCCATCAAACAAGAAGACAGCCGCATGTAACTACGACGGTGTTTGCTAGTTCACCTTACATGCATTAATGTAATAATGTGGTTAGCCTACTCAACGTTAATTACACATGAACAACATGAAGCTTCTCACGCAGAGGAGAACGGCTGCTGCTGCCATCATCATCCTCATCATTTCTGCTACGCTGACAGGGCTAGGGGCCAGGACTCCACTCTTCGGGTTTTTGGGGGATGTTGCTAACTCCGGGTCCGATAACAGGCACCACACCCGCAGTAGATGTGCACGGTGTGAGGTCTCGCAGCAAGCTATCAAACACGGCGCATTTCTCGGCTTTAAAAAAAAACGCTATGCGTCGCCAGGTGTTTCATCAGATTTGAGGTGTTACCTCCTTTGACAGTATCACAGTATCAGCTTAAAGCACTTGTTGCAGGCTGAGTTTGCATCTTTTGCTGTGAAGTACAGCCAGACTTTTGACCGCTTCGCCTTGGGCGTTTTTAATCTGTAGCTCTGCTCTAAAAGAACATACGTACCTGGACCCGCCTACTATCCTCGGAAACGTAAAATGATTGGCTAGAATTGGCTCAGGAAAAAAAAAGCACCGAAATAAAGCACCGAAATAAAGCACTGAAATGTGCGCTGCTTTTCGGTCTGGTTACTACCGTTTATGTCAGAACCCGGTACCCATCCCTACACACGATGCCCAACCTTCAGCTTACCTCACACCGTGAGACTGAGCAGGCTTTCAGCAGCGTCACTGTGACCTGCTGTTCACCTGTGAGCCCGCCCCCTTTCTCCAGGTGAAGATGATACAGACCTGTGTTTGTCAGCTGTGAGTCACATTTAGCGAGCTAATGAACATCAGTTACCTGAAAAACAACAAGACTGCAGCAGGAATTAGAAAAGTTTACCACGCCCCCTGCAGGAGCTGTTCTGACACCCAGGATGAAAATATTAGACAAGAAACCTTTGTCATACCACCATTGTCAAATTTTAGATAAATACAAGTTTTTTAATTTTATTAATTTCAAAATATTTAGATCTGCCTGTCTAATCTACAAGGTTATACATGGTCTGGCGCCTCCACCAATGACTGATCTTATTAAACAAAAGTAGCAGTGTTACTGGGTCTCGATTGACTGGAGCCACTTTGAGAGGTGATTGTAAATTTGTATTTAGAGGGACCACCTTCTCACAGAATGCTCCGTCATATCAGGGAGTGAGCTTCTGGAATAGTCTTCCACTGTCAGTGAGGGAAAGCACAAGTCTCCCTCTATTTTTAGGAGTCATTTAAAAGGGTGGCTGAGGGACACACAAACATGTAATCATGTCTAATTAATCATGATTATATATTGGACGTGAAATAGAATTACAAAAAGGGAAACAGTTATTGGTGCATTGGGTCAGTGCAATATCAGGACAGTCAGGGCATGTGCGATATTGGGGTTTGTGCAATAAAATTGGTGTGTTTCTGGTATTGTTTTCTATATTGTCCATTTTTGTTGTCATTGTTTATTCTAATATGATGTGATCACTGTTTTTGTCCTTATCTCTATATAAATGATCTGTAAATAGTTTTTCTGTATGTTTTGTACTAACTTGTGTGTAACACCAACCTGAGGGTTTGCAGATGGAAATTAGCCAAAGGCTATAATCTGTCATATTTACATTTGTGAAAATGTTCATTAATATGAAAATGTTCATGTAATATGTATTTAAAGGTGAGATTTGGAGGCGGAGTCTGACACACCTGGCTCTGAGATTATTGCTGTTGACCTCTCGGTGGCAGGATTGCACACGTCTGCAGGTTTTAGATGGTTAGATGAGATTTAGTGACATAAAAGAGCACATTTGTGCTGCAGAGCGAGGAGAGGAGAACCTTTAATGACCTGTTGGACGTTATTACACACCTGTGGCTGCGCTAACATAATCACTCTAATGTGTTGTGCGGAGCATCAACAAATGAGATTTCTGTTCACATTAGCCGGCACTGCTGGGACGTTTAAAGTCAAAATGCACATTAATATTCAGCCGTCACCAGTGGGATAAAAGACTCATGCATGAGTTCAAATGCGACCTTCTGGGTGATGACGAGGAGAAGGATGAGGAGGAGGAGGAGGAGGAGGAGGAGGAGGAGGAGCAGGAGCAGGAGCAGGAGGAGGAGGAGGGCGGGGGGGGGGGGGGGCAGGCCAATGCAGGCGAGGCTGTGGGCAGATGAAGTCTGTGAAGTGTCGGGGGATTTGGGGCTGCAGCTGTTTGTGATCAGACTGACTGACAGATGGTGTCTTACATAAGCCTGCCGAGGCTTTCCTCTCCTCTCCAGATGTGTCTCTGCTTTGGTCCCTGGCTCTGTCCAGATGTGGAGGAGTCCTCTGGCAGCTGAGCTCAGACGCTCCTACGTAACGCGGGAACTCCTTGCCGCTGCAGTAGGACCATGTCAGCCCGACCTGGTCAGGGTTCAACTTTGTTTGGGATCATGTGACTTCGGCAAGTGCAGCAAGGTGAAAAAGAAGTGCCTGAAAATGAAACGTCTGCAGCTAGAGACGAGTGCAGGACAGATAGACGCCTCTGAGTGTTTCACACGCAGCTCTACCTCCTCCAGCAGGATCTGTCACCAAGTGTGAGAAGACGTCCCAGAAGGAGGAGGTGTTATCCAAAAACTCTCTGCAAAGTGAGGAGGAAACACCACGAGGAGACACTGATGAATAATATCACAGGAGAGCACCAGGAACCAGAAACAGAAGGCAGAACACGGCCACTGCCCTGCACATTGAAGCAATCCTCTGGATTCACTAAGAAATGGTCACATGACCCACAGGTGGTCAGAATTCAGACCCGTTGTCCTCACACAGCTAGGGTGATGCTGTCCTACACGTCTGATTAGTCAGCAGGCGATGATTTCATACGTGCTGATCTCTAACCTGAAACTCAGCATCAGTTACCATGGCGATGATCAGAGGAAATCCTGCTTCCTGCTGCAGGATTTAGGAACAAAAATGTGAATCCAGAACTACGAAACAAAATCTGAGATGAGTTTGTGAACATTTAAACAGCAATTTTAGGATTCAGGTGACTGATGATGCTCCTCACACCTGGATTAAAGGCACCTCTGACCACAGCTGTTAAACATCTGGAACTGAGATTCAATTGTGGTTTAATGGCTGTATTAAAACTCTCCAGCTGAGGTTAGTGGAGCTCGCCAGCATCATTACAAGCTGAGCCCACAGACTGCGTCTGAGGAGGGCGTCACCTCAGAGCTTCAGTCCAGCAGACAGGAGCTCCTGCAGGTCGGTGCAGGCAGGTAGAAGAGCTGCTTGGAGGCTGGAGGTGGTGTTTGGGAGTGTTGGTCTTCACTCTGCTCTCAGCCCGAGCTGTGGTATTTTTAAACCCTCATTACTTCAGCATAACCATTAAGTTTTATGTCTGTACATCAGTGAGAAGCCCACCGCTCACATATTTTCCTCTCCTGAGCAAACGGCTCGTTTTCCTGACGTGTTGATGACAGTTTTTCATCATTTTCTAATATCACGCTTCAGCATTAAAGGCCTGCATGGGAGCATAATGAGCTCCCCTCCTCAGACTCAAAGAAGCCGCCGAGGGAGCCGAGAGTGGCAAAGCGCTGCTTCAGGGCCAATTAAGACGAGTGAAGTCTGTGTTTCCAGGTACTCAGGAGAGTGATGGAGCTTTATCCACGCCACCCGCAATGTTTGCAGGAGGAAACTGAGCGCCCTCTGGAGGCCTGTGACACAGCAGATACTTTGATCCTCTCGCCATCGACTGCAGCGTGAAGCAGAAACACAGCAGAGGCGCTTCCTGTTAAAGACGGAAGCCCTCCAGCCAATCAAAAGCTTGTGGCCGGAAGCTTGTGGGCTCGTACGTCTGTGACGTCTTCATGAAGGATTCAGGAAACGCTGATGAGGTTTTGTCTTCCTGTTTTTACCTTTACCTGCTGACAGGTGTGTTCATCAACACACCAACCACCCACCACTCACTATCTGCTCACACAGGTGTACTGAGTGACTGACACAAATAATCACAACAATATTTACTTTACGATATAATTATATGATAAAAAAATATTAACATTTAATGATAACAACAACATTTTAGATAAAGGGGAAACAAAATCATCGCCAAAAAATAAAAATTTGATTGAATTTTTGATTAAAATATTTAGAATGAAGTTAGAATTTGAAAAAAAGAAAAAATAAGATCAAAAGATTTTAAAAAATCAAGTTTATGAGAATAAATATATAAGAAAATAAAAACTATGAAGGAATAAAACTTTAAAGAAGAAGAAGATCAGAAAATTAATAAGGCAAGACTGAAAATACTGAATAATAAAAATATCCCTCGAAATTTAGCAAAATAACAAATATGAGAAAATGTGTTTAATATAAGATAAAAAATAAAAACGTCTGCATCATCAGATAAAATCATCAAATATTAGATAAAATATAAGAAAAAATGTAAATGCTTAACAATAAAAGAAAACATTAACTGAAAGCCAAAATGATTCGGATGTTAGCAAAAATTTAAGGCGTTAAACAAAACGATAAATGAAATAAAAAGCCGCGTCGTTACAGTTACAGCGAGTCACAGGTTCAACTTTACTCAAAGATGCTGTGTGAGGAAAAACACTCATTCACAGATAAAATATCAAATCAGAAATCCCCGATTAAACATGTGAACAAATGAATGATTAGATAAAAACTACATGAAAGTAGAATTTGTAAATGATCAAAAAAACAAAACAAACCCCCCCAAACTTTTATTTTATTATTTACTTTAATTTTGCCTGAGAAGGGGAGCACACCTGGACAGATGAGCAGGCTGTCACATCTGCAGCCAATAGAAGGGGACTAAGAGCACATTACCTGCATGTGTGTTTTGTGGACTGTTGGAGGAAGCTGGAAAACAAATGCCGGAACAGGGAGAACATGCAGACTCCACACAGAAGCTGTGATGAAGACGGAGGACAACTATGGTGTTATTTTTGTGCCTCTCTTCTGAGCGCACGTAAAAAAAATGCAAGCGCAAATGTTTTGAGGAGAAAATTATTTTGAGCAAAGAAAAGTTTTATTTGAGAGAACAAAATTCATTACTGCGTGCAAGAAATGTATTTCAGTGTTTGTTATTATCGATATACACACACAATAACAGCCCCTCTCGCTCAGTTGTCGGCATTTGCTCTTGCCAGATCTCTGCTCTGTGTGCTGACAGACATCTGCGGACCTGCTGTCAGTGTGTCGTTCGCGCTCAACTCTCTGTACACCGTTGTAAGTGCCACAAAACGAAACAATCACAGACTTGGATGCCAATATTCTGATTGGCTCTTACGGTCTCCAATCACCTTGCTAACTACTGCTTTCCACGAACACGGTCCAGAGCTATAGCTAAATCCGTTTAAAGTATGTTTAATTATTTTATTTTAAAATATATAATTAAGACCAGTGTTGGTTTTAATCTAGTTTAAACCAAACCACTCCACTGGATTTAACCCATAAAAAACAGCCATTCAGAAGCCCAGCACAGCCTGCAGCTCCTCGGACGTCCAGCAGGGGCTCCAGCAGTATGTCAGTCCCCACAGACTCCCATGTTAAAACTCTACAACAGAAATAAACATATTTACAGCCTGATACAAACACTGTTTGGATTCTACAGAGACGACCTCCTCCTACATAACGAGAATGTGTTAATTGCTCACCTGTCTCCATCATTAGGGGCGTTGCCTCTTTGACTGGCAGGTGAGTGGCAGGACCTCTGGACTGTGCTTGTGCTGTTGGATGTTTCCTGGATTGTTGTTAATAAAGTTACAGATTTAATATGTCAGAGTTGAGCTTGCAGTTAGAAGCCCAAAGATAGAAAACATCAGAGATTTCACAAGAACTCCCGAGGCCTCTCTTCTCTCTGCAGTTGCTCGCTGTCTCATGAATCTTTTTGATGTTCACTCACACAACAATCCCACACACAGTCAGCAGCACGTGATGCAATCTGCAGAAATTATAATCTGCAGGATTGATGAAGTGTTTTATTACTGAACTGATCAATCAGACTGAGCGACGAGGCCATCAGCGTGCAGCAGGAGATCAGACGTTTCCTCCTCAGCTGTGAGGAGCGTGCAGGATGCTGTGATGAACCGCTGAGAGCTGCATTTTAACGCCGCCGTCGGACCCTCAGCTATCAGGATTTATTCGCTTCCTCTGACGGCCTGCACTGACTCATGGCTCTACTCCAGCATTCATTCAGAGGACTGTCACAGCCAATCACAGCACAGACACACTTTGGCCACTTTGAACAAATCCAGGAAATTCACTGACTTTAAATAAATGATGGACACGAATCTGTTGATCCACGATAAAATCTGATTGATGGCCTCGTCGCTCAGTCTGATTGATCAGTTCAGTAATAACACGGCTTCATCAATCCCGCAGATTATAATTTCTGCAGATTGTATCACGTGCTCCTGGTGTTGTGTCGGATTGTTGTGTGAGTGAACATCAATAAAGATTCATGATACAGCGAGCAGCAGCAGAGAGAAGAGAGGCCTCAGGAGTTCTTGTGAAATCTCTGATGTTTGAGTTTGATGTCTTTGAGCTTCTTATTGCGAGCTCAAGTCTGACGTCTTCAATCTGTAACTTTATTAACAACAATCCAGGAAACATCCAACAGCACAGGCATGGTCCAGAGGTCCAGCCACTCACCTGCCAGTCAAAGAGGCTACGCCCCTAATGATGAAGACAGGTGAGTCATAAACACATTCTCATAATGTAGGAGGAGGTCGTCACTATAAAGTCTAAAACAGTGTTTGTATCAGGCTGCAGGTACAGGTGAGGCGGCGTGCTGACCTGCCAGGACATTGATTTGTTTCCACTTCCTGTCCAGCTGCTTGTTGCTTCCTTCAGTAATTAAGAACATAAATCACACATTCAGTATTTCTGCTGGCTGCTGTGGGGAGAAGAAGAAAGTGCAGCATTCCTGGACCACTTAACTGGGTCAGTGTGTGTGTGTGTGTGTGTGTGTGTGTCTCACTGATGAATTTTGGAGCCCTTCCTCTCCCATCAGCACTAAATCCATCATGGGCGAAGGCTGAAGGGGATCATAAACACCGGCCCTCGTTCACTGCACGATTGATGCCAGACTGTGTGCTTGCATGGCTGCATTTTTGAGGACCAGCACGCGTTTTACAGACTGTGAGGACATTTGTTCCACTCATCACTGTGGGACAGACAAACTCTTGCATGGTCCAGACTGTCGGACAGGTTGTGTTGTTCAGGTTTAGTCTCAGAATAAAGAACGTAACAGTACAGAGGAGGTCCTTGCAAAGGCAGCTATGTGTGTGAATGGATGGATGCATTTCCCATTTACTAGACAAATTTTAGCTCAAAACCTCAATCTGTGGGAACATTTCTGCACTGTGGGAACATTTCTGCACTGTGGGAACATCTCTCCTCTGTGGGGACATTTCTCCTCTGTGGGGACATTTCTGATTCCTGTGGACATTTCTGCACAGTGGGGACATTTCTCTTCTGTGGGGATATTTCTGCTTTGTGGGGACATTTGTCTTCTATGGGGACATTTCTGACACCTCGAGGAATAAATTCAAAGGAATGTGACTGCAGTTCTATTCAGTGTATTGGCGTTCTGATTGATTGGAGTTCCTTTGAGCATTATTGATCCCTCTCACTCTTCATATGTAATTATCTGTCGGCTGTTGCGGTTTCCTTCAGTTTCCAGCTGATTTCTCCTAATAAGTCGTCATCTTCTCTCTGTTCTTGGTATCGGAGCAGAGACATTTACATAAGAGGATTTACGATGAATCACATTCAGACACTTTAACGTCCCTCAGTGCTGAGGCAGCACAGAGAATAAAGAATAAATAACGAGGAGATGTGCTGCTCAGATGAATGAGCGTATTAACGCTTCAGAGAACTTCATTATTTACATCCGAGTGTTAAGATGCAGCGTTTGTTTCCTCGCAGCCTGAAGAACAGAAGACGTTTCCATATATACGTGAATAAGAACCTGAGGCGCTTCACTTGGCAGCAGAGCGACTCATGCATTGTTGTCCTGAAACACAGCGAGCAGATTTCACTTTCAATAAAGCCCAGAGGTATCTACTCTCTCAGTCTGTGCACAGCTCTCTTGCCCTCCATCACAAAGCTGATGAAGACCAAGAGGAAGATGAAGATCAACACATACAAGTGAAAGTCGGCAGCGCTTCAACTCTTTCAATAACAGACCATTTTCAGGAGAATAGTGAGTGGACATTTGAGAGTGAAATTCATGAGAAAGCCAGAATATAAGTAAAACAGTATAAAGAAGAATAAAATGATATGAGAATCGGTTCAGGAGAAAAGTCACATTGAAAACTGTAAAATCTGAAGAATATAGATAAACAAGTTTGCATGTCTCAAATGAAGCTCAGATTCAACAATAAAAGCTAACTTTTCTCCAGAAAAGTATTAATTTATTCATACAAGCACATTTCTTTTTCTCAGTCTGGTCAGATTTATAAAGGAATATTTTTCAATCTTTTTCAATCTTAATGTAACTCAAGATGATTTATTCTATTTGAACGCAGCAGTTCTGCTGATTTTCAGAGCTAAATCTCACAATTGGTGAATTTTAAGGATCATTGAACCAATCAAAATATTTTAACCTCGTTAGGACAGGCTGGCAGATCATCTTTTAATGTCTGGACTGAAAAAAAGAAACATCCAGGTGTTAAAGTTAATGGCGGATAAATTTAAAGTTAATACACTGATTTTTTTCTAAATGATAAAAATACTATTTTGTGTGAATTTGAGATATTTGATTGTCTGTCACAGTTACAAACAAACGTTTGTGTGATTTTCCTTGAAAGATGATTGCTCAGTAACGAAAATATTTGAAGTGTTTATCTGCGCTGTGCTGACCGTCCATGTGACGATCAATTGCAGAAAGCCTCTGTTTGTGAGCACGGCTGTGAGCGGACTTGGAGGCCACAGAGGAAGAAGAAGAATAAGCTGAGAGGATTTCATGTTGTCAGTGTGGGAGGCAATAAAGGCTGCTGAGAGATGAAACTGGGAGTGAATGAGCTCAGGGACGTTTTGTGTCAGAGAGAATTTACTGCAGGACGGCACATGAAGGACAGCCTTTG
Organism: Oreochromis niloticus; assembly: GCF_001858045.2. Lineage (NCBI taxonomy): Eukaryota > Metazoa > Chordata > Actinopteri > Cichliformes > Cichlidae > Oreochromis > Oreochromis niloticus. Next base: position 22,661,054 of record NC_031981.2, on the reverse strand, counting down.
TGTACAGAGGAAACCTCTCCTTCAGATCTGTTTAAAGATTGTTTTTGCTTCTTCTGATAGTTTTTGTGACGGAGAAAATCCAATTTGTGTCGGCAGCAGCGAGGGCAGGGAGCCGAGCACGCTGCCGAATGATAAATAATCCAACAGAGACGAGTCGCTGCTGTTGTTCGAGTCTCATCTGGCCCACATTAATTTTCTCTTTTTACAGACAAAAGGTGAGTTCAAGGCCCTCTGCAGGTTCAAGACTATGGCTTTGTGTTTATCAGAAGAATGTTTGGAGCCACGTGGGAGGAAAGAAACAGCCAAGAACAAAGGAGATGAAGACTCGCTCTGCACAAATACACCGTATGAAGCTCCTGTTATTAATAAAGAGCTGAAGGTAAATCAGAGAAAACTTTGGAGAGTCGACAAACAGCACCATGCAGGCCAGCTTCAGCCGAAAAGTATAAACGCTATTTTCATCCAAGTACCTTAAATGGCAGCAGGTTAACATGCCAGTGCCACGTTTTGTTATAGACCAAGAGCAACAAGTCCCATCAGGTCATAAATCAAATCCAGCAAGTTCAAAATTGATGCCAAAGTGTACCAGAGCGACACATGAACATCCCAAATCAAATCTAACAAGGGTCACATCCAGACAAGGCCCAAAGTAGTCCAATAAGGCCCGTGTTTAGTTCTAAATCAAGTCTGAGAACAGGATCAACAAGTCCCAAATCAAAGCTAAGAAATCCCAAATCATTTAATCGAGGCCCATAATCAAGTTCCAAATCCCAAACATAATCCAACAAGAGCTAAATGAGAGGAACATAGGGCCTGAAATAAGTCCAAGTCCCTCACGAAGGCCACTAAATCTCAAAATGAAGACCATGATTTAGTTTGCTAAATCCCAAATCAAGTCCATCAAATCCAACATCAGCACCAAATCAAGACTGAAATTAAAAACCCACAAATCCACGTCAAGTCCAACAACTCCTAAAGTCCAAAATCAAGTCCCAGTGTATCCAACAGGATATAGTTTGATTATACTATATCACATGTTAGATATATTATCTCCAAGTCCCAGATCCAAACCACCCAGGCCCAATTGAAGTAATAAAAGCTGTAAACTGAATCCAACAAGTTTTAACTAACTAAACAATTCACAAACTGTGTTCCACATAAAGGCTGTTATAAGGGTCAACAGCATCCAAAGTAAAGACGAGCTCAGCTCTAAGACCTGAACAAATCTCTACATTAATTCCAGGTCCCAACCAAAAAGTCTTCAGTTCTACATCAATAAATCCACATCAACTCTTTGTACAAATCTTTATGTTTCAGGTCTTATAAAAGTCATTATTCACTCTCCAACTTCAGCATACCCTTTGCATTTTCAAACACATACTGAATACAGTACACGGTACCCCAGAGTCTTACTTCACCCAGACTACTTCTACCTTCAGGTACATGAATTTTGAAGGCCCCATTGTTCCTGATAAATTACCTCTGGGGCAAAAAGCATTGCATTCATTTACTGAAAGCAGAAAAAAGACAAAGTGTTGGCTCGATGGCAGGAAGCAGACCGAGGGATGTGATGGAAAACATCAGAACCGGCGCAGACAGAGAGGGAGATCAAAAGGCCTGAATCAGAAAAAAGACTGCAGGTTTGAGTTTCTTCAGACTCAGTGTGAGCTCTTTGTTAGAGAGGTTTCCCTCCTCCTCTTCCAGCTGCTGAGCGTCTGTTTTTGCTTTCTAAATGACCTTCAGCCTAGAGTTCCACTTCAAAGTCCCTCAGAGCTGCACACCTGACTGCTAATACACTGATCATGTGATCTTGAAGGCTGACAGTGGAACACAGCAGAACGGGCTGTTAGGTTTAAGACTGTGGAGGCAGGGAAGCAGATTGGCCGCAAAACTAAACACAGGAGCACATTTACACTGGTGGGGTAAGGACTGAGGGACTCTGACCTTTGACCTGTGTGACTGAGACTGATGACTGTGTTTTACCTGAGCGTCAAACCTGCAGAAACTGAATGTGTTCATTCTCGCATTGTAAACTCTGGACTGGGTGAATAAATGAAGAGGCTGAGTACTTGGTTTCAGGAAACAAAGGAAAGTTCTGAGAGTTCAGAGCGGTTGGAGCTGGAGTCAGAGCAGCTCTGCTGTTAGGATTGACCCCCATTAGAGAGCGTCGAATGAATCTGTCTTTAGCCTGAAGAAAGATGGCTCAGGGTCGGCTCTGATGCCTCTGTGAACCAACTTTCTCATGCCTGATGTTAGCTAATGTTAGCTGATCATCACAGCAGCTACTTTGCTTACAATAAGCCCTGCCCATATATAAAGCAGTCCTCCTTTGTTTCTCTGAGCTGAGACTGAATGAATGAGTGAATGAATGAGTGGAGTCCACGTTGGTCTGGTTTTTGTAGTGTGGACTAGTGTGAGCCATCCTGAAAAGTGAATGAGCTCCTGGACCTACCTGATACTTTCTGTCTGATGAGAGATTCATTGAGTCAGCCGGTATCCCACAATGCTCTGCTGTCTCTGATGGTCAGGGAGGTCTCACTGATTTCAGGTTGTTTGATGAAGCAGCTGGAGGGAAGAACCATAGGAAGAGACGAAGAAGAAGAAAGAAAGAGCTCCTGGAATAAAAAATGAAAGTTGAACCTTTGGTCCCACTGAAAACACGTCAATAAAATGCTGAGAGAAGAAAGACGGCGAGGAAAGTTTCTCTGCTGCTTGGTTTAAACTTTATGTTTGTGCTCATCAGCTCAGGAAATCTGTGTGTGTGGTCATTTTGTGTCTTTGTGTGTGTGTGTCGTCTCATGTGTTTCCCAGTAAAGCCTGAATCAGGGCCCTGTGCTGAGGTTGATTCAGTCCACAGCTTCACTGAGGTGATTTGAAACAAATCTGTCCATTTAAATATCATTCTGTCTGAGCCTCCAGGACTACACGCCTTACACAATTTTATGAAATACAAATCTTACATTAAACTTTAACTCCAGCCGTTGCAGACTTGTAGTCTTGTTCCTCTCTTTCTGAGGTGTTTAATGAGTCCTAGTTGGATGAAATTGCTAACAAAAAAACCAAAAAAACCAATACAGAAATCCTGAGGGTGTCTGCTCCTGCGTGTCTCTTCAATAATGAAAAATATAGGATTGTGCAGGTTTGAAAGGATAAAGATGAGTCATGAATGAACGATGTGCTGTCTTGACTTTAGAGCCAGTGTGAGACGTCCTCAGACTTGGGACTCGGGCTACTCTCCGGTGTCTGCCTGTAATGAATCAGCTCTGACTGATATTGCCATTATGAGGCCTAGGGAGAGCGGCTGTCGCAGTGCTGCAGTACTGCTGAACAGCAAAGCAGCAGAAACGAGACACTCCTACCCACCCTGGCACCACCTGAGGACAGAGACGCAGAGGACAGGTGAGGACTGACGCTGCAGCCGCTGTCAGAGATTCATGCTCTGACCTTTCCACCGTATTTATGATCATTACCTCTCGTCTCCTGCAGCCGTGTTTCCACAAGAGACCACACGAAATATGAGAAGGACACATGCTGTTTCCATCCAGTTTCACTACAAATGCTTCTGCAGGGAGCTGGCCATGGATTCTGATTGGCTGAGCTCTGGTCTAAATAAACTGCAGGTAAACACTGTAACAATGATGTATGGATCCCCAGAAGGTCGTTAAATCCTCCACTATAGGCTTTAAAACCTCCTCACCCTCCCTTTCAAAGTCCTGAAGGTCCTCTGGAACACCATCAAAGACTTTACCTGAAACACATCAGAGCCCAATCAAAGCTCTTCAAACCTCCGATCACCTTTGTGACATCAGCAGGGGCCTTTGAAAGTTCACGGTTCTCCTAATGACGTCTTTCAGGACACACAGAATGTCTCCATGTTGGACTTTTGCAAGCACAAAGGTATCTGCTGCCTGCTCGACTGATTGATTGATGATTAATTGATTGGCGATTAATTGATTGATGGTTTGTTAAAGTGTCTGTCAGTAGCAGCTTTTTTGTCTTTCACACCACTTTTTGCTTATTTTGTCTGTTTGTTTTCCGCTCACTTAGATATCGGAATAAAATCTGAATCTTTGTTCGGACTTTGTGACTTGACAGAACCACAAGAAGCTTCTCGAACGTTTTGCTGTTCATGCTCTTTGTTTTTGTTTCTTCTTCTTGGTCACGGGCTGAGAGGGCCAAAGGAAGAGCCCATTACATTTGTGTGCCGATCCAAACCAGTGTGTTTAAAGCTGGTTTTCTCCTTAAAAGCTATTTTTCCCGCGGTAGCTGGACATGGCTCTGCTGGCATTAGCTGCTCATGCTGATAATGGGGTGTAGATGCAGGTTTAATTTGATTTCCCAGAGCAGCGTGGGTCTCCAGAGTTCGTGTGTGTGCGATGATGTGGTACAGCCAAGAGTGCAGAGTGTGAATGTGGTTTTAGTGGCTCTATAATATATCCTGGATCTAATTTAGTGCTTTGTACACCATTAAAATAAAATCATTGTCAGTGTCAGTGGGAGCTGCAGAGCAGCTGACATCAGCATAAAGATATGTGTGTCTGGCCATGTGACCGAGCTGCAGTTTGGAGTTTAAACAGTTCAACAGGAGTCTGAAGTCTGAGCTGCGTTTCCATCACTTGCAGCTGATTTGTGCTCTGCCTGTTTCAAACAAAAATCCTTCTCAGCTAATTGCTGCTTGAAGATTTTCGCTCTGAGTTCAAACTCATGTTTCAAGCTGCAGTTTGCAGATTTCAGACCCAGCAGCAGATTTGTTTCTACGAGTGCTCAATTGAAAAAGCTGAAAGCCGCTTTGCTCATCAGGTAGAGCAGTGCAGGCTCTTTACTCGGCTTTGTTCTACGTTTAAATCTTTATGCTGTTGCTGTGCACTGCATGCGGCAGTTTCAGCTTGAGTTTGCAGGGATGGTGTTGGTGTAAGTCACAGGTTAGTCAGTCAGGAGAGCTTTGCGCACATCTAATTTGGCCTGTTGTGTTTTGTCCCACCGCTGATTAGCATAATTTTTGCTAATGAAGGACATCTTGTGTGTAAATGAGCCGTGTCACTAGCTTTGACAAATGTGTCTAATTGAACCCAGAGGAATGAGAACAGCTTGTGTTTCTTGAGTGCTTTTGCTTGGTTTCTTCTTCCTTTGTGGTTGTTTAGTGTGTATTTGTGTCACTGCCAGTGCGAGAGGTGACTTGGTACTTCTCTATTCCTGCATAAACGTCACATAAACTTTCAGAAGAGGTGCCAGTTAATGTGTGACATGCACTGAAAACACAAGAAACATCTCAGACTTAAGTCCTGAGATGAATTGGTTTAAGTCCCGGTTTCTCACACAGCTTCATGTTTATTTTCCGGAACCAAAAACCCCACAAGATCACAAGAACCCACAGGAACTCTGTCCTCATCTCTGTAAGTTCCCATCTGATGGCCCTACTAATTCTTCAGTGGTCCCCCACTCCCATGAAGTTTCATGTCAGTTCATCATCCACCCATCCATCTGTTCATCCATCCATCCGTCTGTCTGTCCAAGCACCTGGCAGTCACTTCCCGTGGGATGGTGTAGGAGGCTCCTGGTCAGATGCTGACTCCTTTTGATGTGGAGGAGCAGCAGTTCTTCAGGCTCTCTAAGGCTGAGACTCTGGAGGAAGCTCACACCCTCCACCTGTATCCTCGCTCTCCTGTTTTGGTGTCTGCCCACAGCTCACAATCACAGATGAGGGAAGAAAACTCAGAAAACACACCAGTGCATCACTCACATCACTGCAAACTCTCCATTCACCCCTCATTTATGAACAGGACCCCAAGATATTTGCGGCAGCAGTTCCTCCCAGTCCTGGAGTGGAAACTCCATTCTTTTCCATCCTTTCCACCATGACCCTGTGATCGTTTGTGTGCAGGAAAAAATGGAATAAAGCACACATTGGTGTCGCTGTGAAGCCTGACTTTACAGGATGAGACCACTGAGGAGCTGCTGCTGTTGTCTTTCTGGGTGTTTAAGTCCATAATGCTCCATCGTACATGATTTAATCTCTTTAAGCTCCAGGATTACACGCTGCAGTTTATTTTGATCTCTGTACGTCTTCCTAATAAATACCAGCTGTTATCTGAACTGTAATCTGGTGGTTAGAAAGTGGCTTTTAAAGTGAAGTGGCTGCAGTGATTAAACAATGACAGTGGAGTCTCGCAGTGTAATTCAGAGGGAGAGTCCCGGCTCTCTAACTTAATTAGGTCAGTCTCTTTTAATTACCTCTCAGTCTGCAGAGCAAATTAAACTTCCACTCCCTCCCTCTGCCTCTGCAGCTCTCATTTCTGCTTTTTCTGTGGTCAGCGAGGATCCAAGTGTCTTTAATGGCTCCATTATGGTTTTACTGCCACTTTAAAGGCTTCAAGGTCAGAGGTCAAGATGGGCCGGACACTAGCTCTTCAGAGTCACCAGGACCAAAATGAGTTTTAAAGAGAAAGATTTAATTCACATTGACTGATGAGGTTTAATGTGAGAACTCTGAGGACCACTGACCTCCACAGACCATCTCTCTGTTCAGCAGGGAGTGCCTCCTCAGTGAACTCTTTTCTGATGAGTTCCTGGTCTCAGGTCAGACTGAATTAAACATGAAGTTCACTGTGGAAATTTTGGTCCCAGCAGAAGCAGAGAGGAGCAGGAAGCAGGGGTGGGTTTAATGATCCACCCCTCACCTGTCAGGTGTGCTTTTAAACATCCAAGTCAATGAAGGTCAAAACATCTTAGACGAGTCATTGGGACAGGACTTCACTGACTAAAAGGTGACATTTGTCTGTTTCAATGCTTTGTCTTGCAAACTTCTGAAAAACTGAGACCTCCCCGACTCTCTGAGGACCTCAAACAGTCTGTGGACTGATTCCTCTGTGAAGGAAGAAGAATTTTCACTAAATCCAGAGGATGTGAGGCTTCTGCGCTGAGCAGAGAGGCATCGACCAAGCTTGAATCCTTCCACATAATTAAGATTTGTTTCACCAAGATGGAGAAAGGGGATGTAATTAAAAACCAACGATGTTCAAAACTAAAACCAGAAGAATAAAATTAACAGGAAGTGTATTTGGTCCTCAGCTTCACCAGAGTGCTTCAATCCTTTTAAACTGCAGGTTTTACAGTCCTGCGACGACAGTTGGATTTCACACTGCTCAATCCTCAAAAGCTCTCTACATCACTTTCTGTGTCGGCCCCGCCCACAGCTTCCAACCGGACCGCCATAATGCATTCACATCCAGTTGAAAGGTTTTACAGGGCCTGATTACACACAACAAACAGAAGCAGACACACGTCTCCCACAAGCTGAGGGGGAAGTGGAGGAGGAGCTTAGCGAAGCTGGTCATACAGCTGATGGAGTGCTCCAGGCTAAGTTAAGTCCCTGTCCGGTGGGACTCCTCGTGGACTTTTTAGGAGTGAATATTTGTTGGTTTCCTTAATGAGCGCGTCCTGTGACTTGTTGCTGACGTTGCACCACAAAACTAAAGTTCTCTCTTCAAGACTGAAAATAAAACCAGGACGATTACTCATACATTTCTCCTAGCCTGTCCTTATGTTGAGGCACTGAGCTGTGCTTGACTGGCATCACTAAGCTCCTACTCCATTTTTGATTGTCGTGGTGTGCTGATGAAATTTTTGTAAAATTTACTTTGTTGCCTGGTACAAAGTTCTCCTCGTTTGTAATCACACCACTTGAAAACGTCACTCCCATAATCTTTGAGTCGAGCCACAAATAGAACTTTAAGTTTAACGAACTGGTCCAGCAACGGTCCTGAGGAGGTGTCACTTGATCTCTGACTGCTCCTCCTGTCGAGGGATTTAAAGAGAGGAACTGCTTGCTGCTCCTCCTGAAACAAGCTTTTATTTTTGCTTCTCTGCATGCTTCAGGACAAAAAAGCTGCAGGTCATGTTTTCACGTTACTCTACTCGGAGCACGACATGCAGAAGGCGTGCTGGTCCTGAGACACTTTTCCAATATGTCCTCCTGCACCTTTACGTGCCGTTGTTTTCCTCACAGAGTCGTCGCAGCTTCAGTGACCTCACAGAGATCACATTTGCAGATATGACATCCCACAGACACAAAGGTCATCCAGAGAAAATAACCTGACAACCACGCAGCTCTTTACTCGGCTGAGGGGACAGAATACAGAACCACCATTCATCATCCACACAAACACCACGTTCACCCCAATTCACCCCACCCGGCCCGGCTCAGAGAACTGTTGATGGAAACGTCACACGCAGAAAGTTGGCTTTCACTTCGATCAGACTGGACTGTCTCTGAAAATGCTGCTGTGATGTCATCATGTCAGACTGTTTTCACGCTGCCGAGCATCACGATGAAGGCTTTGCTTCTGCAGTGGTTTGAAGTAGAAGAGTCTGAAGTATCCAAACTAGAAGGCAACGCGGTCGTAGTTGAGCAGATGGTGCCAAGCTCTTCAACCGCTCTTTTAAAACATCAGCATAGAAAACCAACCACAAAGCACCAAACACACCAACAGTCAAACAATATCAGCAAGTCCAACGTGCTTCTCTTTGTAGCAATAATATTACCACGTCTTTAAAGAGGGGATATCACTACTGTACGTCACAAACCTGCTTTCCAGCTTCCTTCCAATATGAGAGTGCAGAGAAGTCTCCCCTGTAATCACAGCACTACAGTTTAAATGGGAAAATTAAATAATTCATTTCATGTTGCGTACTGGTGTGTGTTTTGAGCTACGAGTACGCTTGTTGCCAAATTCAGTGATCTGATTGGTCAGATCTGTTTATTCGCAGGGGGAAAATGAATACTGCAAATTCATCAAGCAAAATCATGTGGTCGGTGTGAACAGTGAGTCAGAAAAATATTTTTTATAACACAAAATATTTGCGCAAATTTTTACACGTCCAGTGTGCAAAGTCTGAGGCTCATCAGGGGACCATGGATCAGGTCTTGTTTGGACCTCGCCTCCTGCCTGATACAAACTATTAGAAAAGATGAAAGTGCCGTTTCTCAGGCAGGGAGCGATGACTATAATCTCATGATGACCTCATGTCACGGAGACAAAACTACTGAAAACAAGCAGCTAAACAAGCTAAACCAAAGCAGCTTAACACTGTTCTAAACAGCACACACACCTGCCTCCACCCAGCAGCAGCTCCATCACAATAAGGCGGAGGCTGAAGGTAACAGAGCATAAAACAGAGTCAGTTTCCAGCTGTGATCATGTTTTCTTCAAAGGAGTTAGAGGGGTCCGTTTTTTCTTTCCATCCGGTTCGGTAGCGTGTGGATGTGGACCCAAAAAGGATGAAAAACTCAAAGCGTACTTTTAATGACAATCTGTGAAAATAATGCAAAAGCAAACTGAATCAAGAGGTACAAAAACCCAAAGTCCTGACTGGGCTACATACACGAAGGAAATTGGGAATGAGACACAGCAGCAAAAATCAGTGAAAACAAGACCAGACAGGACTCTGACACATCTGTAATTAAACATCTTATTTACCTTTATTTTACTTTTATTTTAAAGTGAATCCACCTAAAATTTAATGAATTAAACTTTGCATTTATGCCTTCATTGCAGGGAAACTCCAATGAAAGTGAGGCCGGCCTGAACACATAGCTGTAAAAATATCAACTACCATCTTTAAATCTGATCTGAAGACGATTTTTTAACAGACTCAGAAATAAAGCCTGAAATCTGGAGTTGTGACTTCTCCTTTCTCACGTGCGGCTGAATAAACAGACTGACAGTGTTTTCAATCATGCTGCAGATCTGGAGGCAGTCGCGGTCAGAGGCTCTGCAGGAGGAGAGAGAAAATATATTTTTCATATTTATCTCACTTTGACTGTTTGCAGAGAAAGCCGAGCGACAGCAGGTTTTCTCTGTCGGCGACCTCCAGCCGTCAGACACAAATTCATTCTGTCTGCAGTTAAACTTCAGCTGAGAGGAGCCAGAGGTCACCGCCTTCCTCTCCATCATCGCCGTCCATTGCCATCAGTCAGCGAGCGAGAAACAAAGCGGGAGCGGGGGGAGGGAGGGCGGAGGGGCCGGGACGTGAATCAGTACGCCGGCTGCAGGTTTCAATTCATTCCAAAACAGCACGCATGAATTCTTCCCCATTTCCAGCTCATATTGGCTTTCTGCACGCCTGCTCCCACAAATCCCCCGACACCTGTCCTCCAGCACAATCCTCTCACTGCAGAGGAGGAGGCGAGCCTTTCCACCTTCTCTGCTGCAGGACCAGACGCTGCTCGCAGGATGACTTCAGGTAAATCAGGTGTGACTCAGTGAGCAGCTGGTCTGACCGCAGACACGCCATGCGATTGTTTCTCGGGGACGATTCCCGGCCATCGTCTGTCAGCAGGAAGACGACAATAAAAAGGCCTCAGTCTCTGATCGGCGCTTTACAATCTGCTCACACTGCAGTCACACAGCTCAGCGACCTTCACCTGAAGATATCTAAGAGTTTTTCCTCTTTCCTCCAGTCAACTCAGGAATCAGGAAACTTTTATTAATATAAATGCCAAAGAGAAAAAAAGGCAAGATATTAGAAACCTGTAGCAGCTGTAGCTGCTAGCTGTCTGCTAGGCTTCACCTCAGCTAAATGGACCTCTGGACTGTGTTGGTGCTGTTGGTGTCATGAAGCATGAAGGTTAATAGCTTTTTAGCTGACAAAAAGCCCAAAATACAATGAACTAATCAATCTGGCTGGAGGTGTGCAAGGAAGTGAACAGACACTGAGACAAAAACTGAGAAGAAGACTGGACTATTTATACACACAAGGGAAAGCAAGAGAAGCTAACACAGCAGGGTAAAGAGCCACAGGTGACAATAATGAACAGGAAACAGTAATAACAAGAAACTATTAACCTCAACAGGAAACACACACACATGAATAACCTAACACAGGTAAAGGTCAAGGTCACGTTTATTTATAGAGCAAATTTACAATTGCAATTTACCAAAGTGCTTCAGAGGAAGCCAAAATTAAAGTCCAGAGAGGAAAAATGAGCCTTGAGCAAAGATTTGAATGTAAAGTTCGGGCATCTCAAATATGAAATGGTAACGAATCCCAGAAACTCAAAGCTCGATCGTCTCAGTTTTTAAGTCTAGATCTTTATTGGGGTCATGTGATCATGTGATCTGACAGGAGTGTGAACATGAGTCAGCCCAATCTATCAGTTAAATCTTAATATTAATCCTAAAATTGATGGGACACCAATGAAGCAAAGTTAAGGAGGAATATGTTTGCGTTTTCTAACGTAAGATGTGGAAATGACACTGGACACGAGACCATAGGAGACCATTAAATAACTAAGAGAAAATCTCAGGGATCATGACTGCTGGAGCTTTTTAATGCAAATATCTGACCAATAATTTGGCCGCTGTGAAGTTACTGTAAGTCTGAGTTCCAGTTTTGGGATTTTATCTGTATGTTACTGATTAGCAGGTATGTGTGTAGTTTACTTATCCTCATCTAAAATCAACACTGAGGCCTCAGTGAGCAGGCAGAGTCAGAGGGTGTAGGTCAGTGTTTTTACCTCACAGGTGAAATGAACCAGTTTCAGTCTGGGTTTCAGCTGGAAGAGGCGGGGTCTGGACCACAGTGGGTGAGATCCTCTGAAGCTTAAAGAGCTGACTGAGCCTATCAGGACGCCCCGTTTGACCCCCTCGTTCTCTACATTCATAATAGCGTGTGTGCTCCGCCGAAGGCTCTGCGTGTCCTGCTGATGCTCCATTTGCCTCCACCTAAACGTTCAACATAAATTCTTGTGACAGTTAATTAAAAGCGTGTTCACACACAGGAAGCATTAAGAAGAGCTCTGGTCGCACTCGTTATTCCACTGAAAGGAGGCTAATGTGAGTACAGAGTGATAGTTACAGGGCTGCATCACTTCCTGTGGTCTGGGGTCAGAACCAAAGTTAGCCCTGCCATTCTGGACCCGGACTTTCATGTGAAGTTAAGTGTGAGATGAAGGCCGAGCACAGAAAGGCGAGCGCTGCGTTATCGATGATGGAGGGAGAAGTTCACACAGAAACACTCGTTATTTCTAATCAGCTCAGTGTCAGCACTACAGCGAGGCTTATCGAGGCTTAACAAGGCGCAGAAGTGACCAAGCACCCGGACACGAAGGCATCGTTATCTTCATCGCAGTGTCAGAGTCATCATCAGCTGACTGTGGCGGTGGATGAACCTCCAGCAGGTTCGCCTCCTCCTGCAGCGACACATTCCAGCACAATGACGCTCTTTGTGCTTGTCACATCAGCTGATGTTTCCCCACCATCCACAAACACTCAGTTTAAAACAGGAAATCCACCTCGCTGCCATTTTTCTCCATCTCTGCTCGAGAGGAGGCAGGAGAAGCCTCACAGCAGGTACCTGTAAGGTTCAGCTCTCACAGACTCAAACACCTGATCGCTAACTGTGAAGGTCACTGTATGAAGAACACAAACACGCCAAACAGCCATGTCCTCCATGTGCTGCACATAACAGGTTCAATTCAGTTTTATTTATACAGCACCAAATCAAAGAGCTCTACACTGTAAGGTAAAGACCTACGATGATACAGAGAAACCCCAACAACCAAACCACCCACTGTGAGCATGCACTTTGTGACAGTGGGAAGAAAAAAACTCCCTTTTAACAGGAAGAAACTGGTTGCGGGTGAGGGGGAGGACAACACGTAAACGAGCTGTCGACCATTTATCAAACATGGTTCTCAGAGCTGAGGCAGACACCTCTGCTCATTTACTGGGTAGTTTTCTTATATCCTTGTGAAATTTGTCCTCAGTGATTCCTGGTAGGTTTGTTAGTTCCCTGTCACGTTCCCATTCTGTTGCTTCAGTCTCTGTTGTTGGCTGTCAGGGTCATGAGTGCTTCCTGTCAGCTATTTGTTAACAGAGGCTGGCTGAGACTCAGGTGTGTGCACGACTGACAGCTGCTGTACGTACACCGAGAGGCGTTCGTTGTTTTAATGTGTGATGTTTGCACGTTTACAGTCGGTGAACTTTAACGCTGACACGTCTCCATTGCAACATTGTTCACTGTCCTCACAGCACCAGCGTCTGTGACCTCTGACCCTCCACACTGGCTTGTAGCTGAGCTGGTGTAAGGTTTAAATCAGTTCCACCTCGTGTTCTCATCTTTCCTGTCTCATCGTGTCGTCTGGGCTCTTCCTCTGCAAACGGCCTCGCAGTGAGGAATCTCCTCCTGATGACGCCTCCACTCGACAAACACGCTGACATCAGACCCCTGATGGCAGCGAGAAACGGAGGGATTAGAGACAAACGAGCTGAGTTTAGTGAGGTGGAACTCCCTCCTGCGCCTTCAGACTCTCTCATCCCAGCATGCCTAGCGGTGCTCGCCATGCTGACAGTGATAAAACGCCGCCCCCCTCCTCACTGTTTCCTCTGTATTCCCCCCGCTTCCTCTGCCCTGCTGTGATTTACTTCTTCACCTCCTGCGCTCGCTCTTATCAGTGTTTGTGTGAGAGGAGCGAACACGATAAGAAAAACGGGAAAACGGCTTCTGACTTCGATCCTCTCGTCGACAGAGATCGCCTTTAAGCTTCCAGGCTTTTAAATTACTCCGCCTCCTCCTGCCTCACGCTTCAGGCTTGAAGAGCTCAAGTTAGACCCCAAATGACCGCTTGTCACGATGATCTCTGCAAACACTTCCAGTTTGGATCCAACTGAGGTTTCAGAGGTACACATGGAAGCTCTGCCCTGCTTTCTGCCTCTCAGGCTGCTCACACATATTGAATGTATTTGCGCTGACAGTCATTACCTTATCATCATCATCATCATCATGTAGACTGCACCAGCTTCTGTGAATAAATTCAGCCATCCCATAAATCCTCCCAGCAGGAAGCTGCAGCCTCCAGGTTCACCTGCTGAGATGAGAGCGGGAGACAGAAGCTGTTTCACTCTGCACCTGTTTCGATTCACAGGAAGAAGTTCTGATTGGGTGCTGCTGATGTTCTTACACAGCAACACAAACATACTTCCAGTAAAAGGAGGCGACTGTGTGACGTGGTAGACGGATCTAACGGCTTCTTCTGGGTAAATTTTGAGAGATAGTATGAGTGCTGCTGAAATCTAAGATTCAGGGTTTTTCTGGCTCGGCCTCAGCTGTGTGAATTCCTGAAAAGAGGACCTGAGTGAACGTTTCCAGCCTTGAAAATGTTCCTATTAAACTGCTGATCTCAGACCCTGAACCCGTGTCCTTCAGCACCGCTCCCCCGCTCACTCTCCTCTTTTTATGCTCCTCATTTTTATCACTCCATCCATCACCTAAATCAATGCTTTACTGCAGCCTCAGTAACAGCCAGCCCTGCGCTCAGCCTTTTTCCTCACCACCTTCTCCTCCACCCGTTCATCTTGTTAACATACTCCTGGCTGTGTGAAGCTCACAACGCTCACAGGAAGGCGAAACTAACGTGTGAAATGATCATTAGGATGGAGATGCCTCTCCTCAACAAATGTCAACAGTTTGCATGAGTGTGTGTGTGTGATAATGAGGTGTCTCTGCATCAGGCAGCGATGTTTGTAAATGTGACATGTTAACACTCCTCAGCCGGCAGTGAATGCATCACGGTGACACTGTTGTGGTGACAGTGAACGTTGCACGGCGTAGGTAAATCAGCTGACAGATTATTTTCTATTTTTAAAGTTCTTCTGTAAATAATTCACTGTTTCTGTTTGGGTTTGAAACAATCTGAGGAGCATCCTGTTCATACTAGTTCACACCCTGCAAACCTCACAGTGAACGCTGCATCAGCTGTGGGACGTAACATCGCTCCGTGGAAATGCCCTGTTTCCGCAAACATGACTAAATAAGTTTTAGGAGTTTCAGCACATTTAAGCATCCACAGAAGAAGAACCACACAAAGAACTCACCCAAAGCCTGAGTAATGAGCCTGAGAGTTCACCAAAGAAACATAAGTCATGCTCGCTGGCGTCCCGTCCCATAGGAGGCAGTCTCTCGAGATCATCCAGAATGAATGGGGCTCTAAGGAGCTGATAAAGTCTGGGAAATATTCTTTTACATTTCTGGAAACTTAATGATGTTTTTGATAAAAGCAGTAGAGACAGCTGAGCTTTTGCAGACATGTGATTGCTAACCATGTGACATCACTAGGTGATGATGTACAACAGGGTCAGATGAAGAAAAGTCACATGGGCCTACAGACTGGTCTGCAACCTTGTGGTAACCACCGGTCCCGAGGGGAAAATGAGTATTCCCTGACCTCTTAGTAAAAACCTCCTGTGCTTTGGTTGCTAGTGTGCTGCTGAATGGAAGTGAATCATCTGCAAATGGCAAGCGGCTGCTCTCTGAGCTGCAGCCAACACGTGTTAAAAGGTGCAGCTTTGACTTTGAAGACCAATCTTCAGCATTTCCAGTTTGTCTTGCAACAAAAGTAACAATGGCAACCTGCTAGCAATCAACTCAATCCCTAGGAGCTTTTGAAAAAACACACAAACTTCAACTTCTGTCAGATTTTCAAAATAAAACCCATCTTTTTAGCAGGAAGCCACAGACCTCCCCCTCAGCTCACACACGCGTGCACACAGACACACACACAGAGTCATACTTCATGTTATAATTAGTCAGCCCTCATGTTAATCAATTATTACTGCGGCAGAGCGAGGTCGTTCATCACCCTGTTTGTATTTGGATGCAGCCATAATGCGATCACTACGTATTTGCTTCTCTGCAGATTTTTTTGACTTCTCCCTTACAAACATCTGTCTCTTCATCATCTTTTTATCATTTCATGATCACTCAATGAGTCTGTTCTGGCCTTCAGAGCTCCATTTGTTCTGTATATCTGAAAATCAATCACACCCACTGAGTGTGTTCATTCAGACTCCTCCTCCTCTCGACGTTTCCAGGTGTTTGTCTTTGAGCTGAATGAACCTCGGTCATCCTCCCTCTCTCTTTTAAAATCTCAAACTGTGTGAAACATTTTCACCTTTGGTTCTTTGTAATCAGGATAAAATGTATCAGGATTCTTTGAAAATTGGCGCCAAACACTGGTGATTGCTTCCTTTAAACAGCATTTGTAGCCCTCACTGAACTTTTGTGTTCATCACATGGAAATCTTTTATATCAAAACAAAGAGTCCTGGGCCCACTATGAATCCCTGAGGTACTCCAGGTATCACAGGCTTCCAGTGTTTACCTCCACCTGCTGCTTCCTTTTATTTAGAATCTCACATCCTGTCTGTAACCAGCTGGACTTTAATGCACACACTACACTTTGTCTGTCCAAGATGTCGACCACAGAACCGCGGGAATCTCAAATCAACCCTCCAGATATAAGTCTTTATTTTAATTCACTCAGTGTCACAGTCTGCAGGTCAGACTGCCGGGCTGATGATCACTGAACAGGTTTGTGCTTGTTTTATCCACAAAAACAGATTCTTCTCCGACTGATGAGCTAACACTGCAGCGCTGCCTTCAGGACAAACTCAGGGAACAAACACTTTTCTCTCCAAAACCTGCTTCACACCTCACACACATGTATGGGTAGTTTTACATTCTGTGTGTGTGTGTGTCTGTGTGTGTGTGTGTTAGCTCGTTCTGCTGACAGAGACGTCCCCACAAAAACAGTCAGCTGATGATGATTGATGGTCAGAGCCATCGTTTCCACGCAAAGCAGAAAAACCATTACAGAAGTCAGATTGAAACCCATGGAGGGTGACCTGTGTGTGTGTGTGTGTGTGTGTGTGTGACATCAAACAAACTAAACCTGTTTGGTTTAGTTTGTGGGTTCTCCTGAAGAACGGCAGCTTCATCACATTTTAATCTTCAAATTAATGAATTTAATGAAGCAAGGCCGGAAGTTGTCATTGTGATTCAGTTTAGCATGTGTCCATGTTCAAGGTATCCTTTAAACTACTTGATATAAAATTCAGAGCTGCCTGCTGCTGTCACAGAGTGAGGGGAAGCTCATCACTTCTGCTCATCTTCCTCCCGCTGAGAGAGGAGGAGGAGGCAGTAATGACAGCCATTAGTATTCAGTTAATGCGTGACTCTCCTGATTTGGGTCGTCTCTGATTAGCTGCAGCTGGTTTGTAAGGTTTGTAAATGTGTCTGAGTCTCTGCCTCGGTCACAAATCTCATGCTTTGTTCTGCTGAGGACCTCGATCGCTCCAAAGTCTGACACAGGGATGTCGTAGCTGTAGCAGGTTCTATTAGTGCAGTCTAGAGCGAGTCCCAAGTCTGGACTTCCATGTTCCCAGTTGAAATATTTCATGTGGAACATCACCTTAACTCAGAAAGTCGGAAGAGCCCCACCAACCCCGAGTTAACAATCCAAGATGACGGCAGTGAATTTAAATGGAAAAATGTATTTGCTCCAAGAGAAGCAAATGAAACCCGTTTTTCCTGCTTTTCCTACTTTAGCCCTGGAATGCACTAGAGAGTGATGTCACTCTTGATTTTCGACACCTGACTGCCGAGGCATCTACACCACAGAACATGGAAGAGGTTCACTGGCATCAGTGGAGGAGAAGCAGAGTCCTGAGGAGGATCCTTCGGTTTTTGAGATGCTGCCTGATCGAAACCCACCAAAATAACTCCTTGTCCTGCTTCGTTTGCTGCCTCTGAGACAACACTGTGTTTCTGAAGCACTCTATTTATTCCTACCGACGCCCACATACATTTCTCTTTCAATTCCAGTGAGGCCTTTTATCATCATTATCATCATCATCATCATCATCATCATCATCTTCATCATCACACAGTCCAAATAAAGAAAGAGTCTTCAAAAACTACACTAAAATGAAATTTTATGACATGAGTTTATGGGCTCTTTTCAAGTCTCATGTCTTATAAATGACAGAAACCCAGCACAGAACTGCTTGAGCAGCTTTACACCATCCCCATTTTGATTCGGAGCATGAAGTGAGCAACAGCCCCCGGATAGATTCACCTTCTACCAGACAGCTGTGTCCGCTGGGCAGAGGTTAGCAACCACGCTGCTAGCCTCTGTTGGAGTTATCACTTGGAAACAGGCAACATGGCCTGCTCTGAATCCTTTACCGACCAATCAGCATGCATGAGCTGCATGTTAGCAATTCATGGGCAGAACCAGCTTCGCTGTGAGTTGTTCTATTTCAGTTCTAGCATGGTACTCATTTTCTTCTGCTTATCCAATTCAAGGTAATTGGAGTGGAGGTGGAGGTGGTGGTGGTGAGGTGTCTCAACTGTTATTGGAGGAAAGGTGGGGTAGACCTGGGCAGGTGGGCCTCGTGTCACAGGCCTAACAAACATTTTGTTTTAGTTTATGGCTTTTGTGTAGAAGCAGGAGGAAATCATAATTTCAGCCGTAGCTTCACCTCGTCTCAGCACATCTGAGATTTCAGCGAAGATTTTCAGACTTCTCCTCAAAGCTCCATGTAGCTGAAACCTGAGGAGACCGGAAGCATCTGGCCTCGGAGCTGATAGATCCGTCTCCACGCTGGCTCGTACTTCCTGATAATTAATCATCTGCTCAGTGTGAGAGCAGAAAGAGAGAAGAAAACACTCAGAGGCATCAGCATGCAGGACTGCTGCTGACTTTCATTAATACCAGTGAAAAACAGTGAGAGGCGATCGATCGAGTTCAGCTCCTCGAGTCTCGCTCAGGTGGCTGACAGAGAATACAGCTGCAGCACGCTTCAGTATTCACACCTGCTGACTGCAGGTGGTTCCTGCTGAGCTGAGGACAAATGTTTATGCTGTCTGACAGACGGGAACACCTGAGAACACCTCATAGGTGTTTGAAAAGCAAGGCCAACGTCTGTGAACCCAGCTTCAGCCCATCATTGACCAGTCAACCAATCACAGGCTTCTGACCAGCTTCTGTGAAAATCCAAACCAGGAGACAGAACAGCGGCGTACATCTGAACCATGCTGCTCAATCTCTGAGATCTATTCTGAGCTCAGCTCTGCAGGATTCATGCTTTCACTGCAACCGAGCATCTTGACCCTTTAACTGTGTTTGATGCACCTCCAACTAACTAGCTAACTGCAGATGTCTATCAGCAGTCATGCTCCTGGTAGACATTTGTAGAATTTCATAAAACCCAGTTAGTTTATGTCTGTGAGAACAATAAAGGCGGTGACAGCAAAGAGATTAACAAGGAGAACGTGATCATAAAAGCCGCGGCTGCTGCTGCTGCTCTGAGGAACAGGTTTTCGGGTTTGTGGGGCCTGATGATGCTGATCCACCACAGCGAGGCCGTCTCTTCGGGCAGCCTGATCCAACTTTCCTGAAGAATAAAGCAGCAAAACCTGAAGAGTTGTGGAGCCTCAGGTTAGCGGAGGTCATGAAATCCACACTTTTCAGACACCTTTATGATGTATGGTTGTTTGGGGTTCTTTTCGCTCTTCTACTGGTTTGGACCTTCTCGCTGTGATCCTGGCAGTAAACAGAGGTCATGTGGCTGAGTTTGAGGGGAGTGATGATGAAACTGCAGGTAACCTCCTCCTCCTCCTCCTCCCTCGGTCTCTCTTGCATTAATCCTGTCTGACAGTTTCTACCTGCAGACCTGAGCTCAGGTGACTGATTCCTCTCAGCTCTGCTTTCTAATTACATCCTCTCTGCTCGCCTCTGCCCTCCATCTCTCCGGCCTCCTTCTCCTTCCTGGAATGCGTGTGTGTGTGTGTGTGTGGTGGTGGTGGTGGTGGGGGGGGGGGGGGGGGGGGGGGGCAGAGGTGAGGATTAATTAAAAACCTCTCAGGATTCAGAGTGAGGCTGATCGATGGTGACCTGTTTTTGTTTATCTGAAGCGACAGCGAGCGAGTGGATGAGTGGTCAGAGTGAATAAATGAATGATACCACACACACACACACACACACACACACACACACGCACATTCAGCTTTAGCTGTGGAAATAAAGCATTGATACTGTTCTGCTTCTGCCGGTTGATTGGCCGCCCCTAGCTGCGGAGGCGTTGAGCTGGACGTCATCACCTGAAGGACGTGATGGCTGATTAACTCTGTTAGAGATCCGTTTAAAATCCTGATTTCTGGACTTTACTGTGCCCTTACACACAGAGAGAAACGCTCTGAGCGAATCACGGATGGAGATTTCTTCTTCGTTGGTGGCTCAGAGATGCAGAAAGGCTCTGAAAAACCAAGAAACCAAGAATTTTTTGAATTATTAATATTCAGAAATTGTTCACTGCTTTTTTTCACATTTACACAAGAAACCGGGAAGAATCTGAATGGTCTTTGTATATCTGCAGGCTGAAGTGTGACTGCACAGGATCTGCAGGATGAGCTGATCACATTGATCAATAAGCTCGAGCCTGACAGTCCCTCTGTGAACTATTTACACTGGTTAGAAAAGCACACAGCTGCAGACAATCTCAGCACTGCTGTTTGAAGGCATCATGCTCGTGTCCATGAGCACTCTCTGTGATGTACTGTCTTTCATCACGTCAAAGTGAAGACAGTCGGGTCATTAACAAAAAGCTTTTCTCCATTTCTAAGCACTTGATATAAGAATTTAACCTTAAATCATCAAATAATCGAGTGATTTTCAGGAGTTTGGGGTTAAGAACATGTGAAACGCAACTCGTTGACAGATATTTGTGTACGTAAAGGCACATGAACCATGACCAATGAGTGGATAACCAAACCCCACGTCTAAAAGTAAGAGACAAGGATGGACACGAACAGCAGCGAGGTGAAACAGCAGGAGCACTAACCACAATCAGACGATTAGAAGGAACAGAGTGACACAGGGCTGATGGGGATAACACGCAGGTGAGAGACATGACAGATGAAGAAAATTAAAGCCCAACCACACAAAGCAAGAAGACCAAACACTGACTGGATTAAAAACACAAAGAAAAGAGAAAAAAATCTGAGAACAAGAACCAAAACTCAGAATCTAGCCACAAAACCCCACGCAACCCCATCTGGGAGAAGCAGTGTGAACAGAATAAAATAAAACCCAGAAGAGATTACTCTGTCTGCAGTAACTAATATGTTCCTTCAGACTTAGTTTGGTTAACTTTAGTAAACTGCCTGTGAAGAAACAGGCCGACACTCAGAGGGTTAAAGTGAGGACCTGTGAGGACTGACCTGCACAACTCCTCGTCCTCACTCCTGCTCAGCAACCCGAACAAACAGCAGCAGGATTTAAACCTCTGCCAGTGTTTCCTGCTGAGCAGCAGCTTCATGTTTCTCTGATCTTTGATTGGCTGCAGTCTGAGACCCCCTGCCTTCACTTAGATCTCACACACATGCACGCACGCACGCACACAGAGCGCACTCGTGTCCACTCTCAGCAGTGAACCAGATGAAACCAAGTGCTGAGGGAGAGAAATGAACCTTCCTCCTTGTCTTCCTCCTCACCCTGGCTGTATCAGTTGCATCACCTGTGGTTACACAAAGCTGAAGGATTTATGTGTTGGGTCCAGTGTGTGAGATGATGCATTAAATATTTATTAATTTATTTATTTAACTGCCTCAAAGCAGTGTGAGTCTGCATCAGGACAGGATTCGGACAGTAAAAAGATGCTGTGGACAGAAAGCAGCGCTGTTGGTGTTTCCTTCAGTCCACCGCGAGCAGCTGTTCGTCACACTTAGTTTTCTTCATGGTTTTTAAGGTCATCCCAGCGTGTTTCTACGCATGCTTAAACATCAAGTTTCCTGGAGTTCTCTATAAAGGAGTTTATAAAGCTTTTATTTCAGGTCCTGCTTTCTTCTTTGATTAAGCGCTCCTTTATGCAGATGATACGCTTGTTCACTTAGATGTCTCTTCTCTGACCAGCTATTGTTTTGGATGGAAACTGCAGAGCAATAGAGTCAAACCACACACGTATAACTGCCGGCAGTGGCATCGACCGTTTATGTAGGTTATGTTTAAGGCTGCTGAATGATTTTCATTATCCAAATAGAACCAGCAGTAATTCAACACAGACAATGGCCACTATCCTAAATATTCTTTATGTTTCATATCAAATCTCTGATCACTGTTTGACTTTATGATCAGGTTTCTTGGAGATGAGGTGGTGTTTCTGTAGCGCCTGTCACTTTTGCACAAGTCGTCTGTCCGAGCGTTGTTGAAAAGTTCTCCTGGTTTGTGTCTTCACGCTGGAAAAATCTTGCTTTTTCATTTTTGAGCCGTGGTCTGTTTTTGTTGAGCTGGGTACAAAAGCAAAGCACAGCACACACAATGTCTAAAAAATTAAATTGAAACAATCACACATCCTCATTAGTTTCAGTTCTGCTTCTTGAACCATCCGACAGCAGGACATCTGCCACGTCTCCCACCTTCAGCCCATCCTCTCTGAGCTCTGAGCTCGTGCTGCTTGTGATGCTTCATGTTGATCTGCTGTTTGCTGGAAGAGCTGAAGGTAAAAATTCACACTGAGCTCTACAGTCCCAGCTTTATTTCTGGGACTGTAAACAAGCCGACTGGCTTTGTGAGCCAGAGGAGAGTCAGCACAGAGGTTAAATATTACATTACTACTGGCCAGATACTGCAGAATCTCACTGCTTTAATTACTGAAGGAACTTTTTGCTGATCCAAAGGTGGTAAAAGTTTAAGTTTCACATTTTAAAGACTGTGTCTTAATTCCAGTGTTGGTCATTTCCTACGCTGTGAGTTTGTGTCATATTTACTATGTGTGGTTGTCTGTGTCTGTGTAGTTGCCCTGTGAGGGCGGGACTGAGATGTCCTCCACCTCCCCATGATGAAGAACATGGATGGGTGGATGTGATGACATCCTGAAGGATGAAACAGCGATTTTAGTTCCTGATCAGATCAGGAGGACACGGTAACATTCACCCCTCTCTCTGATTTAATTTACGTAAATGTCCGCCCTCAAGACTTCCAGACCCGCTCATAGTCGTCCCTCCGAGGGTGCACACGCAGGCAAAACACATCTGAACAAGGTCATAAAACAGTAAAATACCAATGAAACCTCATTTAAACTCTCCTGCTACACTTGGATCACTCACCTGTCTGTCAAATTAGCCACGCCCCCTAATAATGCAAACTAAGCCTTACTCATGGTTAAACATTGTGTTATAAAACAGGTGTTTTGAAGGAGAAAATTATCTACAGAGACTGAAACAGTGGCCGTTTCTCAATTCTCAAGTACGCGAGTACGTACTCGCGTTCTCGGTGAGTACATACCCGCCGAGAACGCGAGCACGGACTCGCGATATGTACAATTGGAACACCTGCGTACGTGATGATGTCACAGGTCCAGAGTTTTTACTGCCGTCCCCTCTTAATTTAACTGTGAGTAACATGTTATGAAGCTTAACTTTAATCACAGCCAAACCGGTTTACTCAGGAACAAATAAAACACTGAAATAAAACGATGACGATTGATGAAAACGATGTGCCGGGAGTCCGCTGTTGAGTTTTGGACGAAATGCATTCTGGGATATTTAGCTGTACCAAGTCCACACCGATGCATGCTCGATAAAACAGGCGGAGCGAGAACACATCCGTGACTTTTCCGCGTTCTCGGCTTGATGCGTACTTCGAATTGGAACAGTACTTGGTCTCCGACTGATGACGTATCACGAGTACACGAGAACGCAAGTACGCACAAGTACGCATATTGAGAAACGCCCAGTGTCTTTGTCAGGTTGTAAACACCGACTCACTGCTGCCTCTGCTGGACACCAGAGGAACTCCAGCTTCCTGTTTCCTCTGTGCTGCTTCAGTGGAAGATGTCCCATCGACACAGAGAAACATGTGACTCAGAGTAATTTCCCTCTTCATCCTCCTCTGCCTCTGCAGGTTCCTGATATCGATCTCCAATGATCCCAGTAAATAGAGCCGCTCTCGTCTCTTTATCCTTGCAGCGTTCACTAAAGATGAATGAATAATGCAGCAGGATGCCGGCCTCGACCCTGAAGCCCACTTCCTGTCTCCACGTATGCCCACCGTGGCCAATTACAGAGCAGGACAGTGACCTCAAAGCAACACACATGCACACACAGGTGAAAAGTTGTGTGCTGTAGTAAGAAACAGGTAGGCCTTATCTGTACGAGTCTTCAGAAAGTTGAAGGTCGGGATTCTCCTCGTCCTCGCCAAGCAGCTGCCTCAGGCTAAAACAGCCTCATAATGACCCTGTGTGTGTGTGTGTGTGTGTGTGTGTGTGTGTGTGTGTGTGTGTGTCTTTAAACAGAATTGTTTTGAGGCTTTTGAAAGATGACCTCTGTGCTGAAAGGAGATGTGGATGGATGAATGTTGATGCACTGATGCAGCAGGTGGAGGAGAGCTGTTCAGCTTCAGTTCTTTCATTCTCAGCTTTTTACGAATAGCGTCCTGCTCGCTCTCCGAGAAACCTCAGAAAAACAACCTTCAGTTCTGTTCTGAGAAAACTGGACTCAAATTAGGTGAGAAAGGATGGAGTACAATCACAAATATCTGTTTTTCCTCCCCTTGTTTCACCCTCACAGCTGCAAAAATACACCCGCAGTGAAAAGCTTCCAAGCACCAGCTCATTACCGTCTTTGTGGAGTACGTCATCTTTCTTTGAGGTGTGATTCATGACCTGCAGTGCAGAGGTGGAGCACGGGTGAAGCAGTAACCTATTGATTTTCTTTAAAATCGAGAAATGGAGCTCCGGCCTCATTTTTACCAAATGTTCACAAGACACGTATGGGTCAGGACAGAAGGTGCAACTGTGTGAGGAACGTACAGAAAACAATTCACAACATGCCGGAGCACCAACAAGGCTCAGAACAATGTTATTTTCATGATTGCATCGTATTTGCTGTCCATGAGCAGGAAGTGAAGGTTTTCCAGTCTTAGAGGGGGCAACAGTTACAGTTAGAGGCTGGAGGTGCTTCCAGGTCCCACTTTTAGAACTCCTGGATAAAAACAAAGTTTAAGTCAGGTTTTAGAAAGAAAAGCAGGGTCTCTATGGGAACAGTTTCCAGTTCATTCTTACTAAAACCTTTTTTTCCACGTGGTACTGACTTTACTGAGAAAAAAACCTTCATCATCAGGAGCCTTGCCTTGTAACCAGCATCAGTGAAACAGGAGACCTTCAGGATCAGCCAGCAGGTCAGCTGATCACCCACCTTGACTCATGCGGAGGAGGCCTTAACTCAGTCTGGGAACTCTTTCCAAGACTTTGTTCCAGGGTGGAAAACACTTGATGTCACCTGCGTTTCCCACCTTGTAATTCGTGATTGTAGGATTAATGTAAATGCAATGACGTTACCACGATTCTATCGGCTCAAAATGTGCAAATTCTATCAGACCCATTATGCATGTGTGTGGGTAATCCTTCAAAAAATTAATTCAAAAACAAGCATTTTTAGGCGTGTCAATAAAGTTAAATCATTTCTGCTGTTCAATACACACGATTCTGCAATCATGTGCAAAATTGCAGAACTGTCATGGCTGGCTGTGTGGCAGGCAGGGGGCTGGACCCAACGCAGGACTCACGGATGAAAAAAACTTTATTTATAAAATAGCTTTATTGGCTGGTAAAAAAAGTGAACTAAAAAACAAAGTACAAAGACAAAAAGAAAGGAAGAAAAGATAAACTATGAATCTGGCGACTAAGAACTCCCAACTTGACACAACTAGAAACTTGGAAGAACAAACAGCGGGAAGAGTAAGGACTTAAGTATACAGGCAAAATAACAAGAGGATGGGGAACATGTGAGAACTCAGCTGGGACAAATCTGACGTAACGAGACTAAGGAGAACCAAAACTAAATACACAGGACAAGGACTATTAAAATAAAACAGGAAACCAGAGACTCACACTCAGATGTGGACTGACTTAACAGAAGGAACAGAGGGAGCAAGAGACACGACTGGGAAACAGAAGAATAATCATGGAGACAGAACTTAACCTGCACAAGAGACATGACAGACTACACATGGAACGAGGGGACGGGGAAGGCAGGGAAACAGACCCATGAATAATACTAACTTAAGGATATAGAAAAAAAAACCATCACAAACACTGGGTCAGCAGACCCAGGACCCTGACAAGAAAGCCTGGTTGTTTTTACTAAAACCTGGAGTTTATTGTCTACGGCAGCACGTTTTCAAAGGGATTATATGCTATAAAATACAAAAAGGATTTCAGGCAAGGAAAAAAATCTTCTTATTTTTCTTGTTCTAGCCTCAGTTACTTTGACACAGTCGCATCTGTGGTAATATTTACACCTCTGATGAAATGTCTCAAGTGCTAGAGATTGTTGATGATACCAAGATTGTTTACACAGTTTTGTAATTGCAGAGAAATGCTATATTAATTTTGGGCACGTCATTTTACCAACACAGGTATCGGTATCAGATTAATATTAGTGTGATAGGATCAATACTTTGTTTCTATCCTCTAAGTTCAGTATGTGGATCACTGAATTATTTGCAGATGGAAAAATATCCCTCAAACATGCAGTATGAAGACCGTCTGAACCTTTCTGTTTTTTATAGTCTATAACACATGTAAAGACCAGAAACTCCAATTGCTTCAAACACAGACACATCTACGTCCTGGTCTCCTAAACATACAAAATACAAAAAACCCCCCAAACGTTTGCAAAATAAAAGCATGAAAGGTGATTTTTGAGTTAACTCGTTATTGTGGAAAGTAAAGCTTAGTGATTTAGTGTTCATTAAAATGGATTCAGAATTTATAGACTGCTGATGAATCATCTCATAAATCATGACACACTGCTCTCCCCGGATACGCTGCTGTTAAAGGTTCAACGTATCGATACCAACATCGCAGCATCGCACAGCGCTGCTGTCACAGCCTCGAGGCTTCAGGGAGTATTTAAAGGCTTCAGCAGCAGTTTGTTCAAACAGCAGCTTCACTCAATAATCTGTTTGTATAATCGTGTGTGTGTATGTGTGAGTGTGTGAGTGTGTGTGTGTGTGTGTATGTGTGAGTGTGTGCGTGTGCACTTCTGAAGGTAAACCTCATCCATAATTGATTGTGGTGTCTGCAGTCATGCTGTTGTGGTAATGTAATAAAAAATAAATAATGCAGCCGTTTCCACAGGATTTGAATAATTCAAACAACAAAAGCAGAGGCCACACCATCACTGGTGCATTATGGGTAGTGAGGGTGTGATGTAAACCTCAGTAAAGCTTCTTCCTTCAGTGTTTTACCTGTGCAGGTGTGACTGAACCAGCTGATGAGTCGGTGCTGCAGGTCTGTACTCACGTTTAAAGCTGGAATCTTGTAAACGTCTGGCAGCTGGGTCTTTATTCGGCGCTCTGTGCGTGCAGCCTGATGTTTTGTAAAGGGTTGGAAATAGGGGTGGGTCAAATAAATCGATTTACAGAGTCAAATCAAATGTAGTTTTAATAAAGCAATATAGATTCATTAAATCTTGAATTGATTTTTAAAAATAAATGTATTTTGCCAGAAACATCAGAATCTGAGTTTAAAGCTCACAAAACTATGCTTCAGGTTTAAAAAACATCGTCATGAATTCCCTCTTACTTTGGTAGTTTTGCTTCCGTCACAACAAAATCACACTTCCTGCACAACTCTCCCTCTCAGTCTACTCAGAGACCAGTTTACCATCAAAAATCTCTATCTCTATAAATATCTGCTGTTCAATACCAAAGAAATGTAAACTTTTTTAAAATTACGCCAAATTGCAAAACGCCTGGCTGTGTCTCTAATAAAAACTCTGTAACTTTGCTCTGCTTCAGCACTTCAGCAGCATCAGGTAATGTTCATATGTTGATTCTTGGTTTTCTTCAGTTTTTGATCTACTGCAGAATAATTTAAAGGCGGTTATCTGCCATAAAAAGCCAGGCCAGGAAAATCTCCTTCATGTTTTTCTGTTTTATCCTCAGTTACTTTGACACAAAGAAATCTGCTGTGATGTTCACAATTCTGATGAAGGCTTTGTTTTTATAGATAGATATAAAAATATGGATATGTACTGATAAATGATCAGAATTATAATATTTCTGACTGTCTGAGTCAAAATTGTCGGAAACACTTGACCTGAACTTCCAAAAACACATCCAAGGCTTTTTCTGGTGTTGTCGGCTCCTCTCACACATCCAGAGATGCCACGTTTCTCTTTGGTGTGACTTTTTCCATCATGACTCAGTTTTGGAGCCTGCCTCTAGTGGACGTTAGAGGAAATGCAGGCTTCACTTCTGATCTTGGATGGTGATGCATGCCTTCGTCTTTTTTATAAATAAACTGGCAGTATTAGACCGGCGTGTAGTCTGTCAGGTCTCTGCAAGTAATAAATCCTCACATCTTGTTTGGTTATAGCCTCCATTAAGTCAGTAACGCCTGTTTCTTCTTCTGTGGTGAATAATGAGCGTTGCTGATCAATAACAGGCTGACCAGCTAATCGCTCACCACCTTCTCAGCTAGGGTCTGTAATGCAGACTTGAATGATTTAAATCAGCCTCAGTCTGAGTCCTCATCCTTCTTCTCCTCCTTTGTAACCACATTAGGAAACATCTTTCTGTGGAGGGAGGGGAGGTGTGGGCCTATAAATAGAAGGATGGGAATATAGGATGGTGGGGGAGGTGTGGAGGGGTTTAATGCCCGTACAGTGTGTTATGACCTCGAGGCCGCTCGCTGTGATGGGGGAAAGAAAACGAGAAGGACGCAAAAGTCAGGACGACCAGATCAAAAGGATCAGGACGAGAAATGCTGACCACGTGAAGACAGAAACGGCTCTCTTTGCTCTTTTATGCAGTCCTGAGTTTATCAGAGCTTTAGGGAAACCAGGAGACAGGAAAATCACATCTTAGAGGATCTGATCTATTTATGCTCCAGCTGCTTCCAGCGGAAACACTTCCAGTTATACAAGGTCCATACGTCTGAGGCTCATGGGACATCGAGATCAAATCAGGGTCATATTAAGGATCCGTCACAGCAGCCACTAGAAATCACAGGATCTGTCTCAGTGTCTTCATGCAGAAAAACATCTTGACACACTGATGATAACTTCCTGTCTGAATATCAAAAAAATACAATGCTTCGGAGTTCAGCACTGGACCCAGAAACAAGGCATTTACCGGAAGACATTTACCGCATGTCTTCCTCTGGTCTTCTCTCCTCTGTCCTATTACAATAAAAACTAAAAATCCCTTAAATAACCATAAAAAACTGCTAATCACATGTCCGCCGGGTGAAGCCCAGCTGACAGTGCTACAGACAGATGGGGCTCTGTCAAGTTTAACCCCTTAACCTCTACCTTTGTCTGAGCCACACCCAGACCCAGAGTGTCTCCTTCTTCACTGAGGAGCACAAACAGAAAGAAGTCCAAAAAGAAATCTGATATAAGCGTTGAGTTTTAGGATGATTTCTTCTTTGTCCGTGGTTTAAAGCAAACACAGGTTCAGGACGCAGTTCTGAGCTGTCCCTCTGCTGAGTCAGTCACAGTGCTTCTGCTGGATTTGCACTCTTCTTTACACTTGTACAACTTTTTAGATGGAAAAGCAGAAGTTATGATTTCAGATACGCTCACAGCAGCTTCACCTGTCCTTTCCTTGCTGAGTTCAGCCTCACCTGTATTTACAAGTAAGTCCTGCTTCATGTGCCCGTCTTCAAACAGCAGCTGTGACAGAGGCAACGTTGATGTCACAGCTGATCATCATGGAAAGATTAACGCTGATTTGAACTTTTCCAATTTGGCAGACTTTATATGACAGACATTCTTTCCCCTCACCCTGATCCTGGTTCTGCTCCTTCCTGTTTTAAGGAAGTTTTTCCTTGTCACAGTCCAGGTGAGTCACTGGAAGTTTCCACTAGGTTCCTGAGTCTCCTTGTATCCGCCCCTGGGCAGGGCTGCCATTCCCTCACTTGCTCTACTCACCTGGAATTGGTTTGAGGCAATGAGGGTTGAGAGATTTAAGCTCCACACTGACGTTTCCTCACCGCCATTTCATCAGCTGTTTAATGTTGGCAGCTGGCTCTAACGGTTCATTATCCCATCACTAAGTGTTATACTCACCTTGTTTTTTTGTGCTACAGCCTCCTGGATTCACCACAACTCATACCTCTGGCTCTAGCTCACCTCTGACTCTTGGATAACTAACAGACTTCCCTCTCTCCTCGGTGTGACCACTAGACATTACCTGCTACGCTCCACTCCTCCTTTCCAGGCCCAATTCCCCCCTTTTTAGCCACATCTGTGTTACCACGTCCCCACGCCAAGTTGCCAATCACGTTCCATGCCATGTTGTGTCAGTTGCTGTGTTAGCTTGTAGTTTGATTAACACTGTCAACACTGTTTGCTGCCTCCCCTCTTGGTTTTCTGCACCTGGGTCCAGTTTTGGTACCAGCCTTCAGCCCCTTTTGACCCTCCTTCTCACTCTCACCATGTGCTGCTCACACACGATCGCCTGACTGCTGGTTTCTCTCTGATGTTGTAAAGCAGGTAAACGTGACCATTGTTTTTTGTTGGAATTCATTTTTTGTTTTTAAGGCTCATGTGCCCCCATTATTTTATACTGCACAATTGGTTTGTGTCACATATTTGTGTTTTATCCTTGCACACGGTTATGTATTGTAGTATAGTTTTGGAAGCAGTCTGTAACACTCTGATACAGGTTCATTAGGATTTAAGATCTCTGAACTCAGAAACACTGAATCTGTCCTCAGCAGCGTCTACTTACAGTGTTTGTTACTTCCTCACTTCATTATGATCCCGGTGCCCGCTGTGTCCCTTTGCCATGAAAGCCAGGCCTGAAGCCTGATTTCCTCTCTCCAGCTCCTTGGAACAGCAGCAGCACGTCTTTGTTCCAGCTGTGGAAATGACAGCCGGCCAGCTGGTGATTACCGGCAGAGGATCAGGATAGTTTTTGGACTTTTCCTCATAAAGTGAGCTGTGGTTCAGGTGACCCGGTCACCCCTCATTAAACAGAACAAGGTGTGTTCGTGTTGAACTGACTGAGCTGACTCCACAGCACAGAGAGAGGTGCTGAATGAAGGCAAAGTGGAGAGTGGGCTCTTACTGTTCCAGCTGCTTGTGATGGTCTAATGATGTGAGTTTAGTTCAAGTATCTCTGACTGGAGAGGAAACACATGTGAGGTACCAGGAAGTGAGACACATCCACCAGACCACCGCAGACCTTTACCATCAAACACTCAGTGAGTCTGTGGCAGAGGCAGCGCCCAGCCGCCGCTCTCTGCACCGTCAGGACAGGTTGCTGCCTCCAACTTTCTTCTCTTTAATGTTTATTTGAGTTCAGCTCGAGGTGTTCCTTCTGTTGAAGTCTTCCCCTCTCTGCTGACATCTCCTCTGCATGTATGGCTGACCTTTTCTTTCCTTTAAACCCTCTTCAGTGTTTAATAATAAATCACTGGTTCACTTTTCATTCTACATGTTTTTTCAGATGCAGACTCCAGCATCAGGAGTGGTGAAAGACTCACCTGGCCCTGTTTCACCACTGCGGCCACACAAGCAGAGCTGAGGATCTCAGAGACGCTGCATGTGCTTGAAGCTCTGCAAGGGTTTTATACTTACACCCGATTAGACTCTTTTAGGTGATGAAAGCCAGACGACTAATCAATACAAGGTCTCTGATAAAGACTTTAATCTTCCCCTTGCGCCCTCGCGAGTATTTTACAGAATCAGCTGCACCGAACGTCACAAAGCTTTGTTCTGTGAAAGAAAGGCGAACATGAAGCTGCACTTTAAACTCAAGGCTCACTCGTGATTGGCTCTCCTGTGACGCTCACAAACATTTAAATTCTACTGAAAAACTCAGTGAGAGGAAATACCTGATGTGTCCTCAGAGAAAAAAACAAGATAAACATCTGGTGAATATTTAATCTCCGCACTTTGTAGCTAATTAACACGCTCTGGCTATAATGCAGCTGATGACGAGATCATGTTGTTGACTGTGTTCAGGAGAGGAGGCAAAGCTCCTAACATCTGTCTGCACTCACACTGAGGAGGAAGGAGGGAAGCAGTTCAGTTCCGCTCAGCAAGAAGTCGACTTGATCCAAAGATGAGTGAAAATTAAGTCCAAACTGGACATGAAGCTGTTTGCTGGTTCATAAACATCCAGCCTCTTCAGGGGCTCCTCTCTCCTGGGTGGCCAGCATTAAAGCTCGGACATCATGGCACATGTTCATGTAACTTAAGGATGTCATGACGTTCATGTAACATCTTAAAAATGGCATTACATGAAGATCTGGGATCAGAGGGTAAAACAAGCTCAAGTTCAGATTTTTCAGCTTTGATTTTTGAACAAAATCCTGTTTGTTCAGATTTCAGGTAAAGAGTTTTTGTTGGTGGGGTGTGTTCATATTTTCACAGCAGTGTTAAGGTTAAAATGGATGTCCAGTGGGACTGTGTTTGTTTTGGGGTTAAATACATGAATGACTGTCAAATTAACTAAGAAAATTTTGTTTTTTTCTCACTTTCAATAATATTAAGTCACCACATATGTAAAGTGAGGATCAGACTACATTGTAGTATCCTTATAATATGACTGAGCCTCTCTCTGTTACCAGGAGCAGGCAGAGAGCACAGGCAGCAGATGAAACCTTCATCTGAACTGTTTTTCCCAGTTGCCATAATTTTTAAAGCTTTCAGGATATTTATTTCCTGGAGTTTGCAGATCCTGTGTCTGTTTGTTTGTTGGTCAGTTGTTTTGAATCTTATTAAATTAATTAGATCTCAGCAGGGATTGAATAATTGGTTCAATCCCAGCATGCATCAGGAAACAGTCCAGCCTGGTGGGACAGAGTGACAGGTGGAGGGACTGCAGGGGAATCTCAGGCAGAGCACGCCGGATAGGAAGCAACACAGGACACAACCCTGGTAACCAAACATAGGAACAATGCAATGCAGAAAATCAAAGAGACACAACCCAGCAATGCAACCAGAGACAGGACCAGAGCAGCAGAACAAGCAGCAATGGCATGAGGGAGGTCAAACATGAAAGACAGCAGAACAACCACACAGTGAAAACATTCATCCATCTCTATCACAGCTCTGAGAGGGTGAAATTATCTCAGGACCAACAAGAAACAAATATATAATAATAATAAAACATAATAAGATAAGAGACTATGGTAAATGAGTAAATAGTTCCAAAACGCTTACAAAGCTAAAAGTTGATTTAAAAGTGTTTTAAAGTTCAGAAGTGAAAAATTTGTGTTAAAGCTGATCAAATTATTTTCTTCATGTTAATAAAACTGAAGCTGTGTCCCAAAACGTCGGCTGCATCCTCCGGAGGCCGCATTTGAAGGCCGATTACGTCACAGCCCGGCGCCGAAGGCTGTCCCAATTCATCGACTCCTTCAAATGCAGCCGATAAATGCGTCCTTCATTTCCCCGAATTTGAAGGATGGGTTGGGTGTGTCCTTCGTGGCCCACCATATCCCAGAATTCATAGCGCGGTCCAGCCAAATTTCAGCTGCCAACAATGGTGGCTGCTACTAAGTTTAAAAATTAGTCTTATTAATCTTTCTGGGTCACAAAATAAACTTTTAACATATTTTCAGGCGAGAAAGTGGCGGTGTAAATTTCAAATATCTGCTTGGTTTATCAAGACATCGCATATTTGCAAAAGTGCGCCGACGTTTTCGGAGACGTCTGTTACC
Organism: Oreochromis niloticus; assembly: GCF_001858045.2. NCBI lineage: Eukaryota > Metazoa > Chordata > Actinopteri > Cichliformes > Cichlidae > Oreochromis > Oreochromis niloticus. The sequence goes on along the minus strand of NC_031981.2, from coordinate 22,627,534 downwards.
CACCCGCTCGATAGCAAACCGGGGGATTCAATGGTCGCTCGAGCCAGCGAGAGCAGCAGACTCCCGGCTTCATCGTTTTCAGACCCCCGCTCTTTCGCTACTCAGGTTAAACATGATATATAAGTCACTCGGATAACTTAAAAATGTAATTGTTTGCCTTATTTCGGTGTTTTATTTGTTCGTGAGTAAATCGGGTTGGCTGAGATCAAAGTTATTAGATTATTAGATTAAATAAAACTTTATTAATCCATCGGGTGGGTTCCTCCGGGATTACAATTACATTTTTAAGTTATCCGAGTGACTAATTCTTAGTAGGACTAAATGCTGAAAGTTTGTATTCTGAAAGTTTGCACGGATATAAATTTCAGTAACATTACTGACAGTGTGCACCTGGTTTCCTGGTAAAAACAATTTCATCAGCATTACAGGTTAGTATGGCAAGTTAGTAAATCAAAGAACCCATGGGCCTTCCTGTAGTACTACAACACGCCTTTGATCTCATTTGAAAACTAGCTACATGGGTCGGGCACCACAATACTAGTACTAATAATGAACCAGGACAACACAGCCAGTGATTCCACTTTATTCTGGAGTTATCCGCACTTTGACTAAATCCCAGATTATCTCAGGTTATGTGGATGGTTGCTCTGGTTGCTGGTTGCTCTGTTGCCTGGTTGCACAGATTTACTCAGAGTGGAGTGTGTGAGCACACCTGCTACTCTGACTGTTTAAGCTTCAGTTGGATCTTCAGATCCATCCTGCAGCTGAAACTGTCATGGTAGAAACATGGTCAGACTGCATCAGACCCTCTACCTGAGGATGAGGATTCAGCTCTTTAGTGCAGGTCAGAGTTTTTGACTGGACACGACCAGAGACACAGAGAACAGCATGAGCAACACATGATGGAGACAAGATGGAGCAATGCAACGAGCCAGGGAGACCAAGAGAAGCAAAGAGAGCAGTGAGTGAAAATGAAAGGTCATTACTTGAACTAGAAGAAGAACCCTTCCACTCTCTGACCGATCTACTCAAACATGTCCACGTGGGTCAGCTGTGCAGAGGGCAACAGGTTGCTGATGACCGAGCAGCTGATTGGTCTGAAATGAAAGTGAAGGGGTCCGCAGTGACTCCTAGCTGGACTGTGTGGTCGTTCAATTATGAACAGGACGTCCTCTCGTCTCCTGGCGACGGTTCTGATCGTCACCATCTGTCAGCAACAACAAAGGATTGTAGGAACTCAGAAGGAGACACACTCAGCTCTGAGTGTGTGTGCTGAAGAGAAGCAGATTTTCAGACTATAAATACACCAGCTGATGTCACATGGAGCTTTTTCTGAGGCTGGAGGAGGCAGTTTCTTCTTTTTCCTCCTCTATATTTAGCGTAAAGATGTGGCTGAGTGTTAATTAAGACGCTCTGAGTCGCCTTCACACCTCTGACGGGATTCTGTGTGGGACAAGCTGCTCTCTTTTCTGCAGCTCGATTCTTCTGTTCAATTCAGGGTCTTTGTTCTCATCAGGCAGACTCAGAGTTTCTGAGAGGAGCACCGAGTTGGTCATAAATGACACAGAAATAAAAGATGAGGCTGGAAACGAGCAGAATGATGCTCTTTAATTACAGCTGCTGGTAGAAAGGGTTAACGGGTTCTTACTGTTCCTCTGACTGACTCATTAATCGATTAGTGGCCTCACTGAACGCAGGCCTGTGCTGACAGTAAGGATTAACATTTAATGCTGGGTAATCAATCGGTTGAGCACAAAGAAACACAAACCAACAAAAACAGCATGCAGCTTTTTTTTTTTTAAACACAAAAAGACCACAAGCCATAAAAGACGAACCAAGAGATCCACAAAGATCCACTAAAGAAACATCAGCGAAGAACCTTAGAGATGCAAAAGCAACACAAAGAACAAAATCAACAAAAACTAGATGGGAGATAAACACAACCGAGGCACAAAACCAGAGAGCAAACACAAACAAGCAGCTTAGATGACACAAATCTTCTTAAAAACACAAAACGAAGTGATCAGCACAGAGCACGCAGAGAAACAAACCCAAATTAATGCAACTGCTCAGAGATCAAAAGGAGACGCGCAGAAGACACCAGACATGCAGAACGAGACGAAGTGCTGCAGACGGTGATGATGCAAAACAGACGCACGTGCAGACACGTGGGAGCTGCTTCACAAAACACAAAAAATGTTAACAGGAGTGTGTGAGTCCTCAGCATATCACACAAACACGTATAATAATAACAATAAACACAAAGATTCCCAAATGCTGGAAAACTCGTGTGTTACAAAAGCCAGAGCACGAGAAACGTCCTGAAAACAGTCCAACACAAAGACGTGGGTGAGTACAAATCTCTGTGTGATACAATAAAGAGCTCAGCCTCACACTGTGACAGTCACCTCCCATGACGCAAGAGTCCCGAAAGCCAGCGCTTAGCCAGAAAAAGTCATTTCATGACAAACAAGACGAACTGTGAGAATGCAAACCTCCAAACACCCAGCTCACTCTCTGGAGATAATGTTTTGGATTTTCTTTGTGCCGTAAGATGTTTGTAGTTCCATAAAACAAGAGGAGCTTTATTTGCCCCGCTCACACCCTTTTAAATTTACCTGACTTTATTCAGAGTCTAATTATGTTTTATTTATGTGGAGGTATTGCATGTGTTTAGTAAAATTAGGTTAAACGATAAGTAAAAAAATATCCACGGAAAAAATATAATGTATTTAAAGTGTTATAACCTGGTATTGTAATGTACAGAACAAAGTCACCATTTAGAGTCTTCAGATATCACTCCCTATATTCTTATGTGTTATCAATACAAACAGTGGCAGTAAGTTTAATATCGCTGCATAGCATTATTGTCACTTAGACCTTCATATCAGTCTACTGACCTTGACGGTCAGAGGTCAAATGTGCCACGATATTTTAAATCTTTATGAAGTCCCCTCTGTTGGTAATACACTGCAAACATTTAAGAATCAGACGTTCTAATTTATCAGGCTTTTTGTCAGTTTTCCACCAAGAAATCATGAAGCTGACCTCGAAGCCCTCGGTGGATGGAAGCCAAATTTTAACGGATAGTTCCTGTTGGAGGTTTTTCATGTTTTTTCTTTCCACTACAGCCACGTGCTGCTCGTAGTGGTCTGAGTGTTGGGGTTTTCTTTACCTGCTGTTGGTGTGAACTGGAGCTGAATAAGTAGAATCGACCTGCTGAGCTTCTCCTCTGTCCGCAGCAGGGGGAAACCCTGCCTGTGATTTAAGAGAAACACTTTTACACCCTCAGCAGTCGCCTCATGCTTCTTTTAGCATGGGGTCTGAGTGAGGGGAGGAGGTTTTGGTCTTATGGGGAGGTGGTTTTGGTCTGAGTGTCTGATACTCTGCTGCAGCTCTGTCCTCGCTGCTTTCACAGCTGTCAGCGAATCACTCGCTTGGCTTTTACGGAGATGTTTGAAGTGTCCACTTTAAATCAGAGCATGGGGATGAATGGCAGCACCTGGTGCAGCTGTGGTCTTCGTGGTATCGAGTCTGACTTCCTGTTTACTGCGTCATGTATGACTTTGTCTGGAAGCGTCCTCTCCATTCTCCACCATCGATCATGTGCAGACAGAACAGCTGGACCAGAACCAGTTTTCATGTTCTATTATCAGATCATGTCAGCGATGTGGAAAAAACTGCAGCTTCATTTTATTCTCATTGTCTTTGCCCTTAGAGAGCATCAGTGCCTCAGACCTCAGCGTCCTTCACTGCCTGACCCATCAGATGGACTGATGGATTGGAAAAGCTCAGTTAAAGGGATAAAATGGAGGTCAGCTGTAATGAAGAATAATAAAAAGTATGAGAAGGCCTCTGATGTAAATGAGTCTTTGACGGGGAGCCAGCAGCTTCCTGTTTGAGGATCTGAAGCTGACCCGTGATGGATGATGCAGAGAGTGGACAGCAGTTCCACTCTCTGCAGTCTCCTCTTTGACCTGAACAGTTCTCCTCTGATTCAATGCACGCAATGTAAAGATTTTCCACTTTAAAGGGCCAGGGAGCTCCATATTCATGAACCAGCACTGATATGAACTATGAACACCACACAGACACCAGGACTCACCTGAGCTTTGCAAAGGTGAAGGTGTAGACTGCCCACTCACCTTAAGGTGTGACGTCAGTGTTTCCAGCCTGAGCTGCTGGTGATGTAGGCGATATGCACACATCAGTGTTGTACCTCACCTGTGTGCTGTTTGTAGGAGCCTGATGTGTGTGTTTGTGTGTCTTTGTTTTTGTGTGTGTTTGTTTTTGTGTTTGTGGCTTGATGCAGGCTCAATCATCCAACTGACATTTATCAAAAACACACTGCGCCAAAAATTGGTCCACCCAAAGGATCAGGTTCCCCACACAAACAGAGTAACGTATTGTATGTTGTGAAGTGCCAGGAGGATTGTCAGGATTTACACAAACCAAACAACCTATGAAAAAAGTGGATGGCATGACAAGAAGAGAGCTAACTCGTCAGGCCAGGACTCCGCAGTCTATTTACACCTACAGGCCAGTGGACACTTTCAATGATGAGGATGAACACATCCTGGACAGGGAGGAACGCTGGTTTGAGTGTGGAGTCAAGGAGGCCATTTACGTGAAAAGGGAAAGACCATCTCTGAATGGAGGAGGGGGCCTAAGGGTACATCTTTCACCATCTTACAATGTTGTGATTGCCGCCATTCCCCAACTCTCTGTGAATGGTACTCATGGCCATTGATCAGTGGTTGTTGATCAATGGTGATGACAATTTGCATATTAATGATCAAGGAACTGACCTCCCAGCCCATTGTTCTTTCAGTGGGCTGGTTTCAGTCATTGTGCAAATGCATTGTTTACAAGATTGGGGAAACCTGCAGTCAGCTGAGACTGAAGAAGTCACTGGATGAGTGATGAAACGTTTCTCCCACTAAAAACGCTACGTCCAGATGAACAGAATCAACCTTTTTGGGGTGTGTGTGTGTGTGTGTCACTCTCGTCTCCTTCTCCGAGTTTGCTGAGTTTCGGCTCAGTGTGAAGCTCCACAGCAGCAGTGATGTTAGGACAGCTCTGTGCTCATTAACGTGCTGGCGGACGGTGAGATGCAGGGACGTCCTCTTTAACCCTCCTCGTGCTCACGCTCTGCACGGCATCGAGGTTCATATTAAACTTGTTTGGTTTTACATCCATTATCTCCACATCCACAAGTCCCACAGATTCAGAATGAGCTGATTACTTTAATATTTTACGTTTCAAAGGAAAAACAGCTGTAGGCGATATGATCCTTCAAAGTTTACCCAAAGTGCACATTGTGAGTTATGAGAAACAGATCTAACATCATGGTACCAACGCTGGTTTCTGCTCCTCTCTGTCACAGACATCACTCTGCTACAGTTATTCAGACTGATGAGACCAGATTTAGTCTTCATGCTGTGACTCCTGCAGCGGGTCTGAAACTGATCTGGATGCAGTTTTAACAGTTGTTTTTCCAGCCCTGAATCTTTCATGTGGAGATCTACTGAACTTGTGATGATATGAGTGATCAGAGATCCTTGATAAATAATTAAATATCAGTGAATAACAAGATAAGGGCTTGCAAGCAGACCTACACATTTATTGATGTAAAGTCTATAAAACATTCAGCCAAAGATCCAAAGGAAACAAACAGAATCACAACAAAGCTGAAAAAGACACTCACACAGACACACTGAGGGTGATGAGAGAAACAAGACAGGTTCACACAGACACAACACACCAAAATAAAACAGGAAGTAACTAATACAAACTTAGAGACACGCCTACTAAGGGAAACACTGGGGATGGCTGAAAACTCAAAAACTAAAGGCAAGAAAACAACAGACTGCTGTAAGCTGTAAATAATGAACTATGACACCCTGACATTAAAAAGCACCAAATCTGCACCTCAGCTGTGTACTTTTAAAATGAGCATGGCTTCAAAAAAATATACTAACAGTATTATACATGACAAGTCAGCTGACTGAACGGGTCAGGTGGGATTTGATCCGCCCTTTGATAAAAAGAAGTCTTCCTTTGATTTCACATGTTTGTGAAACAGTGCTTGAGGATCGGAGGAGGAGGAAAGGAAACAAGCTCAGCTGGCCTCAAATCAGCTCTGCACCCCCCTGCAGTCGTGATCTCAGCGAGCCCACCAGCAGAGAGGCTGATGACACAGTGATGTTTAACTCAGGGTTAAAAAAAAAACCTGATCTGTTATTTTAAAACAGATGTTCAGAACAACACAGAGCAGAGACAGCTGAGGGAGCGCTTGTTCTCTGATCGCAGCGGTTCTGTCCATCACGGCGGGCAGAAATGATTCGTCCAGCAGTCACAACTGAATCGTTTATCTGTCACAACACGAATGAACATTCCTGCAGAAACCGCTGCTGCTCCCAGTTTTCTGGAAGTAAATTAGAGGATTACATGAGGAAATAGGATTATGTTAGTTCACATGCAAAATTTCCCCACCAACAAACAATTGGTGAGCGGGCTGACTGTCACTCAGAGCAGGAAGACAAAGAGAGGAAAACTGCATCTGAAAAGGAAGGGGTTTTAAGACTGAAGGGGAAACAAGAGGAAGAGGCTCAAAAGTATGACACACCAGAGAAAAGCAACAAAAGAGAACCAAAGTTTGTGCAAAAACAGTCCAAATGTGATGAGATGTCAGTTCTAAACTGAAGTGTGTTTTTCAATTCAGTTTTATTTATTGCTGTAAAGACCCTACAGTAAAGAATCAGTAAAGGCAACAGCAGGGAGGAAAACCTCCTTTTTAACAGAACAATGCTTGGTCCTTCCCGTTTCCTCCAGTTTTCCATCTGTCTGCCTCTGAAATGAATGCTTGAGTTTCATTTTGCAGGTTTGTTCTTTGTGTTTTTTGTGCTTTTACCTTCTTTCTTTGTTCTTTTCCTGCCATCCTCAGTGTCTGACTTTAGCTGTACCTCGTTATCCCTCTCTCTGTTCTGTTTGTGGGATCTCAGCGATCAGCAGCATTCATCATGTTCCTGAGGTTTCATATTGTCATAGATTCACTGTGCACTGTGTTCCTCTCCATCCACACCTTTTCAACTGCCGTTTGTCTGAGCAGTTCCACTTTACTGCTTGTGTGAAACGTCTGCCTTTTCTCCTTTTTCCTCTTTTCTGAAAGCTTGAAAAACCTCACGAGTGAGCTCAGACATTTACTTCTATTCATCGACTCTTTAGACTGAAGAGGCTGGCTGAATGGAGGTCAGACTGCTTCCTTCAGTCAGAGCATGTCAGCAGGACACTGATCAGAGCTGACACTGTGAACAATAAAACTTAATTCATGTCTTCTCCTGTAAATAAATAAAAGCAGAAGTCAGGCAGGACCACCCCGTCGAACCCTCCCTGTCATCCATCACCGCGACCATCCCTCCATTTCTGACAGCCATTCATCACTCTGCATCTTTCCGCTCATCAAACCGTCACTCTGCCTTTCACAGGCTGACATCCAGCTGTAAATCTCCACACAAACTCCACCTGAAACCATGAATCTGACCTGGAAACTTCAGACCAGCTGCTTTTAGCGTCTCTATCAGAAGCCTTAGATTTGTAGATTTTCAATTTCAGCCCTGCTGACTGATTCAGTCTAATTTTTTCCATTTCTGTCACAGTGAAGGCTGAAGCTCTTGTTCCTGGCATTCACGAAAATGCTCATGAAAATTCAGAAAAAATGCTCTGGACTTTTCTGTACCAACACTTTGGTGATCCACACCTTTTACCGGAAAATGTCCTGCATCACCACCTCAAATGACCAAGTGCAAAGCTTCATAAACATCCACAGCAGGAGGAGGCCAGTCTGAACCCGAGTGCAATAAATGCTCAGGCTCTAGATAGGGTGATGTAACCTGAGGGTGGGAGGTCATGCTGGGGTTTCTGCCTCCTTTCATCGAGATCGTTAGTTTCCAGCCCGGCAGCAGGGACTGAGTCTGGCTGTGGCTGTGTTATGATGACACTGCTGTGGAGGTTTTTGACTTTCTACATCTTGTTTTTCAAGGCCCAGATTGAGAGAATGATATTCACCACCGTTCACCGAGTCTGTATTTTGTTGTTACAGTCACAGTGAAACAATGGTTGGAGACTGAGACACAAACAAAATTAGTGTGCCCTTGCAATGATGCTGTTATCTTGTTACCTTTGAAATAATTGGAAAATCAGGATCAGTCTGCAACCACTCAGTCTTCAAAGTGATCTTGGTGCACTAAGATGGACATAAAGCATGAAGGAGTCGGTCTGCAGTCTGACTGGATAGGATCAGTCTGTCAATCACAAGTACTTTAATCGACAAACTTAATGATGTAGTTTCTGCAGGGTGGTGAACCTTACATTTATGTAGGAATATAACCAGACTACTAGCAGCTGAGTCAAGTCCCTGATGCTACTCAGAGTGAATAAAGTGTTAGGTTCCCTCCCACCAGGCGACCTGTGCGATCACCTTGGTTGAAACTGGTTGCCTTTGCGATGAGGTTGCGGGATGCTCAGCCTCAGTTGGTCACTGCAAGAACTTGCAATTGATCTGTGACATGAAAAACGTCACAGACTTTCTCCGCTGCCCGGAGTCTGCGTCCTCTCCTCACTCCAGTGTAGGGATGGGTACTGGTGTCCGGTGCCATCATGGGTTCTGACATAAACTGTAGTAACCAGACCGAAAAGCAGCGCACATTTCGGTGCTTTATTTCGGTGCTTTTTTTTTCCTGAGCCAATTCTAGCCAATCATTTTACGTTTCCGAGGATAGTAGGCGGGGCCAGGTACGTACGTTCTTTTAGAGCAGAGCTACAGATTAAAAACGCCCAAGGTGAAGCGGTCAAAAGTCTGGCTGTACTTCACAGCAAAAGATGCAAACTCAGCAGCCTGCAACGAGTGCTTTAAGCTGATACTGTGATACTGTCAAAGGAGGTAACACCTCAAATCTGATGAAACACCTGGCGACACATAGCGTTTTTTTTTTTGAAAGCTGAGAAATGCGCCGTGTTTGATAGCTTGCTGCGAGACCTCACACCGTGCACATCTACTGCGGGTGTGGTGCCTGTTATCGGACCCGGAGTTAGCAACATCCCCCAAAAACCCGAAGAGTAGAGTCCTGGCCCCTAGCCCTGTCAGCGTAGCAGAAATGATGACGGATGATGATGGCAGCAGCAGCCGTTCTCCTCTGCGTGAATAGTTTCATGTTGTTCGCATGTAATTAATGTTGAGTACGCTAACCACATTATTACATTAATGCATGTAAGGTGAACTAGGAAACAGCGTTGTAGTTGCATGCGGCTGTCTTCTTGTTTGATGGCAGATACTCCCTTCACCCTGGCCAAAAAGGCTAAAATGACCAAAGAAAAAGTGGAAAACAGTTAAACATGAGAGGTTTTTGGACAAAGTTTGTGTTTTTTTCTCCCCCCATTGTTTAAGCACTGCTTCCAGCCAAGAGTGAGACCATATATGCCCTATAGCTGCAGAAAAGGCTAACATTGTTATCTTTTTACAAAAAAAAAAAACAAAAAACAAAAAAACCCCCAAAAAACAAAAAACAACAACAACAAAAAAAACCAGCTGAACATGAGGTTTTTGGACCAATTTCATGTTCTCCATTCTTTAAGCACCGGTTTGAGCACCGTTTAAGCACCGGCACCGTTTTAAAAGTACCAGTTTGGCACGGGTATCGGATAAAACCTAAACGATACCCATCCCTACTCCAGTGTGATGGAAGCTTTTCTGGTTTGGGTTCAGTGACGTGTTACACAGCTGTTATAGTCCTTCGACTTATAAACTTTCTAATGTTTCACCTTTAAGGTGTTTTAATGGGATGTTATCAGGGTAACTAGATTAATGGTTACTTCTCTACAAACATTAATAGGCATTAAAACATGGAAATCTTAAAGTGACCAAATACGATAAGATAGAAAACATTTATATAACAATATTAATCGGCAAGAGTAAAGGTGTCAGAATCTGGAGCCTTGGCCTCATTTTCTGATTCCTCCACTGCCACCTTGCCTCGTCCACTTCCTCACCACCTGTGCTAGTGTCTCTGGTGGGCGGGACTAATATGTGTCGACAGAATGCTTCATTTCTCACCTTTGGATAAACCTTTTAATCGTCCCTGCTGGATTTTAAGGTTTTCATTATGATATCTCATTTATGCTGCTGTAGTAACTGTTTTTGGTGTCCAGCATTTGAAGGTTATGCACTGCTTCAAATCTCCGGGATTAATGGAAAGATTTTGTGTTTTGATTGCCGTTACAGTGTTGCAGTGATGCTTTCAGGTCGATGAATTTACGCAACTTCAAAAGATTCATGGTGCTCCTGTCCTGCTTTAATGTGACAACCCAAAGCATAATAAAGAAATCGTTTGGTGCCCACAGAGTCCTCATCAGAGTGGTGACATCAGCGCGAACCTCGGCCGACTTCTGGTGTCTGAATGGGAGCAAATCTCTGCGGGAGGTTTAACAAATGCTGGAGCAGCAGAGAAACAAGCACAACTCCCCAAAGTGTACCTCATGCTCAGCTGTCCACATACTTCTGGACATGCAGCCTTTCAATGATTGAAGTAATTCTCTGGAGCAGACAGCAGCAGCTTTCCCAACTGGTTTTATTTTGGTAAAAATAGTATGAATAATTAAGGCTTTTATTGTGAAAAACACCCACTGTTTATGCTGAGTATTGATTGAACAGATGTTCATTAGTGTGTTTACAACTTCTTCACTGACTCTTAACCTTTGACCTTTCACATTCTCTGTCTGATTTTTTTAAACAGGTGTTTAAATCAGTTGTTTGTGGTCATGTGACCAACACAGGCTCTGTGAGGCCAGTTTCTGTGTTATTTTTGGCCCTCTGAGTGTATTTGTGTGTCTCAGTTTTGAGCTGGTTGATGTTTAATAATTCTCTGAAGTTTAAATCTATTTTAGGAGACCGAGCTGCGCTCAGTTTCTGTTTCCCAAAGCCAACACAGAAGGAGAGACGAAAACAGAAGGTTTGTTTTAGCCAGCGTATGCTCCAAATGCTGGGACATTTCAAATATCACCAACAAGCTCAGAGGATGATATGAGATTCCAGATTTAAAAAAAAATAAATTATCAGGTTTCTGGTGTATTTTCTTTTGTTGTTGTTGTTTAGTGCTGAGGTAACTTCAGACAGCGTTTTTCAGTCCAAAAAGGAGAAAAGCTGTTTTTAGCAGAACGTCTTCAGACTGCTCAGGAGTTCGTGCAGATGTTCAGGAATAAAACTGGATTCTGTGTTTCATGATGATAACAATGAGCCATCACAGACCCAGTCCAATAGGACACAGCTCAGCAGGCAATCCACAATAGCGAGGTCTTTTTCATTAGCTAAGCTACGATAGTACTTAACAGGTTTTGACATTAAGAATCCCACGTCAGCTGGAGGGCAGGCACACTCTTAAATACGGCTCTCCCGACGAGCATAATCTGCCGCAGCTGGCTGCGGCTCACGAGCAGCAGGTGTGTCTGCCTCCAGCGCAGGAGCACTTCCGGGGTCGCGATCCTTCCAGCGACCCAAAACATCCAGGAGTACCAATAAACATATACACACAGGGAGACGGAGAAAGACAGGAGAGACAGAACAACCAACACAAACGAGGATCGCCAGCCCAAGGAAAACAAAATACATACGAGTACTGGGTCACCAGACCCAGGCCGTGACAATCATTACTTATAAAATGAGCCTCTTTATCCCCTCTCCCTTTAGGACAACTTTCTTATGATTGGTTCAACAGCAGGTAGATGGGACCAGAACTATTGCAAGGGTCCTGTAATCTTCATTCACTCCAGTAAGAAGATTACAGCAGTGGCGGATCATGGGTCATGTGGCGGATCATGGAGCCTTGCAATAGTTAGAAAGTTAGAGAAAGTCAGAAAAACAGCAGCACAGAAGTTTGAGATGCATTGTTAAAAGGTAAGAAGGCAAAGAAAAAGTCTGTATGTTATCAGCACACATTTCAACTGCCCGCTTACCACGACTGGGAACTATTTGAAGACTACATAACCAACATGACAGCCCCAAATTTTTAACCCCCACTAAGACGACTGGCTTATTCTGGGGTTCTGGGTGGGGCTTGTGTCCTCTCTGGGTGACATCATACAAAAGAGTAGAAAAAAAACTGTGTCCGACTTTTTGACCTCTTAATTAGAAACTTGAATATTAACATCCAACAATGGAACAGTAGAAGAAGAGCAGGTGTCCTTGAATTGTTACCTGACGTATTTATGACGTGCCTAAATGGATATTACCTGAATTGTAATGGGGCCCTGCAGAAATCTGCTTAGAGATGATCATTTTGACTTGTTTTCAGATTGTAGACAGCAACGCAGGAGGAAGGAGGTCAATTGGCAAAGTTCAGTCTGTTATATTCAGGGTATTATTCAGAATGACTGAAACCTTGAGATGAGTTTGGCCTTATTAAACTATAGTTTAGTGATCGTCCTCTGAATCTGTTCAGAATGATGCAGACCCACCACTAAACATAAGCCTTCAGGTTCTCTTCTCCTACCGTCGCTCTTCCTCCTTCAGGTGTCCAAAGCTACACATCCTGGATGAGATTTAATGAATGTGGAGGGTCATCACGTTTTTGTCTCCCCACTGCTCAGCTGTAACAGGATTTCCAGCTGCCATGACGAGAGAGATATTAATGATCTCTGATTAATTGCGCCTTTTCTCTAACGGAGCAGATGAGGAGGAGGAGGGAGTCGCGGCTCAGAGTCGTGTTTAATAGAAAAGATTTGATTAAAAGATTGACGAGCACTGCTGTGGGTTCAGCCTCCACATCTCGTTATCCCAGCCTCCGATTGCGATCAGAGCGAGAACTTTGTGTGTTTCGGGAGTTTTGTCACATCGTTTGTTTTTTGGCTCCACTCCGACCTCACGCTCTTGACTCCCATTAACTAATGTTTGTGGGTTGTTTGGGGATCAATCAGCTTCTCGTTATGAATTCATGAAGTCATTTTGCTGCTGCATGTTGAACATCACCTGTGACACCCGCACTCATTACACATTTCGAGCGTTCTCCTCTAATGGCTCTGCAGCAGCAGCCTCTGAATTAATCTGCCTCAGAGTTTCTCCTCACATGCAGACCTGAGTGGATTTCATCAGTTTAGCTGAAGTTTGGGCCTGTGTGACAATCACTGTGATACCGGGGCACTGAACAGAGTGTTGACTCTTTCAAAGGCTCTGCTGTAAAGCAGAATATAGTGAGCTCCTCTGAATATGTCCTCTGTTTGCGCATTTCAGGTTCAGCTCAGAGCAATTTGATGGATTTGATGCCCCGTGTTCTCATCCTGGCACAGATGCTGTTGTGTCTTTAGGCAGACCCATTTTAGACAGCTACAGAGTCTTCATGATGGATGTTTGAAGAGTGGATAAGGTAACACCTGTTTAGTCCTGATTGGACCTTTATGATTGGCACCAGGTGTCTTTATTTCCACTCATTGTCTCTCATTTCCGTTGGTTTATGAATGATAAATATCTGTTCTGGCTGCACACTGTCCAGACCCTACCCCACCTCTTGCTCTATGACAGGGTCTCACTGGGACGGATTAATGAATAAAAGTAACAGGAATGTTTTATGAGGTAAATAGACATGGCTGTTGCAGCTCCTCCAACCAAAGGCCGCGGCAGGCTAAACATAAGGACGCAATTGACGCGCAACAATAAACGCATAAAATACACTTCTGTAACATTTGCTCCTTTTATTCCACATGCAACTGTCCTCTATACAAATGCACAGACTGAACAAACAAATAACTGCAACTCACCACCAATTACCAATTGGCACCAATTAGTATGCCAAATAACAACTTGGCCTATGGCGTCAATTAGTGGATAAATATACAAAAACCATCAAGTTACAGTCAAAATACTTCCAAACCATTCAAGCTGCGGTCAACAGAAAGTTTTGCCTCATGCTCACCCTACCTTTCTGCTCATCAACATCAGGTGCGGTGAACAGGTGAGTGCAACCACATTTATCATCTAACACACCCATGAGACACGCCCCATACCCATGCACCAATACACCTGAGTCCATTTAAACCAACCCACTTAGTCAAAAAAGAGCAACTCATATGGCTCCTACATACCGGCCCCTAATTATTTTAGAGCAATAATTACATCATACTTACCATGTAGGAGACATATTGATAAACATGATCAATCCTTTATCAAATGTTCAAAGATACAATTTCAATTCAAAATAAGCAAATACACATTAATACAAATAGACATTTGAAAAAGTCAATCTTTATGACTCTTCTGCTTCCTGTAGAAGACACTTTAATGATCAGCCTGTCCAAACAACCAGTCTTTGTTTTAACACGAATCCGACGCACAAGTCCTTTACCGTCAGAAATGCTTCCACAACCCTTCCAGTCACCCAAGAGTTACGAGGCGCAGAATCATCGACAACGATAACCACATCCCCAGGAATGAAGTTCCGTCCGATTCTCTGCCACTTCTGACGCTCTTGAAGCTGGGGCAGGTACTCCTTAACCCAGCGCTTCCAGAACAGGTCAGACATGTACAGTACTTGCCTCCATACACGTCCCCCTTCTGGAACACTCCTGGTGGCATCAATGGCTTGGTCTTAAGCAGCAACAGATGGTTAGGAGTCAAGGCCTCCAAATCATTAGGATCAGTAGAAGCTTTGGTTATTGGCCTACTGTTCACAATAGCCTCTGCCTCACAAAGAACTGTACAAAGGCCTTCATTATCCAAGTTCTGCACTTTCAAAACAGAATTTAACACCTTCCTGACAGACCTTATGAGACGTTCCCAAACACTGCCATGATAGGAACCAGCAGGAGGATTAAAAATCCACTTTATGCCCTTTTGCAGCAGCATCTCATGAATCTGTGCCCGATTCCATCCTTCCACTGCCTCTTTCAACTCACGTTCACCACGCACAAAGTTCCCAGAGTACACTTCTTCCAGTGTAACCTCCAGGTCTAGTATTATGTCATTTCCTCTGGGAATATTCCTGTCCTGTTGCTGTCGGTTGCCACCAAACATGAACCCAAAGTCACCAAAGAAGCTGGAGAAGATATCGCTGTGAGAGCTGTGGTGACCCTCTTTGAGCCCGTCCTCTCCATACATGTTATACCGTTTCCTTTTCTCCTTATCTGAGAGGACCTCATAGGCTGCCCCCAAGTCTGCGAACTTGTCCAGGGCTTGCGGGTCGTCTTGGTTTCTGTCGGGGTGTAACTGCAAAGCCAGCTTTCTGTAGGCCTTTTTGATGTCCCTGATTGATGCACTCTTGTGTTCATTTGCATCAACAGCATTAACTAGAATGGCCATTTTAATCTCTGGATCATTTGACGAGATCTTTCCAAAATCAAGTTTCACTGGCCACTTAATCTCTGGTTCAGCAAGAAACTTTTGCCCTGTCAACCAGGAATCATCCTCGATAAACATCCGTTTAAGGCTCATAGTTCGCTGTTCTACAACCTTATTATTTGGCATTTTTACCTGATTGCACCTAAAAGTTAAACCAATGGTATAATGACCATCAACCAACTTAACCGAGTCCATCACTGACTTCATAAACTGCTGATCTTCTCTAGACAAAGCAAACTGCTCATCCTGAATACATTCTGGAAAAATCAGCCTTCATTTGATGTTCCCACAGCTCATCCAATCTTGCCACGGAAATCCTATTGACACTCACATCAAAAATGTCAGTCTTACGATCCTCTCTGAGAGGACCATTCACCGTCCAACCCAGCATAGTTTTTACTGCATAGGGACCACCATCCTGACTTCTAACAACCTCCCATGGCTCTAAAGCCTTGGGCACATTGGTCCCGATCAACAGGTCTACCCCGGAATTTATCTCCAGTATCTTAATATGGCGCAAATGTGACCATCTATCCAGATCTTCCTGTCGGGGAATATTACATTGATGTACAGGCATACTTTTCTGAGTAAATAAGTCAGGCAAGTCACAGTAGTGATCCAAATCCAAACCAGCTACTTCCAAATCTGAAACAACATAACTACTGACCATTTTCTCCTGACCCATTGTCCGCAACAGAATGCCAGCTTTCCTTCCTGAAAGATTCAGCCTATTCATGAGCCCTTCAGTACAAAATGAAGCTGAGCTCCCAGGATCTAGAAAAGCATAGGTTATCAGTGACTGATTACCTTTCTTGGACTTCACTCTAACTGGTATTATGGATAGAGCACTATTTTGCTCACCGGCCCCAGTAACACCACTGCTTTGCACAGCACATGAAGGACCTTCATCTGGTGATTCTCCCCCTCCTATAGTTTGCACTGGAACACTTTCCCTCTGCTTTGAGTGGATATGTAAGAGTGTGGGGTGTTTCTGATTACAGACTTTACACAAGAGACGTTTCCTGCAGTCCTTGCTTCTGTGCCCAATGCGCAGACAACCAAAACACACACCATTCTCTTTCAAAAAAGAGAACCTTTCACAGTGCAACTTTCTTTCAAATGAATGACAAATTCAACATATGTCCTGCTCCACAAAACAAGCAAACCTTGGTCACAACTGAACCACTCTCTCGCCTCAACGCTGGCTCAATCTTCCCTTCCACCTTGGCCACTGTAGTAGCAAAACTACTCCTCTTAGCCTTAGGGTAAAACTCAGACTTAACATTCCTCACCTCTTTTCTGATGGCTGTTGGAGGATCCTGTATATCTCCAAACAATGGGTCACTTGCGATCTTCACTTGCCTTTCGATAAACTCAACAACATCGCTAAAAACCACTTTACGTTGAAACCTCTCTTGCAGATCGCACACAACATTCCTCCATTTATCCCTGAGCTTATAAGGCAACTTTTTTATAACTGCTTGCATGTTAGCAGAGACATCCAACTCATGCAAAGACTCAACGTCTCCCATTGCATTGCAACATTGCCTCAATAAAAACCCATATTCCTGCAAAGCCTTCACATCATCAGATTTGATAGGCGGCCATTTACTGACCCTTTCAATGCAGGCAGCAGCAATTTTCAGCAAATTGCCAAAGTTCTCCTGGAGCAAAGATTTAGCTTGAGCATATCCATACTCAGCAGGCATATACTGACAGCTTCTGACCATTTCTCTTGGATGGCCTCTAGTGTATTGCTCAAGAAAATATAAACAATCCTTAGCACTGTGAGCTTGACTCTCCACCATGTGCTCAAAAGCTCTCATAAATGTTTGATATTGCAAAGGATCACCATCAAAGAACTGAATGTCACGCCTCGGTAGCAAAAACAGACTGCTGCTCAGCCAATAAAGTTGTAATTTCATTTTGTTTCTTCAAAACGGTGACTAGATGATCATGACCCTCACTACCTTGCTCTGTATGTGTAAAATGTTTTGATTGTATGTGAGACTGCGACATCATCTGAGTAGTCGAAACTGCACCTGGAAATACTTGTGGCTTCGTCTCGGACTGTTCCAATGAAACTACCTTGGGCTGAAAAGTATTTTTAACCTTGGGCTTTACATCCAATACCTGCGCTTGATGATCACTTGCATCAACACCCTGATATGGTCGCTCTGGTAACACAGGTTTGAAACGCCTAAACTCCCCTGTTCTCGTTCTAAATATGAATTCATTCCATCGGATTTACCATTAACCGCACTTGATACTCGGGACATTTCAGAAGCTTTTAAAACATTCACTTTTGCTGCTGAGGCTGCTATTTCAGTTTCTAAGTCAAGCAGTTCCTTTCTTTTCTTAAGCTGTATTTCTTGTTCTTCCAAAGCATGCTTTTCTTTCAACAACCTCTGTCGAACAAGAAGGGCAGCCATGTCAGCCTCTGCCATTATGCGTGCTGATAAGGCAGATGAAACCATTGAGCCACTGAGTGATGATTTGCTTTTCCTACAACTTTTGTTTCCAACATTAGAGATGCTATCACTTGGATTAACATCATCTATCACCTTTACCAACATTCCCGGCGTGCCTAGAAGCAGGTAATACATCAGAAGACTTAACATCAGCTGGATTTAACTGAGGCAAATCAAGCTCAGACACCTGATTTTTACTCTGAGGGTTTCCCTTTGCATCATGAAGCCGTTTCTTTATCTCTTCCATGAACTTAGTATTATGTGCCCGCACACTTTTGAACCAAGCAGTTTGTTTTTCTTGCTCTTCTTGAGGAAGCAAAGGAAGCAAGGTTTCATGCAGACGAGTTGCCTCATTAAGCAACACAGACAAATTCTCTAACTGAGCCTGAACAGTGGAAACATTATCCTCAGATTGCTTTAACTCTTTAATAACCTTTATGACCTTTTTAATTTTATTAATCTTAGTGTGACGTTCTGTTTGAAGCCTTTCAATCTGACTCTCCAAAGCCTTAGCAGTCGGTTTCGGCTGGCTTTTCTTTCCATCCACATCAACACATGGTATTAATTGGTGTGTCTCCATTTTTCTTCAAAGCATTACAAAATCCAAACACTGAACTGCACCTATGCCACACAGCTTCATTCCAACACATCAACTTGATGACATTCACTTCATAAAACCTTGGATACACACAATTAACAGGAGCAATATCCCCCACTATCTGCCTATTAAACCTAACTCACTCAACCTAGTCTTCCGTACATACTAGCGGTGGGTATTTACGTACCTCCATACCATCAGCTGTGAGGAAGACAAACTGTCTTAAACACAAACTGCGGCAGTACTCCCAAGCCAATAGCTTCAGCCGCCTGATGCACAATAACTAGAAAGCAAATCAGTACAATGCCTAATGCAGCTGTACTGCTGAAACCTAACAGGGGAATAAGACTCCTGAAAGAAATCTGTTTTGTGTAGCCAAAGGCTTCATCTAAAAGCGTGTGGACAAAGGCAACAGCAAACCATAAAACTCTGATCAATAAAACTCATCCACATATAAATAATCCAATAAAATCTACAAGTTTTGTTGACAATTTGTTGCGGCTCCTCCAACCAAAGGCCGCGGCAGGCTAAACATGAGGACGCAATTGACGCGCAACAATAAACGCATAAAATACACTTCTGTAACATTTGCTCCTTTTATTCCACATGCAACTGTCCTCTATACAAATGCACAGACTGAACAAACAAATAACTGCAACTCACCACCAATTACCAATTGGCACCAATTAGTATGCCAAATAACAACTTGGCCTATGGCGTCAATTAGTGGATAAATATACAAAAACCATCAAGTTACAGTCAAAATACTTCCAAACCATTCAAGCTGCGGTCAACAGAAAGTTTTGCCTCATGCTCACCCTACCTTTCTGCTCATCAACATCAGGTGCGGTGAACAGGTGAGTGCAACCACATTTATCATCTAACACACCCATGAGACACGCCCCACACCCATGCACCAATACACTGAGTCCATTTAAACCAACCCACTTAGTCAAAAAAGAGCAACTCATATGGCTCCTACAATGGCTTTTGTCTAAGTCACACACCAACATGTGTCTGTGGATGAAATCAGCAAACAGGAAAATAAAAAAGATTTAAAATAATAAGCAGAGGAAATGTTCAGGATTAAAAACTCAGACAGTTGGATAAGATGACGTCAAAGTTCAGACTAGAAAGAAGCTGAGGGATAATGAATGACAAATGAGGATTGTCAGAGAAGGTTTTGGGACCTTTTCTGAAGTCTGTTGAGGACAGTGAACCAGTATTACCTGCAAGGTTTTTGTATTCAATTGTTTTGCTGTTCTTTGTTGTGTGCTGATATGAGGAGCAGACTGCTGTTGTGGCTTGAAGTAAATAAAGGCAAAGTGTTGTTCCATGCAGCAGCTCACTGAGACGAAGTTTGGGGCTTGATCTGAGCTGGTGGGTTGTGAAACAAAAACCAGGTAGTGTGAGTTTTAAATGTTTAATGAGCTGAAACAAACACAAACCTCAGTGTTTATGGATTAATCAGTTTCTAATGAATGTGCTGTGATGTGTGTGTTTGTGTGCGAGCTGAATGGGAAATACAATGGAGCATGATAAGGAGCTCCTGAGTGGATCTAATGGATGCTTCTTTGAATATTCGCAGCTCATTTAAACGTCCCTGGGACCACATATTAATAAGTTTCTAACTCTGCAAATTAAAGCTCTAACTCACTGATGACGAACAACAATGAGGATGTTAATTTATTCAGCGGCACATCGAGCGTCTCCATACAAGCAAGCTCCGCTCATCGAGCTGCTGAGGGCTGGCTAACTGCTGGAGCATTAATTAATCACAGTGGCGATAAAATCTGCATGTGGAGAGGCTGTACTCACTGGTTTTCTTCCACTTCTCATCATGACTTCCACAGACGAACAAACAAACCAAATGAAAGTGCAGATGAAACGTCCTGTGGGATCCTGCCTGCGAATTACATCTGGATATGTGAAAATATGGGAACAGACAAATCGGCCTCAGGAATTGCTGAAAATGTCTCTGTAATTATGTTCAGGAAGCTCTCTGTTTACAGTAATACAGGGATTCCTGCTGTATTTGATAAAACTGTTAGGCTGCGCTGCATGGAGGCTGTGTAGGCAGTATTTGTATTTTACACAATTCACAGAGAGAAAATTATAAAGCAATCAGATGATGAAAGAAGTCCATTTTCAGACCTTTTAGTTCATTGTTAAACTTTGGATGTAAATGTAACCGTTTAGTCCAGCTTTTGGTTTCTCAGTTTTGCACAAATCATGTCCTCCAAGCTATTCAGCTGATGTATCCAGGACAATGTCACCCATCAGGTTGTGGACTGCACTTTCTGGGGCTTCAGCATTATTATCGTGCATCTGTAGAGTGTTTACTCTGCCCTTTGCTTCAGGACTATGATTCTTTTGTCTGAATCCTGGACCAGTCCCCAAACACAGCCCCCTGGTTTTTTATTCTCAGTGACACAAGGTGTGAGGAAAAAGCATGGGTCATTACCATCAATGGGGGTCAAGCAGGAAACCACTGCAGGATTTTGCCACAGTATCATGTGGTGACTTGATGCAAGTGTGAGTTGGGGAAGGGATCTAAAGACTGCACTGTAGGTGACTGATACTTGGCTCCGTCACTCATCTTTCAAACCATCTGACTTCTTGGCCCCAAAAGTAAACATCCTCAGAAACTGACCTTCCCTGTTGCTCCATGTGTTTATGTAATGGGTGTTAGATCTGAGTGCTCCTCCCTGCACAGCAGAAATGCTGTGTTTTTGAGCTTGTGTTTGGGAGTTTTATCCTGATGAACTGTTAGACTCTTTTTGATTCTTTGAATTTAATTAGTTTGAAATTATCTTTGAATGCAGCAGCTTTAAAATCAGACCAGCGAGGACTCCACAAACTTAAAGTCTGCATGGACAAGCACGCTGACAGCTCCTTCACGCTTCCTGGTCATCATCTTATTGGACTGCAGTTGGAAACAAAGGAAGCTCATCTGAATGCAGATTACAGACTCACGTTTTCTCCTTTATGGAGGACTAGTCCTTCACTGAGGAACGTCCATCCTTCAGAGGACTGAAGGTTAATGATCTCAGCGTGTGCCCCGCCCCACAGGAGCTGCTCTGCAGAGGGTGTACTGTAAAGATAACGGTGCGTTCAGGTGCTCCTCACTGAGCTCTAAAACAAAACAAATGTTTCCAGATTTCCGGGCAGGAATTCACCTCAGATAATTAGATATAGTAACAAAGCTGATCTTACTGTGTGTGAAACAACACAAACACAGCTGATCGTTTACTGCGGGTATCAAATATATGAAAAGCAGTTTGCACTTGCAGCTTTTGTTCATTGTAAAGAACAAACAGAAATCCAGCTGTTCACACAGCTGGGATTGCCTTGAGGTACTGATGAAATGCCATCATGCAGTATTACTGTAATAATCCTGTTTCTTTCATAGAAACAGCCTCTGCTCATCTGGCCTCAGGCTCTCCAGCAGTCTTAGAATAAAGCAGCTGTAATATACAACAGCCCACCATAAAATACTCTCATCTCTGTTTTCTGTCTCTGCTCTTTGGCTGGGTTTGGCCATTCAAATATTTTACTTACTATTACCTCACAACTCCCAGGCACTGGTATTGATTTTTATTATTATCCCCATTTCTGGTCCTGTTTGACTCTAAACTTTGAGGTGTGGAGAGCCAAGAAAACTTTACAAATAAAGCACTTTGAAAACAGCAAGCACTGACTAAAGTGCTGAATACTGGAATAAAAATACATTAAAATACAGATAAATACAGTACGACATGAAATAAAAGCATGGATAAAAATACAATACACAAATAAATATGAGCGAAAAGAAGTAAAAATAAAATCCAAGCAGAAAAGGAGGGTCTGGAGTGGATTTAAAAATGGCCAGAGAAGTGGTCCCTAAAGGTGTTTTCACACCTGTAGTTCTTTACCTCTGGTCCAACTCAGCTGATGAGTTTGTAAACTTGTAGTTTTGCTTTGTTTTGTTTCACTTCAGTCCTCTCATTGGTCAGATGTGTCTGGGGCGGGAGCAACAAAAGTAAATACAGGAAGAAGGTGCTGAGTTCTATCAGAGAACATGGAGACATTCATGCTAGCTGTCAGCCTGTACAGACCTTTGCACGTCTATAGCACCTTCCTGCACTGAGAATACAAAACATAGGTTTGTACTGGACAATGTTTAGCTTAAACGTACACCTAGTAGATGGTTCGGATTGGGGTCAAGACCACCTCCTCTAAAGGGTGCCAGTGCAGCTGTTTTGGTCCAGACTCGAGTATGATTACTGTGTTCACACCTGCACAAACGAACTGCACCGAGATTGAAAACAAACCAGAGGTCGATTTAAACGATGGGGGATGTGGAAACCCCCTAATGTGCAACTGCAACCAATTCCACAATGTAAAGATGCCAAAAGCATCAGGTGTTCTGAGCTTCACTCAGGTGTCGCTGGTCTCACAGGGGTCTTTCAGCAGTCATGGCTTCACAGGCTGAAGAAGCCAAACTCTGACACGTCTCAGTAAAGTGATGGTGTGGGTGTGAAAAACATGAATCACATGTTAGAATCAGGACGTCCTCACCCTGCGGCATCTTTTACAGAAGACGACGAGAGTTGAGTCACTCTGCCGTAATGCTCACAGACACGTGGAGTCAGGACTGCATAAATAAACATTTAAAACGCGTTTGGTAGCGTCCATCTGATGGGTGGACTAATAAGGATAAACCAGGATAAATAAAAGAGTTCTCCCAGCAGAGGAAGAAGATTTGTGGGAATAAACAAACAGAAAAGCTTCTTCTGTCAGCATTCAGTTTTCTCTTGGACAGATTCTTCAATCCGCCTCATCTCCGCTGAATAAGTGAAAGACGTGTAAAAAACACGAGTTGTGTTTAATCTCTTTTAAGCAGTCCTCAATAAAAATCTTTGATTTGCATATGTATGACAAACAGAAACGGTCTGATCCGGATTTATATTCACAGTTTAAACCTCAAAGCATTTCATTCAAGCTCAGAATAAGCTTCAAATCCCAGCACAGGTTCACGTGGAGCAGGTGGACAGGTAAGCATGGAGGTCGGGTGATGCTAAGGGGCAGAGGGACACGAGCAAAGAGATGCTGTCTGATTTCGATTCAGATGAAATCCATCAGCACTACCAGGTCAAAGCTTCTTCACGCTGAATCATTCTATTCTTAGACTCTGAGAACAAAGCTCCAGAGAATCCAGCAGCTATTTCTGATCACATCATCAGCTGAGAGCTCAGGTCATGTGACAGGAGGGGAAACGGAGTGTATTTTTACCTACTCTGAAGCGGGAATAAAAATGTATGTGCACAGTCACATAGAGGGAAATGAAAGCTTGTCACTGAAAATCTCAGATTTCTGTCCACTGCTTTGCACATTTGTTTCTTACAGTTGAAGTCCAAAGAGTGTCACACACATTTCCTTAGTTTACTCAGGCAGCATTTCTTCTCATGGAAAAACTCAGATGTACTGTTGAAAGAGCACTTCTTAGTTTAACTTGTTTAGATTGAGAGACAGGAGAGTTTCTTTGGTTCGGCCCACTTAGGACTGAAGTGTGCTGTTTGTGTCCCACCATGTAAATGAGTCTGACACCCCTGCTGTAAAGGATGATGGGTCCTCAGGGACTCTGATTCTCACAGTTTGGGCTGAGACGTAAACCATGAACCAAAACTTGTCCCCTTTTTGTCTTGTTGCCTCTCCTGTTCACCTGCTGTCTCTTTGAAATGGTTTCTGCTTCCTGTCAGGATGGACTGATATCTGTACAGTTTATCTGACTCTGTTATGATTGAGTGCAGCACAAACAGTGCTGACTGCAGCTCACCTGACGGCCTCAGGTGTCACTGAAAGCAGCGTGATGAAGTAAACGGAGTGGAAAGGAACACTGGTGGGATTGGTGTGTTCACTGTGAGGCTCACCTCAGAAACCACGAGCCACGCTGTGACCTCGGGACGTTTCTGCACATTTTAATGAGCAGAGATACGAGTTTGCACAACAAGCGCACACTGAGGTTAATTCTAAGTAATGTGAGAGCTACACTTTAGTTAATTAAAAAGTAAAAATATCAATGAGCTGAGTCAGTGTGCAATCGGAGCTGATCACACCATTAGGAGCCAGCTTTGTGTTGTCTTATTAAAAATTGATCTGAGCTGTTTGTGAGTCTACATAAATATGAAATAATCTGAGTAAGAATGCAAACAGGGCTGAAGATGATTTAGTGCGCTCTGAATTCCTTCACTGCCCCCGGCCACAGACTGTTCAGCAGCCACCAAAACAAACCACGTAAACGGTGTTCCCCCTTTTATTTCTCACACAGATGACTCATGTTCTGCTGATATTATTATCAACACGATGCTCTCCAGCTCCTCACTCTCACAAACCTATCTCTGAGCAGGTTTATCAAATTAAACTGCACTAAAAAGGACAACAGTGAGAGATAAAATTAAACATTTTAATAGAAACTAATATAACGACATGCCGCAGTTCTGTTTCTAACCCTCTGATTTGATTTGATTTTACCATTCTGAGCCTACAGACCAGCTAGCAGGCTAACCTCTGCATGTGATGCGAGGCCACATCAGCTTAGGGATTGTGCCCTTATGTGGAGTCTGCTGTTTGTGTGCTCTTCAGTTTCTGTTCAGTATTTTTGGAGTTTGTACATTTGGTTTCCTCAGTGTTTCCTCTTCTTGTCCCCTCGGTTTTGGTATCTTTTGGTATCTTCTCAGTCTTTGTCATCATAATTTCCATATGTCAGTGCCTTCTTATACTGGTCGATCTATTGTTTTATTTCCTGTGTTTACTTTGATATTCACTTTGATTGGTTTTTCCATGTTTTTCTTTCGTTCCATTCTGTCCGATTGTTCCCACCTGTTCCCATCCCTAATCAGTCAGATGTGTACATATAGTCCTGTCCCTCGTGTTTGTGCTCCTCAGTTTTGAGCTCATCTTCACTTGGTTACTTGTGTTGGTTTTAGATTTTGGTTCTGAGTTTCTGTGTTTTAGTTTGTTATCAGTGGACTCACCAATCAGCCCAGTAAAGCTGAACTCACACCACTGCACTCAAAATGTTCCCATTAATAGTGAGTTATATTTCGTTTATTGATTTCATTCTGTGAGATGATTCCGTTTAAGAAATTCATCCAGCAATTATATACCAAGAAGTTTTAATCTCGTCTTCATCTTTAAATCTCATTTTCTCCTCAAATCGCGCTGTGAGCCTCGCATCGCTTCTTCACAACTGCTGCAGTGCTGCATCGTGTTTTCATTCCCCGCCTCCTCTGATGTTCAGGACGCGAATTCATCCTCTACAGCTCCCTCCATCCCGCTGTGGCCTCAGGTGTTTGTTTCTGTAGGACACCTGAGAACATCCACAGCTATTTTTAATCTCTGCGTCCTCATCATCTCCGCTTCCATCCGGATTCCTGTGACAGACTCGGGTTTCAGTCTGAATTTCAACTCAGAGGTCAGGAAGGTTCAGGATGAATATGTGATGTACCAGCTGGAGGTGTTTGATCAGCAGCAGTTTCTCAGGACTGCACACAAGTTTCACTTCGCTTTAATTCACTTCAGATGATCAATATTTCTGTTTCTGTTGTTTGATGTCCACAGAGCTTCACACTGAACACGAGCCCGTCCTTCAACGGGAACTTTGTGTGCATCAGCTTTTTATCCTTAAAGGAAGCATAAGGGAGGAGCGGAAAATGAAACTGAAACTATGATGAGACATAGAATATGTCCTGTTTGCTGTTACTCTGCACTTGTTTGGTTTTTTATCAGTCCACTTTCATCTCTACTGAAATAACACAAATGTTTGCTCTGCCTGAAAAATGACACTTTAACACAGCTTGTGTATTCAGATGTAAGACAAACCACACCCTCCTCCTCCTTCAGCACTTACAAATGAGGAAGTACCAAAGCTAAAAAGTCCAGCTGTGGGGTCAGCAGCTGCACCGATCGATTGGCCTCACTGTGCTTTGTTCCTCAAAGAGAACCAAAGCTGAAAATATCAGTGACAATGTCTTCATGCTGTCCCCGGCAGACAAATTATACTCCTCTCATTCTTTCTCTCCTGCCCCCTCAGATATGCAGCAGCAAAGCACAGAGTGAGTTATAGTGGCTTATAAGCAAAAATCCATAAGCTGCAGCCGAACTGACAAATGATCCTGGACTGATTTCCTCAGGGGGAGGCCGCGTCTGAGCGAACGCGTCTGAACTGACTCTGTTTAAATTTTTATCACATAACCAGCTCTTCTTCACCCCGAGTGAGGAAGAAGATAAAAGCACCAAGTGGCTGATGTGACGTGAATCCCTGAGGCAGAAAGTTGACAGAGAACTGACCAATCAGAGCGCGCAGAGAGAGAATTTACATCAACCCTGTCATCACAGGAAACTGACAAACATCACTCAGCTTCCTCCGTCGGTCTGTGCATAAATGACGCTGACAGCTGGATGCTGTGAATTCTCTGAAGCTGGAGTTTAAATGTGCTCCATCGGTACGTTCCTGACCTCCAGGTGACACCATCAGGCTGTCACCTGACTTCAATCAGGAGGTCAGAGCAGGTTATTGATCAGCAGGTTCACTGCCATTTTGGTTCTGAAGTATTCAGTTCATACTTAAGAGATGTGAATGAGCGGAAAACCAGGTTTAAAGCTTTTTATTGAGTTTTTATACAAACAGCAAAATAACCGTAAGCAATGATTTCAGGGCTCATCAGCATGTGGGACAGGTGTTTGCTCTGAGTCTGCGGGGTCAGCGCTCACAGGTCCCGTCTTTACCCTGCCCCTCTCCCCAGTTATCATGGGCGGTGGATCTGTATTATTCATGTAGGCTCTGTTGACCGTGTCCACCCACCAAACGTCCACCAGTCAGCTCGACTCTCTGGATCGAGGAGGGCGAGGGACTGCGGCTCCCACTCATCTCAGTCCCACCCCACTCTGTTTTATTTTTCTTGTCTAACTTATCATTTCCTCAGTGCCTCATGTTTAATAAGCTGTGTTACGCATTTCTTAACTAATAATTAAAAACAGCTGTTAAAGTATAATTTTTGGCTGAAGAGAAAAGGGCACGCTCTGTGTGGTTCTCTGCTATAACGAGTGAAACAGAAATGAAGAAATGTGGTGTGTTTGCATTAAACAGTGGAAAACAGTCCGATCCATCTCACTCAGTGCTGGCATCACGCAGCGTGACCGTGAGCCTTCGCGTAAATAGGACAAATTATCCAAGTGGAAATAACTCGTGTTTGTTTCACTGACCACTTCATAAATGACAAATGAGTCTGAAATAACATTAGAACTGGTATTAATCATCATTATTATCCTTGCTTCCCTTTAAGTGAATCAGCAGTGCTCTCATAGCGTAGAATGAAGTTGTTTGATGCCAACATAACGAGCTCTGCTGTCTCAGCTTCATATTTCTGTGTGTGAACGTGAGCTGCGTGAGGAAGGAACCTTCTGTTAATGAGCTGCCAATGAGTTTATTGTGTTGTGCAGGCGGAGCCCCCGAGGACCACGCAGCTCAACCCAACATGCTCTGAAAGGCGAGGCTGGCGCGTTTCTCGTGGAAGCTCGATACAGAGACGATTTCAGGCTCACGCCGCCGAGTCGCCGCCTCAGCTGCTTCAGCAGCTCCTCTCTGCCTGATAAACTAGCGCCAGTGATGGATGGCAGGGATTAGGAGGCTTTAATGCATCTGAAGCCGCAATAAGATACACTAATCAGATAAAACTCTACACACATGTGTTATCCTCTGACTTTCTGAAGATTTGTAGGAAAGTGAAAGAACAAAAATGAAAGGGTTAATTAGCCACACGCTCAGATGATATCTGCAGGAAGTGTTTTGGCTTTGATTAGAACAATAAGTGGATGGTATGTATGACTGAGACAGGATGTGCTGGTGTGTAGATGTGCTGTACAGCAAAGTAAGTTTTAATAAAGACATTAGAGACATGGAGCGCCATTATCTACTTATAGTGTTAAAATCTAATAAAAATATCAAATACAAAGCAGTTGCAGTGCGACCTTTCAGCCTTCAAAACAACACTAATTTTATATATAGAGCTTTGTGCTGCCTGAGTGCACCGATGCTACAAATAGGGAGAAATGAAACAAATTAAAGACAGAAACACACAAACTGATAAAAACGAGGAGCTCCCAGCCTGCAGACTTCTGCACTCAGAGAGACTCGCTGAGAAATAATTCAACTTTTGGAGCACCCTTAGTGCTGCCACTCTCTCATCAACCAATCACCATGAAGAAAGGATGGGACAGGGCTGAAAATCTAGTGTTTGTGTATTTGTCACACTGACACGTTTCAGATCAAAAAAAGGACAAAAGAACCTGATTACCACAATTAGGAGGCTGACTATGTGAAGGAGACTGGGAGCAGGAGCTACTCCTTTTAAGCAGTTACTAATGAGGTTGATGGAAGTTGGGTAGCCACGCTGAAGACTGGGAAACTCAGAATGCCTGCTCAGCCAACCCTGGATTAAGAGTATAACACCAAACACACCAGTCTGGACCATGACAGAAGAACTGTGATTTC
Source organism: Oreochromis niloticus (assembly GCF_001858045.2). Taxonomy (NCBI): domain Eukaryota; kingdom Metazoa; phylum Chordata; class Actinopteri; order Cichliformes; family Cichlidae; genus Oreochromis; species Oreochromis niloticus. Next base: position 22,598,552 of record NC_031981.2, on the reverse strand, counting down.
AGCCACGCTGCAGGGTTTTCCAGCATGAACAACATGCCACTACAATGATGCCAAAGCCCTGCAGTTTGATTAAAGTCTAAACTTTGACTTGCACACTTTCGAGCTATTCAGAGGTGGACCTGCTGATGTGTTTCTGATCATTGTTCTGCTGCTTTTGACCTTCAGACAATGAACTTATGATCAGACGGTCTCCTCCACGATTTTATGGTAGATAGTAGAATTCGGCCCAGACTATCACACTACCACCACCTGCTGCTGTGATGTTGTCTTTATGAAATGCTGTTATGACGGCCAATGTAACCAGACCCAGATGTCTCAGGGATCATCCAGATGATTGTTTTTGGTCAGCAGTGGTTTTCCCCTTCAACTCTCCCTGGAGGCCATTTTTACCCAGTTAATTTCTTATTGTTGAATCACGACCTCTGACATTAACTGAGCCAAGTCAGCCTTAGATCTTGCTCTGGGATCTTCTATGACCTCCTGGATGAGTCGTTGATGCACTCTTGGAGTGATTTTGGTTGGCCGGTCGCTCCTGGGAAGGTTCTGGATAGGTGTTCTCCATGTGTGGATGGAGCCACAGAAATGTCTCTGTAACCTTTCAGACTGGTGATGTTACCGACTTTGTTTCTCAGCTGTTTCTTTAGTTTCTTTTTGTGGTGTGATGCTCTGCTGTTTGAGATCTTTTCTTTTTTTTTAAAGAATGAGATCTTCTACTTGACTTTATCAGACAGGTGCTGTTTAAGTGATTCAGCAGTAATCACCGTGGGGGGAACTTACCTCTGTGCCTACGGATGGTCCAGCAGTGAAAGAGCTAAAAGACTGAATTTTGTCAGCATTATTTTCTTGGTTTTAGGTAAAGACTCTGTGTAATAGAGATTGCCCCAAAAAATCAGGTTCAGATAGAGTTGGGGAGTCTGATGGTAAGGTGCTTCTGTTTAAAGGTGATAAATAAGCCTTGGGCAATGAAGATCAATGCAGTCTAGTAACAGGGTATTTGAAACCATTGCCAGGGGGTCCAAGGGTAAATATCCTCAGAAGTCCAGAGGAAGAGGCTTTTTTTAATGAAGCGTTTAAAGGAAGCTCTAAAATCAGGTCATGGATGCTTAAAAATGCTGAGACTCAGATCACATGACTGAAGAAATGTGGAGGAGGGTTGAATTAACCCAGTTAAACTTAAACCTCCTCATAATGATGGTTGCCTCATCAAAACAGTGGATGGATGCTGTTTTTAGTCTTAAACGTGTGACCTGTTTCAGTTTTTTTCCTCCTGTTAAAACTGTTTTAATCAGCGTGAGTTTAAAACTTTTCCTAGCCTCCTCCTCCTCCTCAGCCTTCAGAGGGAAATAAAGTCCTGTGGAGGTAATTACCTGCTGTAAGACTTCACCCTCTGATTGCTGCATTACTCTCTAATCTCTAATCGGCTGAATTACCCACAATCCCCTCTGGTTATTTCTCTTTTTCTGACCCGATCACCACACTGCTGCACTGCTTTATTAACACTGCATTAAACCACACAGGAGGCTAACGGCCACAATTTACCTGATCAGAGTGTGCCGACTCAGCAGGTTAGTAATGACTGCAGGGAATCATGGGAAATTGAGGCTTTAAGGAGGAAGTGATGGAAGCAGGAAGTGAAAAAACTCATCTCAAAGTAGAGCTGTTTTAAAGGGGGAAATGATCTATAGTGACCAAAACGGTTTGTGTATCAGGCTGTTTATTTCTGCTGTGACGTTTCAACATGGGAGTCTATGAGGACTGAGTCAGTGCTGCCCCTGTCGGATACCAGAGGAACTACAACTGCTGTTGTAGTGCTGGCTTCATTTTTCACCTGACATCATTAAAACATGATTATTTTGCTTCTACCATAACCCCCCCCCCCCCCCCCCCGCCCCTTTCTTGAGTGACTTTGCCAGGTGTTCAATAAGTTGTTGTTGTTCCAAATCACCTACTGGCAAAGGTTCACCACAAAATAAAGCCAGATGGAGAAATCTGTTGTAGACCCTTACCCTAAAACGGAGTTGAAACAGCTGGATCATCCATCCATCCATCCATCCATCCATCCATCCATCCATCCATCCATCCATCCATCCATCTAATAATGCATATTATTAGGAGGCACAATAATAATTGAGTGAGGAGAATGATCCAAAAGACATGTCCCCACATCCCTCCAGCAGTGAGTCGGTCCCCATAGACTCCCACATTAAAACTTTCCAGCAGAAATAAACATAATTACATCCTTATACACAACATTTTTGGTCTGTATAGATAATTTAACCCTTCATAACACCTTTAAGGTTTTTATAACATACCTGTTTAAATTGTATTGAGGGTTAAAGTTTGCATTATTAGGGATGTGGCCTTGTTGACTTTGTGGCAAAACAGGGTGTAGCTGCTAGCTGTCTGCTAATTGTAGTCCCTGAACTGAACTTGGTCTTTTCATGTATTCCTGTCCCCCGCACCCCCCTTCCTCCATCACTGTCATGTGACTTTATCTCCAAGTCCTTCAGACCAAGGACACATCAGAGTGGGACTAAAGTGAGCTCCAGGGGACAAACACAAAGTGGTCTCTAATGTGCTCCAGAGGTTTCCTCCTGCTGTCAGCTGATTCAGGATTTACTGACCACAGCAGACTCTCTGAGCTGAGCATTTTTGCTCCAGATACACAAAGCAGAGAGTTCGGCCTCCTGTGGAAGCTTTAATTGGACCTGCGGCTATAAATGATCAGTGAGTTCTCTCCTTTGAGAGCGGGAGTAAAAATAGAAGCAGCTTTTTCTGTCTGGACACAAAGCAGAGGATTATTTATTCTCAGTGTGTCTGTTTCCAGGCTCCACTTTGTATTTGTTAATGTCTTTGAACTGCTCATTTTATTCTTTGAATCTATTTTTATTGAATGTTGTGTAATTTGATGGAGTTGTGTGGATGTTGGTGGATTTAGCTTTCTTTGTAATGCAGGGCTTGAAAGGTGCTGAAGTCCAGTCACTATAGGCAGAAATCTGGTTTTATTCTGGAGTTCATTTATTCTGTGGAGCTCTGGGAGACCTGCTCACATGTTGGTGGAGGCATGCGTGCGGCACTGATCTGTTTTTGCTGCTGTGTTGTTCCTGCGCAGATTTACCGGTGAAGGAAAAAGAGATGACATCTGTTGGCATGGGAAGTTTAATGTGGTGGAGAAGCAGCGAGCTGAGCCTCGGGCTGTCAAGCAGATGTCTGCAGTGTTGTCGTGGTGTCATTACAGGCTCGGTAAGAACTAGCTGTGTTTGGGCCCTCGGCTCATCAATCTTTCACTGATAGACCTGCAGACTGTGCGTTCAGGGTCGCTGCAGTTTACAGGACAGGAACCATCGCTGGGCGTCTCACTGAGTCCTGAAACAAACAAACCGGGAACCCCATCACTGGGTGCTGTCACAGTTCATATGGTCATAAACATGCCAACATCACACACACACACACACAAAGCTGATAATAAACTTGAACATTTAACCCCACCACAGAGTGGAGGAGCCTTTTAAAAATGCATCCAGAGGGGAGGTGAAAGTTTGTTTGGACCTGAATCATTCAGTCTTTCAGTAAAACCTGATGCTCTCCAAGAACTGTTAATGATTCATAAATCTGCTTCCTGCTCAGGGACATGACAGACAGTTTGATTCGAAACATGTGATGTAACCTGTTTGGATGTTTTGTTGCTATAACTTGACTTTTGTCAGCCTGGCTAGAAAATCTACAATCTCTCTGCCGATCATATTGAAATAACACCAGACGAAGGTTTATAATGAAAAAAGGTGAATGGTGAAAACTATGAAAAAAATAATTAACACTGGTCTAAGATAGAGGTACACAATAACAATCCAGTTTTTTTTTCACTTGTTGTGCCCAGCTCTACAAACATGCAGGTCTCAAAGGTCTGGTTGCAAGATTTAGTTCTTTGTAAGACTGCTGGTCTTGATGAATTTCACTCCTCACCTCTACACTGAAAAAAAGGGATTGGCCAACTCTTGGATTTACGTAAGCATCTTGCGTGTATTTAACATAAGTGCATCTTGCTTTAAAGTTAAGTGTAACTATATAGTGTAGAAACTACATGATATGCAGAGAGACTAGATTAAATTGTTCATTTCATGTTCGAGTGAAGTAAGTCAATAACTTTCAGTCTCGTGCGCTTTGTATCGTGGTTTCAGGAAGGCTTCGATCTCAGTCAAATCGAGCAGCCGCTTCTACTTTTTTTTGGTATACCGAAAAAAGTAAATTGGGTGGTTGTTACATTAAAAAAGTCTAACTTGTAATTTAAACACAATAATTTCATGTTTCTATGAACATAATTAAATCATGAAGGATCTGTACGAAATTCAACAACTTAATTTGTCCTTGTTGAGATGACATGATACAATCTAGTAAGAGTGGTTAGTTGCTGAACTCATGAAATTCACAAGATCGCACGAGATGTCAAACTGCAGGAAAACACTGGAGTTATAAGAGGCAGACAACTACATGCACCACGTGTATGCTATTGCTATTTATTGTGGATTAACCTGTCAAGGACAAAAACGTACAAAAAACTTCTGCATCAAGCCTTGAAATCATAGCTTTCCTACTTCTGTTAAATGTGGCATGGTGGTTAGTGCTGTTGCTTCACAGTAAGAAGATCCTGGGTTCAAATCCACAATCTGGCTAGTTTGCACTGGTTTCTCTCTGGGTATTCTGGTTTCTTCCCACAGTTAAAAGTCATGCAGTTGTTAGAGTCAGGTTAATTGGCGATTCTAAATTACCTGTCAATGTAAGTGCAAATGGTTGTTTGTGATTGACTGGTGAGCTGTCCAGGGTGTACCCTACCTTGAAACCTATCACTTCAGCGTTATTTCCCAGCCCCCCTGCAACCAGGATAAAGATAGGAGGATGGTAGTTGTTGTAGATCCATTGAATTTTTATGGTAACCAGGATCTAGACTTTGTTGAATATTATGTAATATGAAGACAACGTGTAGTATTTAAGTGACCAAGTAGTACTGGGGTAAAAGTTATTGAATAGTGTTGAAATAAAATGACAAAATTGTGAAGGATTAAAATATTCCAAGAGCTCAACTTACTTCATCTAAACATGTTTCAATTGTGTTTTATGAACACAAAATGCACAGGTTTATTGAATATGAACAAGTTGTGTTGATTGAACTCAATTGTTTAAGTTTCTGCCAAAGCAAAACATTTGTGTGCAACCAATGTCCACTATTGAATCAAGTAAATCCAACATGGCCTTTTTTTCAGTGTACCAGAGCCTACAGATTCTGTCTGTAATGACTTTCCAAGCATTAAAATGACTCCAACTTCCACCAAACTAATGCAATCAAACACAGCTGAAGAAATGAAGTCACCATTATAGGAACAAAATACACGTCTTGGTGTCAGAGATGTCTGATCTGCAGTGCAGTCCCACTACAGCTGATTGATTTGATTACATGTGGTCATTTTTCCAGATGGATGGATTGATGACACACCATAACAGCTGGCTTCATCCTCATTGGAGGAGGACCATAGCCTATCAAGACTCAACGCTATTCAGCAACTTCAACTGACGCATTGTGAAATAATCACTAGCGGTTACCTAGGCAACTGAGGCCTGGACTGTCCACAAGTGACCGACTGTGAGTGCTGGCAGAGTAATGAGAAAGGTTTTTATCCCAGCTCAGACAACTTTGATCAATTTGATGGTGGCTCTTCATCTTTAATGGTGATAGTTGGTCACTAGTGGACATTCAAACCTCAGGCTGATATATTTATTTAAGCTACACCACAACTTTAAGGTGCTGCCCCCTTGTGGTGATAGATTTATGTACTATTCCTTACAACCTGACCCGTTAAAGAAGAAACTGCAAACTGAAGTGAATGGAGCTGTATCCAAACTTCATTTCCAGATGTTAGTTCTGCAGGTAGCTGAGAGTGGAAATGAGACACAAACAGTGGAGAAGCTCTGTGGAGTCATAAATATTAAATGTGATCGAAAGCTGGAGTGAAAAATGTTCAGGAGTCTGCACACGGTGAGGTTCTCTGTCTGAATCTCTCCAGCAGGACTGCAGCATCCTCTCTGTTCATACGAGCTGCTGCAGACCCCAGGGGCTGATGGGAAGGAGGCGGGAGCTTCACATCACACCTTCTGTTTTCAGAGATCGACCCGCAGCCTCAATTGAAGCAGGTTCGATTGTTGTAGCGGCAGCAGAGAGGACGGCGCTGTCGAGGGGATTTGGAGGAAGCTGCTCATGCCGTCTGTTTGAAGACGTGTCCCGCAGCCTTCTGGGAAACAAACGTTACCCTGAGTGCGAGATGAGACAGTGACGACATAAAACCCACCAACCCACAGCAAATCCAAAAGCAGCAGCAGAGCAGAAGGAAGGTTCACTTTGGGCAAATGATGAAGACATCCAGATATCCACTGAGGGTGCAGAAATGAGCAGACTTTAACAAAAAGAAGCAAGAAACTTTATTTATGTCAGGGAACCACACAAAACGGAACACAACAACATCCAACAGAAGAAATGAAAAAAAGGCAACAACATAATCTACACATTCTGCTGGATTTCACATTAACATGTGTGACGTGTCAATATTAGCAGCCCTGCAACAACACACACATTAATGAGAGCCACCACAAAGGGAAGGAAAGCAAAATGGTCCTTTAATGCTCAAAGCTGCTAAAATGACAGAAACTTTCCTCTTTTTCTTATTCATGCAGTTTTGTGGCTTAGAAACAGGAAAGTGTGCAATGTCTTTACATTCATACGGAAGATGCAGAGTGTGCAGGGAGAGGTGGGAAACTTGTGCCTGATGATGACTAAATTGCCTTAATTATATTCTTTTCTCCAGTTTCACAGCTACAGACAGAAAAAAAGCAGCCATCTCTGTGGTGAGAGTCAGATGCACAGTTTAGATCAGCAAGTAATGGGCTCCCAGGAGAGCAAACGACTTCATTTCAAGCACTTAAAGATACAAATTTACTCCAAATACTTTAAAACAAAGATCCACCTGGAGAGAAAGCTGCAGCTTTTCTGTTCAGAAAGAGCAGAACAGCACCACTGACAACACAAATGACTTTGATTCTCTCACAAACAGCAGGATCCGACTTGGAGAAGGTGGGTTACAAAGGAGCTTGCAGATGCAGCTGCAGCTGTGTGCAGGCTGATACAGATTAAAAAGCGCCCCCGCATTCTTCTCTCAGAGCAAAGAAAAGAGAAACTGTTAAACCATCTAAACTTTAAACCTGGAAAAACCTCCTGTATAGGCTTGTCGGCCTATCATTAAGACACCAGGCTGAGAAAACCTGGACATGCAAACCACAAAAGAGCAAAATGAGAGTTGGACGTCTGTATTTGGGGAACTGCTGTGAGACAGCATGGATCAACAGATTCATGCCCTTGATCCACATCAAGGACCTCTCCAACCTCCCCGAAAAGTTCCCTTGGAGTCACAGCTTCGATCTTGAGCAGGTTGGATGGTTTCCAGGTGTTTCTGTAGGAGACGGTCTCCGTCCTTCGGCTCTAACGCTCACACTGAATGAATTTCCTGGTCAGAAAACATTAGAAAACACTGAGAGTCCTCCTGAGAGTAAAACTGAGAGTCGCTCTGAATAATGGAGTGAAAACAAAATGGCCTCTGCGAGCGAGGTGCTCTGTGGGAAAACAAAGAGCTGGAGAGGTCAGTCGATAGTTTGTGGAAGTGTCATGGAGGTTTGAACACTTTAGGTCTGAGTCTCCTGAGAGAGACGACGTGCCACACAAAGGAGTTCGAGAGAATCCATATTGATGAGGAGAAATGAGGCTTTATGAGCAAAGAAAAGCCATCAGACATCTGATTTATGCACACAGCTCATCTCAATCAGACAGGCAGACCTTTATTTCCCTGTGTTCATCCAGCAGGTGAAACTGTGACTGACCAGCGCCTCTTGTACTGGCAGGGAACCTGAAAAAGACCCTGAAAGCAGATTTCTAAGAGCGTGCTCCAGTCTGAACGGTAAATAGGGTAAATAATGGTCATTGTTGGTTGTGACACACACGTCTCCCTGTGCATCTTGTTGGGTGCTTTTCATCATATTTGAGGCATTTTTTCTGCAGAAACATTTTTCTTCTTTAAAGTGGACAAATTCATTTTATTTCCTGCTTTCCTGAGTTCCTGAGTTTATTCTCAGACTCAAAGAGCATCACATGAAAAACATTAATAGATGACTAACCTCGTGTTGTGGATGGACTCATCTCAGTCCCAGTCTGGTCCATTTTCTATCTTCCTCCTCTCACATGATGGTGCTTTGAATTGTGGTCGGAAGTTTCCATCCACTCATCCTGTTCATGAATGTCAGGGTCATTTGGGGCTTATTTAAAACCATTTCTTTGAAATTCATCTTTAGTGACTTTAAAAAACAATTTTGAATTAATGCTGGAGTTTCTCTGATCCACACAGTTTAAAAGTATAAATATAGGGTCACACGCAAAAGCCAGGTCTGTGCCAAGAAAACCACACTCAAAAAAAGGAAACTGGGTGGTTGTTACATTTACAAAAGTCTAACTTGTCATTTGAACAAAATAATTTCATGTTTCTATGGTGAACGCAATTGCTGGATGTGCATGAAATTCAACAACTTAATTTGTTTTTGTTCAGATGACATGATACAATCTAGGAAGAGCGGTTAGTTGCCTGGATTCACAAAATTCACAAGATCACAGGAGATTTCAAACCTCAGGAAAATCACTGGGGTTATAAGAGGCAGACAACCATACAACACGTGTATGCTGTTACTATTTATTGTGGTTTAACTTGTCAAGGACAAAAACACAAAGAAAATTCTGCATCAAGCATAGCTTTCCTACTTTTGTTAAGTCTGTATCGACAGCTCAATGCCATGGTGGTTCGCGCTGTTGCCTCAGAGCAAGAAGGTTGTGGGTTCAAATCCACAATCTGGCCACGTTTGCAATGGGTTCTCTCTGCGTACTACGGTTTCCTCCATAGTTAAAAGTCATGCTGTTATTGATTCTAAATTACCCAAAGGTGTTAAAGTGCAAATGGTTGTTTGTGTCTATATAGACTGGCAACCTGTCCAGGATGTACCCTGCCCCTCTTACCCTATCACTTCTGCAGCCCAGATAATGATAAGAAGATGGGTGGATTGGAAGTTGCTGTAAATCTGTTGACTTCTTTTACTACAGACATAAGTTACATTTGTTCATTCAACAAGATTATCATTGGTGTAACAAACAAATATATTACTGGTTCATGTAACAAGACTGACTTTTGATGTGCCAAAGTGTTTAAACAATGTAACATGAATTTAAATACATTTAATAAGACTAACTTGGTACAAACATGTTGATTGAATAAAAGTCAAATTAATTGAATGTTAATGTCAATATTATGTTAAACCTACAAACATATATTGTGTTGAAACAACACAATCAAGATGGATTAATATAACATCATTTATTTAGATGGAATATAAGTGGCAAGATAAAATTCCCTTCATCCAATGACTTATTTTTTTGAGTGCAAGAAGAATTATGAAGAATTATGGAAGATGCTTGTTTCTAAATGACATTTGCCAAATACTACTGGGGGTGTACGTATGTGTAAGTGTGTATGCAAACTTCTGATTCTGAGGGTGTAAGATAAAACTCAGTTCTTCCAAAACTTCACTAAACTCCAAACATCGCTGCTGTTCAGCTCTCTGACTTCCTTTCCTTCTCTCAGTCATGGTACACATGGAGCTGGAAATGAGCAAGATGTGTTTCTGTTAAAGTTGCATCATCACGAGGTAAAATACGATCAGCTGAACGTCATCTGAGCCACAAACATGACATCAAAGTTATCTCCAGGCCAGCCTGAGGCGTCACTGAGAGCTTCCACACACATGAAATATGGACAGCTGTGTTTCTTTATGCACTAACACAATATCTGCAGTGAACGCAGCATTTTGGATTCACTTTGAACTGTAATAACCACTCAAACAGCTTCACAAAGAACCAGCATGATCAAATAAAAACACGCAGCCAATCGAAGCTCCGAAAACACTTGCAGGCTGACACGTTTCAAATATTTATAACAAAGCTCAGGAATCTTTATGGCATCCAGCAGCAGCTCAATGACCTTCAAACTGCACCTGATGAAACAACTCCTTCATCCTGCTCTCCTCTCTGGCTTTCAAAGGCACCTCCTCCCCGTCAGCCCGCTTGTTTCCTGTTTCAGAGCAAACCCAACTGAAGGAGACCTGTATCTTCAGACTGGAATCCAAAGGAATACAATGAGAGCTCTCAACATGAATGTGAAAAAAATTCCTGAGTTTTCTGTCAAGAATTCAATTGATTTGGCTGGGATGGCTGCAGTACAGGGTTAGGAAAGTCACATTTTTATGTCAGTCTGCCAGTATGTCAGTTTGTGCCTGTGAGCAGAGAGACAGCATTTTATATGGAGACATAAAACACGAGAACAAAGAGGCTTCCTGCACAGGATGCCCTTATATATAATATCTGCTTTATCTGTGTTTATGTAGTGGTGTTCACAAGTACAAAACATCCTTCTATAAAAATATTCTGCCCCTGTACAGCTGTTATGAGGGGCGAAATTATCTACAGAGACCAGAAGAGTTTGTGTACCAGGCTGTAAACATGTTTATTTCTCAGATGGACTCTCATGTTTAAACTTCACAGCAGTGCAGACTGCCTCACTTTCTAATAATATGCTGTTACTCAGAGAGGTGTGGTGTGGAAAACAGCAGACATCACTCTGACTTGACTGAACACCGAACAACCTTAGTTTACTGGCCAATCTTTTACACACATACACAAAAAATTCCAAAATGGCAAACCTATCCATCTCTCTCTCACATCCCGCAGTCCAGCTTTATATACTCTCAGACCACAGCTTCTCAATTCAAACTGGCCTATGACATAATCCTTCCAGAGAGGGAAAAGAAAAACAAAGAAGATTAGTTTTCACAAATAATCCTAACATTATCAATCACTTGTCAAAAATGGAAGCAGACATTTCATATATACATACACAATTTAAAGGTCATTTCACACTTCTGGCACTGGTTGACCAACCAAACTCCTACTCTTTCCAACTCACATCGTATTAAAGAGCTGCATTTGAGGCAGGCTTCTTCTTTGCCGGCAAGACAAGGTGGCTGCCACCGAGGTTTCACCTGTTATTTACTTTCTGATATACTGCCCCAAACAAATGAGAGCCTGTTCGCTTTGAATGCTTTGTCAAGGTCAAGTACTGTAAATGTACTTCACAGTTACTCAGACTGAGGACGTTACAGTGAAACTCCTCTTGTAAGGTCCGGAGGAGAAGTAATGATCAGACCTCATACTGATCTATTTTTATAAAAGGGAGTGTCGGGGTACCAGTCTTCTCAGTTTGGACTGTTTAGTTTCCCACATATGTTTCCTGTTTTATTGTGTTTCTGTCTGCGTGCATTATGTTTCGTTTGACTTCTTCTGTTTCATTAGTTAGATTTATCCCAGCTGTGTTCTCACCTGTTTCCACTCACCATCATTATCCAATCTATTTAAGCCCTCACGTTCTCCCAGTTCCCTTTCAGCTCCTCGTGTGTTTCCCATTTAATTCCAATCATTCATTTTCAATTCAGTCTGTATTAAAACCCGTGAATATTGTAAGCCAGACTGCGAGTCCTGCATTCTCTACACACCAGAACGTGACAGTGAGTTGTGAGACATCGAGCAAAATTATGTCCACATGTAAGATTCAGTGACCTACTGGGAGAAAGTCGGCAGAGGGTCCCGCAGACGGGGTTTTCAAGAGCCTGACTGGTATATTCAAAGATATGAATATATTAGTCTTAACTGAACCTCAGAAGGGATGAAACTGCTGGAAAAATCATCAATAATCTATAATCAATACATTCAGTATGAGCGTCTCTGCTGTCATTCAAAGTTTGTTTCCTGCAACAGTGTTTAAATGTCAGTTATTAATGAAATCAGGTTTAGTGTACAACTGCCACAGTCCCTCTAATACGTGTGTGTGTTGGGTCTAATTGATATCTGAAACAGTAATGAGCTGTAATTGTAGCTGTAGGGAAACCTGCTGCAGTCAGAGGAGCTGCTGTTTAATGCGGAGCACATCTGAGGCAGCGTGTTTGGCACGAAGCTGTAATTAAACCGTTTTTTTTCACAGCTGAGACGTGAAGCCGCTGCACCGCGGGGGAAAATCAAAAGTTTAAAGTTACTTTGTGATTCAGGCAGCAGCTTCACACCACACTCTCTGTCAGCTTACATTTTCCAGTTTTCCCGCATGTTTCCAAGAACAGACACACAGAAAAATAACTCCCTCCCTCTGAAGTTTCTTGAAGTCTAACAGATAAATGCTGTGCACTCAGGCTGCAGAAACATCAGCACGTGTGATGTTCCTCTGTGGATGAAGTCAGGTTTGTGTTCCTTCTTCTCTGAGTCTCTGGTGTCGCAGAAGTTTGATGGTTCTAGTCTGAAAAGAAACATTCTCTCTGCGTCATCCCTTGCTGGGATAGTGTGAGTGCTGACGATCAGCGCGCTGTGACTGATGCTCTCTCACGGCGTAATGTCGAGCCTGAAGTCGAGTTGCGGTGGCTTTGAGTTTCAGTCCTTTGGGGTTATGAGGTTCAGGGTTATGACCTACGATCACTTCTGTATCTTCATGTCTTTAAAGCTTTCCCATCCGTCTGTCTTTCTCAATTAGCTCCTTCATCTTCCCTGATTATCATTTCCTGTTTTATTTGGCTAAGTCCATTTTTCTTGTGTTTTTCCTGTCCCGTTACTTCCTCTCTGCCCTTCTGATTTCTTGTTTGAACCTTTGTGATTTCTGTTTCCTTGAAGCCGGTTCCTGTGGTCATTACCTTCCCCTGAGCTGATCAGTCATCATTAGTGCAGCTGATTGTATTTTTATAATAAAGCTGTACTTTTACTCTGAACTTTCTCTTCCTCCTCAGCAGGATAGATCGTTTTGTGGTGGGACATCCGGGCGGTCAGCTGCCTACACATCGTGGAGACTTTTTACCTCTGGATTGAATTTTCTGGACACGTTTGAAATCTAACTGTAATCACAGATTCACTTTGAATATGTTGGAAATTCTTTTTTTTTTTTGCATCCCTGTGAGACTGAAAGGCTCTGACAGCTGTGTTTCTGAAGGAAGAGCTCTTTAGACCCTGGCATGACCTTCACACTCAGCTCTGTGTTCTCCATACCACTGCAGGAAAACCACCACGACCCACTGATGAAAAATATTCAATGAATAAATGAAAGATGAGCTATTATGATTCAGTTTTCAATCAAAAATACAAATGAAGTGTTTTCATGGTGTTTTCTCACTGAGCTGCATCTCCTGATGATCAGTAAGCTCGTCTTCTTCATCCACTGTGTTTACAAAGATCATGGTCACTCGTGAAATCATGTCATGAAGGGCATCCACTTAAAAAAATACTAATAATAGACTGAAATTTTAGAATCTGCCAACTGAAACATACAGAGCTTTCCACTGTGGTGACCTCGTGTGAATAACGGAGCAACTAAACAAGCTTTAATGCAGATTCATGAAAACACTCAAGGACGCTGCCTGACTGCATTTCACATGGATTTGTGGCAGTGAGGGTCTTCATCCTCTCCTCAGCCAATGAAATCCTCATTTCCAGATTTTAAAAAACAACAACAACATGTAGGATGGGGATGGGGATGGGGTGGTGTGGGGGGGATATCACATGACCCAGAGAGCCACAACATGAACACTAAAGTGAAACCACAGCAGCTGGAATCATGTTTGAAATGAAGGAGTCCGTCTTGTCTTTGATGTGCGTGAGTGTGGAAACAGGAAACAGTCATAAGCTGTTCAGTGCTCCTCTTCAGTCTTTTGGTTGTGTTGTTGTGGTGAATAAACAGCTTTATTTCTGTGCGGGAGGGAACAAAAAAGGTGACTGACCTTTGACCTGCGAATCCCTGGCAGCCAATTAGATGGAGGTGTGAGCAGCTCTGTCCTGCACCGAGTCATTAATGGTTAGGTAAACATCTACAGACCTCTGAGAGGCTCGAGGAGAGTCAAAGCAGACAGATTCTAAGGCAGTGTCTGCTCTGTGTTTTTTCCCTGCTTTCTCCATGGGTTTGTGGAGCTACAATCTGATGGACCGCAGACACAAACTGGGCCCGGCGCAGCCAATCACAAATCATCAAACTCACCGCGTCTGCAGATGTCCTGAGAAGAAACGCACACCTCAGAGCGCTGGGCCTGTAACGGCCCTGACTGTGATGTTTATCCCGCAGTCGATAATGATGGAGAGCGGCGAGATTTTCACAAACTCATAAATCTAACAAGAAAAACAAAGACGGGAACACACACAGACTCCCTGTTAGCTCGGCGGGGAGCCATCAATCAAACATTCTGAATGACAGCACACACACACCAACAGCATCGATCTGAGCTGCTCTGGCTTCATTGTGTTCTGTGATTTAGGAGCAGAGTGAGACCTCCTGCCTCCTGCCTGCACCTCCTCTGACTGCTGATGGAGGAGCTCAGCACAGCTCCAACACACTCAATGGATCAACCTGCTCTGTGTGTGTGTGTTTCATGGACATCCATCTCTTCAGAGCGTCTCTAAGAGCCCGTCATGTGACTCCTCGTGTGATGAAGACTGCGCTCTTTGGGCTGCTCATGTCTGTGCTCTTTTTGGTGCTCTTCCTGATGTGAAGCACGTCTATTCAGCTCTGTGGAGTTTTAAATGAGCTCCACATGCTGGTTAACTCTTCCTCATCTCACATGCTCTCTGGCCTGAAGTTAGTCTGTGTGCTTCTTCTTGTCAGTGATGGTATTTGTCAACATCAACTTGTACTGTTAGCAGCTGACCACTTGACTTCCACCTTCCTGAGCTCCTATGTTTACATCCACCTGACCACGGCACTGCAGCGAGCACATCGGGTGCTTATGATGTTGTCTAGAGCAGCGGTCCCCAACCTTTTTTGTGCCACGGACCGGTTTATGCCGACAATATTTTCACGGACCGGCAATAAGGTGTCGCGGATAAATACAACAAAATAAAACTAGTGCCGGTACTGAAAAAACGAAGATTTATTCATAACACACGTGAAAAGACCCAGGAAAACCGAGTTAACGATAAAAACGATAACAAAATAACGCTGAAAACCGATGAAAAACCCTGAAAACCATACATTTCACACCTGAGCCTCAACTCTCGCGGCCCGGTACCAAACGACTCACAGACCGGTACCGGTCCGAGGCCCGGGGGTTGGGGACCGCTGGTCTAGAGGGCCTGCGAACTGCCGAGCACCTACTCTTCTCTGACTTCACTTGATTTCAGAGAGGGGCTTGTCACCGTGACTCAGACTAACAAACGAACATCTGGCTGCTGATGTTTCGGAGCTGTTCCACTGCCATCCTTCTGTGAGAGGAAATCCCAAAGTTAAGCAGGCTGGCTGAGACTAACAGGTGTCAGAGAGAAAGCAAATTCTTTAAAGTCTGGAGGTACACATGACTCTGCTGTGATGTCACAGCACTCCATAAACAGGAAGCTGGTCAGCAGCCAGAGTTTATGAAAAATGAGGAGACTCCAGATGTGTCAACTCCTCTGACCTCCAGCAGTGAGAGTGTGGAGCTGCAGTAAAACAGGTCCAGGCACTTTGGCAAACACTGGATCAGGTCCATTAGACTAATGAGGAGACTTGCTGACGATGCCAGGCAATCCGGCTGGAGATCAGGTCCAGGATCTCTGCTTCCTTCTCTCTGTGGCTGGATCCACTTGAGCTCATCTCCAAACGAAGCATCTGTTAAGTCAGGTCTGTGGGATGATGAGCTGGCCTTCAGCCTATCGGAGTGCTGTTGCCTGAAAATTTTGGTTGAATCAGAGCGTTTCAGGATGACACTACTTTATTTCACAGCTCAGTGATTTTCGGACAGTTTCTCAAAAGTAAGTGAGAATTTCCTTTAACTTCATTCTTCTGCTGCGCTTTACACGGATCCCTGACAGCATCAGAGACCACAGTTAAGATGTTATACTGACCCGTGTGCTGGGAGAGTGTGTCCACTCTGCTTTTGCATTAAGCTGCTTCAGATTCAGATCCACACAAGAACAAACACAGGAGGACACAGCAGCGCTCTTTCTCATAAATCTTGGAAATGTTGGATATTTTACACACACACACACACACACACACACACACACACAGCTTTCATCTCTCTCTCTCTCTCTCTCTCTCTCACACACACACACACACACACACACACACACAGCTTTCATCTCTCTCTCTCTCTCTCTCACACACACACACACACACACACAGCTTTCATCTCTCTCTCTCTCTCACACACACACACACACACACACGCACAGTTTTTTTCTCTCACGTTAATGATGGGACCGCTGAGATTCACCTGCTGAACCAAAGCAGAGCCGTAGTTTGGGAACTGTAATACTGCAGGTATTACAGTTCCCACAGCTCTCCTTCATGCAGGGAACTTTTGTAATAAGTACATGAACGCGGGGCTCCTCCTCCTCGGACTCCTGCTGCCTGAGGAAAAACACAGAGACGTCCTGCGCGCTCCCCGTGGACCCTAAAACATTCTGCTCCACCTGACGGGGGCGCGCGTGCCCGCCAGGGCTTACACACGGTCCGCGTGTCTCCATCTGATCCGAGAGCTGCTCCATGACACGCCCCTCAGAGAGAGAGAGAGGAGTGTGTGCGCCTCCCTCTCTCTCTCTCTGTGTGAGAGCGAGCCTCCTCAGCGCAGCGTCGAGTCTGTCCTCGCTGCTCCTCGCGCTGCTCCTCGCGCTCAGCTCTCGGGATCAGGGGGACCGTTGGCGGACAGAGCATGCGTGGCGGCCGCGTGTGTGCGCGTGGAGCGGGTCCGAGCGGCGAATCAAAGAGGAGAGCGACGCTCTGAGACTTTTTCCCACTTTAAAGCGTTTCTGTACACGCGCGGCACACGTGGACGTCCGTGACCCCGCCGCGTGGCTCCGGTGCGTACGGCCCGTTCTTCGGGCTCCCCGGCTGCCCCCCTCCCCCGCATGTCCTCCCGCGGCTCGGCCTGACCCCTCTCTGAGCGCGCGCACGGCTCTGGGAGCAGCATGGCGGCGGGAGTGGCCGCGTGGCTGCCGTTCGCACGCGCGGCGGCTATTGGCTGGATGCCGGTGGCCAGCGCGCCCATGCCGTTGCCGCCACAGGAGAAGCGGCGCACGAAGGACGGGCTGCTGGTGCTAAACGTGAGCGGCACGAGGTTCCAGACATGGCGGGACACGCTGGAGCGCTACCCGGACACCCTGCTGGGCAGCACAGAGCGAGACTTCTTCTTCCACGAGGAGACCAACGAGTTCTTCTTTGACCGTGACCCGGACATCTTCCGTCACATCCTCAACTTTTACCGAACTGGGAAGCTGCACTACCCCCGGCAGGAGTGCATTGCGGCGTATGACGAGGAGCTGGCGTTCTTCGGCATCGTCCCTGAGATCATCGGGGACTGCTGCTACGAGGACTACAAGGACCGGCGGCGCGAGAACCAGGAGCGCATCCAGGACGATGAGGACATCGAGCAGTCCAATGAGCCGGTGCCCGTGGACATGAGCTTCCGGGAGAGCATGTGGCGCGCCTTCGAGAACCCGCACACATCCACCATGGCTCTGGTATTCTACTATGTCACTGGGTTCTTCATCGCAGTGTCGGTGCTCGCCAATGTGGTGGAGACGGTCCCGTGTGGCACCGCGCCCAACCGTGTCAAGGTGATGTCGTGCGGTGAGCGGTACGAGCTGGCCTTCTTCTGCCTGGACACCGCATGCGTCATGATCTTCACCGTGGAGTACCTGCTCCGCCTGCTGGCCGCTCCCAGTCGCTACAAGTTTGTGAAGAGCGTGATGAGCATCATCGACGTGGTGGCTATCATGCCGTACTACATTGGCCTGGTCATGACCGACAACGAGGACGTGAGTGGTGCCTTCGTCACACTACGCGTTTTCCGGGTGTTTCGGATTTTCAAGTTCTCGCGGCACTCTGCGGGACTTCGCATCCTGGGCTACACGCTGAAGAGCTGCGCCTCGGAACTCGGCTTCCTGCTCTTCTCGCTCACCATGGCCATCATCATCTTCGCCACTGTCATGTTCTACGCCGAGAAGGGCATGTCTGGGAGCAAGTTCACCAGCATCCCTGCAGCTTTCTGGTACACCATCGTGACCATGACGACGCTGGGGTAGGTGATGCTGACCGTGTGTGTATGAAGTGGGTGGAGCTTCATGTCCAAAAATGGGCGGAGCTAAGAGCGTGTTGGTGTTTGGTTTGAAGACATCAGTTTTCAGTGTTTAAGGGCAGCTGTCCGTGGTGCTGAATCAGAGCTGCCGCTGTCTCAGTAAAAAGGACACTTGAGTTTCTATGGTCACATACTTCTGCTGCCTCCGTTTCAGAAACAGAAAGAGTGAAGCTCAGCAGTAGGGTGTGAGTCTGCAGGGGTGAGAATGCAGCTCGTTGTTAGCTCGAGTATGTAAATAGAAAGGTTTTGCACGTTTACGTTAGTTTGGGTTAGTTACAGCTCGGTGATGCACGCCTCTGTCAGTAATGGGACGTTGTGAGTTGTGGTGTTTAAGCTTCACCGGCTGCAGTTTGGATTAGAAATCTTTCTCCTGTTTGTGCCTCACGAGCCACGTTTTACTGCTCCATCATGTTCTTCATGTTTTTCTTGTTTTTTTCATAGGGGCAAAAAACTGTGTAGATGTGTTAGCGCCACCTGCAGATGATGTTAAAGCAAAGCATGTTTTAGATCAGCATACAGCTGCAGGAATGGTTCGATCTTCTTGAGAAGTAGTGAACACTGAATATTTCAAAATCATGACCAGCCTCGCTGTGTGTCAGAAAACATTTGGAGCTTCAAGTTCTCTCTCTCTCTCTCTCTCACACACACACACACACACACACACACACACAGATCTGTGGTTTTGGAGGCATGTTCAGGTGTAACTGTGTTTTTTCAGGGTTATGAAGGTGGTTCATGTCTTACCAGTTACATCACCATAGTAACAGTAGATCATGAGGCTGGATGTTGATTGTTTGAAGCAGCTGGAGAACTGAAAGTAGGACCGGACGCTCGCTGTAATCACACACACACACATGCATACACACACACGAGCGCTTGCTGCATTAGGATAATGTTTGATGTGTAAACCTCAGGTGAGCTCAGACCTTCTGATCGAGCTGTGTCCTCTGCTGTGAGAAAACTTCACAAGTTTGTCTCTGAGGAACATTTTTTATATAGCTGCTGGTGCTGCAGTTGTGTTTTCAGGCCTTGTTAAACTCCCTGCAGATGCTCTGGGCCACCAGGCTCTCTGACCACCACCAGTAGGCAACGGGTGAAGTGTCTTGCCCAAGGACACAACGACCGAGACGGGGGCTCGAACCGGCAATCTTCCGATTACAAGGCGAACTCCCAACTCTTGAGCCACGATCGTCCAAGGACCTGCAGTACCATACACTGTGATTTGTGTGTGTGTGTGTAATGTTTCTGTTGGCACAGACACAACACGGCACAAACACGCATGTATTATTCAGTCACATGATCTCCTGCTGCTCGTGAACATGAGAGCGGGCTTGGGTCTCGCTGCTTCCCATGCCTCAGTGTAAAACGCTCATTTTCAGTCTCTGAATTAATGAAATTAAAGGGAAATGTGTAAATGCTGGAAACGTTTCCTCATAAAAGCATAAATGTGGAAAAATGTTCCCTCACTCAGTTGTGTAATTTCTTTAAACCGATGTAATCTGCATGATTCAGGTGGAATTGCTGACGTGCAGCTTTTTTCACAGCGTCTCAGACAGCATCAGACTTATTAATATTTTCAGGAAATTACAGACCGAGTCTGCTGGGATCAAAACCTCGGCACGCCTCATATTTGAGGTGAATTCAGTCAGAGGCTACCTCCTCATATCGTCTCTGGCTGTTCAGGATCGTGTCCTTTAGTGATGAGGACAGAGCGCAGCTGGAAGAGGACAGCGGCAGAAAGGCCAGGTTACTCAGTGATGTAACAGACTGTTGTGTGATTGCCTTACAGACTAAACTCTGGGATTAAAGTGTTGTCTGTAGAAACAGCAGAGATTAGAGGAGAGGAGTCACCCGGCTGTCACATAATCACTCTGTGTTCTTTCATATTTACTTTCAGACCCTTAGATTCAGTTTTCACATCCTGAAGACTTCATTTCACCTCCAACTTCTTAAAGTCACGCTGCAACTGAGCTGATGCTCAGCTCCATTCGGAGGGAAATACTTCCTCTTGGATGATGTTTCACATGTTTTTCTTGCTTTTGTTCCAGATCTACTTTCAATAACAAATCATCTGTTGGGACTCATCAAGCCGCTATCAACAGAAACAGGAGAGCCTTCTGCTGCAGCTGTTTATGAACCTGAAGAAGTCATTTTAGATAGATATTAAGATTAAAACAGAGGTAGTGAAACAAGAGTGGTTGTCATGATACTAGAATTTTAAACACGTTGACCCCATCCTGCAAGAACAGCAGTAATATTTAATTTTAATCAAATTATCCCAATTATAAATTAGATTTAAGCGTTTAAGATTGCGTTTAGAGCTTGTATTCATTTTACAAATTATTTAGACCATTTCGTTACAGATCGTGAAGGTAAAATATTTTTTTAGAAACCACTAATAAACAAAGGGTACAGTACAAAATCAAACACATCTAAATAATTTATTATTTCAGAAGAAGAGCTTTATGGGTATATAAATAAGATCAGATGAGGAAGAGGATATAAAAACTGAACTGCTCACTGCTGCGCGTTACACTGACCTCACAGCTGCCAGAAAAACATTTATTTATTCATAATAAACCATGTAAAAGTAGAAAAGTTAAATTTGATCACAGTGTCTGTCTGTCTGCTTTTCAGGCCTGAGACTGTCTGATTAGCTGCTCTGTTCCAGGTTTAAAGCGCTATATAAATACAGGCCATTTACCATTTCACTCATTATTTGCTCCAATTGGTTCTCCACCCTCTGGACTCTCTGCTCAGTTCAGCTACGTCCCCCTGCTGGTCTGCACAGCAGCACCCCACACGCATCTCCACATGTCTGTAAACAACTCTGTCCCTGATCAAAGTGCCAGCTGTGACCTGATCAGCTGCTATAATTATTTATCTTTATCTAATTAAAGCTGCAATTGCTACGCTAATGATAACAGGTGGCAAAATGTGGCTATGGAACTGCTAGTAGTTAAACGGCTAATGCTAATGTGCTCTGGCCAGGTTACTATTTTAACTAAGTGTAACGTATTCCACTGTTGTTGAAACAGCAGGTTTACTGACCTCTGACCTTCCACTTAAAGTGTTCAGTGTTATTAACGTTACCTACTTTAGCTGTTAGTGAGGGAGGATCTGTGTGTGTGTGTGTCAGAAGGAGGCAAAAACGACTATTGTATCTTCACTCAGTAGTAATTTTAGTATTGATTAATGTCTGAGTATATACTGTATATATATATATATATATACTATACGTTCTGGTGTGAGGTGAACCCTTGTTTCCTGTATGAAAGTCTTGAGACTTTCTGAAGTCATTGTTAGAGAGAAACCTTCTTCAAAGGAGGTTGAAGGCAGTTTAGCTGTTTGCTGCAGGAAATCAAGATTCAAGATTCAAGGTCTTTATTGTCAATACAACAATATACACAGTATACAGCGCACTGAAATGCCGTTTCAGCCCAATCCCCCATGGTGCATTTATAAGAATATAAAAAAATATATTTTCAAGAGATATAAAACTAGGAATTACAAATAAATAATAACTCACTAAATTTGGGTAAAAATAAGGGATAAAAAGGTACTATTACTAACTATATCTATGTACAATAAACAAAGACAGGACAGAGACAATACAAAGTGGATTGTGCAGTAGCTTAAAATCCAAACTTGCATTAGGAGGAATTTTACCAGCTCTTCCGCAGACCCTCCTCCTCAGTTTGAACTGTTTCATGCAGTCAGCTGTGGATCAGGGATTCGATTCTGACTCCTCACAGGGCAATAAATCGATCCCAGAGAGGAGACCTGGATGCAGGCTTGACTGATTGCAGACTTGCTGTCCAGGGTCCGACTGTCGCTTAGACTCTGACCTCCTTCACGGCTGTTTTTACTGCCACGCTTCCATCCCGGCTGTCTCTTCTTCTCCGCTCTCTGTGGGATGATACGCTGTTAATGCTGCTAATTAAATTAATGCATTAGGCGCTCAGAACACACACACAGTGATTATTCTTAATGGGCTCTGTAATGAAGCCACCTAGAGGAGCAGCCAAGCAGAAAAGATGGTTTGTGTCGTCAGAAGAGAGTTCAGTTCGTCCCAAAATGCTGCTCCTGTGTAATCTGGAAATGACCACTTTAATGACACTCTGAGGCTGGGGGGTGATTATTTTGGATGACAGACAATTAGAGCCGAAAAGAAGAGGAAGCTGATGAAGAGGCTTATTAGGTGAAGTGGTGGGATTTGCATTTTAGTGGTGATGAGGCTTTTCCCAAAAACTGCAGGAGCTGCAGTGAAGAGGAAAAAGCTCCTTTGTTGTGACTCTCATGAATTCACTTCCTGTTCTGTTGATCATTAGAGTCATTTAAACGACCTTGTTCCCTCTGGAGGGGGTGGGGCCACAGCTTTTTGAGGCACGTAGTTGGAGTTCATGTGTTTGGTTTTGTTTAGTTAGACCGAAGCAAAAAATGAAAACATCTGTGTGCTGTGAGGTTTTTCCTTTAAATATGTTTACACATTTATTCTGCTTCTGATGCACGTCCAGTCATTCTGAAATATGACAGAAACCCCTCAGATCACAAAAGAGCTTCGGCGGTTACTCCCATTCAGCTTTCACTGTTTACCGCTGCTGCCAGATGAAAGCTGGACTTTGGGCTTCACTTGGCTTCCTGGTACCCTGTGAGATCCTGGACATGTGTCAGCTGGACACTTTCCAAATACAACTTCAGACTGCAACAAGAAAGACCAGCAGAGTTACTTCATTAACCATCAAATTCACAGCTTTCTTAAAAGCATCATATTTGTCTCGATTTGCATCAAACTCTGTAGATCTGATGTTTTCTGCAGCAGGTAAAGAACTGCGAGCCGCTGTCTGCTGGATCGCAACCATGAGGCGTTTTTACCAGCAACAAATCTTTTGATCTTCTGGTTTCACACATTTGTAGGTTTTGAGCTGCTGATGATCTGAATGTGTGTGATGCAGCTTGTCGTTTTAAATGGGAACAAACTGTCCACACATGCAGTCTGACACCATCTGTTCTGCTTTCTGTGCCGGTTGTAGCGAATGTGTTTGTCACACAAACTGACTCACATACTGCGATGATGATGATGAGATCTGATTCACAGCTGTCTACACGTCACATTTTACACGGGAATATTTGCATTTTTAGGGGGTAACGTGACCCAGGTGGGTACAGGGTGGAGGTTACAGTAGAAATAGCCAATGAGAGTAACATCACCACCAACAGCTGCATGATGGACATGAAGTCATCTATATAAAATCCTTGACTATAAAACACTGACTCTCATCTTTAAGGTAAATAAAAAGATATACATTAACACACTTCTGAAAATCCTGGTTTTACTTTGGATGCTTGCATTATTTTAATTTGCAGACAAAAACTAAATTATTCCACCAAAACAAACCTACAGGGTAAATCTACAGGGCCCCTCATGCTAACAGTTGCTTGTCAGTTCATTTTGCTGGATAACAGACTGCAATTGTATCACACTCATCTCCTAAACGACCCCAGCCCGTTCTTCTTTGGAGAACCTCTCAGTTTCCTCCAGATCTGATGATCTGGTCGTCGGGGCTTTGTGTGGCCTGGTCAGTAAAGCTCACTTTGGCTTTCTGGAGGTTGTTCTTCTCCCCAGTTCTGCTGCTGACTGAGGTTTTCTTCAAATGTCCTTCTCTCTGCGTGATTCTTTTCACCTCGATGAGATTCCCTGTTTCAGACACAAACATGAGCAGCGTCTCTGTGTCCACAGAGCTCTTTTTTCATGTCATCTGACCAAAGGACGCCTCAGTCTGTAGGATCTGTCTCCAGGTCATCCTCAGCATACTTCGGTCTGACATGAAGGCGTCTCTTCTGCAGAAGTGGAGTTGTTCTCGGTCTGCAGCCTCTCAGGGTGGTTCTAGTGACCGTCTTCTTTGAGGCTATGAGTCCCTCGCTCATGTCTCAGCAGTTGCTCTGGGCTCTTCAGACTCTCACTAGTTTCCTTTCAGTCTTTGAAATCTTTGCTTCCTGCCTCTGCCAGGCCTGTTCTCTACTTTTCTCTTTGAATTTCTGGATAATCCTTCTCACTCGTTTCTCACACTTCTCACTGCGTTGTGATAACTTTGTATAGCCACCTCCTTTTTCTTTTTCTCAGGTCTAAAGTGATTTCTTTGGTTTAAGGTATGATGCTTTCTCAGCAACAGCTCAAACGTTTACTGGAGTTTAATACTGAGTGTAATCTGGAAGCTAACCCTCTGTTTAACTCGATTTTACGGCTCTGAGCGTTACAGAGTTAAATATTGGAATGGTCATGAAAATATTGTTCATTTATACTTTCTAAAGAAAACTGGGATGATTAAAATGCTGTATAGATCTGGGAAAATTAGAACAAAAAAATTAAAAGTATTAAAAGTATTAATTTTCTTTCTTCATCTGAGATCGAGTAACATTTGTGCCCAAACCAGCAAACACCAACTTCCTAACCAGAAGCTCTAGACGTGTGCTGCTCACTGAGATCTTTAAACTGTGTGAAATAAAGTCAGTGTCCTTCTGTTACACTTAAATCTGCTTTTTTCAGAGGGACGGATAACCTTCGTATTCTACACGTGTTCGTGTTCACGATGGGCAGCAGTGATCTGACTGAACGCGAGCTCGGCCTATCTCTCACCGAATTTTTCCTTCCAAAGGTTCGGCTGCAGGGTCAGAGGCTATTTCCTCTTCCTCCTCCATCCTTCACTCCCTCAGGAGGGCCGCTCCCTGCTAGCCTCCCCCTCGCCTCACTCTTTGTGACGAGTCAGCCAAAACCAAATGGAAAACAATTTAGCCGAGTCGTGGCTTCGCCTTTTAGACACCAGAAATGAAATAATAGGCCGAGTGTCAGGGCTCATTGATCCGGAGCTGGCTGTGAATATCAATGACGAAGAGATAAATACACTGCTGCCCAGCTGCACCTCACACACACACACACACACACACACATGCACACACACACAAACACACACACGCACACAAACAAACACACACACACACACACACACACACAGACCTTCAGCTGCAGGAGAAAGCTCCTTTTATTTAAAGAAACAGCAGCTTCAGTCAGAGCAGATGAAAGATAAACACACCCCTGAGATCTCCGCTCAGCTCACACTCTTCTTCCTCCTCTTCCTCATTTTTCTCTCGGCATTCTGGGATTACAGAGCAGCCAACGTCAGCAGAAAGGTGACACGGACTCTACGAATGAATCATGGCGCGGCAGATGGAAATAAGCGGCCGTTTGATGCCCTGTTTGTCACTTAAAGACGTCAACAAATCATCAGCGACTGCAGCTTCAGATTTATCGGCCCACCTGAAACTAAAACCAGCAAACCGACAACACTGCTGACATTTTACTGGAAATTTAAATGAATCCAACCAGCAAATAATATCCATGTGAAGTGATCAGTGATCAGCTGCTGATAATCACTAATTAATTGGAGATCTGTTGGCAGGTATGGAGGTCCCAAGGTACTAAAAACATCAAGAGAAAAGAGAATACTCTTTGGATTCAAGTGCGGCTCTTCTGCCACAGTCATGTGACAGGCTCCGTCACGTCACAGGTCGCGTGTCCAGCAGGCACACACAGGTGAGCTGTGATCCTCTGGAGGTCAGGAGATGAGATCAGAGAGCGAAGGTGTTACGAGGAAACCTGATTTGATCCAGGAGGAGGAGGAAAGTTTTCTTAAAGCTCAAACATAGCACATTGCTTCAGAATTAGTGTGTGCTGACACCGAGGCTCAATGCTGTGATTTAAGGGCGTCTGAGATGAAGTGTCACCTCGTTCATGTCTGAACAAAAACACAGAGCAGAACTCCAGCAGCCTCACTCAGAGACCTTGCTGAGCATCACATGATTTTGTCATGTCCTGAAACGTGAAACCTGAGCAGGGACAGAGTCTGACTGTGGTTGTAGTTTAATGCCTTACACTGAGCCTGTGTGAGGGATTTCTAGTCTTATCTTTTAATTATGCGTGAGCCATGATGATTTTCCTCTTTTGATTATGGCTTTAAAATGTTTTTGATTCAGCACAGAATGAGAAGCGCAGTCAGCTCCGAACAGCAGATCAGTTTATCCTCAAACCACCGCCGCCTGCGTGGTCCACTCCGTGTGCGGGAACCACATGTAACTCTGCTTTTCAGAGACATTTTTAAAGTTTGACGTCCCCGGCAGGAAGCCGGCGCGAGCCATGGAGCTGTGAAGTGAGACTCTATTGCGAATCTGGCTGACACTCTGTGGGTTTGTTCGTGGGATTTGTGGAAGAAACGTCGACTGAGCCGTTAAGAATCCGTCAGCAGCGAGCGGCAAAACAAACACAGAGACTTTCTGCTCTGAAGGCTTCACATTAAACTGTCACAGTGCTCCCCTCCACTCTGTCTGTCCGGCTCAGAGCTCGCTCTCCTCTGCGTCAACACGCCTCTGCCTGGACGCGCTCAGTCTGTCCTCTCACTGTCTCAGTTTCCTGCTGGAACATTTTCAGGGCCATCAGTCAGAGTTTGTGGTCATCACACAAATGTGCATGACGCGTTTCACTTCCTCTCTCAACGATGGAGTGCACAGTTCACTGCTGTGCAGTCAAATGGCTTCTGCTGTCACTTTATGGGTTAAATCACAGCCTTATGGGTCCTGCCAAGGAGCCCAGAGTCAGCGGCAGAGAGTCGGTTTAAACCATCGGGAACTGCAACACATAAATGAGAAAAGAACCAGAAAAGATGTAAAATGAGCACAAAAAGGTGCAGCACAACCACTAACAGAAGGAGAAGTGGAACAAAGTGGTACTTTTATGTTTCTTACACCATGACTTATTGGTCAGAGAAATCAGACTGTTATACATGTCTGAAATCATTCACCCGTAGAATCAATGCGACTGGTTTTCTTGTTTTGTTTCCCTCACGTACACCCTGTGATCACATGTTTACCTGTGAGAGGATCTGATGAGACAAACAGGATCATCAGGAGATGATTTAAGCTGCGAGTGGAACCACAGCTCAGGCGTGGGTTAATTTTTTG
Organism: Oreochromis niloticus; assembly: GCF_001858045.2. Lineage (NCBI taxonomy): Eukaryota > Metazoa > Chordata > Actinopteri > Cichliformes > Cichlidae > Oreochromis > Oreochromis niloticus. The sequence continues at coordinate 22,571,279 of NC_031981.2, read as the reverse complement.
TCCTGTGACGAGGGGCGCTGTGGGAAAGGCAGAGAAAAGGATTTAAAAAGGTGAAATTAAATGAAAAAGCCACAGCAGGAGAATACAAATCACAGCACGGAGCAGGATATGAATAAATGCTCTCAAATTTAATTTAACAAGCACAGCAGCTAACAGAGAAGTTCAGATTTAAAGAGGCTGGAGCAGAGCTGCAGGTCTGTGAGTCTGACTCACCCACAGGAAGTCCATCACGTCACCACTTTCACGGACAGACTGAACCTCGAGGAACTGTTGAAGTTTCTCCCTGTGGACCAAAACTATGATGATGGCGGCAGAAACAAGAAAAACAGCCCAACCATTGATGTCCAGCAGGGGCAGCAGTGTCAGTCTCCATAGACACTCATATTAAAGCAGAAATAAACACGTTTACAGCCCAGACATAGGGGTGGGTTTAAAAAATAGATTTTCTGATTCAAATCGATTTCAGCCTGAATAATGTGAGATCGATTCATTAAATCCTGAATTGATTTATAAATATAAATGTATTTTGCCAGAAACACCAGAATATCAGGTTAACGGTCACAAAACTATTTCAACAACCACGATACAGCTAAAACAGCAAATGAGTGCAGGTAAATGGATTCGGTACAAAGATGTAAACACAAAGCATGGATCGTTCAGCCGGTGGCACATACACAGACACGCCGTCGGGGCCGAAACCCGACATCTCACAGATTCTGAAGCTGCAGGTTTTGTCACTCTCTGACCAAAATTCACTGAACCAGCAGCAAAAGAAGATCAAAACTACGCTTCATGTTTGATAAACGTCGTTATTGATTCCCTCTTACTTTTGCTGTTTTGCTTCCACCATGATAAAATCACACTTCTTGCATAGCTTTTTCTTTCAGTGTCCTTCAAGAACAGTTTCCCATCTTAAATGTAAGTTTTCTGCATTATACATTTGCTTATCATGCACCAGTCTACTGGTGTGTACAGTGTTGTCAGAAGCTGGTTTTTTGACCTCCAACAAAGCATAATTTCTGCTGTTCAATACTGAGGAAATTTAAACTTTTTAAAATTATGCAAAATTGCAAAACGCTTAGCTCGGTCTCTAATAAAACCGCTGTAACTTTGCTTTGCTTCACTTCAGCAGCTTCGGGTAATGTTCTTCGGCCCTATGTTGATTCATGTTTTTTTTTCAGTTTTTGATAGATACATAGATATAAAAATATGGACGTGTACTGATAAATGATCAGAATTATAATATTTCTGACTGAGTCAAAATTGAATTTAATCGAATCAAATAGTTTATAGAAATCAGTGACGATACCCAGCCCGACCCAGACAGCCTGTGTCACTGTGATATCAACATTACAGTAGACCGCTCTCCCTCCATCACACAGTGCCATGTTGCTGACGTGAGTGGGGGTAGGCATTACACAGCAGAGACACGGCACTGCTTTGCCCACATTGCAAAAACATTTCCCCCTTCAGAACAACTTTTCATGACTCGCCTGTTTAAATCAGATAAAGTTAAAAGTTCCAGTTGATGCAAACCTAAACTGAGCCCTCCCACATGACACAAGCTCCTCTCCCTACCTCTGTAAGAGTGCTGCCTGTTACCAGACCAGAAACCTGTGTGGTCGTGACATTGCAGCAGACAAACCCCAGAACACTCTACATGAAGTCTCCACACCAGTGTGTGTCCATCCTTTATTTACAGTCTGACTACTCCACCGCACACACACACACACACACACACACACACACACACAAAGAATGCTTCATGTCGATGTGTTGTTTCATTACAAAGACTAGGAAACCTCTCGAGAAGACTTGAGTCTCTGAAGGACGACAGGATGGACTCTGAAGCTGTTTCTGTGCTTCACTGCTCTCAGTGACTCATGGGCTCTCAGCTCAGAGGTTTTATACTTTTATTATGTTCCAGTAGAAATCTGCTCAGGTTTTAGTTCCTTTCTCCACACAGAAAGTACTCCACACTCTACACAGCAGTTATCTGAAGGTGCTATCTATCTATCTATCTATCTATCTATCTATCTATCTATCTATCTATCTATCTATCTGTCTATCTATCTATCTTATATAAATATAAACAGGGATGTTGAATACCTGTGTCCTGCCTGGTAACTTGAACCTGCGCTGGGCCCAGACTCAACAGTGTTTTAGCAGACGCTACTGGAAGTTAACTGATCACCTCATTAGTGATAACTTCTGTGTGAGGTTAAGAAAAGCCAGCAGACGTTGGGACTTACCTGAGCATCGTTCCTGACGTTCCTCGCTGTTTGCGTACAGCTGGTGTTTCCAGCTGGGAGATCTGCATGATGTTCTCTTCATGCTGGAAATAAAATCGGTTGCTGGCTGATCCTCCCTTCAGGGTCTCCTCATGCACCTCTGATGCTATTTTTAGATCACATCACATAACTGGTTACCTGTGATGCACCTGTGATGTCTGCTGCATCTCATCACTGTGTCTGATTTTTGGCACGTGAACAAAGCCACAGTGAGCAGGACAGGCGGTCGGTATAGAAGGTTATCATCGACAGACACCCCATGAGATAAGAAGTGTTTAAGATTTTCATATGAATTAACAATTGTTTGAATATTGAGGAGTTTTGACTGGGACGGTGCTCCTGGTCTCACTTCAGACTCTTTGACTAAAAATTATCCTTCTTTATGTGTGCGCGTGCGTGTGTGTGTGTGTGTGTGTGTGTGTATGTGTGTGTGTGTGTGTGTGTTTGTGTCAAAGTTCCTATAAGGTGATTTTCATCTGTGGTTCTCACACAGGTAAGAATAAAGGTGGAAATCTAAAGCAGGCTCATAAAAGCAGAAGAACAGATCTGCCTCACATCAGGAATATTGGATTATCTTTGATTGGTGGATTTGCTGTAACAAATAAGAACTTTAGTGTCTGATCACACGAATCGCTTGGCCTGTGGTTGATTAGAAGCAAAAAAAGCGAGAACAGTGCTGAACACTGTAAGAAAAAACAGCAGAAGATGAAGAGGAGGAGGAGCAGTGCACTGATAACGTGAAGAAGAAGAAACTTTGTGTCTGTGATGAGCAGAACAGAAACTCGCTGCTCTGATGCCTGCAGAAACACAAACAGGCGTTGAAGACGTCTGTTATCAGACTTAACAAGCTCAGGGCCGCCGGCCGGCCATCTCCACGGCAACCATTTTACCTGCGGCCTCAGCCTCGCTCTCTGTGTTCAGAGCAGCTCTAAGACTGAAGCTTTTTCATTCATTTGGTTATCTCCTCGTCGTCTTACTCAGAGATTTAACTGCGTGACCCAAGGTCAACACAGGGAACCAAACCTGAACTAAACCCTCAAAAAGTCAGTGTTACAGAAGTGAACCACACACCCTCATGTAGTTTCAATGATCTGGACCAGGAGTTAAAATCAAGTGCTCTTCCTCTTTGTCTGAACAGTGCGAGGCACATTCGAAAGAGTAACACACACACACATGCAGAATCATAGACACACACTTGGTTTCTAAAGTGTGTCCCGACCTCCCACAAACACACCGAACTCGTTGGTAAGAAGAAAGCGAGCAGCAGGAGCCGTGATGTGCTCCACAACAGGACAGAAATAATGGAGGCGCAGAGTAAAACACATATTTATGAGCTGATTTACAGCGTTAATGTGTTTCCTGCGTCTGTGACGAGGGTGGTAATGGATTTACATTTGTGTTTGTGTGTCAGGGGAGTTTGACTTCTAATGAGAAAAACATCATAAAGAAGCGAGAACAGGCTGTTTCTGTTCTCCGCCATCAATCAAACGCAGAGTTTGTCCTCAAACGGCCCATTTATGGAGCTTTATTGAGTTTTATTGAGATGTTCAGACCTCTGGGAGGAACTGAAGCTGTTTTTAATCTCAGAAAGGCAAACAAAGAAACGCTCGGTGGATTTAACTTTGTAACAGTAGGGCTGTTCTGTGCTGATGGATCACAGAGTTGGTGCCTGAAGTTAAAAACAACCAGACATGTTTCAAATGTCACTTTGATCGAGAAAACCACAGACTGTATATAAAAGATGGATGTAGCCACTTTCATGTCACCCAGTGGCTTATGGAGCACTGGGTGGAGCACCAACGCAGCTGCTTCTAATCAGTAACATCCAATCATAATCCTCAAATTTCACTCACCAAAACTGGAGCTCAGATTATTTGGACGGTCTGTTAGTACAGTAACCTCACAGCAGCCATATTATTGGTCACATGATGTCATTAAAAATGCTCCAAAAGGCTCCAACAGCACAAAAACAGTCCAGAGGTCCAGTTCAGGGACTTCAGTTAGCTGAGGTGAAGCTGGGCAGACAGCTAGCAGCTACAGCCGCCTGTGTCACCATCCACCTGTCAGTCAAAGAAGCCACGCCCTTAACAATGCAAATTCGAAGCCTTAATACAGTTTAAGCAGGTGAGTTATAAAACATTCTCTCCTTGTACAGTTGCTATATTTGTCTCTGACTCCTGATATGAACCTCAGATAAACTTTTACAGTCTCCTTTTTCTCCTGTATATAAAACTGTGTCATCTGCATATAGAGATATTGTTCTTCTTCTCATTCCTCTCTTTTACTTCCTGTTATCGTTCTGCTGTAACAGAAGTTTAATGCAGTTAGAAACATTATCCATAGAACCCACAACAGTTTGTGTGTCAGGCTGTAAACATGTTTATTTCTGCTGTAAAGTTTTAACATGGGAGTCTGTGGCGACCGACTCACTGCTGGAGCCTCTGGTGGATGCTGAAGGAACTGCAGCTTTTAACAAGTTGATCTACAAACTATTTTAGGAAACATTTAGTCAGATATCCATTGGGAAAACACAAATAATTCTTTGTTGCAGATAAAAGTTGATGGAACATTCAGCGCAGAGAATGGCTGTGCTGATATAACGCTCAGTCTGCTCCTCAGGCCGATTACTTATTAATGCTCAGTCGTGGCACTGCTGCTGATGGAATTACAAACACATGAATGTGAGGAAGAACAGCAGGACACTAAACATTCCCATCAGTAAATTATTAAGGAGCCCAAAGCGTTTGAAAACCCCGAGCCGAACGGTCGCTTCGTTTGGAGCCAAACAGAAAATTAAAGGAGGAGCTGACAGCGGCTTTGTCGACATGTTTACCTCCCCCAGTTCCATCAGTTCCATCACAATAGAACCCAAAATAGAAGTGCCACTGTTGTTTCTACTGCTGCCACACACACAGTGTCCAAAGACAACAATTCAAACAATGTGCAATGATTCACAGCAGGACTGCACGACTTCATGCCTGAGAAGAAAACAGGAACATGAGCGAGAGCAACTGCTTAGGTACCGCCAACATGGCAGGCAGGTGAATGTGCTGATCATGATTAACTGAGACGAAATTCAGCATGACCTCATGTTTGTGGTCAGGTGACCCGGTCTTGTTATGTAATGGCCCTGTAACCCTGGAAACGGGATCCTTCAGTGGACACGGCTTCTGTTTGGAAAGAATAAAACGTATCTCTGTTAGAGTGAAACACGTAGCATTGTGAAGAGTTTCAGTGAAAGGAAACTGACTTAGAGAAAATCCAGCTGCCAAACATCTGGCCTGTCACAGCGCGGCCGTCTGCTGCGGCTCTACTTCTATTTTTAGGTTTTTAATTTTTCCTTCTTCTGCAGCCGGGCTGGAATCTCAATAAAAACAAGATTACACTCGCTCATTTCCACCGAGAGCAGCAACAGATGATGCAGGCGCCGAGGTCGCGCTGAGAGGACTGTGCTTACCGCCAATCAACATGTGTGTGCGTGTGTGCACGTGCGTGTGTGCACGTATGTGTGTGTGTGTGTGTGTGTGTGTGTTGCAGTCAGTAAGAAGAAAAGAAGAAGCTTCAGCAGCAGCTGCTTTTGTATTTTTAGCCTCATTCAGACTCTGGCGCCTCTTCAGATAAACATCACACGCACACTCAGACACACGCGTGCGCGCACACACACAATGCTGCAGGCTGTGTTTTTAGTAGAATGGAGGTTTGACTTAACCTGTTTTCAGCTACCTGTGGGGTCAAAGGTCAGAGGTCACACAGCTCTGATCTCAGAGATCTCATCATCATGGTGGCATTTCTTCTGCCGTCTCTGAAGTGCCTGTGAGCAGGTCTTTCGAAGCTGCTGTAGAGATCGATGGGACATAAAAACTGCATCAAATCTGACGAAAATCTTATAAAAGTTTAAAAATCAACTGCACGCGCTCACAGCTTCATGACATTACTGATTCATTACTGAAGCCTGAGCTTGGACGTGATCAGGCTCGGGCTCCAGAGAAAACAGCGACCAGTACACTTCCCTACATCTGTACTGTGATAACGAGCACATACCGCCATGAGAAAAAAAGAGTATTCAAAATAACGTGAAGCATTTGAAGACAGGTTTTGATGCTGAGCGGCAGATTTCTGATCTTGTGTGTCATTGTGCTCTGGGAACATGATGTCCGATCCATCTTTACTTTATTCATTCTCATCACAGAGCATACATACCAAGGGTCAGCCGCTGGTCATTCAGCGCACATCACCAAAAAAATAAAGGAAAAGAAATGAAAACATGTAGTAATGACTCACTCATGTCCAGATGGAAATACAATTTCTATATAAAGTTTTGCAGGTTTACACTGTGCAGTGTCTTTAAACAGCTTCTCCATCTTATATTCATTTGCTCTCAACCTAAAATATGCAGACAGATGTTTCTGTCTTTGAACTTCAAATAACTCAAACGATTAACATCTGACATCACAAAGGCCCACAGCTAAACCACCTACACCAGATACAATCATCTGAACTACACCGGCATTCTTCCCTGCTTAAATATTCTATGAGTCATACACAGGCTTCTGATAAACATGTCACAGTTAAAGGATTTCAGCTGACTTGCCGAGCCTCACACCAAACCACCTTCAATTCAAACAGAAGGAATTCAAGTGATTGCTGAGCGAAGCATGAACTGAAATGATTCAGGTGTTAAAACCACAAACTGATTTTATTCTGAATCAAAGACGGCGGAGACGGAGGACCAACAGTAAACCTGGAGCTTTTTGTCTGGTTGGTGTTTGGGCAGATCCGTGTTTCCATGTGTAGCTCAACATGCTGGAGAACTTTCACTGTCAGCCATCTGTTAGAGCTGGACTCGGTTATTTCCTCTGTAGAGGTGGAGACTGAAACTGAGGATGAAGAGGAGGCTGCATAAAAACAGCTCAAGGTGTGGAAATTTCAGGCTGTAAATTTATGCATCTCTGCATATGCAGCGAATAATAAGACCCTATCGTGTGCAGCGGCAGGAGGAAACAAACTCCAGCTCAGGAGCTTCACAGCAGTCCACATGAGGCTGGAAGCTCTGCTCCTGCGTTTGCTCCTGCTGTGGTTCACTGTTGATTTTTCCTCCTGATTAATTCAGACCTTCAACCTCAACATTCATCAGTGTTAACAGGTCATTATATCACTCCGACAGCTGTGTGTGTGTGTGTGTTCGTGCATGTTATATAATCCATTTGGCCCGGAGGGTAATTACAGCAGCAGGTGTGGATCTGAGAGGAGAGGCTCACCTTGTTTCTACATAATACCAGGATACAGTGAGACACACACAGTAAAACAGTGTCTGCTGTTTCTTCAGCGTTCCTAAATCCTGGATTTTTGTTCTGAATACCAGACTTGGTGTGTTTGGTGATGCTGTGGGCTGAGTGTGTGCACGCCGTCCTCCTCAGTCTCCTTTGGTTCTTTCTTCTGATTTCAGACACGTCACTCATATTTTTAGATTTGGTTTATGGGATAAGAATGTGGGATGCTTCTAACATTTTTCATTCAAAGATGTCTGATGTTCAGCTTCCTGGTGTAGTTCAGAGGTACCATGTTTACTGAGACAGTTCTTGTTTAATGCTTGATGTTAACAATCTTGCTGGTTGGTGTGGTCTTACAGGTGGTTTCAGAGCTGTCAGAGGAATAACTTTACATTTTTAGATGGTTCTAGTAAAGCAGGACATTTTCAGAGACAGTTTCAATTTTCTTGGGATTTATTAGGTAGTTTCGTTATCATTCATGATATCATATAAAATCCTTCATGAGACTGGAGATTTGTTTTGGGGTCAATGAGATTGTTGTAAATGGACTGTTTTATTAGCACTTTATACAACATGCCCCATTCACACACACACACTCACGATCCAGCACATCAGAGCTGCTTGGTGTTCAGTATGTTGCCCGAGGATATTTGAGTGAGAGACTGAACTTTTTTTCCTTCAGATCTTTGAGGCTGTTTTAATGTTATTGGAGAGGATGTAGGTGGTTTGTAGACACTTTCAGGTGGTTTGTAGTATTGACTGATGAAGATCTTGGTGTTCTTTTACAGGACGTTCTTGTGGTCCTGGAGCAGATTCTTATGATTTTGATAGTAGGCCTGTTGGTCTTCAGACTTTCTGGAGATCCTTTATGAGTCCTGAAGGGTGTTTTGTAGTCAGGGAGGACAGGACACAGGGTGGCTGTAGCTTAGGAGGTAGAGCAGGTCACCTACTGATCGGAAGGTTGGTGGTTCGGTCCCTGGCTCCTCCAGTCTGCATGCCAAGTATCCGTGGGCTGCTGATCTCATCGGAGTGTAAATGTCATTAGAAAGCATTCATTTTAGAGAAATTGATTGGGTGAATGTGGCATGTTGTATAGAGCACTTTGAGTACTCTGGGAGAGTAGAAAAGCGCTATATAAGAATCAGTCCATTTACCATTCTGAGAGGACCTCCGTGGTGTTATACTCATTCAGTTAGCTTTACATCTATTTGTCACTGAAGAGGAAATGTAAACACACAGCAAGCTGCTTTAAACTAGAAGAGAGCAGTTAGTCCAAAGGTAAGGAGAGAGGAGGAAGCAGGAGGTGTGCAGTGATGATGAAAAAAGCATGGCACCTCCTCATGTTCCCTCCTTGAGTTGAATAGTAAGCGGCAGAGACAGCACCCATCACTGGCTTGAGGTTAGGTAATGATGTGATCAGCTGAGAGGAGCTGATTGGAGTGGTGGTGTTGATCAAACAGCTCAGCAGAAGCATCTCTGCACAGTTTCATGTTTACTCATGCAGCTGCTGTTTGTTCTGAGCGGGTGGGTGATGGACGGCGTGCTAACTGCTGCCGCCTGTTTTCCATTGTTTCTCTGGGCTTTGTATCGACCGCTCTAGTGTAACCCACCAATCTGTTTCATGTGCCGCAGCAGCTACTGTTTGTTTCTACAGCAACAAGAAAGGAGCGCAGGTTCGAACCCCGCAGTAATGCTCAGTCTGGAGTTACACATTTCACCTCCTGTGGATTCTTCGAGTCGTCCTGCTGTTTTTACTTGATTTAATACTCAAATAACAGATGACAGCTCGGAGCTCGTCGCTAATCCGTTTAGAGTTAAAGTCTGCGTAACAGCCACTGTTCTACATGTCAGGAAGGTGATCTCAGTTCTCCTTCTGAACCTCCTCACAGTCAGTCAGGGCCTCTGACATGTCACACTCGCACAATAACGTTTCCCTTTGACAAAATTATTTAAGATTAATTTCACAGAGATTCTTTGTGACTAAATCTGAGCCGCATTATTTGGTCTGTGGTTGTTCTTGGATTGCATGAGTCAGTAAAAATCTGTCTTTCGAGCGACGGCTGGCAGAGACAGCAGCATAAATGTTCCTGTGACACACAGCAACAGAAACACAAATAAAACTCTCAAATGAGCTGAAACACAATTCAAGTGGAAAAAAACAGTAGTTCAGGTGAAAAAAAACCATCTAAAAAATCATAACTTCCCCTGGTCTTTCAAAACATCTGGATGAAATGAGAAAAATACACAAAAAGCAAAAAACACAAAGAACTATGTGCTCTTCTTCTTCTGAGAATGGAGAATAGGTGTTTTAAAGAAGGGGATCCATTTGGAGATTCTAGAGGTCCTGATGAGGTTAACAAGGTTGTAGGGGTTTTGAGGAGGTCTTATCAATGTAATGGGCAGTTCTGCTGGTCTTTAGGAGTTCTAGAGTGTATTTATGAGATTCCAGGAGATTCTAGTGGTCCAGAAGAGTTTTTTGCTCCTTTGATGACTTTGGGAAGTCCACATGATCCCAAAGTGGTCAAGGAGATATGTTCTAGATATCTTTTATGGTTCTTATAATTGACAAGGAGATTGAGGTTTGTGATCTTTCAGAGACGTTAGTGGTCCGTAGGGGGTTTATGAGGGTCTATGGAATCTTTCAGAGGTAATGTATTAGGTTTTAAAATTCTTCAGGAGATTCAGATGATCCTGAACTGGATTTTGTCACCAGGTTCTTGAGGATGTTTTATTTGGTCAGCGAGAGGATTAAGCGAAGGACTGTGGTGGAGGTGACGGGTTTATATAGATTTATGTGGTAGGACCTGAAGGTGTTCAGTTTACTTCCTGTTAAAGTGGCGCTGCTGGCGTGCAGTCGGACTTGCTATGACTCTGTGCACCGCTGTACTTCTGTCAGCAAGACACCGGCTGAGATGAGTTGACGCTATCAGGAAGAGAGGTGTTATTTCTCAAATATTTCAAATATTTCCATTGTCAGTGTGTTGCATTTTTCCAGCTTCATATTTACTGGTTGCTGTCTCGTTGCTGGTTGCTGTGTGAGCATTGCCGGTCTGTTTGCTGTGATTGTTGAGTTTCTTCACGCACTGTGCAGTTGTTGGATGTGTGTTTTGTTGCCGTGGGTGACGGCAGGTGGCTTTGTCCTGCAGCCTCACAGCTGACTCGGAGTGTTGGATCATAATCTCTCTCCCTGGCCTTGTAAAACCAGGTGTCACATGTTTGGTGTTGTTGCACCTGTTAGCGGGTGTGCACAAAGCAGCCGAGCGTGAACTGTAAATGTGTCAACGTGGAGGCCAGATGGTGCTGCTTGGAGATCGCCACCAAGGTCACATGTAAGCTGCTGGGGCGCTCACCTGACAGCACCCACATCCATCAAACACACAGGAGCTGTCAGACTGGTGAGGAGGCCCGCTGGCCGTCACTGGGACCTGTGAAACCCTCGACCCCTCAACCTTTGACCCTCTCAGGACTCGAACTGTCCCTACTGTCCAGAAATGTGTTTGAAAACAGCTTCTCGCTCCGAGAGATTTTGGGTGAGTGTGTTTGTATATTTGATGATTAAAAATAGATGGTAACCTCACAGCAGAAGCTAAAGTCATAAAAGATTAAATCATAAAAACACCTGAAGGCCTTTTTCCACTGAGCTCGTCCAGCAGACACAAACCAGCACAAAGACCAAACAAAGCTACGAGTTACTGAGAAACCGTATGTTCAAGGCTTCTTTAGAAACGCTCCTCATTTTATAGTTTGATAGGAAAGTTGTTCCATTGTACAGCAGCTCAGTGCAGAGACATTTTCAGGGCTAAAGCTGTACTTTGATTGTTGCTCCTCAAATACTCTCTTACAACTTGACTTCTGCTGGATAGTTGCAAACATACGTACGGACATCTTCACTATATCAGTGAACACCTGAGTCATCAGGTACCAGGTTTTTGGAGATCCAACTGCCAGCAGTATGAGTAGTAAAAAACATTTAATACAAACTTGAAGTTAGCAAAAACCACAGAAACCAAACAGATAAACCAAAGACAGGCAGTCAACAAGAGAAACATGCAGGAATGAGACGGGGCAAAAATGGCGAGGATAGGAAGGGACATAAACAGACATTTTCCATCCAGGTCAAAGAAACGTGGTTAAAGACTGAGGAGAGAGTTAATGACATCTCAGCAGCAGCCAGAAGAGAATCTAACCTTCAAAATAAAATAGGAAGTAAGACAGATTGTTACACCATGCCCGTTTCTCAATACTCAACTAGACAAGTGTGCACTTGCCTTATCACTAGTCCGTATTTTGTTCACACGGGAGTCCAGACTTCCCGAGAATGCGAGAGAGCAGCCCGATCATTCTACAACTGGAACGGCAGTGTACTTGATGACATCTCTGCTCCAGAGTTTTTAGTGCCATCCCCCTTAATTTAATTGATTAATATTTCCACCTAAGTCACCACAGATGATGCATGCTCGGTAGACTGGGAGGAACAAGAACACATCCGGGAATTGTTAGCATACTTGGCTTGATGCGTACTTTGAATTGGAACAGTACTTGGTGTACAACTGATAACGTATCACATGTCCACGAGAACGCAAGTACACACAAGTACGCATAGTGAGAAATGGCCAATGAGAGGAAAGAGAAACAGAACAACGCTGCTCAGTTAGCATCTAAACTTTGGCAGCATATGAAGTGCATCTTCTGCTCTTCGTCTTTAATGTTTGAAGAATCTTGACTGAGATGCACAGAGACTCACTAAAACACTGGAAAACCATCATCAGTAGTCAATAAAATAAAACATGGACCCAAAACAGCGCCCTGATGAACTCCAACCTCCATGTTTGTGTCGTTTTTTCTGAGAAATGTTTTTAAGGGCAGATCTTCACTTTACAAGTGTCGTCTGTCTGAATATGCAGTGAGTCTTCACAAAGACAGTGCTGCCAGCACTCTCTCTCACACACAGTAACACTGAATATTATGCACATGACCTCCTGCACAGAGTCATTAACACCTGCATGGACACCTGAACGCTGACAGATGGCAGATCTGAGTCTGTCTAATCTTTAGAACAAACAGTGATGTGTGTGTTTGTTTCCAGCTGCCTTTGTGTTCACATTGTGCAGGTTTGTGTGTTGAACCGAACTCTTTTCATTGGAATTAGTTCCATATTTAGATCATTTTAACATCTGGGCGACGTGCAGCTGTGCATCGCTGACCCTACAGACAGATACTCTGACAGGTTTCAAAGCTGTCACAAGGCCATGTACCACTGAGGGCTGTCAACACTGAGGACAAGTCACCTTAAACCTTCACCCTGATAATCTGATATCACGAACATGTAGTAGATCCACCACTCACCAACATCCAGGTTTCCTGGATAGGTTTGTACTGAATGGATCAATTATCTGATTGGAAATATTTACCCATAAATCACAGCTTCTATACTAACTCTGGACTGCTCATCAGCTCATCACTGAAATTGTTGCATGAAATTCTTAATAATTAATGATAGCAAGAAATTAAATATAATGTTAACTATGCTATTGATATGCAAATGCATATTTAGTTAAGATATGAAGCCACATGGCATAAACTGCACTTTTTAAATGTTCTTGTTGAGAAAGAAAACAGGGAAACAAAGAAAAAGAGAGTTTGTTGCTCCACAAAGAGCCGAGATAAAACTAATCTGAGCCGCAGAGTTTGTTTCCTGTGGTCCTGTAATAACTCCACTCCGATTCCTGTTTTTATGTTCCTGCTTTATTTCCCCTGCTCCCGCAGTAAAAATCAGGTCGACGGCATGAAAACATTCATTTATCTGCAGATTCACACATGAACACAGAGAGAGTAGAAGAAACGAAGCTTCTGCTTTCACCCTGCTCTCAAATTATTATCTGAGTCTCTGATGTCAGCAGTGTTTTGATGAGCACCCCGACTTCATCGCCTCCAATATTTTTACATCCCACAAACTAGGAGAACAAAAGAGGAAGAGAGAGGAGAAGGAGGAGCTCCATTATTCTCAGCTTGTAGGATTTAAAAAACAAAAGGATGGAGGAAATTAAACGGGACGTGAAATGACAGAAATGACTTTAATGTGTGACACAGACTTAATAAAAACAAGAAGACTGTGCATGAAATATTAATAATGGTTAAAACAAATGACAGCAGAGAGAAGTGATAGCCTTATCCTGAAAGCTTTATCGTCATCACATCACATCATTTCATTACATGCTAAACATGTAGTGTTTTCAGAGAAAAATCAATCCAAACAAAGCTGCTGGTCACAATCGTAAAACACAAAGTGAGGTTCGGGGATGATGACTTCAAGAAAACTGTTAAATTGTTACTCATACAAGACATGGTGGGCTAAAGTGCTTGAGCTGAAGGTGACTGAACTCTGTAAGTTCATGAAGGTGTTTCACTGCTCATCAGAGAGGCTTCTTCAGGTCATGTGACCCTAATCACCCACATGATTGCAGGAACAGCCTCAGTTATGGGTTGATAGCCGGGAATCTTCACCAGCTTGTAGAACTGAAGAAGCTTTCTGGATGAACCTGCAGAGAAGTACAGTTACCTTCAAGTCAAGCACTTCAGATTAGATGCTGTTTGTTTTTTCATCACGGACCTCACGCTGAGGCTCAGTTTGGTCATGTTCTTCACTTACCTCTAGCTTCAACTGCATGTCGTTCGCTTTGTCATCAGTTTCACACCCAGTGTTGTTGACCTTACATCCATACTGCTGACTTTACTGTGCCATCACTGACTTACTGTACAGACAGCTGCAGACACAGCTGGAAAAGTCATTGACTAGTAGTCATTCTTCTTACACTCTTTTGAAGTCCATGTAAAAGGCATGGGTGATGATGGTGTACTGTAATGTGAAATTTCCTTTCACGGGGTGTGCTGGTAGGCATGGAGATGTCCAATAATAGCCTCACACTCACCAAATTTAGTCCTTACCTGAGCTGAACCTGTAACACCCATGAAACAGGATTCACTTTCCCACTTTATCCATCCATCCATCCATCCATCCATCCATCCATCCATCCATCCATCCATCCATCCATCCATCCATCCTAATCCCTTCTCAATCCTCCTATAGAGCAAAATCATGTGACTCCAGTGTTGAGTACTGACAGGCAAACATGTAGCACGGACAGGTAAACCTTCATTAGAGCGCGTGCTGAAGGCCACAGGCTGAAGCATGTTTGATGAAATTCCCAGAATAAAGTGGTGAAGCTGAGTTTTGTCAGCTTTCCCTGGAAGCTTTGTGCTTTTCAGAGTAGATGTGGATGAATTCAGTTTCATGTCGTTTGCTGTTTTCATTTTTATCTTTCAGTGGAACCTTTTTCTGAGTTCACCTTTACTGTGACAGCTTGTTTCTTGCCAATCATGGTCCAGTATGAAGTTTCAAGGAGGAGACAGGAAACACAGTGAGAGTTATTATTATCTGGATATTTTTATTGCTTAAACCCATCTGAAGTGTTTTATTATCTAAATTTAGCAGTAGGTTGGACTCTGAGCTTATTTTAGAAATCTGTCAAAGCGTTTAATGTTGTCTCAGTGTTTCTGGTGCTCAGGGACCAGAACTATTTGGTCTGTGACGAGTCTGATGACGTGGACCTGAAGCAGGGCAGATTCTCTGTGTTTTTGTTCACATCACAGGGTCAGCTTTTATTCTGAAAATCACTGAATGTATCTGATGGCTGATGACAAAATCAAAACTATAAGTCTTTATGTTGGAGATTAGCTTAGACCTGCCTCTGCAGCACCTCCAACTCTGACCTTTGACCCTCATCAATGTGAGAACAAATTGTCCCTGAGGCGAATTTAATGTTCGATAACCTTAGCAGACTTTCCGGCAGCAGTCAGCAGAGTCTGGGTGGAGCGAGACTTAAAGGATTGAGAGGAGGAGGAGATGGAGGAGGAGGAAGGATCAAAGGTTTCACAGTTGAGCTGAAGCACAGACAGAGGCAGGAAAAAAGGATTAAAAAACGCTCCTCAACTCCTTGATCAGCTTTTAGTTTCTGCTTCCACGTCTTCATCTGACTGACTCAGACTGAAAAAATGCTTTCACCGTGTAAACCTGCCGGCCGCCTGACCTCATGCCCGCCCTCAGCAGGACGCCGCCGCGGTGCACAGATGGTCCTGATTTAAAGAAGGTCTGTAAAACACCATGACAAGACTCGTTCTTACTCATTATCCTGAAATTAAATAGATGTTTTCTCCATTTAGTCTCAGAAGAAACACGAGTCCGCTGAGCTGTGAACGCCGAGACTTCATCAGATCATTACATCCAGTTTAAAGGAAGCAGAGCTGCAGACGTGAAACGAACCTGCTGTGAGGGTTTAATATGCACTGAATGAAGTCCAGAATAATGAAACACGACGAAGGTCACAGCTGGATTCAGTCCTCAATACTTTTCATTTGTCACGTTCATTTAAAAACACTTAGACAGAGGAGCTGTGTGAACGCTGCTCACGTCCACTCAAACACAAATATGTAATGAAATCTAATATTTCAGAGTTGGTTTCTTATTGCAGAAGGTCACAGAAACACAGAGAGTTCAGTCATACAAGTAGCAAACAGATCAGAACAGAAGGCACTCAAACCGTGACCGTCATCACAAAACAGCATAGATTGTGAACACGGTGCAAAAATCAAGCCAAGCACAGGAAAAAGTCTTCCTCCAAAAATCTGAGAGAAAATCCAAATGAAGAACCCATTTCCCAGGATTTAAACTAATGATCAGGGGTTCAAAAATCATTTCTTTTCTTATCTTTTATTTTAGAAAACCAGAATACTCAGGATGCCGTAAATACACACCCAGTAATCATTCTTTAACCAGCACACAGTCTCCTTTTCCCAGCAGACAGACAGAGGCTCTCTGTGGGCTCCGGGTCTACATCACTGCATGTGTCATTCAGAAAACAGGAGAAAATGACCATGTTTTTTAATAACCATCTCATCTAAGCCATGAGCTGATTGAATGTTATGTAAAAGTGATCATTAATGATGTCTATAAATTGGTCTAAATGCAGTTTGAGGGGCTGGAAACGTCCTGATTCAGTCTTTAGTTTTAACTCTCTCAGGCTCAAATTAAGTTTTAGTTACAGGAAAAATCTGATATTTGGGGAAAATTATCAAAAAAAACCCCACTCATAAAATATGTATGTGGGGTAATCAGGTTGTTAGTTTTTAACTGTTGCAAATCGGCAACGCCTGCCTCGAGAGGGTTAAAGTTGATGAGCTAATATTGACACCTGATTCGTTATCTCCCCCTGAGACTGAAGATGGACTCATATGAAAGTCATTACCATAAAACAGAACACAGTCCTAATATCATCAGGATGGAACTGTTATCAGCTATGATCGAATATTACTACATATTATAATAAAATATTTTCTAACACGGGTACAGAAACTAAGACATGCTTAATCTCACAGCCCCAAACTTTAGAAAACACAAGAAGAACAAAAACACTCACAGGTTTTTTAAAGGAGCTAGAACAGATGTTCAACACAAGAGCAAACCGTCCGCCAAACGGAGGTCTAGGTTCACAGCTGTCTATTTTACAGCCTCTCTGATGACTTCCTTTAAAATCATGTTATAAATAAAACCTGAGTGTGATGAAGACAAGGCTCTGACTGTGAGGCCGATCTATCGATTACCTCTGCAGACTGATCGGTGAGTTTGTGAGAATAATGAATCCATGGTGGGTCATGGGACCCACACTATCACTTTCCTCCTTCGATCAGAGCTCGATCGGCGGTGATCGGTTTTGTCCTGCAGGTAAAGACGAGGGGATTGATCATATGAGCGTCTAACAGAAAAACACTTCTTCCAGTTTTATTGATGCGTTCACTGAGAGGCTGGAAAAACACAACAGCACCTGCACGCTTTCTGTCAGCATGATCAGCTTCCACTGAATTATTGATCCTTTCTCAGGGACGCAGCAATATTCAGGTTTTTTCTGTTTACTCATTGAGTTTCTATCATGTGCGGCTGCTGGTCCACACAAAGAAACCAGCTTTATAAAAGCAGAATGAGCTGTTCCAGTGTTTCACCTCCACACTGAGTCACAGATGTTTGTGGGTCTGTGTGCACTTACTGTCACAATTAGCACTCCTTTAATCTGACTTCATGCTGGGAGAATGTGAATGAAGCTAACGCTGGTTCATGTCAGGTAAAGGTTTAGCGCCTGCTGGTCAATGTCTTTAATTAGAAAGGTTAAAATGATATCTGCTGCTCTGCGACGTCTCAGTCTGTGTGACTGATCTCAACAGGCTGTGGCCTGTGGTCGCCACAGGGAAATGTGTGGTTGGAGAGCGGTTGCTGAAGGTTGCAGGCAATTAGGGGCAATTGTTTGCCCAAAGCTGCACTGAAACCTCCCTGTAATTGCTTTGGTTGCCTGTATGTTGCATGAAGATGCTGACACTGCAAGTGTTCGCCTTCAGAGTAAAACTTCTGCCATATCACTGCAGTCAGCACGCTTCACAGGGCACAGCTTCTGACTTTGGAAGCAGCGGTCTCCGGTTCATGTTGTACTTGATCACGCTTCACTCCCACTCAGTGACTGCAGCCACCTGCTAACGACTGCAATCACAGGGAGGTTGGTGGTGCAGTGGCTGGGAACGGGCGCCGGGCGCTCCTCACGGGCCTCCTGACTTTGCTCAGAAACACTGATGGAGCCTAAATGAGTTCAGCTACACGTGGTTTACATTTTTCAACAAGCAGCTGCTGAAGATCAGCTCAGTGTAAAAGAAGATACCCCGACCCCTCATGTGCTAAGCTCCCCACCCTCTCTCTCTTGCCTCAGTCGGACCTCCTGGTTTCAGTTCTGTGAGAAACTTCAGGAGTTTTTCGCTGAGGGGATCCAAACTTTAACTGACTGAGCACAAAGAGTTTGAGCGCATGAATAAATCATTGTGTGGAGCATTAAAGTTTGCCGGTGCTTTTACAGAAACTTTTCAAAAACACACACAAACTTCTTGTTGTGTTCGGAGTGGAGAAGAATTCCAGCCGGCGGCTCATTTTTAAAATCAATTATGTCTGCTGTGATGCTGCAACATGTGTTTCATGTTCTTCACGTCACGCTGCAGTCGATACAAACGTCTGCTGAGATAATGAGAGATAAACTTGTACTGTAGTGCTCTTTCAGAGGAGCTCGGCTCGCCTCGCAGCTGCATGAAAAATACAACAAAAGACGCAGAAATGCAGAAATAGTAGACACAGATCAAATCCACACCACGCCTCAGAGCGCTCAGAGGTTTTCCTCCCACCTGAAATAGATTACACATCATCGGTCGACAGTGACTCTGGGTCAGTGTTCGAGTTTCTCTTACGGACATGTAAAGAAAAGCTCACACTCTGAAGTCAGACAGATGTTCACGTTCTAACGCCACAAAACCTCAAAGTCGGTTTTAACTGAATGCGCTTGTCATAACTGGATGGAACCCACAGCCAGGTTATCAGTGTGTATCCAGAGTGCGTGTGGGGACGTCACACAGACTCAGCTGATAATTAGTGCTGAGCAGGTGAAAGAGGGGCGTCTGTGAAGGGCCAAAGGAGGATCTTTGAGAGGTTCTTGTCTTCTTTTATAATAAAAAAGGTCACTCTCTCTGTGAAGTCACATTTTTCTGTCAGTAAGAGTTTCTGTCTGGGAGCAAAGAGACTTCAGTGTTTACAGCATTTTATATGTAGAAATAAAACACAGAGACCCTACAGAGGACTATATAATAAACTGCTGTGTGTGTGTGTGTGCGCGCGCGTGTGTGTGTCTGTTGTTCCTCAGTGTCGTCTCTGATGAAGCTTTAACTGATTTGTTATGAAGGTGAAATATTACAGAGACCAGAGCAGTGTTGGTTTAGGCTCACTCTTACTCTGTGTGTGAATTTTGGATGATCAGAGGCGTCCTGATGTTACGGAGTACAAATCTGTACAGCTAAATTTAAGGCACACTCACTCGAACATGAGACATGTGCGGCTGTTACAGAGAGACCAAACCACACATGGAGAGAGGATGGAGAACAAAACAACATTACAACTTAGATATGAAAAATATTAGTAATATAATATAGTAGTAATAACAGTAATTCAGGTGTACTTATTATATACTGGGGGGATGTATAACAGGTCTGCTGTGACAGGCAGCAGAGTGCAGGACACAGCACACACTGATGAAAGGAGAGCCTTTAATGTACTGATGGAGTCCAAGGGCAGGAATAACACAACCCATTAATGGAGAACAGGACACACACACACGCACACACACACACACACACACACACACACTAACAAACACGCACAATCAGGAGGCACATAAGGTGGAAGTAAAGTGAACATATGAAGGGAAACAAAGAACCAGAAGATGACGATTAAACCGAGAAACATGAAGAAACAACAAAGGCAACACAAACCAAACACCTGTCCAAACTTAAACCACGACACCTGAGCTGATCCAGAACTCAGGATTACCACAGATTACAAGATAAACTCAGGTTTTTCTCAATCTTTAACCAGGAGAATCACCTGTCTATCTAAAATGTCTATCTAAAATTATTTTGAGTTACAAAAAACAAAAGTGAAAGAACAGCCTGAACAGAAGGATTGATATTAACTGAAACACATGGAATCAATTATAAATAACACAAAGGTTCAAAAGTAACACGGATCAAAACTCAAACAGGAACCTGGAGCTCGAGCAGAACCAGAATCAGGGACCAAACCCCTAAATAGCCCCAGGCCCGTGGACCATGTACGGAGTTTTCTGTGAAGTGTTTGTTGGAAAGTGTTTTTAACCCCACTCAGACTGAGGGAAATATAACTGGAGTGATGAGAGACTGAGCGTCGGATGTTTTTTATGTGTTCGAGCTCCTCGGAGCGTAGGCTGGCGCGCTAAATGAGTGTCAGCCTTCGGGTGTGTGTCTCTGCCGTCTGACAGCAGCTAAACAAACAGTGTTCAGCTCCACACACACCAACAACCTGTTTCATCTGCTGTCACAGCTCAAATGTTTGCTCACCGCCACAGCTCCGGAGCGCAGGGAGCGTGCTCGGTGGCTCCCCTTTGTTTTCCTTCTTTGCTGCTTTCGGAGGAGACACAAAGAGGAGTGTTTCAGTGCGAGTGCAGGAGCAACAGGAGCTCCTGAGCCTTGGTTAATATGAATCCTGTGCCTGCACAGGTGGACTGGACCCTCATCCCATCAGTAGAAGTGTTAGATTAACTTCATCTGCTTTTCTCTTTATAAACATTTCAGTTATTAACTGAAGACTGAAACTGTGTGTGGGATAGGATAAGTAAGGCTAAGATAGAATATGTTTAGATTAAGTCTGACTACATTTAGGTTCACTTAATTTGGATTATTATAATAGGTAGGTATTAAGGTGGGTATCTCTGGGAAGATTCAGGGCTGAGTTGTGTTAGGTTATTATTACATTAATATTACATTAAGCTAAGATAAGTTTATGTTAAGCTGATCTATGTTTAGGAATAAGTTTAACTTTTTATCAAGTAGGACATAGTTTCTTGATTGATTTAAATAGTAAGGTTTAAGATAACCTAAATTTGACTTAAGCAGAGCTCAGGTTAAAGTCGTATTACAGTTTAGTAACTTTACAGGACACAAATGAAGTTAGTCTGACTTAAGTTTAATTGTTTAGGTTTATGTGTTTGTCTTAAGATGTACTTAACCTAAATTAACCAAGGCTTAAATTAAGTAGGATTATTTTAAATTAACACTGTAACCCAAGAGTATCATATTTGATGCATGAGGTTTTGAGATCTCAACATCATCAGTGCGATTTTTCCCCCTGAAAAACTTACATTAAAACAGTGTAACAAAAATAATACTCCAGCATTCAAATTTATACATTTGTAAACACTCCAGTTTTAGAAAATTAGAATTATTTCATGGATCAGGCTTCAAAGGATTAGTATACACCTACACGGTGAAGACTGAGTTTGAAGGAAAGTTCAGTTAGGTTATGTCGAGGTTATGTTTGAGTTTAAGTCATGCTCAGTATAAATAATGTAAAGATGACAAGCGTCAGACTTCCTCACTCTCTTCTGCTGTTTGTGTTTTCAGACTCAGAGCGGAGTGTGTCTGTGTGTATCTGTGTGTGTCTGTGTGTGTGTGTGTGTGTGTGTGTATTTGTGTGCGCGTGTGTGTGTGAGTCTCTGTTTGTGTATGTGTGTATGGGTGTCCACAGAGAGCACAGTGAGATGAAGAGGAGAGATAAATGAAGTGGGTCAGTGAGCTGCAGCAGATTGAGATAAAAACCAAACAAACAGGAAAAATGTCCTCAGATTAGTTTAAAGAACACTCGGCCGGTGGTGCACCGATAACGCTTACACATCCGAAGCTTTAACACTTACAGCAGCGTTCCCAGCGCGCCTCCTTCAGCTGTTAAATACAGCCTTCATTCCTGAGCAGGAACAGAGGAACTCTTCACCTCACAATCAGAATGAGATCTTCGGTCCATGCTCGCAGTTTATCGCCTCGCCCGGTCCCCCCAAGGCTCCTCGTGGCCGCTTAGTCACTAAATCTACATCAGCGGGAAATTTACTGGCAATCACTTGATAAGAACAGCCAAAAACGCAACAGGAAGTGCTTCAGGTACATGTCCACTCAGAGACAGCTGTTCTAATAGTAGCTCGTCATCCTCAGATGGTCTACAGCCAAATCAGTTCTGATTGTAAAGCCTTTCCTCTGCCATGCTGAGGATCTTAGTTTAATTCTGATGATACTGGACGTGTAAAAGTCTCATTTAGGCTGAAGTTCGCCATTCGCTAGTTGTATATCACTTTGCAGCTGATGACTGGTCATTCTAGGGAAGCTTTTGATGTATTTACTGCCCACTTATCAACCAGTAGCGTCCCTTTCCTGCTCTTATAGTGGCTTCAGTCAGTTTAACTTGGTACCCCTCACGCTGTGATGCTGTCATCGCTGCATCGTGACTTTCCTCTGTTCACTCCTCGGATGCTGGCTCTTCCTGTGCGGAGGCCTCTGTTTTAGCCCAACCCCTGATTTTTCAGTATTGTAAAGCTAACAGCTAACACCTGCTAACAGCACAGCAGCATGTTGACCAGAAGGATCTTCTTGGGTGAGATGCTGCTGCCTGTGTGAGAGAGTTAACGCTGGAGTTGAGCCTTGAGGTTTTTCAGCATTTTGCCTTTTTTAATGGAGCAGATTTGATTCTCAAACCTAACCAAACATCAAAAGATAAAAGGTGTTTGAAGGCACACAGACTGTGAAACCCACTAAAGCTCATTTGAGAGGCTGAAATGAGATAAAAAAGATTTTGCTAAAGGGTTAGACGGCAGCCTGTGACAGCGAGGCCGCTCTCACTCGTACAAATGTGGTGCTTCTGTGATGCTTCTGCAGATTTTATTGCACTCTGACTGCAGGGAGTCACACGCTGATGAGCAAACTGAACTAAATGAAGTCAAACGGGTAGAAAACCTCCTCGCAGGAGGGGGAAGATGAGGGGGTTTCCACGGCGACAGCAGCATCCCTCAGGCTCACCGTGATTACCCTGCAATGCAATCAGCCTCCACTTCCTCTGCCCAAATTAGGAAGCAAATGCAATAAAGTATGTAGAACATGAAGAAGAAGACGGAGAGTGTGATTAGAAAGCTGCAGATCTGTTTCCTGCCTGGATCTCTCATTTCTGCGGCTGGAGGAGCCTCGAGACATGGCAATCTGTCGGCACAGCAGAGAAAGCTTTATAGCAGGTTTCTGCTGTCAGAGGCAGATCTGAGGACAGTTTATCAGACACACAGCTCTGTGCTTTTATCTGTTTTTATCTGTTCAAGCACGGAGAGAAACAACCGCCTGACATGCACTTTCACAAAACAAAGTATTTTAGTGTACCTGTAGGAATTTAACTGCAGTACCTCTGAGGCGCTGCCTGTGTACCTGTGACAGGGGATTTATTTGGACTTTTGTGGGTTGGAGCTTACAGATGCCACTCTCTGACTGCTGCTGACAGTATTGCACCATGCTGCTTTTGCAGTCAATGGTTCTTATACAGCGCTTCATAAGAGTGCTTTATACAACACATCTCATTCACAAGAACTTCCTATGTGGACACATTGGGACAAACCCAGGGTCTTGCTCAAGGATACTGAGGTACACAGACTAAAGCAGCCAAGGATCAAACTACCAACCTTCTGATCAGTAGATGGCCTGCTTGACCTCTTGAGCCAGAGCCACCCCACAGCTGAGTGTGTCCAGATTAAAGGTTGTTGCACACAGCTCCATGTTTTTATGAATTATTAGAGGTTTATCTTGAATGATGTTTTAATAAATGGATTGCTGTCAGTTTGACGTGGAGATGTTGACAGAGCGCTTTGTTTCTGCTGTTCCCAGCGTCCTCTCCCTCCTTCTGTAACCCTGTTAATGACTTTTTGATTTTACGTGCTGCTTTGTTGTCACTTCATTAATTTTCAACAGTTTTCATGTTCCTTTTTTTTTCTCTCGACTCTTTTCCTTTTTGGATCAATCAAATCTGAGCATAATTAGTTGAACCCTGCAGAATGGTAATTTCAGCATGACCTGGGCATCCAGCTCTTATTTAATTCATATGCAGGTAAATATATCAATATAACATAGACGTATTACATAATGAGTCAATATAACATGTCAGATCCTGTAGGATCAGCTGAAGGCTGGGTCAGGGGTCAGTGCTGTGGAGATCTGCTCCAATCACAAAGAGATTACTGCTGGTTTGAGAGGAAGCTGTGAATGATGGAGACGTTGGACCGTGTGGAGACCGAACATGTTCAGTTTATTTGAAAGAGATTGAAAGAGAGAGCACACATGAAGCAGCACAATATCAACCATATAAAGACAGTAATGAAACTGCAGATGTAAAAAGAGACATGTTGAGAGTTTTTCCTCGTAAATCAGCAACCTCTCAGATTTTGGTATTTTCTGTTGGTATTTGCAGAAGTAACCCTGAAAAATCCTGTTCAGTTCAGCTTTATTTATACAGCACCAATTCGTACCATGAGTCATTGGAAGGCGCTTTAATGAAGTGAAAGCAGAATTTGAGCCAAACTCTACAGACAGATGTTAATGGAGCTCCCTTCAGGAGTCTCTTTGTTTCCATCTGCTCTCCATAAAAACCCCACAGTGAAGCTGAAACATTCAAATCTGCTCGCCTTCCTGCTGAGCCTCCTCCACAGCTCGCAGCTTATTGCTCATGTCAGACTGTCACATTCATGCTTTTCAGACCCTGAATCAGGTCTGGCTCTCAACCACCCAGGGATGAGGGGAACCATGCTTCACTCACCTGCTCACCTGAGCTCCCACCTGTTCTGCTCTCAGAGTGCTGCTCCTGGCCTCAGCCCTCTGCTCAGACATGAATCCTGTTTCATACTCTAGACTGCCGTCAGAAACCACAGTCTAATGACTCGGATGTGTTGGAAATTTGCACCACTTATGTGGAAATTCAGTTGACCCCACATCCTCCATAGCAACAGTGGCCCGAATCCCGGACGAGCCCCTGGTGGTTACCCCCGGTTCATTTAGGCCTGGGCCGTAACAAAGCAGGAAGCTCCAGGATTCACAGAGAGGATATTAACTGAGCGATGGATCATTTTCACTCATTAGCATAACTTCCTGTAGGTTATGGGGTTTTCTGTTCTCTGTCACTGAAGGTTTGTTTGTTTTATTTCACCTTCTGCTGATGTACCCACCCTCACTCTCTTCTGGATGGAGTGTACGTGTGTCCCTGCTGTGGGTGTTTCTTTACCTGTGCTCTGGTAAATGTGGTTTTCTGTTTTTTCAGAGCAATACTTTCTGTTTTTACCGAGGGCTAAAATTAAAGATCTCTCAGATTTCTTTTTGTCTGCTGACCTCAGCGCTCATGAACTTTCCAACTGGAACGTGACAGTTGGTTAGCCTCTCTGTCTCAGATTGTTGCAGTTTGGCTGCCAGCAGTACACCAGTCAGTTCCACTCATTTCATCTCTGCAGCAGATTCATCTCCTGGTTTCAGGCTGTCAAATCTACACAAGATCCAGTATATTTAGTGGAAACAGCTTACTCACCAAGAACTACCCCCTGTTAACTGATACCCTGATGATACATTGGCTCTGTGTATTTACTGGAAACACCTAAAACAACATGTGCACTTTTGTATATGAAACATTTAATTTCACACTAAATCCACATCCTAACACAGTAGCACGGTTCAGTGTATTTTGTGGAAACACTGAAAGAAAACCATTCCCTGGGCTCTGGGTATTTGTTGGAAACACCTGTGTGTCAGCAACTCTAAAGCCTCCAGACTGTCCACAGTTTAGTGGAAATGATCACGTTTCCTGTGGCTTAAACAATACAGTGTGCTTCTGTGTATTTCCTGGGAACAGTGCATCATCCTGGGGGGAGGGGCAGGTCTTCAAAGACTGCGACTGCAGCATGTTTCCATCTGCACGTATCAGGCTAAGTGTAACTTAAGCGAATTAAAGCAGTTTTTATGTGTGCTGTGTCGTTTGCAGTGCAGTACGGAGCGTGCTCTGAGGAAACAGGGGGAAAAGGTTTATTTGCTAAGAGCAGAAAGCGACAGACATCTCACTGTGATTTTCTCCTCCAGCAGTTTGTATATGTCGCTGTTCTGACAGTTTAATGAGTGCAGAGCAGCTGATGCTGCACTCTCAGCTGCTCTCACTTCGTCTTTGTTCAGTTACGGAACAAAAAGAGCTCCAAGTTTCCCGATCGCTGACTTCTGTCAGACACTTAGATGTGATCACAACACAAAGACATAAAGACTTTATTTAAGTTTCTCCTTGTGTTTTTATGACTCCGACTTGTGTGTGTAGTGATTGAGTCCCACTGTAGCACTCTTTCACACCAACTCTGAGCTGCTTCCTCATCATCACCGATCCTTAACTCATGTTAATGTATTTAATGTCAGCTGATGAGCTGATGTGGGGGTGCCACACGTGCACAAAAGTTGTCTCTGTGAAGCGAGCTGCTACAGTAAGCGCCTGCAATCAATGATGAAGACGAAGATTTAAAAGTAATATCACAGAAATGTTGTTAGCATGAGAATCACTAGCTGCTCTATGTTCTGCTGCTGGTTTTACCTGTCTGGGTGCTCACCTGTAGTTATACCTGTCAATGAGACTGTCGTTAGATCAGGAAATCATCTGACAGTTTGAGATTTCTTACATAAGGACATGAATAAAACTTCAGTCATGCTGGTTTGTTCGTCCCTGCAGACTCGAGGTGGACGTGAGTGAACATTTAAACGTTTTAAAGGTGTAAACGATGTAAATATTGAACAGCAAACATCACCTGCTTCAGGTGAGTCTGTGGTCAGCTTCACCTGAAGTTATTTCATCTTTTCATGTTAGTAAAACTGAAGCTAACTCACACGCTCTGGTTGAATTATGTAATTTTCTTGTTCCTGGGTTTTCTCACTGACATTTTGGAAAAATGGGCCATTTTCACTGCTTATGTCATCGCTTCCACATGTGAGGAAGCGGTTGGATGACTGTATTTCCCAGTGAAGCAGAGGGCTCAACACTGAATCCCCACGTGGCCGAGAGTATAACACTGTGTGTGTGAGGTGTGTTTTTAAATGCTCACTGTTATTGTGGATCTGATGAGATTCAGTGAGTGAGTGCAGAGCTGTGCAGGGGTGTGTGAACGTGTTGATGCTGCTGTTGTGAATCCTTTGTGATAGCCGAGCTGATACAGGTGCTGATAGTGTGCTGCCCTGGGGGCCTCTGCATCCTTGGCCCCCTGAAGCTCTAGGCTGTTGTCTGTAAAATAATCTGCAGTTGTAGTTGGCAACGTCAGCTGGCCAAGGTTCAAAGAACCAATGGGGCTCCCTTTGTTCGTCATTGTCCGGAGAGTGATATGAAAAGTACTGACAGTCTGACTTCCACAGATTGAGATAACTGCCATGATACAACAAGTCGCTGACAGGGAGGATATTGAAGCTGCGGCCCAAACGTGTTTAATGCAGCAGAAGTGAAGGCCGGGTCAGGTGCAGGCATTCAAACGAATAACTTTTTATATTTCAGCCTTAAAAATAAAACGGTGCTGATGGGTTCCTATTTTATTAACATGTGAATAAAGTCTGCTGCTGTCGGTCAGGTTCAGTCCAGGGGGGAGGAGTGAGGTGCTGGACTCTCACACGCTTACAGCTGCAGACACAGGTCTGTGGGTCCTGCTGCACTGTTCTGACTTCTTCTTTGGTTTCCTCTCTGAGTCTCCGATCTCTTACAGAAATGACCTGAACCACAGAGCTAACTCAGCAGGTATAATAAACCAGACTAACTGACACCAGATCTTCTGTCAGGTCACAAACCCATCGATACTTAGTGTCCATCTTCTTCTACCACTTCATGAAGAGGACCCCTGCTTCTGCTTCAGGTTCCTGGTGCTCTACTTTAATACAGAACGAGCCTGTCATCTGTTTCCACTGAAGCTAAAGTGCGTCTGCAGACGGGAGGCTGGATGTGAGCCAGGACTGTGCAGCTCCTTTCATCTGTCCCAGCTCAGATGTTCAACATCTTATGTTTCCAGAGTCAGAGCACTTCCTGGGTTCAGACTGAATTTGCTCGAGGTGCCCTTTGAAAAACTGTAGATGGGCTTCAGAAAATAGGACACTGTTTCTCAAATAACAACTGAAACACTGTGATCCCCACGGCATAGTCTTGTTTATCCCTTAAACCTTAAAAGAAGCAAACACCTTGAACCTGAATTTGACCTGCTCTTCTGATGTTGATGGTCAATTTAAAGGAAAAGCAGAATAAAGCTCCAACAATAGCTGAAGGTTTGGATTTGAATCAGTTCCCTTTTGACCTTCAGACTGACCGTTCAGCTGTTTGTCCACAGAAGCACCCGGAAAGATCCAAAAGTCATCAAGATCTCTTTTTCCAGAGAAACCTGTTTTCAAAAACTGAGAACAATGTAACAATTCTTTATATAATGTGTAGAAATGTTAGGAATCCATGTTTGCTGTGATAACAAGCAGATCTATCTAACTTAGCCTAGACCACGTGATCGGCTCATTCCTTGGGTTTCCTTCTCTGGGATTCGGTGGGTCCCTGGGCTATAAATATCGGGACGGTGTGTGCGTTGGCATCAAGCTCCTGTCAGACGTCTCTGTGAGAGGCCTGCGATGCTGCAGCAGGCGTCCTGATGTGTGTGATGTACGGCCCTGCAGCAGCTTCAGTCTCGGCTTGAGCGCTGCTCTCTAAAACTTTTACACGGCCATGGATGCACTCGGCATCATGGTCTCTATGGAAACCAGTCTGCTCCACGACGACCGACCTTGCTCATCCGCTTCCTCGCGGCGGGTTTTTCAGCTTTAACCTGCAGGAATCATGTGACCCCGCCCGCCTCTGTCGGTTCATTTAGCGACGCTGCTCCTGAGCTATTTATCACGCTAACTGAGCCGAGGCTCTGCTCTCATTACTCCTTCACTTTACTGGAGACAGATGAGTCCCATCAGGTCGTTTTTTACTGCCGCTTGTTCAGCCGCTTTAATGAAACTCTCCTCTTATTGCTCCTCGGCTTCGCTTCCTTCCTGCCTCCCGTTTCGCCTCTGGCCTCTGAAACCAGGACCGGACCTCCCGGCTCTAACAGCTGATCTCTGCAGCACATCCCGGTGTCTGAGGGCTGTTTGAGGCTTTCACAGCTTCTGCTCTAAACACAGCTGCCTGCTGCTGCGAGAACGCTGAAAGCTTTAACAGACTTGTCTGTGAAGGTTCTCATTCATCCAGGTCATCGTAGTCAAAGGAGTTTGCAAAGAAAACATCTGGCAATAAATCTATAGTAAGGCTGATAAAACTACAGAATTAAACCAAATGTAATGCTGGTTCCTTATTATCTGTGATACAATGTGTAATATAATATATGATTTAATTAACTTTTAATTTGGAATTTGTAAGCGATTATTCTCTGACAGTCACACTGAGCTGCTTCATCCTGTGGAGTCTTCACTGCAGAGAGAAAACCCAACCATCAGAGCATGCCTGCGAGCAGCAGCTGGTGACAGCAGCAAGGAAGAACTCCCTCTGAACAGGAAGAACCCTCTAACAGATCCAAGATGAGGGAGGGGCAGCTGTGACCAACTGGGGGCTGAAGGGAAGGATTCTGTCCTACACAACCTGTATGTGTTTCATTAATGATTTATTAGTCTGATTCATTCCAGTTTTGATCGCTCCTTCCTCACCTGAGCAGGTGGGTCGATGAGTTACCCGCACCTCCACCTCAGCAGGCTGTCGTATTCCACCCAGAATGGTTATGAAGATGCTTTTAAATGAATGTTTCAGATATGAGACAGATGTTTGAGTTACAGAGAGACGGTGCTATGAGCTGCGTGGAAACGGACGCCGCTCTCATGACAGTTGAGCGGCTGCTCTGATGTCAGTCAGAACGAAAGGTGAGAAGTTTCACCAGTGTTGCGCACGGGTGAGGTCACGTTCAGATTTCGCAGGAGATTTCTGGATTCGGTTCCTGCCCTTCATGTTTGCCTGAAGGTTGAGACGTTCTCTTGTTGTTAATGTTTGTCTGCTGGTTTCATTATTTTTTAAAGTGCTGTGTGAAACAGGCAGCTCTGATTGGCTGTCGGGTTATGGATGGTCAGCGTCTCCTTTGAGCCTCTGCAGAAACATGCAGAATGTTAGATGCTCTGATAGTGAGCTGTCACATTAACAGAGACCTCTCAGCACATCACAGCTAATCTCCTCGCTCTCTAATAGCTCTGTGATGAGGCGGCGCACTGTCATTGGCTGACTTAAGTCCTGATAAATAGCAGAGTGGCTGCGGAGCGCAGAGACGTTAATCTGGTGCAGCTGAAAGCTTCATCGTCCCCGCATCTCTGCCTCCGTACTCCTCTTCTCCTCCTGATTGCAGGCTAATTTGTGGCAGGGGTCAGAGCTGGGTTCAGAGAAGAAAAATAATGGGCGCAGAGATTGCACGTCGCCGCGATGAAATCTGCTCACGGATCACCGTTTGTGATTCACAGAGCTAACGGGAACACAGCAACAGCTTCATGGTTCAAACCTGACACAGACCCACAGTAATAATGTGGAAATTATGTAAAGCCACTTCACTTTCCTCAGAGTTTCAGCACACAGCTGAAGTTGGAAGATAAGCTTTTCCCTGTAAAAGGAAAATAAAGATTTATTGTATCCGTCCAGTTTTCCCTGCTAGCCCTGCCGGCTTCCACTTTGATAAACAGTGTTGTGACAGATCTGGGATGAATCAGGCTGAGCGCGGCTGGTCATCATCCCGATTCATCAAACTAGTCCCGACTCTGCGCATTAATGGAAGAAATCCATTTTTTTAATGTGCTGATGTTTTCACTCAGGCGTTTCCACAGGTGCAGATCATCTGTGATTTAAAGCTGCAGCTGGTTAAAGGAGGAGCGCGAGCGCACGCTCGTAGCCGTCAGCCCTCTCACAAACACCCTGAAACCCACCCGGCCTGTCTGAAGGTGGCTCTCACTGCAGCATTGTTGGTAAACTGGGAACTCCTTCAGCCAGTGAGATGCTGCCAGCTGGACACACCTCAGAGCACCAAAGACTGTTTAACGCACAGCCTGTCTGCAGTGGGTGGAATCAGGACTTTTAATTAAAAGAGAACATAAAGAGGCAGAATTTTCTCGAAGATTTCTCGATTTACCAAATAAAAAAAACCCTTTTTAACTGTTTAATGGACTGAAGTGATTAAAGAGTCAGCTATGTAAACTAATCTATGTCAGTCTACGTCAGGACTTTCTACCAGGAGGCTGTCCAGCATCTCCTCCACACGGTGAACAGGTTTGAACCCACATCGAGGTCGTTCTGTGACACTAACACAGTAGTTTTAGTGCATGAACCCCACCATAGTCTGTCCGACTCACCCTGAGAACACACCTGCAGTGTGTCGGAACTGACAGCCCCCTTTATAGGCAAGGACTGGGATTCCACCAGCTGTGCTGCAGACGTCTCTCTCTGCTCCATGTGTCTAAAAATACTTAAATACAAAAAATACTTAAAACTTAAAAAAGGCTGAGGCATGATTTGATGATTTGAAGTAGAGGACCAAACTGCACAGAAGACTCCAACTCCGTCTTTCTGCAAACACTCGTCAGCAGTTATGAGGACGTGGTGCTTTTACTTGAATTATCATCACCTTCTGCTTTCTGACATGCTTCAAACTGTTGATGGGCCTGTTCTGTTTTTTTTTTTTTCAGTTTTGTTCGTCATCACTCGTGCAGTCAGATCAGACCCATGAGTGTGCATAAGCTCACTACACAATTTTTTTAAGGAGTCAAGTGAACTCTGAGAAGTTACGGAGAAGTCATGCACACCATGCTGAGAACAGTGACTGGCATCAAAAAGAATGTTTGCATTTTTATTAGGAGCTGTGGCTCCTGTCCTCCTGTTCCCCTCCACTCCTCCGTCTTTTATTCTCTCTGAAATGCACACAAGGTCCCAGCTTAGTGTAAAACAAACACTGCACTCGGGATGAGTGAAATCTGCAGCAGTGCGAAGCACCGAGAGACGAACACAGATAAACACTCCGGATTAAATCGGCTCCTGTCCTGACAGCATCAGACTGCAGAGTTCATTACAGCCGCAGTATGAATGAGGAGTCAGAGCAGACTACCATCACATAGAGGAGGATCAGGATCTGGGACTGGTTCCCCGTTTCACTCTGATTTACTGGAACTGGAACAAAAACTGGTTCAATCTGGAGTGTTTGTCCAGCAGCTGCTTGTCCTCCACAGAGACCACACATCCTGCTGACACATCCTCAGGTGTGCACAGCTGTGCAGGTGTACCTTTTCTCTGGGTTAGAGATGTGAGCTTACAAACGATCAGCGATGCAGCCAGAACCAGGAAACCAGTCTCTGTGTTTCTAATTGAATGATTCTTTTCAGTTTCAGATTTTTAAAGCTATTTTTATCTAATTAGGACAAATAAAAAATCTGAAGTGGACCCAGAAGGACATGCGATGAATGCAGACCACCATCATGAATAGTATTTCAACCATCCGTGCCTCAATCCAGAAGGCTCTTAACCTGCAGATCTGTTGTGAGAGGCTTTACCCACGCCCAGTCTCTCCTCCACGGCCGA
Source organism: Oreochromis niloticus (assembly GCF_001858045.2). Classification (NCBI taxonomy): domain Eukaryota; kingdom Metazoa; phylum Chordata; class Actinopteri; order Cichliformes; family Cichlidae; genus Oreochromis; species Oreochromis niloticus. The sequence continues at coordinate 22,538,643 of NC_031981.2, read as the reverse complement.
TGACATGTGACCTGCTATTCTTTGCGTCATATTGCTGATTTCACAGCGCTGAAAACATTTCGCTGCTTCCACTCTCGCTTTGTTAGAGGAATAAATAATAAAAAAGCTGCTTGTATGGAAGCTTATGGGACAGATTTGGGATGAACATACAGATGTTTGGTCAGGATCTGGATTTGGAGCCTCCAGTTTCACTTTAGTGTGCACTATTAAAATGAAACAGGCAGTTTCAGTGACTGAAAATTACACTTGCTTTATTAAATGATAGCAACCGAAGTTGCTGTGACTCTGAGTAATCTGTCCCGCCTACCTCCTAACTCTCTGCGGCTTTCTCAAACAGGAAACACCCATTATCACATTCGCCATAGCCACTCCCACCGAAAAATACCGCGTGCATATCACAGTGACATGAGCAGCTTTCAGGGAAGGAGCACTCTGAGGATGACAAAGGGTTAAATGACTGCAGGTTATGTAGATGAATACACAATGAATAACAGCACGTTTGCGGCATTCCCCACCCTGCTTCTCTGACAGAGCTCTGCAGATCTTCAGGTGTTTTAGCCACGTATAAAAATGACAGTGCTTTTGTTACAGACTGGTCCCTGTTCACAGGAGATTCTGGCACCAGTTGAGACCCATTTAATTGTTCCTGTCTGAGGACGTGTTATTACTGCAGCCATCAGTGTCCATAACAAATGCATTCCGTTTGCAGGAAATCAGAAAGTATGAAAGTGTCCTGTTTCTGCTCTTACAGCAGTGTGCATGCTGTTTTTCTAACATAATAAGGTTGAATCTGTGCTTAAGAGCACTGTGAGTCGCTGGTAGACAGACGCAACATAACATGGAAGCCTCCCAGGATGATTCGCGGTTAGCACAGCAGCAGATTTCAAACTGGAGTCTCCCGGCAGCTAATTAAGAAGCTGAATATTCACCTGCAAAGATCCTCCAACAGCTTCTCCTGAGAGCGAGCAGGATGGGCTGTAAGTGAAATCTTTGAGGCCCCTCATGATGAAAATAAAGACTTCTGGAGGGTAAAGAAGTCCAGCGTCAGCAGCGTCAGATGATAACGCTCCGCTTCCACTGAGCTACAGCGCTGATGCTGGATCAGTTTAATAAGAGCCCCCCGACGCTCATCTGAGAGTCACATCGTCACTACAAACCGCCGCACAGAGAAACCACATCTCCCAGAAGGCCATGCCATTATCTGATTAAAGAGAGCCGTGGCCGTGCCAACTGATTCTTTATTCACAGTTCTGTGGTAATGTAGCCCGCAGCGCTGATTGAATTATTCAGCACGTCAGAGCCACAGGCTGACATCACACTGCTCACACGGGTTAAAGGCCTCATGTAAGACTGCAGCGCCGCCATCATACGTGTTTTATACTGCTACAAACACGGACAGTGTGAAAGATGTCTAAAAGCAGTATTGAGTTCTGGTTCAGATCCAGGACCGATGCTGGCTTCAGCTCAGCTCCAGTCTGCAAACACAAAGACCTCCATCCTCCCTGCATGGATCCAAACCTCATCACATGCATTCTTTTAACATGTTCTCATTAGACAGGCAAATAAATAGACATCATGCTGGCAGCTTTACACGCCTTTCAGAAGACGTGTTCCACACATTAGCAGTACACAGCATCATCGCAGGGACTCGAAGGGTCGGTGAAAAATAGATCAAAGTGTGGCTCAGTCAGCTGGTGAGTCTGAAGGATGTTAGAAGCCGTTGATAAGGAGAGACTTACAGCCTTATAATGAGACATTTGTTTATACAGTTTCTGTATTAGCTGTTGTTCATCTGTCATTACACAGAACTCTGTTTTTTAATGTTTCTCAGGAGAAGAAAGCAGTAGAAGGAAAAGTGAGATATTGTGCTTGGATAGGGTCAGGGTGAGGGTTTGACCCTGGAGAGTTGGGTATCACTTCCAATTAAAGACAAAATGTTGTGCGCAGATCTATTCATAGTTAATAACACAAAATTAAACAGCAGCCAGTGAAATCCAGAAACAACAGCAGAAGCACTGAAACAGATCAGACTAAAAGGTCTCCTTCAGAAGATACCCCACAGTCATTAAAAAACTAAAAGCAGAGAAGATTGAGAATCTTTTTTTTTTTAAATCACACCATCGACATGTTTTGGCCAGGTCATTACAGACAGGTGCAGACTGTGTGATCATAGTTGATTCTGTAAAGATGCTCTCTTTTATAAGCCATGTTTGGACGTACAGTTTTGGACCACTGAAGGGGTCGTTATGTAACACCAGGCGATGTGTTTTTTTTCTACGTCTACTGAACGTCTAGTGTTCACGTCCGTAGGACCTCTGTGTACGTCTCATGTTTCCAGAGGGTGGACGCCTCCAAGATGGGACGGGCTCCTGAGCTAAAACAAAAGTGAGCAGCTGTTTGGTGGATTTGGAGCAGAAATGTCCCCAGCTTCTCACAGACAGTTTCAAAATGTGAGCATTGACAAAGGACGTTGAGCAGATAGTCCAGTTCATACACACTGACACAAACTTCTCTCAGTCCGGCTACCGATCACAAACACACTCACTTCCTCTTACACAGCTCTTCACAATAAAACAGGATAGTTTTAAAAATAAACCCTATATAATGAAGTTGTTAAACACATTGTTAAAAGGAATTCCACATTTTTTCTAAATACTTTGACCATTATTATTTTACATTTTAACATTTTTAATATTTCAAAATATTTTGATAAATGACATTTTTAACTTAGTTACAAAAAATAGGATTGGAAACAGGAAACTGTAAATTAAAAAAAACAAAACAAAACAAGACAAAAAAGCCTAATTTCTGCTGTTCAATACAGAAGAAATTTAAACTAAAAATAATGCCAAATTGCAAAGCGCTTAGCTGTGTCTGTAATAAAACCTCTGTAACTTTGCTCTGCTTCAGTTCAGCAGGATCAGGTAATGTTCAAATGTTGATTCATGGTTTTCTTCCATTTCCGATCTACTGCAGAATATTTTTAAGGTTATCTGCTATAAAAAGCCAGGCCAGAAAAATCTCCTTCATGTTTTATCCTCAGTTACTTTGACACAAAGGCATCTGCTGTGATGCTTACACCTCTGATGAAGTCTAACAAATGTCAGCTGTTTTTATACATAGATATAAAAATATGGATATGTACTGATAAATGATCAGAATTATACCATTTCTGACTGAGTCAAAATTGAATCGAATCGATTATAGAATTCGAAATTGAGCCCTAATTCATATGTATCATGTTGACAACAATGGTTATAACTGTAAATAAAAAAAATATTTCATTTATTAATCATGTAAATTTCCTGCTCCTGTCATAGATGTCCACATGACCCAGCCCAAAGATCAAATGTTGAATGTTATACTGATGTCCAGGCTGGCTCATGGTTGGACGTCTAAATTGTGGAAGTAGTTTCTGTCATGATCCTGGGTCCTTTTGACCCAGCGTTTTGTGTTTTCTATTAGTGTCATTTTGGTTCTGTTCTTCCTCCTGTTTAGTGTTGTTCTGTTCTGCCGTCTACTCCTGTGTTAAGTCCGCGTTTGCTAGTCTGTGTCTTTGTGTGTATGTGTTTCCTGTTTTATTGTGAAGGTCTGCGTCTGATGTGAGTGTTTTCAGTTTGCCTCCCTTGTCTCGTCAGGTTAATCTCTCCCAGCTGTGTCCCCCACCTGTGTGTAATCTCCCTGTGTTCTCTGAGTGTATTTCAGTCGTGTCTTTTGTCTTAGTGATTGCTGGTTCGTCTGTGTTGTTTCCCCTCGATGTCCCTGCGTCTCTCCGTGTGTGTTTCCTCGGACCTCCCCGCATCTGCGTTCTGGTTTGTTTTGTTAGTATGACCCAGTTTAGGTTTTAGTTTCTTTTTCCCAGTACCTTTGTTGTTCGTTGTCCTTCCTTCAATAAATAATCACCTGCACCTGAGCTGCTGTTTTGGTCCTAAAATAATTCCACACGGCTTGCACCCGCGAACCGTGACAGCACGAACCAGCCACCATGGACCCAGCAGCAACAAATCCGTCCGAGGAGCTCCGGGACGACGTCACCTACAATGTGGAGAATCTTCTCGGCCTGTGGCTGGAGCATCCACCGGAAGAGCTTCGCCGCGCAGTGGAAAGCCGGCTACAACGGCTCTTTTCCGGCCTGCCATGGCTATTGGAGTCTCTTTCTCCGACCATGCAGGCTTTTCTCCGGCACACACCTCACCTTCTCTCCGCCACCCCTGCCTCGCTGCCCGACTCGTCGGAGGTGAACTCGCCCGGCCCGTCGGAGCCATCTGCGGGGAGAAAACGCCGATCGCGCCGCCGGCACGCCACCCCACAGCCGGACGTTCGGGCTTCTAATTCGCCGGCTGTGGTGAGTGAGGACTCTTTTCCATTTTCGGACTGTTTGACTGTTCATTCAGGGGCTGTGTTCTGTGCGGCAGATAACGATAGGAACGGCTTATCGCCTGCTCTGCAGCTCTCAGCTCAGTTAGCTGCCCCGCAGTCATTCTCAGCTCATTCAGCGGCCTCGCAGCCTCCCTCTGCTCATTCAGCGGCCTCGCAGCCTCCCTCTGCTCATTCAGCGGCCTCGCAGCCTCCCTCTGCTCATTCAGCGGCCTCGCAGCCTCCCTCTGCTCATTCAGCGGCCTCGCAGCCTCCCTCTGCTCATTCAGCGGCCTCGCAGCCTCCCTCTGCTCATTCAGCGGCCTCGCTGCCGCCCTCTGCTCATTCAGCGGCCTCGCAGTCGCCCTCAGTGCAGTCTCCAGGGTCGCCCTCAGCTTCACCCTCAGCCCAGTTTTCTGGTGTCACTCCACCGCTGCTTTCTGAATCCTGGCCCTGCAGGAGAGGCAAGCAGCGGCGTAAAAGGGATTATGTGGTGGAAGACACTGGGCTTACTCCACTGCAAGCATTCGCTTTGTATTTGGGACTTCCAAGTTCTGAGCTACACAAACTTCCCACCTCCTTGTCCCAGCCTCGCTCCACCACACCTCCTCAGTCTCCTGTGCCACTCTCAGGTCAGTCTCCTGTGCCACGCTCAGGTCAGTCTCCTGTTCCACGCTCAGGTCAGTCTCCTGTGCCACGCTCAGGTCAGTCTCCTGTGCCACGCTCAGGTCAGTCTCCTGTTCCACGCTCAGGTCAGTCTCCTGTTCCACGCTCAGGTCAGTCTCCTGTTCCACGCTCAGGTCAGTCTCCTGTTCCACGCTCAGGTCAGTCTCCTGTTCCACGCTCAGGTCAGTCTCCTGTTCCACGCTCAGGTCAGTCTCCTGTTCCTCCTGTAGTTCAGTCTCCTGTGCCTCCCGTAGTTCAGTCTCCTGTGCCTCCCGTAGTTCAGTCTCCTGTGCCTCCCGTAGTTCAGTCTCCTGTGCCTCCCGTAGTTCAGTCTCCTGTGCCTCCCGTAGTTCAGTCTCCTGTGCCTCCCGTAGTTCAGTCTCCTGTGCCTCCCGTAGTTCAGTCTCCTGTGCCTCCAGTGCTCCCAGTTTCACCCGCAGTCCAGGCCCCAGTGCCGCCTGTGGTTCAGGCTCCTGTGCCCCTTTCAGTTCAGGCTCCGGTGTCCCCCGTAGCTCCGTCGCTCATTCCGTCGCCAGTCTCACACACTCACTTTATGCAGGAAGAAAGTCTGAGTTCCGCCCAGGGAGTTTCTCGTGCCTTAGCTGCTTCAAGCACCGTAATGCACTCCAGGGCCTCCCCAGAAGCTAGGTTTCATTCCCCAGCTGTTACTGGATCCCTGAAGATTAAGCAGCCCTCAGAGAACAACTTCGGGTCAGCGCTGTGTGAGCAGAACCAGTGCCCAGCACAGCACCCGTTGCCTTCGTGTCTGCCAGAGGACTCCATGCCTGCTGGCTTTGTGATGGCTTCTGCTGGAGGGTCCAAGGGGCCCGTCCGGCCTTCATTTCGTGCCTCCGCTGGAGGGTCCAAGGGACCGCTCCGGCCTTCGTCTCAAGTCTCCGCTGGAGGGTCCGAGGGACCGCTCCGGCCTTCGTCTCAAGTCTCCGCTGGAGGGTCCGAGGGACCGCTCCGGCCTTCGTCTCAAGTCTCCGCTGGAGGGTCCGAGGGACCGCTCCGGCCTTCGTCTCAAGTCTCCGCTGGAGGGTCCGAGGGACCGCTCCGGCCTTCGTCTCAAGTCTCCGCTGGAGGGTCCGAGGGACCGCTCCGGCCTTCGTCTCAAGTCTTCGCTGGAGGGTCCGAGGGACCGCTCCGGCCTTCGTCTCAAGTCTTCGCTGGAGGGTCCGAGGGACCCGTCCAGCCTGCAGCGTCTCCGGCTTCCACGCCGCCGCCAGCTGCAGCGCCTCCGGCTTCCACGCCAGCTGCAGCCTCACCGTCCAGGCCGCCTTCTGCAGCGCCTCCGTCTCCGGCTCCCACGCTGACGCCTGCTGCAGCCTCACCGTCCACGCCGCCGTCTGCAGCGCCTCCGTCTCCGGCTCCCACGCCGACGCCAGCTGCAGCCTCACCGTCCACGCCGCCTGCAGCGCCTCCGGCTTCCACGCCACCGCCAGCTGCAGCCTCACCATCCTCGTCTGCTGCAGCGCCTCCGTCTCCGGCTTCCACGCCGTCGCCTGCTGCAGCGCCTCCGTCTCCGGCTTCCACGCCGTCGCCTGCTGCAGCGCCTCCGTCTCCGGCTTCCACGCCGCCGCCAGCTGCAGCGCCTCCGTCTCCGGCTTCCACGCCGCTGCCTGCAGCGCTTCCGTCTCTGGCTTCCACACCAGCTGCCGCCTCTTCATTCACGCCAGCTGCAGCGCCTCCGTCTCCGGCTTCCACGCCGCCGCCAGCTGCAGCTTCACCATCCACGCCAGCGGCAGCCTCACCATCTACGCCGCCAGCTGCAGCGCCGCCGCCTCCGGCTTCCACGCCGCCGCCTGCAGCGCTTCCGTCTCTGGCTTCCACACCAGCTGCCGCCTCTTCATTCACGCCAGCTGCAGCGCCTCCGTCTCCTGCTTCCACGCCGCCGCCAGCTGCAGCTTCACCATCCACGCCAGCGGCAGCCTCACCATCTACGCCGCCAGCTGCAGCGCCGCCGCCTCCGGCTTCCACGCCGCCGCCTCCGGCTTCCACGCCGCCGCCTGCAGCGCTTCCGTCTCTGGCTTCCACACCAGCTGCCGCCTCTTCATTCACGCCAGCTGCAGCGCCTCCGTTTCCGGCTTCCACGCCGCCGCCAGCTGCAGCTTCACCATCCACGCCAGCGGCAGCCTCACCATCTACGCCGCCAGCTGCAGCGCCGCCGCCTCCGGCTTCCACGCCGCCGCCTGCAGCGCCGCCGCCTCCGGCTTCCACGCCGCCGCCTGCAGCGCCGCCGCCTCCGGCTTCCACGCCGCCGCCTGCGGCCTCTTCGTCTCTGGCTTCCATGCCAGCTGCCGCCTCTTCATTCACGCCAGCTGCAGCCTCACCATCTACGCCGCCAGCTGCAGTGCCTTCGTCTCCGGCTTCCACGCCGTCACCTGCGGCCTCTTCGTCTCCGGCTTCCACGCCGTCACCTGCGGCCTCTTCGTCTCCGGCTTCCTCGCCGTCACCTGCGGCCTCTTCGTCTCCGGCTTCCTCGCCGTCACCTGCGGCCTCTTCGTCTCCGGCTTCCTCGCCGTCACCTGCGGCCTCATCGTCTCCGGCTTCCACGCCGTCACCTGCGGCCTCATCAGCGTCGCCTGGTCCAGCCTCCGAGTCTTCGGCGTCGCCTGGTCCTATCCCGTCGGGGTCTGCTGCTGACTGGCCACTTTCCAGGCCACTGGCCAGGCGACATCGCCGTCGTGGGCGGCCCCCGGACCGCCTTCGCCTGAGTCGCCGCCGCTGCCGTCCTCACGGCCGGCCCCCTGAACTGTGCCCACGTCGGCGCCGCTGCCGTCCGCACGGCCGGCCTCCTGAACTGTTTCCTGGGCTCCGGTGCTGTCGGCCCCCTGGCCGACCCCCTGAACTGCTTCCACGTGGCCGCCGCTGCCTTCCGCATGGCCGGCCCCCTGAACTGCTTCCACGTGGCCGCCGCTGCCTTCCGCACGGCCGGCCCCCTGAACTGTCTGGGCTCCGGTGCGGTCGGCCCCTGGCCGTCCCCCTGAACTGTGTCCACGTTGCCGTCCTCACGGCCGGCCCCCTGAGGTGTTCTGTTTTGGACTGTTTTCCTGTGTTCTGATGTGTTTCCTTTCTGTCTTCTTTTGGTTTTGGACTCGTGTTGTGTTTTCTGGTGCTCCTGTTTTGTTTTGGCTTCGAGCCCTCCTTCCTGGACCCCCACCGCCCGCCCTGGTCGGGTTGTTTTCTGTTTTTGGGCGTTTCTTGGTTTTCTTGTTTTGGGCTGTCTGGGGCCAGCCTTTGAGGGGGGGGTACTGTCATGATCCTGGGTCCTTTTGACCCAGCGTTTTGTGTTTTCTATTAGTGTCATTTTGGTTCTGTTCTTCCTCCTGTTTAGTGTTGTTCTGTTCTGCCGTCTACTCCTGTGTTAAGTCCGCGTTTGCTAGTCTGTGTCTTTGTGTGTATGTGTTTCCTGTTTTATTGTGAAGGTCTGCGTCTGATGTGAGTGTTTTCAGTTTGCCTCCCTTGTCTCGTCAGGTTAATCTCTCCCAGCTGTGTCCCCCACCTGTGTGTAATCTCCCTGTGTTCTCTGAGTGTATTTCAGTCGTGTCTTTTGTCTTAGTGATTGCTGGTTCGTCTGTGTTGTTTCCCCTCGATGTCCCTGCGTCTCTCCGTGTGTGTTTCCTCGGACCTCCCCGCATCTGCGTTCTGGTTTGTTTTGTTAGTATGACCCAGTTTAGGTTTTAGTTTCTTTTTCCCAGTACCTTTGTTGTTCGTTGTCCTTCCTTCAATAAATAATCACCTGCACCTGAGCTGCTGTTTTGGTCCTAAAATAATTCCACACGGCTTGCACCCGCGAACCGTGACAGTTTCGACATCTTGTAGATGTCCAGAATTGGTCATGGATCATGATAGACATGATCTGCACGTCTATCCGACGTCCAGTGTTAAGTGCAACTTTGCAAGTCTATAACTTTACTTTGATATACGAACACAGCCAGCTGAGTCCGGCCCCACGTTGTAGACGAGCTGTGCTCTTTGGCGCAGTGAGACTCAGACTGATTGTTGGCAATGTTGGAAATTTGTCTTTTGATAAATTTGACAGAGGTTAGTTAGTCAGTCAGACTGTGATTGTTTGGAGACAGGTTGCCTCCCACTAGGCGACCGATTGAAAGTGGTCCAGCTGATCACCACGACTACGTGCCATCTCTTTTCTAAATGCAAGTAAAATCAGTGCGATCACCAGGAAACTGCAGATTTTTCCCCGTCGCAGGAAGGTCGTTGTCCTGTTTTTACTGTAATGTGACTGAACCTTCACCGAGCACAAGTCAGGAAGCTTTTATTCATCTGGATATTTCATTTTAAATGAAATCATTTCTTTTTGTTGGGTTTTTGATTGGAAGGCTCAAACCTGGTCCAGCCCTCCTCTCTCCATCTTCCTCTGATTGTTCTGAACTAAACACTGACTTCACACGGCGTAAAAAACCTCCTCGTCTGACGCTCAGTGAACATCTCAGCTGAGAATCTCTGCTACTTACTGCAAACACAATTACAGCAGGAGTTTCTCTGAAATGGCCTTAAATTACTTCATTTTTCAGTTGATTGGTGGAGCTGCTGGTGATTTGGAAAAAAGTTTCAGCCTAAACTCCTCGGGAGAAAGATAAATGAATCGATTTAAAGTGCGGAGAGGATGATTAACACAGTGCAGATAAAAATGCTGCGTGTGTGTGCGAGCTTGTGTTCGTGATGTTTGCTTGTTTGTTATCAAGATTTCTTCTTTCTGTACGGAGCACGAGCCTTTTCTTCTTTTCTTCAACACAATAAATGTGAACACGCATGCAAATGGAGCCAGATATAGATTGGATGTGGGACGGAGGGAATGCAGTCAGTGTGTGTGTGTGTGTGTGTGTGTCTGAGTGTGCACGCAGCAGAGGGATGAGTAGAAATCCTTGGGGGCGACAAAGTTAATTAAACAGAACACACAAACACAGAATTATCATCAGCTTCCATTTTCTTATAAATAATATTAATTTTTTGCTTAATTATAAATAAAGCTCACTGCCTCCAAACTGCTATTGTATAACATAGACACAGTGCATATGTACACAGTACACACTAGTACAAATGTGTGTGTGTACTTCTGTCCGGACTCCTCTCACCTCAGACTAGATTTGATTTCTGAGCGTCTGTGTTTAGTTTCATTGTAGCTTTTAGGGACGAATAAGAGGACCGTCAGAAAGTGCAGCTCTGCTGATCATCATGAGATGGAGGAGGAGGAGGAGGAGGAGGAGGAGGAGAGAATGGGTGACAAAGAGAAACAAGAAAATGTCTTTGTTGGTTTTACATGAGCCGACACAATGCAGAGAACAACAGAGTGAGGCACAGCAGAGACAAGAATGATTATTTAAAAGAACCTATAATAAAATATAAGAAAATTCATGACACGTTATTAGGTACACCTGCTAATACAGTGCTGGACCACATTCTTCTTTCAGAGCTGCTTTTTTCTTGATCAGATTCAATAAGCTACCTCTGAGGTTTTGGTCCATGTTGACATGACTGCATCACACAGTTTCTGCAGATGTGCCGGCTGCATCAGTGTTGAGAATCTCCCATTTCCCCACATCCCAAAGGTGCTCTGTTGGAGGCCGTCTGAGTACAGTGAATGCATCATCATGTTCAGGCAACCAGTCTGAGATGATCTGAAGGCGAAAGGCGTGGAGTTTCACTGAGGGCCCCAAAGTGTGCCAAGAAAATCTCCTCCACACCAGCCGGAACATTAATAAAAGGCAGGATCCATGATTTCATGAAGTTTACTCTAAACTCTGACTCTGATTTATCAGAGCAGAGCATTTCTCCATCTCCTGGTGTTCAGTTTTGTGAGTTTGTGTGAACTGTGTTAGTCTTCTTACTGACAGGTGTGGCATCAGTGTGCTCTTCTGCTGCTGGAGCCCTGCGTGTGCTTCTGCTGCACTAGCCTATTGGCTTTAAGGTACAAAGATACTCTTCTGCAGACTTTGGTTGTAATGACTGGTTATCTGAGGTCTCTTCTCCTCTATGAAGTATTTTTTCGCTGCTCGCTGGATATTTTCTCTGTTTCAGACCATTCTCTCTAAGCTCACAGATGGATGTGTTGGAAAGTAGACCACCCATCATCTGCTGTGATTTCAGCAATGAATGCTTGAAGTCATCAAATATAATTCACTTCCTGTGGTGTCTGGTCACCACGCCACTGTAACTCACTTCCTGTGTGGATGTAGCTTCACTGTAAAACATAGCAGTGGTTTGCTTATGGAATAATGTTTGAGTATAATACTGTCACCTTTCTGCTGCTGTGGGAACATTTCTGCTCCATAAACAGTTTGTTACCGTCTTTACCCTTTTACCCTTCACACGTTTATTACTTAAATTATACAGCTCCCATCCCCTCACACACTTACCTGATGGTCACCTGATGGTAGCGCTCAGGGTCAGAGGTGAACGGTAACCTATGTCCTGCACCATGATCACGTTCCTGCATCACACTTTGGACTAACGAGGTCGCATGACTGTAAATTGTCTCTTCAGCAGTTTGTTGCAGTGAACAGTAAAGTAGTCTGAGACAAGTTATAAATAATTTCAAATGAAGACTTGTGACATCTAGAGAAATAATTATGAAGCAAAGGAAAAATGAAATGTCAAATGCTATAATCGGCTCCTTCAGGTTTGATTACACAGCTGCCATCAGAGTTCATCCTCATCCCCCATCACACTGCAGGCTTTTCTAAAAATTCAAACTTTATTCTCATCACTGTTTGGACTTTATTACTTTATTACTGACTCTTTGAACTTTTTCATCACCTGAGCGAGGGCTGTAAATGATTTGCACATCAGTTCTTTTTGCTATTAACATCCTCCACTTTAACCTGTGTACTAATAATAAATGCAGTTCATGGTGAAAAACAGCAGCCTTGTTGTAACTTTAAAGCGCTGTTAGTTTTGCAGGATCGGCTGCGTCCTTTCTTTGATCACCTGGAATAAAAAGGAGTTCACTTTTTTCTCTCTGCCGCTGTGACAACCTATCGTTGGCGTTCTGTCTGTAAAAGGCTGATTTACCGTCTCCTCGGCAGATCGTAACCCGAGTGTTTTACAGCTCCAGCAGCTGATGATAAGCTCTCTGCTTTATGGACGTCCCTCCTCTTCTTCTGATGTGCTTTACGCTCTTATTCAGACTAACATCTCGGCTGTTTCAAGGCTACACTTTTACTCTGGCTCAACATAAATCTGCTGTGCAGCTGATTGAAGAGAAAAGAGCAGTAAAAGGAAGAAATGGCACACAGGGGAATAAACTGACCTGCTTTCTTTTCCCTTTTGCATACAGAGAGAGCGGTTGTGAGCTATCTGGGTTTTATGCGTCTTGTATCCTTTTCTCTCACTGATTGTTGCTGGCGGTCGGCTGATTTTCTCGACCTTGGGTTCCTCGGCTTTTACCACGCCGAGGCTTTCTTTTATCTTCCTTTAAAGCTTTAGAAGAAGAGGAAGCAGAGGACGGGGTCAGCGTATAAAACCATCTTTATCTCGATATTCAAGTACATCTCCTCTCGCTGCCTCGCGTCTCTCTCTCTCCTATACCGCTGAGCTCTGATGCTAATGTGCTGTCACGCTCAGCCCGAGGATGTTCGCTGTAGGGAGGCCATCAGGTCTCAGGGGACCAGCAGATCCTGCTCCTCTCATATATAACCCTGCTCATTTATACGCAGCAGTGTATTTTTAGGGAGGCGTTCCCTGACTCTGTCCACATACAGCTCAGAATCAGCCAGCACCCTCTGACCCCGGCACCTCGTCAGTGTCCCACAGTTCATCTCCTTCATGGCCACTGCATCAGGTCCCATCAGCAGATGGCCATGGTCTCTATCATCGTGGGCGTATTTTGCATTTTCTCACCTGGTGAACAGATGAAGGTGCTGGTGCTCAGTGAATAGCTGAACACACTCTTTCTTCTTCAGCTCTGTGCTTGGAGCTATGCTGTGCTGTGGATGGTTGTATAAATAAAAGCTCTCCTGTGTTCTGTGCGAGGTGACCTCAGTTTGTGTTAGATTCCTCCAGAGTCCATCAGCTTGTCATAGTCGAGGTTTAAAACAGCGTGACCTTCACTGGCCGCACACTTGGTGGTTTCATTCCAGGTCCTCACTCTGCACTGAGAGCAGAACGCCCACAAACGTCCGGCCGTGTCATCATTTTACTCCCAGTACAGCCGTCACATCACAGCTGGGTCTTTAGCTTTGTCACCGTTACAGAGATGCTGCTGATTACTGTCTTACCACCGACCCTCCAAAAAATACAAAATGGCTCATCTAATGTTTGTATGTTCAATTGTTGCTGTGAATCCAGTGGAACTGACAAATCCTCCTGAAGTTCATCACATCAGATGTCTCTCTGTCAGCTGAGTGGAATATTTGAGCACCACATGTCTCTGGTGAGAAAGCAGCAAATGTTTTGATGCTGTAAACGAACCCAGGTGGTAATCTTAAAGTAACAGTAAGCATCAAGTCTAAAGAGAGGCGATGAACTCGTCGGGCACAAGTGTGAGTCATGTGGTGTCAGCCCACCTCTGTTTAAAGGTGGGGTGTGCTGGGAAACACCGGGCGCATGGAGGCCCTTCCCCACAGCTTCTTGGCCTAAGCACAGGGCGGACCTGTACAGCGTTCAGCTGTTTCACTGCTGCGCCACCTCTCCTATGATAACATAATGTACATGTGAGAACACACTGTATATCGATATTGATTCAGTATTTGGTTGAATAGCCGGAAACATGCTGGAGTGTGTGGTGGCCCATTTTCCTTGTCCTGGTGACCTCTGACCTCTGAGCTATGGTTCGTTGCTGTGGTTGAGCTGGTAGGTTTTGAGTTTTGCACTGTGTTTGGTTGTCACTGCAGCGTCTTGGAGCTGATCTGACTGTGTAAAACCTGTTTACAGTCATTAGCAGCCCTGGAAGAGCTCATTAGGAGGATTTTCACGCTTTGAAACCCAGCAGCCGCCTGCAGGGGTCAAAGGTCAGCGCTGCAGCACAGGGCAGACACATAATCGGGCTTTTCAATTAGTCACATTTGAAGTGTTTCACAGCCTCTGAGGTCGAGACACCAAATTAGATTTATTATCCTGCGGGGTGAGACTGAGCTCCACACTCCTCCTTCTCCCCTCAGGACTCCATCTATTCTCTCATCCTCGCTCCATCTCCTCCTCCTCCTCCTCCTCTGACAGGAGGATGAGTAAGACGACAGATTAATGAAGAAGGAAAACAGCTCTGATATTTTCAGATGCTGCGTCTCCATCAGTCCTCTCAGATCCACAATCACGTTGCCTGCCCTCAGAAACTGGAACCATTACACAGCAGTGCACTTCATTTCCTTTAGCCAGGAGTGAGATGTCTCAGCCACTGATGGTCACATTTCCATCCTGTTACTGTGGATCTTCACGGCCCCTGTGGTCCCTCGTCTTTTTATAGCGACATTACTACACAAATGCTGACAGGGTCCTGTGCTGGACCCTGTGGATGTGTGCATGAATTTAAAAAAATTGTTGGGTCCATAAGCATCTGGATTTGAAGGATTTGAAGATGTTTTTGTCAGACCTCAATCATGAACCATGTTTTAGATCCATGCTGGTTGTGCTCAAAGGCAGCATGATAATGTAATCGCTTTGACTGACAGGTGGTGGTAGCTGTCTGCTAACTTCACCTGAACTGGACCTCTGGACATGTTTGTGCTGTATTTTTAATGACATCATCTGACCAATAACATGTCCGCTGTGAGGTTCCTATAGTAACAGAGTATCCAATAGGGCGGAGCTTCAGTTTCAGGATTTCATTTGGAATCGTTAAGTAATAATTAGCAGGTATCTGTGTCTGAGTGATGCTCCGATACAGTCAGAGATGCAGACTGATAACCAGGCTAGTTACCACCAGCAGAATACTCAGAGCTCCACCCTCTCATCCAAATATGGTTCCTTCTTTTCAGTGCTTAATGCAACACTTCAGAAGTCAAAACCAGTGACTGCAGATCTGGAAATCCGTTCATTCAGTTT
Source organism: Oreochromis niloticus (assembly GCF_001858045.2). Classification (NCBI taxonomy): domain Eukaryota; kingdom Metazoa; phylum Chordata; class Actinopteri; order Cichliformes; family Cichlidae; genus Oreochromis; species Oreochromis niloticus. The sequence continues at coordinate 22,523,619 of NC_031981.2, read as the reverse complement.
CATGACTCGCACACATTTTTGGAAATGCTGATCACAGGGTTCCATAGGAAAACAGAGGCATGAAGATGTTTCCTGTGCATCATCATGTTTTCATGTTTTTTCATTGTTTCACTCGCTCAAACTGAACCTGAGTTTCACAGCTACAGGACTCTGTTATTCGCTCTGTTTCGGTCCTCAAGACATATTTTTCTCTTCCCTCAAAATCATAACTGAACGTAGGACATGATAATCTGATCTGTGTCTCACATCTCTCATCTTTAACTGAACATCATTGTGAGATGAGTGCAGACAGCAGCCTGAATGTTGGCGCTGCAGCACAGCCCGTGTCCAGATGTTCCCCCAGAGGACGGATTCTCAGGCCTGCACCGAGGCCGCGGCGTGCAGGGTCTCCATCTCACTCACCGTCAGCCCCACATCTATACTCCAATGTGAGAACATCCAAATGTAAGCGACAAATTTGTGGTGAATTTGCAGCGCGCTCTCACACTGACTGAGACGCCTGTGACAGGATGTAATTTACTGCAAATTAAACCCTGAAAATCATTCTGGCTGCTCCCAGCGCCACTCGAACGCACCGCAGATGGCTGCTGGCTGAGGCTCCGTCTTCTTCTGCCTCTTCTCCTGCTCAGCTCTCAGATAAACAGGCTGCACACACACACACACACACACACACACACACACACACACACACACACACTTTCACCAACTCTTTACTGCTAACCACAGACGATCTGAGGCGAGCATTTAGACATGACCACAGGAGGAGGCTCTGAGGTATTTGCAGCTCGTTCGTGTCCGTTTACGGTTGCAGTGAGGGAGCCGCGCTCAGCTGCCATCACTCACAAATGCACGGTGTGAATGACACGCAACCCATAACACTCCCAGTGAGTTAAGGAAATCAATGTGTTGTTCATGGCTGTATTTTCTGATTGTGTGTTGACAGGGTGACCAATTTCCATCAAGCACAAGTAAAACCCAAAATATGACCAAACATCAGAGTGGGGCTTAAAACCTCGCCATCCCTGCCCTCAGCTGCAGGCTGGGAGGCAGGACAGCCTCACACACTGCTGAACGCCTGCACTGTGTCTAACGTCTGACACCATCAGTGTGTGGTCATCAGCATCTGTTTACCTGTATGTGTAAAGTTCCTGTTTATCTGACGGGCGTGTGGTTATGGTTCAGCTCGCGTCTCTGTCTCTCAATCGCTGCGGGTTTGGACTTCATCACAGATTTTTCTGCCTCTCTGCTTCCAGCTGTGAAAATGTACAGGTTTTATTTTTCTGCAATAATGACTGAATATTATGAGAAAACAAGAAATCTGAGGATGCCAGCTGAGTGTTTCTGTCTGATCTGGCACTTAATGGCGTCGGCAGCTGAAATGACCTTCAGTCGGAGCGCTCTCGATGCAAACACAGATCTGTCTGCCTCTGACAGTAAATGCATCGTTATGAATCCAGCAGTACAGCCGCAGGTATCCAGCTGAAAGCTCCCATAAATCCAGGTTCCCGTCACCTTCCTGTCAGCTGCTATCAGTACGAAGACATGACGCTGTCAGCTGTAATTACCGCCGCTTTCACTCGCTCGGTTTGTGGGCTCTGATTGGCTGCTGAAGCTGAAGGCGAGTCGATCTAAAGTGAGTCACAGCAGATCGCTAGAGTCATGCCTCAACCGGCTGATCGACGCCTGACGCTGACCTGATGACAGCTGACACACACGCACACACACTGTGTGTTCTTATTATGGATGTTCAGTTCTGAAGGTTACCTGCAGAAAAACTACAAAACTGAAACCTTCTAACTTTTCCGTGCACAACAACATGTAAAGGTATTTCCAGCATGCCTTGTCCTCTTTCAGCCGAGTCACAAATATCATCTAACATACTGTTTTCTGTTGGACGTAAAGCAAATCAAATCTCAAATTTGCAAAGTTCAACGTCCATCTGAGAAGTCTTGGGTTCTTTGGTTCGACCTTCAGCCTCACAGCTTGGCTGTTCGCTGATGTTTTCAGGATTTCAACCGACACTTTTCATTAGCGTAGTTATGATCTCAGGGTTTGTCCTTTGCAGTGAATCTGAGGCAAACAGCACAGGACTCCTGAAAAGGAGAGGAATAAAGTAAGTGTGTGCTTTTTAAAGAATATATTCTTCTGGTCTGATCAGACAGTGAACTCACCACAGGCAGTGGGCTCACCCTGCTGGGTCAGATCTGGATGTTCTGGTTGCAGATGTCAGTGGGATTCTGAGAGAGGACCAGAAAATGGAAATCTTCCTTCACGTCTCTGCTGGCTGATAGATTTTCATCATATCCAATCAGCAGAGCCTCCTGGGAGCCGTAGTTAATTATTAATACTCATGTATCTTAAAGTATTGATAAAAAGAAGATCCAGTATGAAACCACTGAGGCAGAGAGAAGGAAGAGGCTCGTCTAATTATCTCCATGTCAGCCTTTATAGTGAGTTCTACCCCTCCAACGTGAGGCAGCACTCTGTGCTCCAGATGAGATGTGAATAAACACCATCCTGATGGCCCCTGCAGTCTGACACTCACTGCAACATGAACTGCTTCAGCGAACGCTGCGGAGCAGCGGGTTACCTCGTTCCTCCCAGCGGGCTGACCTCTCTACAGCTGCACAGAGCACATTCAAAAAACAGCCAAAGTTATTATTTTCAATCTGTAATGGAACCTCTGAACCATTTTTCAGCCTGTTCATGCAAAATCCAACATCATTATCTTCTCCCACAAATGGATTTCCACTCCCATTTATCATCATAATTTCCTCATCGGCACAAAACTTTCCTGCTTCAAGCAAGCATGGAAACTTTTCTGCAATCGGGGGGAAAGATTCTTTTTTTCCGATTATTAAATCCAGTTTATTTTTAATTTCATTCATCATTCATGTTGATCAGCTGCTGTGTATAAGCGCTCACGTCTTCTCCTGACCAGCTTCACCAGAACTGCACAGAGCTGCTCTATATTTAGACTCTGCAGGTGTGTGCACGTGTACATGTGTGTGTCTGTGTGTGTGTGTGAGTGTGTGTCAGTCACTGATAACAGCAGACGTCAGCTCAGAGGATTTTCCCGTTTCTGTCGGTGTTTAAATGAATCTTTGCTCTCTGTGTGCTGAAACCATTAATGAGCTTTAATCCAATTAATGTAAACCTCATTTATGTCCTACCAACATACTGATTACACACACACACACACACACACACACACACACACACACTCATATGTAATGAAGTCATGTGACCGATACGATCCCAGAGAAGCTTGTGGAGCTGATCAGTGAGTCTCAGTGAGGAAACAGTGCTGCTGGTCCCAGAGGAGTCAGTTTCTGGAATTCAGGGAGGAATGTTCTGCTGTTCCTGATGTAATGGCACAAACAGTGGAGACTATTCCCCAGCACAGCAGCTGTACAGATGTTTTCCACTTCATTTGACTTTTTAGCACACGCCCCTCGTACACCTGTGTGCTTGCTGAGTGGTGATGTACCACCACGTAGCCATTTTATCCTATAAACACCGATATTTGCATCGTTCTGTTCCCCCTCTGCGGTCAACTCGAACACCAGGAAGAAGAGCCACACCGATAACTGTGTATGAACAGTGATCAGTGCCTCATAGAGAAATATGAGCGTGATGTTGAGCAGACAGATGTTGTGCTGCCACACTGATGGCTACAGATATGAATCACTCTGCAACAGGAGTGAGGCTATGGTCTGAGGAAGGTTACAGCTGAACCTTCACAGTGGAATTAGTGATGAGCACTGATAAGGTGGGCTTTTAGTGAGACAACCAAAATAGCTTGTTTCAGTCAGACGATGAACTGGCACGGTATGTGAAGCGAACGTATCGGATAAATGGAGAGGTCATGTTCAGGCCTTAAACACAGCAGACAGACTCACTTTTCATAGTCGGGCCTGTTTCTCTAAATAAGGCGACAGGATCCATGTTTTAAACCTCTGTCCTAAACATCACCTAAATAAGGCGTTTAATGGTGGTTCATGGCGAGGTGAAGGTAAATATAATAAAGTACTAGGTCTCCATCAAGTACACAGGAATGTTTCTTTTATATACAGAAAGGACAGAATCAGATCTATCAGCATTTCTTATTTAATCAGTTTGTCAAATGTTTGAATGAACACTTAGTTCTTGTTTTCGGAGGATCTCAGCCTGCACTGTCTCCTCGTCATGGCAGACCCCCGCAATCGTCATGGTCTGTAAACTATCTGTGGGGATGGCAAGCATTAACAGTAAAAGTGACCGTGGTGGTGTCAGTGCCGTGGCGGGAGAGTAAACACCAAGGCCGCAGACTAATGGCCGTGGGTTTCTTCTACACCTGTTTGCGTGTTTTAGACGCTACAAAGCCGCCTGCTGTCACTGTTTTAAATGAAGCAGTGAGTGTGGCAGAGCAGTCTGAGGTTGTCACTAGTGCCGTTCAGATTGGTCACAGCAGAGGTGTTAATCCTGACCAAACACTCTCTATTTACAGCTGTTTATTTGATTTTGGCCTGACTAATTCATTCATTTCAGACTCTAGAAGTGACACGCTCACTTAACACAAACAGAGCTGATGGAGACTGCAGAGGAGCCTCACAGCTGCTTGTGTGTCATTATATTTACCTGGAAGATAGCAGGTGTTAACCTGAGAGAATCCATGGCCCTCCCTCACCATCCTGCCGGCTGCTGCTGCTGCTGAACTCGTTTTCAGAGGGAAAAATATCTTCAGAAATATCAGCAGCAACTTTGAAACGCTCCTATCACTTTCATACTTGGAGCTGTTATCAGCAGAATCACGGGATTCGTCCGTTGCTCCTTGGGCACTGAACCCCGGCAGCTTCCTCTGTGCTGCTTCTTTTCTGCTCCAACTTGGACACGTATTAACAGACCAACACATCCAGGCTTCTGTCTGCCGACTGCAGCTGCTTGGTTGAGGTTCAGAAATTATGCTGGGTTATATTTCTGTGGACTGAAGCTGAATCTAAGTGTGAACAAACAGCAGGTGAGTCTCAGAGACGGAGAAGGTAAAGACCATGCCACAGGTCAGCGGAAGCAGCATCAGTATTAATTTAAGCTGATCTTTATTATCAGTTACCCGAGGCTGGAACGCTGCAATGTGTAAATTACATAATGTTGCTAGACCTCAGAGCTGCACTGGTCAGCTGATCTTAATGAGAAAACAGTGATTTAGTCCAGGCGTCATTTCCCGTTCAACCACCGGAACTCAGCGTTGCCAGTTCTTTAGATACTCCACTTGTAAAACAACTTTTAAAAGAAGGCTAGCAATCTGTCAATCACACGTTGTTAGCCAATGAGTGAGCAGTTTCACAGTCAGCCATGCCCCTTGTTGAGGAGACCTTAGATACGCTGATCTCGAGACTTTATAACGGGAGTTGACAAACGATCGTTTAAACTGTCTGTGGTTGCGTCACGCTGTAGCGCCCCCTGGCTGTAGCGCCCCCTGGCTGCAGCGCTGAGACAAAACTACCTCTGAAATCGACAGTGAGACAGTTTAAAGCAGCGTCCACCTCCCTGAACTGAGCCGCATGAACCGAATAACCTCCGACAGAGTCATGCAGGCGGAGGAGAAAGTAAAACCTCACATAAACATCACATGATGACGAGAGGAGCAAAACAAGTTCCAGTGAAAAATCCACACTGAAATATGAAACTCCACAATACTGGACACAGTTCATCTGTGTCTGCCTCTGTGTGTGTGTCTGTGTGCGTGTGCGTGTGTGTGTGTCTGTGTGCGTGTTAAACTGGATTATCATGTATTGTGTTGGCTCGAGGGTTAGAGGATTAGACATGATGATTAAACTGCCACTGAAGGCCTTTTGGCTCTTTAATCTATTGAACAGAGAGCAGGCTGAACAAACAGCCAAAACACACACACACACACGCGTATTATGTAGCATATAAATCTGCATATAAAATGTGTGTTTGTGTCTGATCTTCATGTTTTCAGAGGTTTGGTGCGATGAGCGTTCAGATTAGAGGAAAGTTAATCGTGTCTGTTTCAAAGTTCCATTGGTCAAGTGTGGAGCAGTGACATCACAGCACGCTGTGTGAGCACTTGTGCGAGGCTCGGGGTTTCCTGACTGTCGGGACACTGCACAGCTGTGACTCCGGCCTGACTCGAGTTGTAGTAACCCAGAGGGAGATACTTCCCTGCAGAACATGTTTCTGACAGCTTTGTTTCTACACATGCGGATATCACAAAGAGACATGATGAGCTGATTACAGGAGGAAACTTTCTCGAGCACCTCGAGCAGCTCCAGCAGTCACACTCTGCCTCCTCATTAATCCATCCTAATTTAACAGCAGCACTCGCAGGCATCGTGTTCCTGAGTGTCTTCTCGAACACTTATTGGGCTGATCTTTTGTTAGCTGCCTCATTTTGTTTGCATCTGCTGGTGGTTGTACCCTGGCGTGTTTTTATCTGTGTGACATACTCTTTTGTGTATGTCACACACAAAAGTTTGTGGCACCTTCGTTCAGCTAGTTTCATATTAAAGGTGTTTTACCTTTCACCTGCACAGTCTGGACCTGCTGCAGGACCTGGCCTCCTGTCCTGGTGTGTAAACAGACCGCCTTAAGCAGTGGAGGTGCAGGGGGAGGCTAGGCTAAAACCAACCCCGTGCCTTCTCACTCTGACACTAATGCTGCTCTGTCTGTGATCCCTGACAGAGTCATGAACCAGGGCATCCACAGGTGTAAACAATTTACAGCTTTTAAAATGGTTTCAGATTCAGTTTTAGACACAAAGCACTCCAGACACAGAGTGACCGAAAATCAGCAGCTCGGTTCAGACCGAACTTCCAATTTTACATTTCTGGAAACTGAGAGCGGACTGCTAATGTGCAGTCTGCATCATGCTCAGAGCTCCCGCTGTTGCATTACAAGTACTGACCCCTTGCTGAGCCTCATCTTAAATTTAAGCTTAAGCTTAAACCTAAGCTACTACTGTTAAGATGTCTAAAGTATTGTATTGCCCTCTGATTACCACTAAGTTTTTATCCATATGAAAGGAGCCTGAAGTTGTTCCTGGAACTGTAAAGTTTTCAAAAGGTAAAGAAGAATCCCGACTCTCACAGAGAGTGAAACCATGTGCAGGAAACCAACCTGAGGTACGAATAAGATACAAAGAGCGATAGTTTAGAATGTGACGATTTTTAAACTGTGGGCTGTGAAAATGAGAAATATATTTTCTGTGTAGAGATACTTCTTTCTGTCATCCTGCAATTACAGCAAACGACGCTGCAGAGACTCACTACTGCCCCTTGTGATGAACATCGGTATTACGAGGTTGTGCTGTGGGTCGCTGGTTATCTTGCTAACTTCAGTAGATATTTGGTAGATTTATTTCTATCCGTTTCTGATCATTCTGGGTCAGGTTTTAATAATTGAATCACAGACTACATGTGGGATAGACGTGAAGCCAGTGCAGGCGTCTGTAGGTTGGTTTCATCACAGTGACCCTCCTTAGTTATTAGGAAATAGAAGCTAAGGCAGAGAAGACACCAGAACACACAGCAAGTCACACCTGTGCCTCAGGAAGACCTTCCAGGTGTCGAAGGTCAGCAGTCAGCGCTCAGCCCCTGCTATGAATAACAAGAGAGAAAATGCAATACAATACACACACACACACACACACACACACACAGACACACACACACACACACACACACAGATAGGTAGCTTAGGAGCTTAGGCGAGGAAGCGAGCTGCGACGGGGTAATTAGCAACAGTCGAGTCCCATAGAGAGACTTCACAGAGAGGGAGGGAGGGGGTCGTTACGGTGACAGGTGAGATAAATCAGGATGGATGGAGGCGGAGTCTCCTCTTATTACCTGTCAGCAGCAAATTAATTGCCACTAAAAACATCCCGGCCCTCTGTGTGTGCTGCAGCTGTTTGTGAAAAGTCACACTGAATTATTCAGTGGGTTTCAGGGAGGTGACGGTGAGCCGCGTGCATCCCAGCATGCACTGCAGAGCCGAGCACAGCTGTGGGGTTTTAGGCCGATGTGTCGTTGATTTTATTCAGGTGTCAGTGTCAACTGAACGTGTTTACTCGCTTTCAGTCCTCATCGGCTGCAGTTGCAGGTGTAACCTGAGGTGTGCTTCAGGTGGGCTTTGTGTCCATCACAGGAACCTTACCCAGGAGGAACTTGAGCTTCAGAACCTTTCCAGTGACACTGTGATGGCCCTGAATCTGCTTCTGTTCTGTTGTAGTTCAGTTCTTTTAGGGTGGAACTCAGTAAAGCATCTCACTGTACCTGCAGGTCACTGCAGAGCTCCATGCAGGGATATTCATTCACACATTTGTACATTTTGGCCCTTGAAAGGAGATCCAAGAATTACTCCTACGGGGTACACTGTGGTACACAGCAATGGACTTTTACTGTAACCCAGTTTCTGAGTACAGAACTGAGTACAGGTTCTTGTTCCCCACACTGGTGACGTGAACAGAGCGGTGATCATGTCTGTCAGGATTTGTAGAAACCATCAGACTCTGCAGTCCATGATCTGCCGTGAGCAGTGGCGGAGGAAGCTGAGCCCCCAGCTGTGGGCTGTGGTGATGATGTCTGTGTACAGACTGCTACTCATACATCGCATCAAAACTGCATTTATTATTTATTATGCTGTCATCACAGAGTTTAACCACCTGACACTTTGGAGTAGCAACTATTTTCTCAGCTGAGAACAGTGTTGGAAGAAGCCGCACGTTGACTGATGGTATTGATTCATTTCTTCTCAGTTTGATACCCGTCATTGTTGAAAACCTGCACTTACAGTTTTTAGCTTTGGCAGCGGAGCAGCAGGAAACCAGCAGACGAATCCACACACAGCACAAGACCTCTCAAGAATTTAAGCTGTGTTCAGCAGCGAGGGGTCCATCTGAGGGTTAAACATTTCCCGATAGATTACATTTGTCTTTAAGAGATTTTAGATCATGGTGGAAATAACAAAGCTTTTGTTCCTCTTACCCTGCTAGCACCAGAACCTGGTCGCTCAGTCACCAGTGTTTACCCACTGAGCATTAGAGTGCCAACAGACTTTTAGTAGTCTTTGTTTTTACATGAAGAGAGTCATTAGCAAACAGCTAAATGTTCCACAGGCTGGTGTAACTGCACAGCTGATGAACGTTTACTACAGTTTTACATGTATTCATGTCTGATTATGAGCATCACAAGTTTATCCTCAGAGCAGAGGAAACAGTTCTCTCAATGAGGTCTGCATCTGAACCAGTCTGCAGACGGCTGAGGAGGAGAAGACTACCTTTCACCTTTGAAGAGCTTAATGTTGTTTAGACAGCTGGCCCATTCATCTTCATTTCCAACTGGTCTTTGGGTGGATGTGTTATAGAGGGTTAGAACCAAACTAAACACTGGTGCTGGATGTTTGCTGGGACAGATCATCTCATGTTGTTTCATCTGCTGGAGTAAAAAGTGAAATTGTGATTGAATTAAACGGACTCGTGTAAGAGGAAAGTTTCTGGTTTCGACTGGTTGAAGTTTAATGAGACGTTTTGTTGACAAAGTGAACAATGTTTCATCGTTTAATAAAAATATCAGCAATGCGGCCGCCGTTCTTCATCCAAACTCTGTGCTGATTGTGCCGTTAAATAAACACTCCATCACTGACAGCGGTGGCCATTTTGTCCCTGGTCCCAGGCGGCGGCGGTGTCAGAGTGATCTTCGATCGACAGAATGAGAGATGAAGGGTTCAGCGCTGCGCCCTCCTCCGTGTCAGCTGCTGCAGGACTCACAGTGCACTTACTTCAGGCCAATAGATCAATGGATCAATAGAGCTCCACCTGTGATGTCATCGATCGTTCAGTGTTCCCGCAGAGATGATCAGCAGGACCAATCAGAGGTTAAAGCTGAAGGCGGAGGCTCAGCGGGAGCTCATGGATTAGTTGTCTGTTTTTATAAACGGCTGCACATCGGCGCATTGATGCATCTTTCTTCAGATTCACAGCTCCTCCACGGTGATTGATAGTTTTTATTTTCACATCAATATCTGTTCTCGCACGCTGACGGCTTATCATTTTTAAGTTTTCCCTGAAAATACAGCACATTTTATTTAAGGAGGAGATCAATCTGAGCTGAACCTGTCTGCCAGCTCCTGCTCTCTCCTCTGTCAGGACTTTAAGCCTACAGCTAAAAACCAGAAGTGTTCTCAGAGCTGATCTTCCACCAGGGTCAGTGCTGGATTTTGCCACTTTAAAGAAACTAATCCACATCCAGCATCTTAATTTTCTCATCTCTCCACCAATAAGACGAACTGCACTGATCTTCAACTCCACTCGTCTCAGCGGAGGAATACTTACATTTGATTGGCTGGAAAAATATCAAAAGCAAAACATGAGCAGAGATAACTCATGGATGAAGACATAAAAACACATGTGACGAAGACTCACACAGGGAGCACTGATGTTGTTTTTCACATAGTGCCTCCTGCAGGGTTAAATCTGAGAGTACAGTTTGTTCTTTATCATGTCATTCAATGTTCTCTGCGGATCTGTTTAGACGAGGGGTCTCGAGCTCCAGGCCTCGAGGGCCGGTGTCCTGCAGGTTTTAGATCTCACTCTGGGTCAACACACCTGAATCAAATGATCAGTTCATTACCAGGACTCTGGAAAACTTCAAGACATGTTGAGGAGATAATTTAGCCATTTAAATCAGCTGTGTTGGATCAATCATCTAAAACCTGCAGGACACCGGCCATCGAGGCCTGGAGTTCGAGACCTCTAGTTTACACTTAATCAGCATGGTTTGTGTGTTTGTGGTCTTTGTTTCAGCTTCTTCTTCTTATAGAGAGCGATGGAGACACCCAAAAACATTCAGACCTCTTTAAAGACCTGTAATCATTTTGCTGGGAACAAGGTTTCAGAGGCTCATTAAATGTTTTTCCTGCAGACCTAAGCACCAATGAAAGGTTCACATTTTACAGACATTTAAATGAACTAACAGCTTCCACCTTAACACTACAGTTCGAGCTTTCGGTTAGTGATTGGTTGGGGGTTTTAAGCCCCAGCTGCCTCTGAGTGAGGCCCTGCTGCCTGTGGCCTCTGCCCACAGAGGAAAAAAATTCAGTCTGCTGTAGTGTCTCCGTGATAAATAATGCTGTCTTCTTCTTAATAAATGTTCCAAATCTTGCTGCTGGTTGTTCCAGCGCACATGTTCAAGATGCATAATCACTCAACCTGACGGAGGTCGAGAGCCTTACTGTGTCTGAGTGAGGCGAGAGCCTGTAATGAAGACGTGACGTGAGATAAGCAGAGCTTATCTCTCTGTAGGATGAGGGATTCATAATATAGCAATGGACGAGGAGGAATCTCCTTAACGAGGTTCTGGAGGGCTGAAACAACTGTTGGACCAATGTTTTTATTGGCGTGACGATGTCGATATCTCTTCAGCAGTCACTTTCTCTATCTTGTTCTATGCTTTTCCGGACTGTCAGGAAGCGGGAAACCATGAGAATTCATATTATCCGAGTACTTTTAATGTACTAAGAGTTTTTGGACAATAGCCAGACTGTTACCAGATTACAGGAGGCAACTTAAAACCTGCAGGAATACGAAGATAAAATACAAAAATAAAATGAAAGATTTAAAAAAATGACAAAAAATTTAAAATAGTAATACAGAAAAAATACTTTAGTTTGATGGAGAAAAACTCCCGTATACAATTTGAGGCGAGTGAATAAAGATAATTGTAATGAGACTGTAATCATGTGAGGATCCTAATGATTTCATTTTAAAAGGAGGTGCAGATTATTTTCTGTTGTTGATCAGTTCACTTATTAAGATCTGAAAGCTTAAAAAAGTAATGTTCTCGCCCAGCGTGTTCCATATCTAATCAGCGGATCATTACTGACGATTATGGCTCTTCAGGTAAACATCAGGAGTTAATTCATTGCCATCCATGTTTTTTCTTTAATTATCTGATCATTCGTGTAATTTCTACTCTCCTCTGTGCTTTGTGTCTGAAGGCCACAGTTAATTGAAGTTTCTCCTCTGTGTGGTTAAATGAGCGTGCTGCTTAAAGTCAGAGAGCTGCTAATGGCTGCTCTTTGAGTCGTCATTAGTTCGAGGTCCGCAGCTGCTTTACACACACCAGTTATTCCACACTATCAGAGAAAAGCACAGAGAGAGGACTGACGGAAACAATGCTGGAGACAGACCGGATGACAAAACGGTGAATACCAAACATCAGACCCAAACAAACATGACAGGTGGACAGGAAGTTTGATTCAAACAGTAATGAGATCGTTCAGCTGGTCCCCTGCGTCCAGGATCTCATGGTCTTTTTAACATCCACTCTGGGCAGTTTGATTCACTGAGCAACAAAAGCCAACAGCAAACCATCAACCAATCTCACAACCGTCCCGATGGTAGCATCTGGAGCCATAGTGAAGTTATAGTGCAGAAACAAACAGGTTTTAAATGTCTGATTTTTGTGCTCCTCTAGAGATGCTTTAAGGTTTTAAGCTCTGACCTAAAATACAACCAAGAACCAGGTACAGCAGCAAAGTTTTCCTGAACTTTCTACGTAACACCAGCACCACGCACACTGGATCTCTAAAGACACCAGTGCAGGTGATCTCTCTTGTTCCCAAAGGAGACTCTTACCCAAGTCTCATTTGGGCTGTAAGTAACAGACAATATATCATAAAGTCTAACTTCAAATACTGGGATGGTGAAAAGCATGAATAATCAGCAAATGAATGGATGAATAACTTCAAATATTTAACTGTGGGTATTCTCTCTCCACTGTAACGGAACTGTAACTTAATACCATAAAGGGCCGACTCTAATCTTCTCTTGCATCTTTTTTTCACAAGATTCAGGTTTGAACATGTGTGACTAAACTTGGCATTGAGTAACAAAAGTATTAAAGGGGTGGCAATTAATTTAAATATGAACATGCATAATAGAGAAAAGAAAGGTGTGGAGTAAATCAGCAAAACTTCAACTTAAACATTTAAACGTGTCATTCTAATTAACAGTTAGAATAACTGTGATGGACTCCCTGTACCATCATCCAACAGACTGACCCTGTCCCGGATGGTGTGGCGGAGCAGGTCCTTATTGACGCTGTTCTGATTCAGTTCAGCAGTCTGAGCTGTTTACAGGAGAATCTGTGTCAGTATTCAGATGTAAAGGAAACTCGGGCTGAGTCACTGTAGGCGAGCGTGAGCCTCAAGAGGAGCTGCTGCTGGTCAAAAGCAGCGTTTCAACAATGTGACAGAGACTGATGGACTCTGCCTGTGGATCTATTTTCAGGGCTTATTAATGCAAAACAGTGACAGCTGGGGGATACATTTGCATCCTCTCTGCCTTCTTCCTCTCTGGATTTGCTCATCCTCCTCGCTTCTTCCTCTGCTCTTCAGACTCCACAGCTGCCACCTAATTGGTGTTTGTGTGTGGATGAAATGTGAGCGGCTGAAATAAAAATCCATCTGAAACCACCAGATCGTTCTGATAATAAAGTCAATGAAGGAGACGGAAAGCCGAGGTCAGGTAAACGTGAAGGACAAACTGCTGTGTGCAAATTAAAACAGCAGAAGAAGAAGAAGAAGAATGATGACGCTGAGGCTGGATGGGTTTCCAGTTGCAGATATGAGTGATGGAGGTGTGTGCCGTCATCAGAGCTGAACGATGAGCGTTTATTTACTGTAAGGTCCTCACTTCGAACTAACCACACGCGTGTGTGTAGGTGTAGGTGTGTGTGTGTGTTGAAGAAGATGGATGTTGACCCTGACAGCTTCAATCTGTCACTGTGACGAGTTTAAAAATAGAGAGATGAATAAAAGTGTCTGCTGCGACCTTTAGCTTCTCTCTTCTTCGCTCTCTCTTTGTTTGGACTCTTCATCCTCCTTTTCCTCCGCCTTCATCATCTTTCACTCCTCACTCCACAGAAAGCAGCTGCACAACCAACAGAGGAGGTTTTCAGTTGTTTTTGTGCTAGCATTAGTCAAAATGCATAAAAGAGCCTCAGAGGAGGAAAATATTTTCAGACTGAGGTCACATTAGCATCTTTCACCACATGTGATGTGAGCTGCTGGTGCAGATGGAGGCGAGAACAATTAAACAGATGAAAGGGATAGGGGCGGGGCATACAGTCATGTAAGTAACCACCGTGAAGGTGTCTCCTGATTGTAGACTTCACAATGATCCTCCTGCTTAGAGAGACGTCCTGGTTAGATGCTGTGAGGTTGTTCTTTCCATTGTGTCGTCATACTCTGATACTCATGCTTGCAGAAAGCATCTCGGCTGATGTTCTTCTGACAGACCTGCTGTAAATCAAATCACATTAGAGTCAGACTCTGTGCGCTAAACATGAAGCTGCTGGTAATCCTGCTGAATCAAGGTGCTGATGCTGCAGGTGGACAGCCAAACAGTGAGCTGAACAGAGCTGCTTAAAGCTGAGCTGACAGTATGAGGATTCTCTGCAGGTTCACAACTGTTAGCCTGTCAGCTCAGACTCAGGGATCATGGGAACATGTGTTACTGTATTGAAGCCCAGAGGTCCAGGTTCAGGCTGGTCTCAGTCCAGAGGTCCTGCCTTGGGTTGATCGGGTCCTGGTATGTGTGGTTAGCATGACGGTGAAGAAGAACGTGCTGCTGTTAATAAAACCTGTTCAGAGCCTCCATCATGTCACTGCATTAATAACGCACACAGGCACACAGAGAACGCTCATCCATAATGAAGCAGGCCTCTCATTAAGCCAAAAGCATTTTACTCTGACATGAGCAGGAGTGTGTGTGTGTGTGTGTGTGTGTGTGTGTGTGTGTGTGTGTGTGTGTGTGTGGCCTGTTTGTCCTGTTAATGGGAGAGCAGCAGCGAGGCGCCGTTTGTCCAGATAGCAGCATAAATAATTTAGACGTAGCGAGGCGAGCGCAACATGAATTCACTTTATGAAACGTTAAACATGCTGCCAGCAACCAGCGTGTTAAAGCTCTCAGCAGGACGCACACACATTTACTTCCTGCACACTAAACCACGTTCTCCAACATCACCTTCTCCCAGTGCGACCCCTCAGTGCCACATTTTAACTCACCTGTTACCTTTAGGGTCTACATGCAGGTTGAACGACTGCCTTACTGCTGTAGAGTCTCATGGAGTCAGGAGGAACTCTAAGCTCTCCTGTGAAAGTGCAGGGGTCCATTTAAGAAATGTAAGAGCCAAACAAGTGTGAAGAAATCAAAGCGAACCACAGATTAGAAAAGATCTCTCTGTTAAAGCAGAATCTGTAGCTCACAGCGTACAACACCTCTCAGTGTGATAACACACCAGCAGGAACACGTTTCCTCTCATGTGTGCAGCAGATCAGGTCCAGTCTGGGCCGCACCGGCGCTGTGACCTGAATCTGCAGCTCCTCTCGGGCCTCAGTGTGGTGATGGATCGTTGTTGTTCTGAAACTTTCAGTGTTTCATCTTCTGTTAAAAACTGGACTTCATTACTTAGAAACTGCTCCAGCTATAGATTCAGGCTCTGCTAGTGGCTCTGGGCTCCAGCTGTGAGAACTCCTCCTCGCCACCGTTGAAGTGCAGTCATATTTTTCTGTCCGCTGTTTCTGCAGCAGAATCTGGGTCGGCCGGTCTGCGGGCAGATTCCTCCTAAGGGAGTCATGTCTGGTTTCCTGGCTCGCCGTGCTGTGTGATCAACCCTTTCTGCTATTGGTTTCATTATTTTACAACCTGCTGCAGACTGAATCCCCCACCAGGATGTTGATTAACTGATTGATTGATTGATTGATTGGTTGTGGAAGCGTGGCTGACAGAGCGCTCTGGCTTCAGGATGGAGGGATTAACGGTAAACTCTGAGGAGCTCAAACCTGAAGATTTCAGTGGATCTGACAAAGTGCTGACCGCAGCATCAATATCTGCTTTTTGTTATCACACACACACACTCACAGACACGTGAAGGTCGATGATGTGATGCAGTGTGATGTCGGTGTGTATGTGATGAAGTTCACCTTCTCTCAGCAGCACACATGCTCTGAATGACATTTCACACTAAACTCCCATGAGCCTCGAGTGTTGCAGTGGGCAAGCTGCCAATCAGAGAAGTGAACCTGAATGCTTCATGTCTGCAGAAACTAATACCAACTCAAAGTCTCGCGTTTACATTGAAATAAAATTGGGATATGAGTCTGAGGGAACCTGCTCTGATCTACTCAAATTTATCATGTCGTGTGCTCTGTGCGACTTTTCTATTAGAAGATTTTTATTGTTACTGAATGAACCGATTCTAGCTTAACCTAAACAAACAGGCCTCCTTGACTCCTTCAGGAGCCGTCAGTGGCCCATGGACTGCTTTCTGCTTTCTCTGTGAAGGACTTGGACATCCTAACCCTCCCTCCACCTGCTGCTCTCTCCCCGCCGACTGTCACAAACTGATAAAGTGAAAAATAAGCTGAGAAAAAAAAATATAATCGTCCTGTAGGTCATCAAATGATATTTAATCATTTTATCATCATCTTCATCGTGATGAGCCTGATGATCCTAATCATTCAGAGACAGGCAGGAAACAGTTTGTGTTGAATCATTAAAGTGTAAGTGCATCAAACTGACTCTGCTCACTGAGCATGCTCCATCATTAAGGCCATCATCTGTATTCATCACTAAGGCCGTTTCATCAGGATCGTTATCAAACCTTCAGCTCTGAGCATCAGCACTCGGCTCTCACACTGTCTGAAGAGATTATGGTGCTTTTACTCTGAAGGAGCAGAGGAGATCCTCTCAGAGCTCTGGGTTACTGAGAAATCAGCAAAGTAAAACCGCAGAAGAAGAGAGTGAGTTTGGGAAAGCTCTTAAAGACTTTGCTGTTGATGCAGAAGGAGTTTGATGGAGCAGATATTTTATTGCCTGACTTTCTTGAATTTACCTCTCTACTAAAGTTGAGCTGAGGGCGTTTCCTCCAAATTAAAATATTAATGACGAATGACAGGATGAATGTTCGTGTTCAGCCTCCAAATCCTGCTCAACTCTCGCTTTCCTTTCAGCTTAGCCGTAAGGATCTCCAACCACGCAGACTCTGAGCATTTGCACTGTTCACATTTGTGACCTCAGTGTGCATCTGAAAGCATATCGATCACCCGGGGAGTCCGGCCATCAGAGGAAACATGGTCATCCACACAGCACCTCAAAGCTGAGGCAGCGACATCACATTGAAGATGCTCAACAGTCAAAACCTTCAGACATCCTGCAGGTTCATGTGCGCATCAGCAAGAAATGAGTGAAGTTTGATGTAGAGTATTTCAGTAGGTTCCATGTTTACGTGGTTTTCTACCATAATAATAATCGTTAATATAACACTCAGAGACTGTCAGTGCTGAAACGTTTTGTCCTTGTTCCCATTGTTTTTAAAACTTTGGTTCAAAAACAGTGCGATATTCCTATTTGTGTAAAAGATATTTGTGCTGCAATGAACCAATGAACCAAAGGTGTGCGCTGTGTCTTATTATCCTCAGCTGATGTCAGTTACTCCACTGAGGTCAAAGTCATTACTGGTGGAACACCTAACCGTACACTAACGCCCAAATGTGATCGAACACACAAGTTTCACAAGTTTGTGTGTGTGTTTGCTATTAAGAGGTGAATACACAGCAGAATCAACACACACACCCTCCTTGATGAAGGACGTAGTCACATGACTGACACAACCACACACAGCCACACACACACCTGTACTCTGAGTGTGTTTCTAATTGGGAGAAACACACTGAGACAAGGTCGCAGCCTCTGATTGGCTGCCTGTGAGACGCGGTGGCTCGAGCTTTGAAGGTTTGCAGGAGGAGACGAGGCGATCCGTCACTGACTCGAACTTCACCTTGAGCGAAACATGAAACTCGACAGGAAGACAAAGAGGACAGAAGTTTACAGAAGTGACTTCCTCTTGGAACCTGAAGAATGGAACCTGATCCGCTTCTTGTGGATCATGTTTATGAGGGTGATATTAATCAGTGCTGCATTTAGCAGCTGACATTTAGTCAGCAGCTGACACACCAGTTGTCAATATCTAAACAGCTTGGTTTATATCTTCGTGTTGATATTTTGAAGTCTGAGTATTTGTTAGTCTGATTAATGTTTTCTACACTTCACACTTCAAATGAGTTTTTTCTGAAGGTGTTTACAGATCAGGTATTAGTTAGAAATATTTTAGGATTCCACGTGCAGCCATTCACACTTTGGGGTATGTTTTTTTTTTCTGAACCAAGCTTGACTTTTCAGATTTTTCACATGCAAATAAACAGATCTGACCAATCAGAGCACTGCATTTGGCAACTAGTGCACTGTAGCTCAAAATGCAGCACTGAATATACAAGAATATGGAAATAAAGTAATCCTGTTTAACGTCAGACACGCAGCGAGACCCTGATTTCTCTGCCTCCCCTGATGTGGTCCCAGTAGTTTTTAGTTTTTATTATGTTGTTTTTATCGCTACTGTAGATGATTATACAAAAGCCGTGCCATCTTCCTTTGATTGTTGTCTACAGATCAGGTTGGAGCTAGACAAAAATATCATTTCCACATGTGAAAATATTTGTTTTATATCTTACATATTGAGGTTTCTGTTGGTGTAAACTTATTACTGAAAGCAATTATAATAGAAACTAAACATCTCCTTTGATAAATCAGTAATTAGAAACCGAACAGTCACTGACATGTTCTGGGTGTTTTTGAGCCTCAGGGTGAATAAAGCTCGTGACTTTAGCCCGATGGACACACTCTCCTCTGTCCTAGCGTCTGAGCACTGAGCATGCTGGGAATGCCGCTGCTGTCTTGCTGTTTGAAAGTGGGGCAGAATTATTTGGGTGTTTTAAAGTTTTGATGAATGTGTTGAATGTATTGACGTGTGGTGGTGGTAGTGCAGAGCTCTAGCGCCTCCATGTGGACGCTGACTGAACTGCAGTTTCATTCATGAAACTGAAGGTAAAACGCTGCATCAGCTCCATTTTCTGCCGAGTCTTTGAAAAAGCTTTAGTTTAGTCATTGAGTATCTGTCACAGCGAACTGACTGATCATAAATGAAGAGGAAAGTGTTGAGTGTGGTGTTCAGCTTACAGGAAAACACATGTTTAACCACAGCTCGATGATCACACAGGATTACTGATTCTGTCTGACTGTTTGAGAGCTTCACCTTTAGTCCTCCAAACCTAGCTCTTATCATTGTAGTCAAACAGTTTTATCTCTGTCTTTCTGATCATCAAACTTGTGTTTGGTTTGTTCATGTGGGCAGCTTCAAATTTCAGTCAAGCTTGAAGGTGTCAGTTTTGGATCAGGGTCTTCTTTCTTTATCATGTTATTACTGTAAGGGGACAGAGCTAACGGTGCACCACTACACCACCTGGAGTCAGAACCAAAGGATTCAAACTAGTTTATAAAGTGGTTCCACATCAGAAATGCTCCAACCTCACAGTCACAGACTGTTCTGTCTGCTCTTTATGCTCTGTGTTGTAACAGCATATATCAGGCCACATTTTATTCTCACTTGAATCACAGTAATGCAAACATTTTGTGAAATAATCGTTGCACTGCATGAAGACCAAAGATCTTAACACCATCTAACACCATCATGTTTGCTTCTTTACTGCCGTGCAAAGAAAAGAGACTCAGCGTGCTTTTCCTCTTGTATGACATCACAGAGATGTTTGGGAAAAAGGCCTACCAGAGGCTGAAATACATCAACAGAGGTGCGCTCATTTCACCGTAGCTTATGCTCAGCATAGCTCATGACTGTCTCCTCCAGTATAAATGACTCAAAACACAGTGTATATAATGTGTCCCAGTCTTTCATTTACAGTCAGGTGAACTTTGGTATCTTCATCATAAACACATTGAAGTCCTTCTTTAAGCATTTACACCTTTACAGGAATAAGCTTCATAGTGTTTCTGTGGGATGTTTGATGTATTCAGATTTATTTGTCTTCAGGTTTTTCTGAGTGGGTGAAAGCTGAAGAATCCATGATGCTCCACATTGCTGTGTGAAAGAACAAAAACCCAGATATACCTGCTGTTGTTCAGACCCTCTGAAAATGGCAAATCTGTTTACACAAACTGCTGCTGACCTCACAGCCGGGCTGACTTCTGACTCTCTGCTCTCTTAGATATGGTGACATGGTACCAAAGACCATTATGGGGAAGATCTTTGGTTCCATCTGCTCTTTGAGTGGCGTGTTGGTCATCGCCCTGCCGGTCCCCGTCATCGTGTCCAACTTCAGCCGAATCTACCACCAGAGCCAGCGAGCCGAGAAGAGAAGAGCGCAAAAGGTGAGGACTCCATTCATCCATCCATAGACACAAACTGTCTTCAGAGTGTAATGGGAGGTCAGCAGTGACATGGGATTTAGATGCAGCACTTAAGTGTTTTTATGAAGAACTTTTTGTTTCTAAAGAGTTTAAAACTTTAACAGAAATGAACAGAATATGAAAAAATAGTTATGACGTTATGTTCATTAACCAGTGCGGGCAGCACTCATGTAATCCCACACTTAACCACAAGACTCTGGAAACCTCCAGCCTGCCCTGAGGCACGCTAACATTATTGTTATATTAGTGTCAGATGAACATCTGTACAGACGTGATGTTCCTGGAATACATACCTGATTAATTTTAGCAGCTGAAAGCGCTCAGACTGCAGCTTTAAAAACTAACACAGAAACTTTAGAAGTCTGCAGTCTACAGACCAGAATGCAATGCTGTTCATTACACTGAACCTTTCTGGTAAGACGCTGCCACCGTGTGGTGAACGTGTTCATTGCATATTTGCAGAGGTGTTTACAGAGAGCAGCTGTGGATGTGGGTGTGTTTACAGCTGTGAGTGTTCAGAGAGAAATCCACAGTATCTCTGAGAGGAAGCAGGGCACTTCTGAAGTAAGAGGGCCGGCTGCTGCAGAAGGACACTCACACATCAGTGTGGTGACAGCAGTTTGTCCTAATTTAGAAATCTGAGTTTGTGCACAACCCACAGGAGAAAAGAGAGGAAGACACAGAGAGCAGGAAGCCATCCAGGCTTTACTTCCTCCCAGCATCAACAAATGAGTTTTCTGGTTGTGCTGGAGACCTTTGTTTATCCTGCTGGGAGTCAGACAGAAACATCATGTTGGAAAGTTACCGAGAAGCAATGAATCATGTTTCTCTCTGCAATCCACAAGACTCTGGAAGATCTCTGAAGAATAAATATTATCAGGTTCATACAACACATTATCTACTGAGCAAAGCTTTTATGTTCTCTCATCCACATCATCAGTCACTCAGCTTCTGTCTGCAGAAACCATCACCATCACATACATGAACTTATTATCTGTGCAAATTAGAGTTGATGCTTCAAACTGAACCTAAAGAAACTCTGGGAAAACTTTACACCTACATATTCACACCACTGGTGCTCACTTACCTTTAACCAGTAAATAATTCACCCTTGGCTCATTTTATGAAGGGATAATCTGTCAGAGATCATGAAGATCCTGCTGACCACATCAGTGTCAGCTGTAAGGATGCAGTTCAAATTTGACATTTACACAAAGCTTGGATAGATTTTGATTCATTAGGAAATGAGTGGCTGCAGACACGCTGATGTTCTTCCATAGATTCTTGAAGGATTTAAAGACACTTGTTGCTGCACAGATGTGTCATCTAAATGGAGATGATGCTCAAAGTGTTTATCCACATTTTTAAAGGTTCACACAGCTCACTGAGCTCAGCTGGCTGCTCACCAGGTCATATTGTACTCTGGTGGTGTTTTTCTTCAATACATTAGAACGGCGGTCCCCAGCGGGTGTGAAATTGATGGTTTTCAGGGTTTTATTGGTAACTCGGTTTCCCTGCATCTTTTCCTGCTTTGTAGTTGTGTCTTATTTTTGAAAGAAATATTTAAGTGTTACCATAGCTACCAGAGAGCATTAAGGGGCAGAGAGGAGGATGTTACTCTCAATGTAGTTGTCGCATTTCAGGCGGACTGCTAATAAAGTTACACAATTACACAGTGAATTCGCGTTTATTATGATATTTACAAAATACCACAGTTTTTGTCTTGGTCTTTTCATTTTATTTTGTTGTTCTTATCCGCGACACCTTAAAGGTTGGTCCTGGATAAATTCATATGATTATAATTCCCCAAACCCACAAACCTAATTTAGCGTTGGTGTCTGTCTTGTGGTTTCTGTGTAATAGTTCCTGATACTGACTGACATTAATCAGGATTACATTACAATGTAAACATGGACAAACCAGGCCAAGAGTCAGGTGATCAGTAATAAACCTTTGATCAGATGTTATCTTGCATTTAGCCAGTAGGGGTGCTATTTTTATAACTTACCCTGAAGCTTGCCACACGCCTTTTTCATTTTTTGCTTCATCAGCTGCTCTTCATACAAACCAACACTTTGTTTGCATGATTTAAGATTAGTCTACAAGCAGAAGTTATTAAAAAGGACAGCTTGTGTCCAGATATTGACATCTTTGATATTTTGATATTTTCTTCACTGAAGTGACTTTCTGAATGCAGAAGATATGATTTGCTGACATTAGTTACCTTGTTAGTTTGGTTCTGGGTGTTTTGTTGGATTATCAGACTCAGTTTTCATGGCCGTGAAAGGCTGAGATAAACATGAGCAGATGAAGGACGGCAGCAGATGGGATCTGAATCTTTGCAGCTTCTGTTTTCATGTTCATATCTAATCCTCCTGCAGGTTTGTTTTAGTGACCATGGTGTTGAGCCTGTGTTTGTGGTCCCACTTACAGTCGATCACTCTTAGATGGGCTAAACACAAACCTATGTGTGTTCACAAACAGAAAACCAGGCTTGCTAGAATTCGGGCAGTGAAGAGTGGAGGCGCTAACGCTTATTTGCAGTACAAACACAGCCGGCTGATGATTGACCCTGAGGAGGAGGTAACCGTGGACGTGCAGTGATGGTCGGGTGGTGCTGATGTTTGTTCTCTTGGTTTCTCTCATCTTTTCTGTCTCATATCCAGCTGTGAGGAGCACGCTGAGGGCTGCTGCATGATGGACACCTGCAGTGAGCTGGAGGGAGATTGGCTGTTTCTCTCCAAATGCTGCTTTTCCCCCTTACTCAGGATGTTTCTTTTTCATTGTGCTTTCGTGTGTGTGTGTGTGTGTGTGTGTGTGTGTGTGTGTGTGTGTGTGTGTGTGTGTGTGTGTGTGTGTGTGTGTGTGTGTGTGTGTGTGTTTCAGCGGTGACATGTTTTTGGATATATGTAATGATAAAACTGTGCTCTCATTTCAAAACTCCAACCTTTCACATTAGTTTCTCTTCACGTGCCAAACAAGAGCACTGAAGGTTCAGGTGGTTCCAGCTGCCAGTTACCTGACAAACAGCAAACTTGGACCGTTTCTTCTTCTCTGTTAAAGTGATCCATCTCTAAGTTCACAGCTCAGCACAGAGATTGTAGAAGACCTGACTGACTACGGCTACATCCTGATGTCCACACGACTCTGGAGGGTCTAGAATCTAAAGCAGAGTAACATAGGCAGATACACTGTGACTCTTTGCAAAGCAAAAACTTAAATTTTTTTTGGTTTATTTTTGTGATCAATGAGGCCAAATTACAAACCGAATTCAGATGACTGGAGCATCATTTTCAGGGGCTTTGTGGGGTTTTACACAGCACCACATATCAGTAGAATTAAAATCAAAAAGAAAGATCTAAGTGGTAGAATGAAATGGTTTGAGCAGAAAGTACAATCTTTACATACAAATTACATAAAAATTTAACATAGAAACACTTGGACCAGTCCAAGGATATTAAAACTGTACTTCAGTGAAGTACATAAGTAACTCTGCTGAGTTACATCTCACTGGTTCTATCCCTGCTGTTGGAATATAAGAGGGCTCTAGTCCATTGGCAGTGGTGGGAGCGGAACAAGCTATGCCCTTCTAATTCCTCAAAACTCCAAGCCTCCTCAACACAAGCAGAAAGTGGCAGCCTTGTTACTTACCCTACATTTACCCTGCAAAGTCTGGACTCTCTCTTTAAAACAGTCTCATATCAGCACTAAATAGAGTAAAGGTAATATGATCTTTGGCTTTAGACCGGATGTTTGGAGATCATTTCTGATTCACTGCTTGTCTGGACAGAGTTTGCTCTTCTTTTTTAAATGAAAGCGTTTCAGTGTGAATTTAGCCTGTGTTAGCTGCTCCTCATCTGGTCCTTGCTCATGTTTAGCTGACTGAAGTGTTGATGCTGAAGTGTCCACGATGAATTCATCTTCATCCTGTTTCAATCACTGTCTGTCTGTAGCCTGTCTGTAGTGTTCTGTCTTTTCACATCCTTCTTAGCTTTGCTCACAGTCTGAGAAACGAAATACCCGTCAGTCACTAACTAACATGTTCATGATCCGGTCCTCTGCTGTGTGGGGGTGCCTTACCTGACCAACAGGAAGTTCTCTACACCTCCACCTCTCAGTGTCTCTCCTACTCTCTGCTCTGTCTTCTTCCTCTTTTGTTTTGTTCCTTTGACTTGAGCCCTGCCATGCAGCTCTGCTGTTATGAGATGATTGGCCTGCACTATTCATGACATCATCAGTAATAGTGTTGGACTTCATTGCCTTGTGGAGGAATGAAATTGGGCTGAGCTGCATGTCAATCACCCATCCAATCCGCATGCAACTGGGCAGAGTCAATGTACAGCAAAACTTTGGAATGAAGTCTTGTTAATATTTCAAAAGACGTGTTTCTTCTGCCCAGCATAGGGGCTCATGATTTTGCCCCAGGGAGGGTCTTAATGACTTTTTAACTTAAAGAACTTCATGATTTTCACTCTAAGGTCACAAAGTGAGTTTCTGGAGTTTTGTTAATGCCTTGCCCTGATAATGAGCTGCTTTGCAGCATTTAGAGTCCACAGGAGTCGAATGGGTTTTGTCCTCTAAAGGTTGCATCTCAGGGAACTTTGGCAGGTTCCCTGAGAGGCAGGTTTATGACTCCTTGGGTTATTGGTTTCTTTTGGGATCTACGGGAATGGAGGTCACAACTTCAGACAGGAATATTTTCTTTAAAATACCAAGACTTCAGGTGCATTGCTCCCTTTAGGAGTATCTATGGCATGCATGGCATCTTCAGGAATTAGGACTTTGTTTAGTCCTGGAGATCAAAATACCTGAAGGAAGCAATTTGTGGGCATTGCTCCAAGTTTATCATGCATAGCTGGATGTTGTATCTTTAACTTACCTTTTTGAGGATCCTAAAAGCAGGTAAAAACAGGTAAAGTTCTTAAAGGAAACAAAGCACCTCTTCCTTGAAGGTGTTAAGGCAGAACTCTAGAACCCCTAAAGAAAATGACACCAGTCGTACATGGAGCCCTAAACACTCAAACAATCTATCTAAAATGGCAGCAGCTGAGCTTCTGAGCTCCACGTGATTGGTTACTCTTCTGCCCACCTGGGTCACATTCAGTCTGAACTCCAGAGTTATACAAGCTCTGGAGGCTCTCTTGGGTTAAATGATGCTGGAGTCAAACCACAGAAGTAAAACAGAAGCACATCTATTAGAAAAGGAGAAAAAGCTGCTGAACGGCTGCTGTTGGTGGCCTTGGTTTGATCCAGTGAGTGATCCATCATTTTCACAGTAACTTGAGAACAGGAAGGAATTGTGGCTAAAATAGTAAATGCTGAGGTTTGGTAGGTTTTGGTGGAAATATTAGGCTTGCTCAGATGTGTCTCTGTAAATCAGGGGTCCCCAATCCCAGTCCACGAGGGCCGGTGTCCCTGCAGGTTTTAGATGTGTCCTCGATCCATCACAGCTGATTTAAATGGATACATAACCGTCTTGCAGTTCTCCAGAGGCCTGGTAATGAACTAATCATGTGATTCAGGTGTGTTGACCCAAGGTGAGCTCTAAAACCTGCAGGGACACTGGCCCTCGAGGCCTGGGATTGGGGACCCCTGCTGTAAATGATGGGGTGGCTGAGGTCATGTGTTTTCTGTTTATGTCCTGAAGGCGTCCAAAGAAGCAGGACAGGCGCTGGTGTGTAAGGCCAACCCTAACTTCGAGGTGCATCATCATCATCTCTTGAACTGCCTGGAAAAGACCACGGTGAGGACACACACACACACACACACACACACACACACACACACACACACACACACACACACACACACACACACACACACACACACACACACACACACACACACACACACACACACACACACACACACACAGTTTCACTTTATTTGACCAACTGATTACCAGTTTACTCCTTTTCATGTTTTCCCTGATTTTATAGTTTTAACACTTAAAAAATTCTCAATGAAACTTCTAAAACTTCAAAGAGCCTAAATTGAAGAAAACGCATCATTATATTTTTAATTAATGAGAATGACTATCATTTACCTTACCTGGAGATTAATTTTTTTCCAATTTTTCAGCGGTAAACAAAAAATATTCAGTTTGATTCTTTACTCTTTGAATTTGGACATCTATCTAGTTCATAGCAGATTCTCTGTGTCCATGGTCGAGTTTTAACCCTTTACCTGCCATCCTGTAAAACTGCAGCTTTGCTTTTTCTCAGAATCACGAGTTTGTAGATGAGAAGACGTATGAGGCGAGCTGCAAGGATGTTACGCTGCTGAAGCAGGTTTCTTGCTCTTCCTCCATCTCCTCCTCTTCAACTCATGGCCTCAGCTCCTGCTGTGGCCGCAGGAAGAGGAAGACCTTCAACGTCCCAAACTCCAACATGTCTGTGGGTCTGCAGGGCAGTCTCCAGGAGCTGAGCACCATCCAGATCAGGGAGCGACCGCTTACCAACAGGTAGGTTAGACTGCACTGCAACTTCTTTTTTTTTTTTTTTTTTTTTTTTTTTACAGTCATAGTGAAGTTGGTCCTGTCTTCCAAGAAGACAGCTCCTTGGAAGACAGGACCAACTTCACACCCGATCAGATCTGCACACTGTTAGACCTCTGCCTCACCACAACATACTTCAAATACAACGAGGGTTTCTACAGACAAAAACATGGCTGTGCCATGGGCTCCCCCGTGTCACCTATTGTAGCCAACCTTTACATGGAGGAAGTGGAAAGGAAGGCTCTTGGCTCTTTCAAAGGAAGAGTACCCAGCCACTGGTACAGATATGTAGATGACACCTGGGTCAAAATCAAGACACAAGAAGTGGAATCCTTCACTGGGCACATTAACGCCGTGGATAAAAACATCAAGTTCACCAGGGAAGACACAAAGGACAACTGTTTGCCTTTCCTGGACTGCGCCGTGCACATTGAAGAGAATGGCAACCTCAACATCGAAGTTTACCGGAAGCCCACACACACGGACCAGTACCTCCTCTTTGACTCCCATCACCCTCTGGAACACAAACTTGGAGTAATTAGGACCCTACACCACCGGGCAGAACTTGTTCAGCCTGAGGGGAAAAAAGAAGGAACACACACACGTAAAGGAAGCACTCAAAACATGTGGTTATCCTAAATGGGCGTTCATAAAGTCAGCTAAGAGGCACAGAAAAGAAGATCAGACACCAGCGAGGGAGGATAAGAAAGACAGACGCAACAACGTTGTCATCCCCTATGTAGCCGGTGTATCAGAGAAACTCAGGAGAGTTTTCTCCAAGCACGACATCCCAGTGTACTTCAGACCCAGCAACACACTCAGACAGAAACTGGTTCACCTGAAAGACAAAACTCCAAAACGCAGACTTAACAACGTGGTGTATGCTGTACAGTGCAGTGAGGAATGCCCAGACCTCTACATTGGAGAGACCAAACAGCCACTTCACACGCGCATGGCACAACATAGAAGAGCCACCTCCACAGGACAAGACTCAGCAGTCCATCTGCATCTAAAGGACAAAGGTCACTCTTTCGAGGATGCCAATGTTCACATTTTGGACAGAGAGGACAGATGGTTTGAAAGAGGAGTGAAAGAAGCCATCTATGTCCACTGTGAGCGACCATCTTTGAACAGAGGTGGTGGTTTACGACACCAACTGTCTGCCATCTATAATCCAGTTTTGAGTTCCCTCCCCAGACGCCTTAACGCCCACTCACATCCTGGGCCATCTGACCTCAGGAATTCACATGACAAGGTGGGGCCAGGTTTCACAATGAGCTCACCCGAAACCCTGGCTGATTAGGTACCACACCCGCTTTCACACCTTGGCTCATGTGATTAGAGGATCACCAGGGGGTCCTTTGTCCCTCTTTGGGGGGATATTCCCACTGGGTTTAAATCTGGGACTCTCGGCCATTTGACCTTAGAACTGAAGAAGCTTCTCGGATGAGAGGTGAAACGTCTTCAAGCAACTCAAAGAAGTCCAGACGCTTTTCTTTGCAAATTCCTTTGACTACGATGACCTGGATGACTGAGAACCTTCACAGACATAATTCAGATAATAAAATACAATTTGAATTTTAATGTAAAATCATTTACATTTACATTCTTATAAACCCAAATTTTCTTCACAACATAACATAGAAAACATATTAAATGTTTAAACCGAGACTGAGAAGCATGGGATGGGCCAACATAGGAGTGGAGAAGTCAGCATTACTAAAAAGGAACTGAGATGAGTTGATGTGTTTACAACTGAAACACATGACAGGAAATTGAACTAAAGTCCATTTGAACTGCTCAAAATTCATCTTTGCTTGTGAAGACGTACTAAGTATCTCTCCTTTGCCTCTCTCTAGTCGTTCCAGTCGATCCAGTCTCAATGCCAAATTTGAAGAGACGGTTCCTCTAAACTGTGACCAACCCTACATCACCTCCGCTATCATCAGCATGCCCACGCCACCTGGCACCACCCCTGAAGGTGATGAATCTACCAGCTCCACTGACTACTCCCAGGCCAACATTGTGCGGGTGTCTGCGCTTTAGGCCCCAAAAAGACTCTCCCACACAGCCACCCACTGCGCTGGAAGACGGCGGGCGTTGGCGGTCTACAGCTTGAACCACAACAGACTCAGAGTAGGCTTTGGTAGCTGCATCATGTGTCCATAATGGAAGTGATGGGTTAACTTAAATGCTTCAGACCTGCCGTGGAGAAGCAGGTCTACAGGTCACACTAAAACTGACTCTGATTTGGACTGCAGTTGTTTATTGTTCTCTCTTTTTCTTCTGGGAGGATTTTTCCGCTGGTAAAATAGTAGCAGCCTGATTGAAGGTGGATCTCTGCTTCTTTCTGAGAGGTCATCACCACCACCAACGTATCTTTGTCCTGAATGGTGGCTTAGCAAGGCAGCGCAATGAGAATTGGATCATTCTGAAATATGTTTAGCACAAAGACTGGCAGCTGGGGTCAACGCTTCACATTCATTATATGTTGTATCCTCTCAGTCAGTTACTAGTCCATGTAGCTGCATTTGACTTTCTGGAGCTGGACTTTAGGATCAGAAGCTCAATCTGAGCTAACCAGACTTGTGTTTTAATCAAGCTTTAACCTTTTAAATTACCTGCATTGCTTTCGTATTAGGTCTACCGTACTCCTTTGAAAGATAATGTAGAAAATACATAAGGCATCAGACACATATTCAGCTTTTAGTTTAAGCTCAGAGGTCCTCAGCTGATTTTATCTTTATCTCCAATCACTGGAATTCACTTAGCTGGGCTTGGAGTCTTTGTTCTAAGTTAGACTAAACCTGTCCCAGTAGAAACCAGGATGAGACGGATGGCGACGGAGGGTTTATCTTCACACTGTCACACTTCTGAACCTGACAGACCCTCTGTGTTTGTAGAAAATGTTCTGAGGACATGTTGAAGGTTGGGACTCGCCATTTGTTTTGCAGTCTTCTGCGTCTCTTTTATAAGTACATATTTATCCTGGGTGGAGGCTGTTTGTCGTTGAAGACTTTAGCGTTTGTCCTATTATGGGTGGGACATGTTTAACTCCTGCACCATCAATGTGGTGAAAACTCAGCAGCAGATATTTACAGCCTGCACCCAGTGATGAAATATATCATGTAAATTCATTATTATCATTATTATTATCATGTTATTTTCTTTCAATCATCATCATAATTTTTGTTATTATTATTTATGAGTGGTGGTGAATGGGAAAGGTTATCTTGAGGTGTAAGTGCTTAAACAGTGAAATTATCTGGGGTTTTTTTTTTAAATTTCATTTCATGGATTTTATTTGTTAGATTTTTAATTATCTTTTTAATCTTGTTTTCATTTTTTGAAATAATGATATATTTCCTTTTACCCCACGTCAGTAGTTTGTGATCTGCTGGCTACAGCCCTGAACATGTGAGTGCCCCACGACGTGTTAGCCACAAACAGTGGGCGGGGCTTTTCTTCTAAAAACATGTGGACGATTTGTATTTGCAGCCGTCTGAAGAAGAAGACGATGAGGAAAACAGTGAGCATGCTCAGTATCTGTGTGTTCCTGTCCACGGACCCGTGTGTTTCCATGAAAGCCAGGACGCTCCTCTGCATGCACATCTGGCTGGTGGTGTGAGCAGTTCGGGTTCTAGTACTTATTCTGTAAATATGAGTTTTCTAGCTGACCTTTCTGACTGCCTTCCTCTCTGCTGTACAGAAACACCAAACCGCCATCGTGCAAATGTTGATGTCAATTTGTGATAAGAGAATCTTTCTGTTGTTGCACTGGGTCTGGCAGTGATGTGTATTGTAATGCTTGCAGACTGATTTGATGCACTTGTTGCCTGATGTTTTGTTTCTCAGTGTTCACCTGTGTGTTGGGTTAGGTGACAGGACACAGATTTACAGCACTGACTCTGAGCTGACAGCTGGAACCACAGTTTAAACAGAAAATGGGCAAACTCCCAGTTACCCACAAAAACAACCACAACAAAAAAAAAGTGCTTTGTTTTTTGCTGTTGGCAACTTTTTGGTTAAAGATTTTAACAAGTACTGTTTATCTAAAGTACAAACTAACAGATCCCATTGTTTGATGTAAAAATTACCAAAAAAGTCATTTTGTAGTTCGGAAAGAAGAGCAATGAGTATAAAATCCAGTGTTAGCTGCCTGTGTGGCTTTCACATGCTTATCTCACAGAAACATGTGAAATTTGTTGCCTGAATCACATTAAATGGAGACTGAAGTAAAAAAATTCAACCAAACATCCAGAAATCATCTTTGATCAGTCTTTTGGTCTCCCTCTTCTGAGTACCGGCATGGTCACACTGACAGCCTGAAAGCTGCATTTCCTGAAATGTCCAGCAGGCAGCAGTGAGTCAGTACCCACAGACTTGCATGTTAAAACTTTACAGCAGAAATAAACATGTTTACAGCCTGATACGCAAACTGTTTGTCTCTGTAGATATTTCCCCCTTCATTACACCTGTATGTGGAGAAAATGTTTTCATAACTCACCTGCTTAAACTGTATTAAACAGGTGAGTTATAGAGTGTATAATTAGGGGTGTGGCCTCTCTCACTGACATGCAAATGGCAACACACATGTATACTAGGTTTCACCTCAGCTAACTGGAGTCCCTGATCTGGACCTCTGGACCGTGTTTGTGCTGTTGGAGCCTTTTGGAGCATTTTTAATGACATCATGTGACGAATAACAGGGCTTCTATGAGGTTACTGTACTAACAGACGGTCCAGGAAGGTGGAGCTTCAGTTCTGGTGAAATTCTAGGATTTTATCTGGAATGTTCTGAGAACTACTTAACAGGTATCCGTGTCTGTGTAATGCTCCTCTACAGTCTGTGGATGCAGACTTATCATTAGTTGATAACTTAGAACCAACATAGTGACCAAATACAATCACTCCTGGAACCAAAAAAAACAACATGACAGCAGCTAAAATGCTAACATGATATGTCAGTCCACTGATGGATGATCTCATACTTCCATGACAGTCTTTGGGTTTTCTTGTATCGACACATCAGCAACATCAAAGCTCACACGTGCTATCAACATAGTTGCAACATCTTTAAGGTTTTAAAAAAATTATTTTCACATGTTTCTGTGAGGTCAAGTTGGATTAAGTTTATTTCTCAAAAACGCTGAATCAATAAGAAAAAAGGGAGAATAAGAAAACATTTCCTGTCTTCTGGAATATTTTTTAGAGCACTCCAGATTTTTTTATTTGTCTGTCTCTATCAATAATAATTTATTGTTATTATCTACTTCAAAAACCTTCATGATGTCACACTGTGTGGTTTTAAAGGTTTAAAAAGGGTTTAGGGTTCATTTCATTAATGAGTTCTTAGGTTCAGAGTGGTGTTGCTGTCTGCTGGGACCCTGATGAATGTTGAATATCTGCTTGTAGATTTTGGTATAAAAAAAAAAGTTCTTTGAATCTATGTGACTCATGATGTGCCGTACACACCAAGTCTTAAAGCCTCATCATTGCAGAGGTGAAAGACCATCGGTTTGTTCCCGTTTTGATACAAAGAAAACAATTTTCTTACGAAACAAACTGAAACCTCTCATCTTTCTTCGGGGAAAAATTTCTCTCTCTGGCTGAATTTTAAGGATGTGTTGACATGTTGGATTTTTCATTTCTACGCCATGTATGGAATAAAAAAAACATATAAGAGCACAGAAGACCACATTTTTTTCTTGCTCCTCCAGCAGTAAAGAGCAGCTGGTTTCGGGTTCTTACTGTCAAAGCTTGACTTGTTTGACTCGTCAGAATGAGGATCCAAATGGCCAGCCCTGCTAGCAGCACCTTTATAACTTTACTCATCCATGTCTGCTCGAGTTTAATGTGACTTATGCAAGTGACTTCTCTATGCTTTCCTTTGTTTTGTAAGGACAACCTGTGCTTTGTATTTAGGGTGCAGGGAACGGGCTGAGGGGGAAAGGATGAACATATTTTTGAGGAATTTATTATTATAAGTGTTAATAGTGCACATGTGTTGTAACTGTTCGTGTAATTTCTTATTTTTAAAATTATTTCCATGAGAGTTTGTATTGTTGTATGTTCAATTAACATCCCATGATATTTTTCTAAAGTCGTTAGAACATGCATGCATTTGGAGCAGAGATGAAGTGATAAAAGAAAGTGTAAAAATTACAGTCATTTATGACAACTATCACTTTTGTTTGTTACAGCTTGTGTTCATTGAAGATAATATCTAAAAAAAAAAAACAACAACCAGAAGCTCATGGTTTTAGTCCGGTGCCGTGTCTGAGTAAACAGAATAAAAACATTGTCCTATTCAAACACTTCCCCAAGTCTCAATGTCTCTTTTCATTTAGGACATACAACCATGAACTATGAAGTGTTACCTCCCAGTTACTCCTGTTCCTGGATTCTTGAGTTTGTGCCTTTTTTTTGTTTGAAACTTTGTCTGAGGTTTAAGTTTCCAGTTTATAGTTTGCAGCTTTAAACTGGAAAAAGGTTCAAATGTTGAGCTTAGATTCCACCTATCAGAGAGTTAAGTTCAAGCCTGTGTTAATCCTTTGTGTAACTTTTATTCTTAAACTAAATTTGCATAATTTTCATCTTTTTTCACTCAGGTTTATGCAATAAAACATTTCAGGTAATGATAATAAAATTCTGAGTGGGCTGGATACCACAAGAGATACTTTGGATGTCACATGACATTAAATGCTAATAGCAGTGTGTGAACAACTATGAACTTATCATCACAACCTAAACATAATAGAGTCAAAAATACAAAATAAAGTGTAAAACACTGGGTCAGAAACCCAGCCCGTGACAATGTGTGCGTTTAACTGTGGGGCAATCAAAACTAAACTGGATCTGGACCGCACACACACACACACACACACACACACACTTTTATCATTTCACCATGGAAGTGGCAGGCTTTTCTCACATTGTTCAGGGCTCTAACACAGGATTTTACTTACTGATGGAGACACTTGGTGAAGAATCAGTTCGGGCAAAGCACCTCATTCAGCATCAGCATTGAGAGTACTTCTCTGATCCTTCAGTGTTATTCATACTTGTTATGGAAATTTAATTAAAAAAAGTCTACAGACACAATGAGCAGTAGTTAACACCTTTAAATCACAAGCATGGTTGAGTGAGAGAGACATTCATCGGGACACAGGGACAGTGTGGACAGTGTTACAGGCCTTCTCTGGGGTCTATTTTATACAGAAAAGTAGAGACAGGAGACATGACTTGTGTTTAGTCTGCAGGCTATTCCTTGTCTGTTTTATTAAACAGAATTTCACACCAGAACCAGAACGAGTATCTTTGAACAGAGGCAGTGGCTTATAACACCAACTGTCTGTCATCTATAATCCAGTTTTGAGATCCCTTCCCAGACGCCTTAGTGCCCACTCACATCCTGGACCTTTTGACCTAAGGAAAATCGCATAATAGGGAGGTGCTAGGTTTCACAATGAGTTCACCCGAAACCTTGGCTGATTGTGACCCACACCCGTTTTCGTGCCTTGGCTCGTGTGATTAGGTAAAGGATCAATAGGGGGTCCATGTCCCTCTTGGGGGGACACTCCCATAGGGCTTAAAATCTGGGACTCTCCATCATTTGAACTTAGAACCAAAAAAGCTTCTTGGATGAGAGGTGAAACGTCTTCATGCAACTTAAAGAAGTCCAGACACTTTTCTTTCCAGCTTCCTTTGACCACGTGTGGAATTCTCCCCCACAGCAACAAAGTTGAAGCTAAATGCTCTTCCACATGTTTACCTTTAAATAACCTAAAAGAGACATTACTTAAACATATGACCAATACATAAAATAAATTTCCAGTACATACTCTATCTGCATGAATTTATATCATAAGCTTGATGTTGCATTTGAGGAACAGGATTTTAAATTTGATTCTGGATTTAACAGGGAGCCAGTAAAGAGAAGGTTTAGGGTTAGGGGGTTAGGTGTAACAGTCTGCAGAAGCAGACTGTGTGGGAGTGAAAAGGAGGACCCAAGTGCAAACACGGAAGGAGACGAAACTGGGTTTAAACAAAAAGCGAGCTGTTTATTGTGTCTGATAACATGAGTACAAAAAACAAAGCAAAGCAAACAGGGCGAAAACTAAACTAAAACCTGAACTGTGGTAACTATAATAACAGACATGAACATGATTCTGACCAGGAACATGTGAAAAACTTTGATGAGGAAGAAACAAGAACATGAGACATGAACACGACCTGAACAGAATCATGAAGCACATAGAACTTAATATGACATGGTGGGAGGAAACAGACAATCTGACAAAGACTGAATTAAAACACATATACTAAATACCCACAGGAGGCGATTAGGGAAAGTGGAAACACATGGGGAAACAGCTGATTAGAATAAACATAATGACACGATGGGGGAAGTAAAACTAAACACATCAAACATGGACTTTTCAAACCAGATTCTTCAAAATACAACAGGAAACATGGAGAGACGTAGACATAACAACACCAGCTAGACAATAGCTGTGTCCGAATTCAGGGGAAGGATGCTCCGAAGTACGTATTTGGAGGCAATGATGTCACAGCAACGCAACGAAGGCTGTCTGAATTCAAAGAGTCCTTCAAATGTGGCAACAAATGCATCTTACTTTTCCCCGATTTTGAAAGATGGCTGTGTCCACATTCAGGGGAAGGATGCTTCAATGCCATATTTGGAGGCAATGATGCCACAGCGAAGCGACGAAGGCTGTCTGAATTCAAAGAGTACTCCAAATGTGGCGACAAATGTGTCCTACCACCTTCGTCACTTCACCTCCGGATGAAATCCAATGATTTAAGTCTACTACTTGTAGCGATAAAGCAGCTGGCTTCTTCTCAAGCACTTCTAAAGACACCACTTTCAGATCACTGTTTTTATATTATCTGTCTGTCTTTCTTGCTAACTTTTGGTCTGATCGTGGAGTTATTTAATTTTGGAAGACTGGGACATTTCCATTTAAATCCTTTCCAGCTGTGTCACTGTGACTGCTGCAACCTAAAACAGTTCATCAAGTCTTCTAGCTAACACCAGGTTTTGTTTTTAGTCTGTGTGCTAACTGCTTGCTGTACATGGCATAATTTTACTCTGTCTTCAACCCAGCCATGGCACTTGTATGAGATTACAAAAATCGAGGGGTGCATGACCAGCTCATAAAACACCAAAGAGTGACTGGTGCCAACAGCTGTGATGTCACTGTTGGCGTGTCCATAGTTCACAAGGTCAAAAACAAAAGGTCTGGTCCTGCTACCACCAGCCAAGTGACCATCTTAGCTGAGCCATCAGTCCTAATGAAGAAGACCAAGGGTCATTGTACCTTCTGCAGTTCAGGTACTTGTGTGAAGGACACTGTTCCAATTACTCTCCAGCTGGTCGAAAAACATACTTCTGCCTCTACAGAAGTCATGTTGAGACTAATGACTTAAAAAAAACAAACAAAAGGCCAGTCAGAAACTCAAAGAAGAGTTTTTGTGCCTCAAGGACAGTCTGCTGGATATGAGAGAACAGTGTGTCATCTCCAGTCTGCCATCTCCCCCCCATTTTTGGGAAGTTCAGCCATATTCATCTTCATCAACACCAGCACTGCAACTCGAAAACTAAATTATAAAAAGAACTAAAAATTCCAAGTAAATATAAAAATCTATGATTGTCAAAAAACCTAAAAGGTTAAGCAAGTATAATTAGACCATCATGACAGAAACAGGAAATTAAAAGATTCTAATTGGATATTTGACTTCTGTGGACTGTAAAGCCTCAGTATATAAAAAAAAGCTACTTTCAGCTTATTTACAAGATGTCACCAAAGCAGGTGGCTCCACATGATTGATTTGACAGATTTTTACTCAGGTAGCCTCCTGGTACAATCCCAGAGGGATTTGTGTTTTGTCGTGGGATCACACTGTGATCTTTCATTTGTTAGCCAAATATGTAAAAGATGTAGCATCAATATATTAAAAGATAATTATTACTTATAATATAATATAAAGATATTTATGACTTATAATAATTATTATGACTGATCTTCATTTGTTGCCAGCTAAGCCTACTTGTGTTTAGCAAAGCACTTATATGCTTAACAGTTAAATGTAGTACTTAGCAACTAAGCTATAAGGTCAAATTTATCAACAGACTGTCGCACAGTCAGTGTCATCTACTGACAAGTATGTCTGACAGCTGCACATCACATCAGTAAGTTATCGTTTTAATTACTTTAAAAACAATAATGGCAGAAAAAACATTAACGAGACAACAAGCTCATATTTGTCTCCTAAATTTAAAATAAACAGCTGTTGCTGTTGTGTCTGTTGCCTTTATGGGCACAGAGGAGCCTCACTGTTTCTTTTATTATCATTTCTGTAGGTTTAAATCTCTTAGGTCAACGTGATGTCCTTAGTTTGAATTTCCCCACTGTAGTTTTACAAAGTAATGATCAAACAAAATCTTCCATAAGGCTCTCAAAAGGCTAGACACAGCTTTAATGTTCAGTGTTCTAGATATCATGACGCTACAGTCTACTCTCACAGAGGTGTTCTATGGATCAACAGCATGACTTATTAATAAATCAGACTGGCAGATAGGTTCTTTTACATTTTGAGAGATGCCAGTTGAGTCTAATAGTAAGTTAAATGCAGAGTTGAGGCTGTCATTTTTTGCATCTACATGGACGTTAAAATCATCTGAGCGGAGTACTAGATCAGATAAAATGTCTGAGAAATCAGACAGAAAATCAGATTTGAGTTTTCCAACTAGGATGTAGAAGGCTAAATGACAGGCTTTCAAGTGAATTCAAACTTTAACTGGCTCTTTGGTGGAGTGTCTATATGACTGCAGAGATAATGTAGGATGACAGAACAGCAGTGCAGATACACTGACGATACTCTGTTCGATTCAGGGAACACATGGGGGTGATGGTGGACTCTACACTGGCAATGGCAACTTTATTTTTATAGCGAATGTCATTACAATGTCCTTAACACAGAAGATAAAAACATAAAAACCCATGTTGGTTGATAATGCCTTGGAAACAGTGGAAACAGCAACTTGTAATAAAGCAAAGCAAAGCAAAACAAAATTAAAAAAAATATTTTCAACCTTCTTTTAAATATGCACAGATGGAATAGATTTTTTTGTTAGCAGGCAGCTTATTAAAAAACAAAAAAACAAAAACAAAATAAAAATAACTGAAATTACCCTCAAAGACTTGGGAACACTTAAAAGATCTGCACCTGATGACTGAGGTGTAAAGAGTGATCAAGTCAAAGATACATTGGATTTTACTGGGTAAAAATGTCCATGTACCTGTATTGACTCTGGCTGCTGCATTTATCTTTGTTCCGGGTTTTTGTCCCAATCTTTTAAGTTTGTTGTTCTTAGTCCTTTGTTAAGAGTTTTCTTATTCATTATTTTTTTATTATCTTGTAATGTTTTGGCTCATTACAAGAACATAAATTTAGTTTATAGTTTTTTGGTGGGTTATATTATTTTCCTTGAGTTCTAGTTGTCCTGCCTCAAAGCCTTCCTCTTGTTTTGTTGTGAAGTCTCCTTATGTTTGGTATTTAGTTGTATCCTATTTCATTTTGCTAAGTCTCTTGTCTCGTGTTTGTTGTGTATCTTCTCTTCCCCTTGTCACGTTAATTAGATTCTGCCTAAATAGGTCAATTTTTGTTTAGTTGAATCTTTTCTCCTGAGTCTGTATTCTGGGTCTGCACTTTTCACTTATATACTCATTCAATAGAATTTTCAATGAACTAAAATCATCCTACTAATTCGGATAATGTGGCAAACAGGGCATTTCAATAATCTTGTCTGATTGACATGAGAGCATGGATGAATTTCTCAATTTGTGATAGGAATTTTCTTTTCTTTTTGTTTTTCTTTTTTTAAATCCTGTGCTGTCTGGTAGCTTTTGAATTATGACCTGAATGCACTGTTGTGCCAAACACATTTTGCTTTTCCTGCTGATTAGACCAAACACTTTACTAGCGTTTAGATATGATGAGAGCCGATTAAGAACCTGACCTATCAAACCAACTGCCATGATGCGTTTAAATTAGAATGTATAAAGCAGCAGTGAGATCAAGCAGAAATATAACCAAAACACACCAATGAATCAGTATTGAGCCTTGGGTCATTGATGACTTTAATAAAAGCTGTTACAGACTGTGAGATGAAAGGTATTGATTAAGGTGTTTGTATAGTTTATTTTTTCAGATTTTGCTGAGAAATGAAATGGATACAAGTGAGTTTATAATTATAAACTACAAATTGATTATTTTTGTTAAGTAGCAATATGATTACAGCACATTTGTGAGAAATATTATCTACAATGTGTCTGAGAGTGGAACTGTTCTCAAAGCAGTTAACTGCATCACAGTCAGTCAACTGCTCTTCTTCTCATCTTACTGTCAGTCACAGTTGGATGAACCTCTTCTCTCTACTCCACTTACAAGTAACATGGCCAAGTTCACATATTTTTACACTGTTGTGTGCTGTTGCTGCTTCAACTAATCTGGATCACCAGGACACAGCTCATCCACGCTCAGCACACAAATAATCCTGTTTTACCTTAATGTTTACCACCTGTAGAAAAAAAACAGAGGTTAATATGCATTGGTGTGAGGAAGCTCAGACACCAGCAAAAATGTGTAGAATTAACACTTCAAAGTCAGTCAAGTCCACAGTGGAAATAACCTGCTGAAAGTCGTGAATGGTTCATTACAACAGACACTTAAGTGATGGATTTCCTGCTGTTCCACTGAAACAAAGACTCTGTGTGTTGATGAACGCCTCATCTGTTTCTGAAATATTAACTAATAGGGGGCTGTCACCAAACAGATATATTCAGTGAATATGCTGCTGTATAAAGTCCACATGATTACTAAATGATAGTTCTCTCAAATTAAAGCCAGTGCTTCACAGCCTTCAGTCAGACCCATCTCAGAATGCTGACACTGATGAAACTGATCACTGATTACTAAAACAAATAAAACAAAAGAAACAAAAGCTGTGTGAGATCAGATGTGATACTCCCACAGTTTAATGAATGAGGATCACTGTCTCTATAAATGCTGTATATAAAGGCTATCAGTTGAAATCTAGCTATATTTCCAATAGACATGAACAGAACAACAGCAATTGTGTTATATGAACATCAAACATGACAAGAGAAGTTTTTGTTGATTTGCCTGTCAACCATTTTCCCCTTACCAATTTACTGAAAAAAACAAAAAACAAAAAAAACAAAAAAACAACAAAAAAAAAACAGCCACTGAGAAAGATTCAGGTTCACAGGAAACATCGTATTGTCAAACCCTCTACTAACCTTAGACACTCTAGTCTGTAGTGTGGACTCTTCATAAGCTCAGTCAGCTGCTTCACATCTGTATCATGCAGGTTGTTTTCACTCAGGTCAAGATGTTTCAAATCTGAGGTTTTGGACTTCAGTGCCAAGACCAGAGCACCACAGCTTATTTCTGACAAACTGCAGTTGATCAGGCTAAATACAGAAAAAAAAAATCATTCTGATAAAACCATTAATAAGCTCAATATTGCCATGTTGAACACTACCAGATCAGGGCACACAGACCAGAAAACACAGATCAACTCAGCATTACCATGATGAGCTGATCTGTGGAAAACATTAAAAGACGATTTACAGCTTTACAAAGGGATTACGTATATACATAAATTTAAGGATTTACAGCAGTAACAGTAAATGAACAGACCTGAGAGTCTCCAGTCTGCAATACGGACTCTCCAGAAATCCACAAAGCTGTTTCACTCCTGAATCCTGCAGATTGTTTCCACTCAGGTCTAGATGTTTCAGATGGGAGGGGTTGGACTTAAGCGCAGAGACTAGAGCAGCACATCTGATCTCTGACAAACCACAGTGCATCAATCTGAATAAAGATTAAAACAAGTAAATAGATTCACTGATAATCTGACCAATGTGTTCAGGTGTTAAATCTACATTTCAACAATACCATATCCTAACCAATGGGCTTTTCTCTAAAATGTTTAGATTCATTTGTACTCCTGCTATTATTTAGGTCAACATCATGTCAGCCTTCTACACACATCATCCAAATGTATGTTTTTACCAACCAAAACACATCACTGATGATCTATCAATATGTTAAACATGTCACTATTTCTATGTGTTGCCAAGAACATCTTTACTTTTTTATCTTTTATTTTCAGTATTTTTTACATGTCCATGTTTGGGCATGTGTTTTGCTGCAATATGAAAAAACAATTGTTTCAAAAGAAAAGATATGGAAATATGTCAAGTTTTTAAATTATTTTCCCCTCCCTGAGCCTGGTTCTGCTGGGGGTTTCTTCCTGTTAAAAGGGAGTTATTCCTTCCCATGCCACCAAAGTGCTTGCTCATAGGGTTGTTGGGTTTCTCTCTGTATGTATTATTGTAATAATAATAATAACTTTATATATAATGCACTTTCAAACAAAGTGCTGAACAGCTAATTGAAGATAAAAAGGATAAATAAATTTAAAAAGATTAATAAGGTAGGGTCTACCTTACAATTTAAAGTCCCTTGAGGCAAATGTTGTGATTTGGCGCTGTATAAATAAAACTGAAGTCCTCTATAAAGCTAGAACCTGTTACTATTCATCACTGATTGAAGAAAATAAGAACAATCCAAGGTTTCTCTTCAGCACTGTAGTCAGGCTGACAAAAAGTCAGAGCTCTGTTGAGCCAAGCATTCATGTTTGCCTACTGGTGGTGGTCAGAGGGCCCGGTGGCGCCAGTGTCCGGCAGCCTCGCCTCTGTCAGTGCGCCCCAGGGCAGCTGTGGCTACAGCGTAGCTTGCCATTGCCAGTGTGTGAATGTGTGCGTGAATGGGTGAATTGACTGAATGTAGTGTAAAGCGCTTTGGGGTCCTTAGGGACTGAGTAAAGCGCTATACAAATGCAGGCCATTTACCATTTTTACCATTTAACATTAACTAGTAATCACTCCATGATTTTCTTCACAGATAGTTTTCAGATCTTGAGAGTACTATTAATACTTATTTACGCTCTCCCATTGATCTTACTGATTTCATTTCAGTGATCACTTCCTCCAAACCATCAGTGTGTCTTTTAGACCCCATTTTTACAACACTGTTTAAAGAAATCATACCATTAATTAATGTTTCAATATTAAATATCATCAACTTATCTTTATTACCGGGTTATGTACTTCAGGCTTTCAAGTTGTTTTAATTAAATGTTACTCAAACAGCCATCACTTGACCCAACTTTCTTAGCTAATTATAGGCCAATCTTCAACCTTCCTTTGACTCTAAAAATCTTGAAAGAGTAGTTGTCAAACAGCTAACAGATCATCTGCAGAAGAATGGCTTATTTGAAGAGTTTCAGTCAGGTTTCAGAGCTCATCAGCTTTAGTGATGGTTATAAATGACCTTCTGGCCTCTGACAGTGAACTCATCTCTGTGCTTGTCCTGCCAGACCTTAGTGCAGTGTTCGATACTGCTGACCATAACATTTTATTACAGGGATTAGGGCATGCTGTAGGAATATAGGTACTGTGCTTTTATGTATAACAGGAGTTAATTATGCTGCTCTCATAGGAAACAAATGTGTAGATGTGCACAGCTGTTCTTCAGCCTGTAGAAACCATTATATAGCTGTTTCATATGGACCAGAACTAACTAGTTTTTGAAAAAAATTTTTTTAGAATAGAACAGAATAGCTTAATTTTTATAGTAACCAGTACAACAAAATTAAAAGTGTCAACTCCATCAGTGTACACTCATTAGAAAAACATTGCGCCCTTCACTAATTGCGCAAACAGACTAATGTTATTGCTTTGTTGACTGTGTTTATTGTTATTGGGTAAAAGCTGAAGTTAGTACTGAAGTCAGTGGTATTGAAAGTAGCCGTACATAATGTTACATCTGTGAGATGATTATAAGTAATTGTTTCTCTAATGGTTAAAATTTTATTTGTCAAGAAATTCATGAAGTCATTACTAGTTAACTTTAGAGGAATGGCTGTCTCAACAGAGCTCTGACCTTTTGTCAGCCTGGCTACAGTGCTGAAGAGAAACCTAGGGTTGTTCTTATTTTCTTCAATCAGTGATGAATAATAAGATACTCTAACTTTATGGAGCTTTTTCAGCAAACAATTTTTCAAGGCTAAACAATGATCTTCTAATCAATCTCTGTGGGCGTAGGGAACAGCATTAGATTGCTGCATTTGTGTTAAGGATTCTCCTGCATCGTATGTGCTGGATAAACAGAAGTCAATTAAATTACATTCAATACTCTCTCCCACTCCACGTAGCTGGAGTCAGGTTATAAGGCAACTTCAAGTCACTGAAATATCTTCATAAATAACAACACTCTTGCTTAACTGACCTCAGAGTCTCCAGTCTACAGTTTGGACTCTCCAGAGCAGTAAATAGCAGCTTCACGTCTGAATCCTGCAGATCACAGTTTTTCTTCAGGTGAAGTTCTCTCAGATGGGAAGGGTTGGACTTCAGAGCTGAGGCCACAATTTCACAGTGACCCTCTGGGTGTGCGTAGTGCCCACAACCAGAAAGTCTGTCATGACACGCATGTTACAAAACACGTTATTAGAAAAAGAACACTTTTTACTTTACTTACTACTTTAGTGTGTACCATTTTTAGCATTTCAGCTGACTTCAGTGCTTACTCTCAATCATCGGAAAGTTTCAAGATGCCAAAACCACAAAAAAATACCATCACAACTAAGGCAGAACGTGGAAAACAGCAAGACAAAGATGGAGGTACAGCTAGCAAAGCTAACAGAGCACAAGGCACAGGCAGCCATGGTCGATAATGGCTATGAACCGTTGAACATCCTCTTGGCAA
Organism: Oreochromis niloticus; assembly: GCF_001858045.2. Lineage (NCBI taxonomy): Eukaryota > Metazoa > Chordata > Actinopteri > Cichliformes > Cichlidae > Oreochromis > Oreochromis niloticus. The sequence goes on along the minus strand of NC_031981.2, from coordinate 22,479,916 downwards.
TCCGACAAATGAACAAAACAATGACTGACCGATTCAAAATGCTGGAGACAACTTTGGCAACTAAACAGGCAACCTTATTAAGCCTGGGAAATTGAAAACCGAAATTGAAGATGCCAAAGCTAGCCTAGACCACCAACTCACAAATTTTGAGCAAGCATATATATAAATGCATGCAGAGAATGAAGAGTTAGGCTTTAAAGTGACCGACCTTGAAGCCCGCTCCAGACATGAGAATGTGAGAATTGTAGGCCTGTCTGAGAAGATCGAGGGCATACGCCTGACACAATTCCTGACTGAGTTTCTGCCCGAGCTGTTGGGGGCTAGAAGTTTCCTCAAGCCAGTCGAGGTGGACTGAGCTCATTGCATTGGAACTCAACCATCAGATGGGAACGCACGGCAGTGCGTTATGATCACTCGGATCCATCACTTCCAGACAAAAGAAAAAATATTGCAGCTGGCCAGCAGCTCCCTCTAAATTATAAAGGCAGGTCAATCCACATCTTCCTGACTTCCTGGCGGAGATGATGAGGGAGGGGCAGGCATTTGAGAAGGTCCAAAAGAGGCTCAAAGAGGCTGGCGCATGGGTTGGCTTTGCCTACCCGGCTTGGTTACGGGTCACTTTGAATGACTCACAGAAGATATTCTCTACTCCAACAGAAGGCTATGGCTTCTGGTGAGACTGTGTCCTGAATGTGTAATCCATTCCACCTGGTATACGTTTTGTGGGACATGGCTCTTCAAGGTACAATTGCACAGGTCAAAATTTTCTCAAGACTGCATCTGTTGATGTACTTTATTAGAGAGGAAGCAGCGGAGCCTTGTGTTAGTATAGTGCAGGGGTCTGCAACCTTTTACACCCAAAGAGCCACTTGGACCCGGTTTCCACGCAAAAGAAAACACTGGGAGCCGCAAATACTTTTTGACATCTAAAATGAAGATAACACTGTATATATTGTTTTTTACCTTTGTGTGAACAACTAAGGTGTGCTGCTTATGAAATCCATGAAGTGCTACAGAGAAAATTACATTTTATTTATGTAATCAACACATTTTGAACTCTTAAAGAAATATAACAAAAGCAAAGACACCCAGCTGAACTAAAATGATCCATGTAGCAAACAAAAACTGTTGTGAGCCGCCTCCCTTATATCTCCTTTGGGCTTTTGGAGCCTTGACCTGACTTTTAAAAAATAATTGGTAAAAAAGCTCTATGCTGCTGAAAAATTAAAAATAGATATTTGCAAAATTCTGCCTAAATATGTATTTTACCTGGTTAATGCGTGCGGCGGGGGCGTGGTCTGCAGCACCTGAGCGGCACCCGCAATCACGCCTCGCCGCCTTAAAGTCTGTGCTCTCTCTGCTGTTGTTGTTGGTGGTGTGTGTCGGGCTGTGAGCTGCGAAGCTACAGCCGGCTGTATGCGTACAGCAACCGTGTGTGAAAAGTGCTCAATAAAGAGATGCTGAAAAGCGTGTTCATGCAAACATCGTCGGGTCTGCCATGGTATGTTTACAATGGGACTTCTGCAACTGAACCTCTGCTCACAGCGTCTGCTAATCGGTGCTGTGCGAAGTCAGTTTACGCAGGACTGTAAGCTGTCATCTGTCGTCTGTGAGGCGTGAGCAGTGTTTGTCTTTAACATAGTTCACGGTGGAGCTGCTGACATAATGTGGATCCGAAGATCCATAATTGGCCTACCTGGGGTTGAAAGTCTCGATAAATGCATGGTGTTTCGGCGGGAATACCGGCTTCCGCGAGTGCGACGCTTATATTGAGCGAAGAAAAAAATAATAGAATATAATTTTATATTTATATTTCAATATCACAATACTCTTCCAATTTAGAACTACAAGTTTAAAAGAACTAACATAAATAAAATACACTTCAGCTAAATTCTTCTAATTCATTTTCCCAAACCACGCGGAGCCGCACTATAAGGACTAAAGAGCCGCATGCGGCTTCGGAGCCGCAGGTTGCCGACCCCTGGTATAGTGGGACTGTTGGTTAATCTCCCCTATGGTCCGGCTGCCTCTGAACAAATATGTTGGGTTCATGCTCTTACTTTTTTTGCAAAAGTGGGACTGGGGATGGGGGAAACTTTTCTGGTCTGGATGTTTTTTCTTATGTTTTTATCAATGTTTGGCTGGGCTATTATATGTTTATTTTGTTGTTGAACTAGATAAGTGTGCATCCTACAGTCTCTCAGTGAGGTTCCCAGCCCACTTCCTGCATTCTAACTAATCAAAGTAGATCATCCCCATTTCGCTGCATCAGGGGACGCAGTGAAATGAGCAATGGGCCCACTCAGCCCATTGCTCTTTGCAATTGCAATTGAACCCCTTGCTGCTTGTATTAGACAACATGCAACCCTTAAACCAATTCATTTAAGCCATTTTTGGGCCTTCTAGCTCAACAAGATCATAATCCTTTTTGATACACGATTCCATAAACTGCCATCTGCCTCATTTTCCTAAATTGACATGGAGATATTGGTACCTGCGCTTTAAATGTAATTTATGCCAAGCTTTATGTTTGTACCATCTCATTTGTATTGTTATATTTTAGTGGGTTTTTCTATAAATTAGCACAATTGGAATAGACAAAGCAAAACAAAACAAACAAAGAAACAAAAGGACATCCCCTGGTGTGCTGCCCCATTTTTCATTGTACTTTTGGAACACCATCTCAGGTGCAAGTGGGTTTGAATTTTGAAAATGTTGATTACTTACCAGAATTACTCAACTGCACAAAGAAGTTAGAGGCTGTAAGCTCTCATATTACTTGCCAAAATTTACATTTAATTTAATCTGTTTTAAAATCAGACTCTGTAGATAAACGTTTTGTAGTCCATTCTAAGTCTCAGGCTTCCTCTGGGTTCTTTCTGTCTACTAGTTTTAATGACTGAAAGATATGGGCAGACCACAGATCCCACGGACTCATTAGTAGTCCAAACAGCTTTGACTAACTAAGGCACCATTTCTTAGCCTTTCATAACACATAAAATGGAATCTGAAATGTAGAATGCTGCCACATTCTGTGTCCAGGGAAGCTGGACTGAAGTGGGGTTTACTTTGTCAGTATCTCAGTCTTTTGGCCCCCACTATCTTTCATTTGCGTCTGATTATTTCAAGATACTAGAGATATATAGAGGACAATAATTTGTTTCTTCTGTACGCATTACCCCTTTATTTTAGCTATGAATTTCTGTCATAATTCAGGGAGAATTTAACATAACATTTCATTACAATTACTATGCTTATCACACACAGACTTCATTTAAATCAGTTCATTCCTATTAAGAGTTTGTTTTTTAAAATTATTTTTACAAATATTTTTGATGATGTGGCAGCAGACTGAAGCACAGACATGGGACTATAGCCAAATACTGTAGACATCCTGGCTGCTGAGGCAGATGATGATGTCTTGGAATTTGAATGAGCAACTAAAGAATGGTGTAGCCACTAGAGATGAGGCAACCACTTTAACCCTTTGAAGCCTAACCTGTCCCTGGCATTAGACAGGTGTTAATACATCTACAGTATACCACCCGTAACATCTGAACTATTTGCTCAACTGAAAGAATTCCAGTGCTTCCTGAAAACATTGATTTTGCAAAAAGAGCAATGAGTGAATGAGTGTCTCCAGATGAAATCGATTGATCTTCAAGCAGATTTGGATCTGAAAGAGCAGTTTGTAAGAACTGACTCTTCCACAACTTTTTTGTATGAGGAAAGCAGCCCTATGCATGTTGAATGTGTTTGCCTCCACACAGAAAAGCGACATAGTTTTCACCATAGTGAACATAATCAAAACTAAATATCATCCCAGGCTCACCACTGAGCACTTCCAAATGTTTATGAGAATGGCCTTGATCAAGCTCAGGTTTTTATATCATTATCCAGGAAAAGGTGGAGCTCAATTCTCCCACTGAGCAAAAATGTGGGGGAGTTGATTAAAACAGGGGAAGAAAGTGAGCCTCTAAAACTGTTTAACTGTTGAGATGTATTCTCTCTCCCATATTCTGGACAGAGATCTCCGATGTTGTTCCCGGGATCTGCTGGAGCCACTCGCCTAGCTTGGGAGTCACCGCACCTAGTGCTCCGATTACCACAGGGACCAGCGTCACCTTCACCCTCCACATCCTCTCGAGCTCTTCTCTGAGCCCTTGGTATTTCTCCAGCTTCTCGTGTTCCTTCTTCCTGATATTGCTGTCATTCGGAACCGCTACATCGATCACTACAACCGTCTTCTTCTGTTTGTCTACCACCACTATGTCCGGTTGGTTAGCCACCACCATTTTGTCCGTCTGCATCTGGAAGTCCCACAGGATCTTAGCTCGGTCATTCTCCATCACCCTTGGGGGCATCTCCCATTTTGACCTCGGGACTTCCAGGTTATACTCGGCACAGATGTTCCTGTACACTATGCCGGCCACTTGGTTATGGCGTTCCATGTATGCCTTGCCTACTAGCATCTTGCACCCTGCTGTTATGTGCTGGATTGTCTCTGGGGCATCTTTACACAGCCTGCACCTGGGGTCTTGCCTGGTGTGATAGACCCCAGCCTCTTTGGATCTTGTACTCAGAGCTTGTTCTTGTGCTGCCATGATTAGTGCCTCTGTGCTGTCTTTCAGTCCAGCTTTATCCAGCCACTGGTAGGATTTCTGGATATCAGCCACCTCCTCTATCTGCCGGTGGTACATACCATGCAGGGGCCTGTCCTTCCATGATGGTTCCTCGCCTTCCTCCTCTTTCTTGGGCTTCCTCCTCTTTCTTGACTGCTCCAGGCCCCGAGCTTGAAGGATAAACCGCCCGCAGGGGCGAGATGGGTGTTTTATTTATATATATATATATATATATATATATATATATATATATATATATATATATATATATATACACATTGCCACTGCAGGGGCTCTTAATCCTTCAGGCTTGGGTCCTCTACCAGAGGCCTGGGAGCTTGAGGGTCCTGTGCAGTATCTTTGCTGTTCCTAGGATTGCACTGTTCTGGACAGAGATCTTGGATGTTGTTCCTGGGATCTGCTTGATCCACCGATGTGCCTATTACCACAGGGACCACTGTTACCTCCACTCTCCACATCTTCTGGAGCTCTTCTCTGAGCCCTTGGTGCTTCTTAGTTTCTCACAGGATCCAAAGGATCTTACCTCAGTCATTCTTGACCACCCTAGGGGGTGTATCCCATTTTGACCTTGGGACAAATGTGCTGGATTGTCTCAGGGGCATCTTTGCACAGCCTGCACCTGGGGTCTTACCTGGTGTGGTAGACCCCAGCCTCTATGGATCTTGTACTCAGAGCTTGTTCCTGTGCCACCATGATTAGTGCCTCTGTACTGTCTCCTCCACTGGTAGGATTTCTGGACGTCAGCCACTTCCTCTATCTGCTATCTGCTGCTATAAAATGTTCATTGGTTGAAAACCCTTTGCTGGCAATCACAGCCTGAAGTCTTGAACTCATGGACATCACCAGATGCTGGGTTTCCTCCTTTTTAATGCTCTGCCAGTCCTTTATTGCAGTGGCTTTCAGTTGCTGTTTGTTTTTGGGCCTTTCTGTCCGAAGCGAAGTCTTCAACAAGTTAAATGCATGCTGAATTGGGCTAAGATCAGGTGACTGACTGGGCCATTCAATAATATTCCACTTCTTTGCTTTAAAAAAAATGCTGAGTTGCTTTGGCTGTATGTTTTGGGTCATTGTCCATCTGTATTATGAAATGCCACGAAATCAGGACAGCTACAAGTACCTGGGAATCCCACGGGAAATTGGGAGCCACGAAGAGGCCAGTAGGAAAGTTACAATTACCAAATATCTGCAGAGGGTAAGGCAAGTCCAGAGGAGTCAGCTGAATGGAAAGAACAAGAGAGTCAGCCTAACCCTGCTGGGATAATAAGCAATCCTACAAGTGGCTGGACAAAGCTGGACTGAAAGACAGCACAGAGGCACTAATCGTGGAGGGATAGGAACAAGCTCTTAGCAGAAGATTCATAGAGGCTGGGGTCTGCCACACCAAGCAAGACCCCATCTGCAGGTTGTGTAAAGATGCCCTTGAGACAATCCAGCAAATAACAGCAGAGTGGAAGATGCTAGCAGGCAGGGCATACATCATAAACGTCATAAACAATATTTATATGTCAGACTAAAGCACACTAGATATCTAGATTAGATAATTACAATATCTGGACCTTTGCTTCAATAACATTTCTGTAACCGGAAGTCTTTTAATTTTAGTTCAATAACCTTGATCTAAAGAATTAAAATTCTAATCTATGCTAATTTATAATGTTAATCATATTTGGACTCACCGAACTATTCTGCAATTCCTCACAGCTGGAATCAGTCTCCGTCGTCCCTCTGCTGATGTGTTGTAACTCATCAGGTCCAACTCCTCCAGAACCTCCTCTGACATCTGCAGCATGTAGGCCAGAGCTGAGCAGTGGATCTCAGACAGTTTCTTCTCTGATCTGTGCTCTGATTTCAGAAACTCTTGGATCTCCTGATGCACTGAGAGGTCATTCATCTCCATTAGACAGTGAAAAATGTTGATGCTTCGGTCAGGAGAGATGTAATTACTGTTCATTTTCTTCAGTGTGTTGTTGATTCGCTGAATGATTTCTGGACTGATCTCTATCTGACCCAGCAGGCCTCTTAAGAGTCTCCGGTTGGACTCCAGAGAGAGGCCATGAAGAAAGCGAACAAATAGGTCAAGGTGGCCAGTTTTACTTTGAAGGGATTTCTCCATGATGCTGCTCAGAAAGACATCCAACGATGAGATGCCCTTTCTCAGGAAATTCTCCACCACCTCTGTCTTCCTGTTGGTGTAACAGTGAAACATGTAGACAGCAGCCAGAAACTCCTGAATGCTCAGATGAACAAAGCAGTAGACTGGTTTCTGGAAGATACCACACTCTCTTTTGAAGATCTCTGTACAAACTCCTGAGTACACCAAGGCCTCTGTGACATCTAGACCACACTGCTCCAGGTCTTCATGGTAGAACAGGATGTTTCCTTTCTCCAAATGTTCAAATGCCAGTCTCCCCAGCTTCAGAAGAACTTCCCTGTCAGCCTGTGTCAGTTTCTCTAGACTCGTCTCATGTCCCTCATGGTACTTATGGTGTTTTGTCTTTGTCTGAACCAGCAGGAAGTGTGAGTACATTTCCGTCAGGGTCTTGGGCAGCTCTCCTCTCTGCTCTGTTGTCATCATGTGTTCCAGAACTGTAGCAGTGATCCAGCAGAAGAGTGGGATTCTGCACATGACATTGAGGCTCCTTGTTGTGTTCATGTGGGAGATGATTCTGCGGGACAGTTCTTCATCACTGAATCTCCTCCTGAAGTAATCCTCCTTCTGGGCATCAGTGAAGCCTCGTACTTCCGTTACCCTGTCCACACATGTAGGAGGGATCTGATTGGCTGCTGCAGGTCTGGAAGTTATCCAGATGAGAGCCGAGGGAAGCAGATTACCCTCGATAAGGTTTGTCAGCAGCTCACCGACTGATGACTTCTGTGTGACATCAGACACGAGCTTTCTGTTGGTGAAATCCATTGAAAGTCTGCTTTCATCCAGGCCGTCACAGATGAACAGAAGTTTACAGACAGCGAGCTGCTCTGCTGTGACCTTTTGTAATGTTGGATGGAAAACATGGAGCAGCTCCAGAAGACTGTACTGCTCATCTCTGATCAGGTTCAGCTCCCTGAATGAAAGCAGAATCACCACACTGATGTCTTGGTTTTCCAAACCTTCTGCCCAGCCCAGAGTGAACTTTTGCACTGAGAAGGTTTTTCCAACACCTGCAACACCTTTCATCACAACTAATCTGATGGGTCTTTGTTGGTCTGTTACTGCTTTAAAGATATCCTGACACCTTATTGGAGTGTCATGGTGGGTTTTCATCTTTGAAGCTGTCTCCGGCTGTCTCATGTCATGGTGGATATGAACTTCTTCATTCTGTTCTTCTGTGATGTAGAGCTCAGTGTAGATCCTGTTGAGGAGGGTCCAAAGTCCTGTTTGATTAGTTCCTTCAGTCACATGTTCACATCTCCTCTTCAGACTGATTTTATGTTCATCTAAAAGCTCTAGCAGAGTAGTATTGGCTGAAAGAAATAAAAACAACAAAACTTACTAGAAGTAAAACTGTTTCATATCTGATGAACATAACAAGAGATCTGGTTTTTGTGGTTTGAGTCCATGAGCACATGGATGTTCAGTCTTACTTTGGCTCTGATTGGCTATCTGCAGTCCAGCTCTGGTTCTGGATCCTTCTCCACACTGGGGACAGGAGGAGTCTCCTGATGAATCAAACTGGTCCGAAAATGAGGAGATGCACTTTTTGCAGAACCAGTGTCCACAGCTGGTAGAGACTGGATCCTTCAAGAAGTCCTGACACAAACCACAACAGGACAGCTGCTCTTCCACACAACTATGACTCCTCTTCTTATTTCTATGGACAATTTTTTAGTGAGAAATTATTCTGATATGCATCATGCACATTAAAATCAGAAATACTAAAATGCCAGATTTAATTAATACTGAAATTCTGGGCCTCCCGATTTGTGTGTGTGTGTGTGTGTGTCTGTGTGGGTCTGTGTCTGTGTTTTATTTTTGTGGTTCTGAGCTCTTCATCTCTGGCACCTTTGCACTAACACTTCTGTTTCATGGAATAATTTTTCTACCTGCTGTGAGGTGATTATCAGCTCAGTTCAGTGGGAACAGTCTTACTTTGTGTTCAAGGGTCCAGGTTCATGACTGAAGACTGGAGGATAATTTTTGGAATGGTCACTCTTCATAGACGGACAGTTGGGTGCTGGAGACTCTGTTCTGTATGTCTGATGCTGACCTCTGGAAACACAAATATAAAATAAATCACCCAATGTTCTTGTGCATGTTTCTGTTGAGTTACTTCTCTCTTAGGGTTTGGTTCATGGGGCTCAAGCTTGTTTTCACAACAGAATGAAACAATCTTAAAAGTAAGCCTAATCTTGTACAGAGGTTAGAGAGGGTGGCTATGTCCTGAATCCAAGCTGGGAGTTGGTTGCAGAGAACAGAAGCCTGAAACCTGAAGGCTCTGCCTCCCCTTCTACTTTTAAATACTCTAGATACCACAAGTAAGCCATGTCACACCATTAGAGCGAAGTGCTCTAATGGTGTGATGCAGCACTATAAGGTCATGGGGCCTAATTATTCAAGACCTTGTATGTGAGTAGAAGGATGAAAAATACTGTCTCAGGGAAAGCATGTATAATGTAAAAAAACAAAAACAAAACACACACACAAAAAAAACAAAAAACTGTCCTAACACTGAACCCTGTGGAACTCCACAGTTAACCTCAGTGTGTTTACATAGTATACCATTTTTTTCTGAATTGGGATTGTATTACTAATGCTCATCAGGTAAAAACAAAGACTTTAGATTCTCTTAAAAAATCTTTGGATCCTCCTACTATCTATGCCCTGAGGTCCAAGGGGTCTTGCAGGATCCCTCAGACCTTAGTATGTACATATCAATAATCCATCAACCAAGCAATGCTACTTTCTGGAGAACTGATTGGTCCATAAGGTGATGATCTCATAACTGTTCATGTCTTATCAAGAACATGATCAAGGCAAGTTCAGCACAATTCACTTACTCAACCTCCACAAACCCCTTTGAAATAACATTGGACGACTGCAACAATGAAAATCATCTGCTCATTTCACAGCAGAAACAGTCCCTTACTTTGTGTCTGAGGGTTCAGGTTCATGACTGAAGACTGGAGGATAATTTTTGGAATGGTCACTCTTTAGAGACAGACAGCTGGGTGCTGGAGACTCTGCTCTGTCCTGCTCTTCCACCAAACCACTCATCTTCAGTTAGTCTGAAAGTGAAACCAGCAACACTGACTGCAAGTGAAAAACAAGAATCATGACAAACATGTTTATAAAAGAGCCAAACACAAGACTGGCAGAACAGGAAATACAACACGCTCTCTCCCTCTTTCTCGAAAGGACTCTCTCGCAAGTTCACTCCAGTCTGTAATGATCCTAGTTCATCTTCCATCTCATAAATTCATAAATTTTTATTTTCTCTTATAACAGCAGAAGAAGAGAAAAGTGGAACTGCTTGTCAACCAAACCTTTATTTTTATCCTTCATCTTTATGTCCATATGGCATCACAAACTCGATTATAAAATTTAACAAAATGACTTTCAGGGTTGCCGTTCCATCTTGAGAAACGGAAACATTATTTTTTGAGACAGAAATGAGTTTTCCTGATTATTCTGACAGCACATACAATAACACTCACCTTTTTTTTTTCCCCGTGCTCTGTGACTGGAAAACCGAATCTTAACTCACTGATTAATTTCTGTGTCCTTCTCACCTGAAGAGAACAGCCCTTCCCCTTTCTATTTACAAGAAGCTGCATGACTACATTTCAGGTGCGTCACAGAGCTCTGAAAACAAAGCTGAGTGAATTTGTAGGTGAGCTGAGTCAGTTCACATTTTTAGTTTCACTTCTACACAGTGAGCTGCACATAATGAACACAAGTGCAAATACTTTAGAGACGAAACGTTCTAATATGATACAGATACAGATGTGATACACAACACCCTGGAATGTTAGAATGAGCAATTGATGGGACTCAGAAAGATGTAAAAATATCAAAATCATATGGATTCTCCTTCACGTCTACCTTATTAATCTGAGCAGCAATGCTGTTTCTGAACAAAAACACACTGAATCCATCACTTATACTTTGCATTCCTTCTGAAAATGAAAAGACTGCATATAATTTGGACCAATATTGATCAATTACCTGCAGAACCTTCCACTCACATTGACAGATTTTAGTCCCACTCAGTCTGTCCATAGTGTTCATTAATTCATGGAGTCAAGACTTGCCTTCAGTAGCATGCAAGTAATCTTTTTACCCTAAAAGCTGCCAATAACTGCAGGTTTACAGGTTAATGAGGAAAAATAAGAGCAGAAAAATATCCTGATGTTTTGAGAGCCGTTTAAACAGTTAAAGGTCCCAAATAGGAAACATCATTGCTTCACAATGACCTCTGTATAGTGCACGACACTGTTTATATACACTTAACATCATGAACCTTTCTGAACTTGTGAAAAATTCCTGCTGAATAAAGATTGTATGAAAGTTTGAAACCTTGAAATGGTGTTCTTAAAATTTGTTGACGTTTTTAACAACAACAACACATTAATGAACATTAATAAAATATAAAATGTAAATATGCCAAATTACATAAAAACTGCTCGTTTACATCTATGGTGAACTTCTGCCGGTTTGCAGAAACATCCAGTTTCGGTTCTTTCATCAATTTAGTACATTTATCTTTCCACCAGGGCAGAGTATTCCCTTTTCATTTATTTTGATTCCTCCTTCTAATGAATAATGCCATAACTTCATTAGAGATATGTATGTACACCATACATATCTTTTTGGTCAATTTATAAACAGTATATCTATTCGTGTTTTAGAACAAGCCATTATTCTAGAGCAGTGATTGTTAACCATGGTAATGGGCCAAAAGCCACACCTTGAGGGCCGCAAAAAATTTTTAGTTTTACACCTGTGGACCGCGAGGGCCACGGGACATCATAAGTCATTAATTGAACACACCAGGGACTACTCTTATCCATGAAAATCTCACTTACAATACAGCTTCCCACCGCTTGGTGGGAGCCGTTTTAATCAGCCTCAATAAGCAAGCAGAAGAAGACACTCTCCCCGCCATTTGCAGTTAGCAAAAGATATGGAGAAGTTCATAAAATGCAAAAATGAAGATGAAAGTGACAACTCCCCTCCCAAAAGGCAAACTTTGTGTGCAAGTACAACCCTGCCAATGAAAAGAGGTTTACTGCTGAAGCAACTTTCAGATTCACTCACAGAATATAAGATTATAATTTTCATTTCCACTTTATTTTAGTTTTATAACAGTTTATTTATTTATTCATTTAGTTAGAAAATTATTTTGAATGTATTTATTTTATCCAATTTCTATTTTCACCTTTTTTCTTGTGTCTTTTGCTGTAGTAAAATTGAATTATTAATTATTTTTGTGTTATTAATCATGACTTGAGCCTTTCAATTTCTACTTGCAATTTGATTTGTTCCATGAATTGTTAACCTGTTTGGCATTTTGTTTTATGTGCAGGTTCACATACACATAATAAATTAATGTCCTTGTGATTATTTTGACAAGATTTTAGCTGTTGAAATGAAGTAGATTTGATTTAGTTATTAAATATAAATCAAACCAAAAGCAACATCAATTTATTCAATACAGTGTTAATATCTGAATGGGCCCCGGGCCACTTTGCAGTGGAAAGGTTACGTAAAAAAGGTTAAGAACCCTGTCCTACAGGACTGTTCTATCAGTAATTTAAAATTAATACAATAATACTGATCCTTGAGGTACTCCACATTCAGTGGAGTCATGATATTGATATGGTACTCCACTGAATGTGTTATCAAAGAGTCTGAAATGTAACATTTCAGCCACCCCTTTAGTGTGCTTGTTGGATGACTGAGATGATGTCACTACAGAGATGAATGCAGTCCACATGGTTGTCACTGCCCTATGCACTGCCAAGAAGACTGTCCTCATGAAATGAAAAAATAAAAGTAATCTGAATTCTAGCCAATATAGAGTCCGTCTGATAGAACATATTAGTCTTGTTACACACTCTGCTGCCACATTTGATCAATCTGTCTGGGCTACTTTGATCAGCTCCATCACTCAGTTGGGGTGGGGGGTTGTGGTTTGTCCTCCCTACATTACCGGTATTGTAGTTGATGTGGGGGTGGGTACGGGCTTGGGGTGTCTGGGGCTTTCCTAAGCAGGGCCGTGCAGATGTTGGAAGGGGCGGGTGCTCAAAGTTAAAAAGGGGCACATGGAACCAGGCTAAATAACAACAACCCACATTCATCAAGAAACTAATATGGAATCGCAACGGACTATATCACTATCATCAGGTGGGGACAATGGAAAGCAAACATAACCTGTGTTTTACCTGATGGGGTACAATGTTGCTGTTGAGGGGATGCTGCTGCTCCTGCTGCTGATAGTGCCGGATGGCAGGGCTGTGTTGATCTGAGACTGTAGACATTAAACTAGTCCATAGGATAGATGTTAGCTGATTAAAGAAGTGTCATGAGATAATAATGACACAGATGAAAAAAAACTGTGGGAAATAAACTGAAACCGGAATATTAGTAGGGCTAAAGAAAGGGTTTGCCGTGAAGGTTAAAAATTTAACAAAAAATATACACATAAAACACACAAACACACACACATGCACACAGTGAAATTTTATACCTTCTCCAGAATATTGCATATACTATAGCCACAAGTTTGCATTACGGTGCTGATTCAGAATCCTTCCCTTATTATTTATTCCTAGTGCTATAATAATAAAGTAATAAGAAAAAAAAAATACATATAAAATAATGTATTTATGATGATTCAGTTGACTATGGTTGACTATCCACTCTATGCAAGGCAGAAAGCTTCTTAAATGTTTAAACTGTAGAGATACAATAATTTTGCTGCATTTTATCATATTTGAAATATAAATCTAATATAATCTGTTTCTTAATGTATTTTCTTTAAAATAAAGTGTATTTTTTTAACGTCATATTTTTAATAATCCATAATTATGTGGACATGCATATTACATAATTTTTTGTGAAATATAAGCCCTCCCAAAAGGCCTGTAACTTACTTTAAAACTAAATGTTCCCTGAAATGGTGGACCGAGCTACAGAACAATGGCACTCTTACCCAGTTAGCTAGCGGCTCATGACCACCACTACTTGTACAGTTATCAAAAGAACAGGTAAAGTTATGTCACACAAAACATAAAGTAAAAAAAAAAAAAAAGCCTAAAAAAAAGGGCAATTGGGGCATCCATCAGGAAAGGGACAGGTGCTCAAGCTCCTTCCGTCCTCCCCTCTGCATGGCTTTCTTGGGGCGCTCAACCCAGGGGCTCTTTGGTGGTGTTTTCTCTGGTGGCTGCATGCGGCAGGGCTGGGGGAGGGTGTGTGCAGGCAGACGTAGCTTACTTGCCTGGTACCCTCATTGCTCTTGGGTGGGTCTGGGACTTGGGGGTTCTGGGGGTGCTCTGCCTCTAGGCTAGGGTTCTCCCTGGACCTTAGGGGCTTGTATCCTGGTTGGTGTGTTGTTGGGGTTGTGGGTGGGTGCATGCACAGGGGACTAGCCCTGGCGCGGGGGGTCCTCTGGTGCATCGGTGAAACCTGGCGTCTCTTCACCTGGCAGGGAGATTGTTACCATCCCTTGTAGGAGGTCTCTGCTCTTGAGGAGTCCACTCTGCAGGTGCGGGGGATCTAGCAGAGCCTCAATTTTATTCCACAACTTAGACACTCACATTACTTACACTCTCATGACACATACATATAGGGCCTTGGAGGTGGGCACACTAAATGGCGCCAGAGTACAGTCTGTTTATTAAGCCTCACCTCTGGTGGCGGTGCCCACCTCTCAATTTTAAATACATGTAGACACTGAAGGCTCTTGGGAGGGGCCGTGCTGACACCAGCTGCTATCTGACAAGAGGGTCATTGGTACCATGCCCCTCCCATGTTTTAAATGCTCTTCAGAACAGCACAAACCAAGTCACTGGTTGTTGATCAATGGTCATGACAATTTGCATATTATAGTTCAAGAAACTGACCTCACCACCCATTGTTAATTCAGTGGGCTAGTTTCAGTCATTGTGCAAAGGTGCAAAGGTGTATAAGGATGAGGAAACCTGCAGGCAGATGAGACTGAAGAAGTCATTTGGATGAATGATGAAATGTTTCTCCTGCTGACAACGCTATGTCCAGATGAACAGAATCCACTTTTTGGATTTAGAACAGCACGCAGCAACACCACATAAGAGCGGGCGGAGTGAGGTATGGAGTCTTCATACCCCCGTTCTCTGTTCGCCATCTGAGGGGGGGATCTCTGTCTAGAACAGTTCAGTTATAGCAGGGGTCGGCAACCCTAGGCACGCGTGCCAACGGTGGCACGCGAAGGGTTAACTGATGGCACGCACGACCATAGCTGGACTGGCCATTGGGCATACCGGACATTTGCTCGGTGGCCCGATGATTTTTTTTTGATTTTTTTTTTTGGTGGTGGATTGGCCAGACGCTGGTCGGTGTGTAAAAATAACTCAGTTGTTTGGTGTTGGCCATGGCGGAGCTTCCACAGATTCAGTAAAATTAACAAGTGGTGGAGGCCAGCAGGTGGATGAGGGAAGGGGAGACAGGAGGAGGAGAGACCCGAGGCAGCCGCCGGTCGGAGCGTCAGGTGAACTAAACTTCAGGTAAGAAGTTATGACCTGCAGTCTATCTGGGTCAGATATAAACCAAGTTTAGGTGGAGTTTATTTTCGTTGTGCTGACGTTTTACAGTCAGTTACAATAACTCGTACTGCGTGCTAGCTAGCATGACGGAGTTTATATACTGCTGGGCGGGTGCTATGATTTTATTGATAGTGAACTTTATTTTATTCATAAGGTTAGTTAATAGAGTTGCCAACCGTCCCGTACAAACGGAATCGTCCGGCATTCAGAGAAATTATTACGCGTTTAGTGTTGAGCTGAGAAGGAACACAGTTTGTCCCGGACTTCAGCCAGGATGGAAAAAGACACAAAGCTGGAGTTATTCTGTGTCTTTGCTGCACAGCTGCATCTTCTTCTCCTCTCATTCTCCCCCCTCTCTCTCCTGTTGCTACTTCAATCATGAAACTGATCAATGATCAGCTGATCAGCTTTTCTCTCTTGTTTGTTTATCGCTCACTTTGCGCCACAAAGAGGAAACCGCCGGATGTCGCACTAAACAACAGCAGCACGTTTAAGCTTGGTCAGCTGCTGTTTAATTTATTTCATATTAATTTCTAGTATCAGCTGAGGTTTTCTGGAGCCACAGCTGTAAAGCTGCTGGTCATGATGGTTTGTATATCTGGTGAGAGGGAAACATGAAGATGAAACCAGGATATGTCCTTACTGAATCATCAGAGCTGAACAGGTGATGGAGAAACAGGTTTACCTTTTAGGTGACATGAATGAGTTGAAGGGAAGTTATGAACTGTTTCTGAGAGACAAATAACACCAGGATCCTTTTCTATGTAGCTGACAGCTGGTAACTGTGCAGGGGCGGATCTAGCAAAGTTTTGCCAGGGGGGCCAGGTAGGGCATTAACAGGGAAAGGGGGGCACAAAGAAATACTTTCTTATTCTCATTTAAAATGTCTGGCTGTTATTAAATAATTATCTGAAGCTTACAACCAAAGTTTTTATCTGACGTAAAATGAATAGAAATCATACATTTACCAACAAGACAGTGTACATCACTGTCACAACAGCGTTTGTTTTCATTCAAAGGCTTTATGGCTTTAATATCTGGGGGGCCGGTCTTTAGTCAAAATGCATCCATAGACTCGAGACACAATGCATTTTTGGGACTTTCAGGTGTATGGACCAATGTTTTATTTTCTGATTAAACCAGAAATCTTTAATGAGCAGCTAGATTTGTCTCGCATTAACTGGCTGAGTTGATGCCAGTTAATGCGACATCGAAGCAGCTGGAATCTACAGCTGTGCGTGTTCATGGAGCTTGCATTTTCACCTGCTGGACATCACTACCTGACAAGTTTAATTGTCTTCAGAACATTGCAGAGGCCTTATTGACAGTATTTGGCTCTACATATCTGTGTGAGCAGATTTTCTCTCACATGAGTGTCCTCAGGTAGCCGTCTGAATGCTGGACACTCGGAGACCTGTGTCTCTGAGTGGGAGACCAGAGATCACATTAACATGTGTGTCTCTGTATTAACAAACATACCATATTGGCCCAGTTTATTTTTCTTATCATTGTTGTGAGGAGACCATAAATAGCATTTGTATTTTCTGTTGTACAGTTCATTTGCTGTTATGGAGTTCTTGTTATGAATAAAAAGTGTCTTTTTTTTGTTTCAAAATAGCTGATAACTATTCGCTGATAGCTGCCAACATTTGCAAACAAATATAATATAATTCTATAAAGTGGTTCTATATAATGTGTAACTGTTCATATAGAGCGTTATTAAATTTATTGCTAATGCAATCATATGGCACACTGACTTCTGAGGAAATTTTAAATGGCACTCGCCATCAGAAAGGTTGCCTACCCCTGAGTTATAGGAATAGAAAAGATACTGCTCAGGACTGTCATGGTTACAGGTGCTTGCTCTATACTGTCTTCCTGAGGGTAATAGTTCATACTAAAAAATGCATATGGGATGGATCATTAACAATTTTATGAGCCTGAGCAACAACAACTTTCTTGTATTTTGATTGGTGGGTTTGGTACTCTTTATTTTCTATGATTTTTATTGCAGTTTTTACCTGTTTATTGACCTTCAAATTTGACTTTGACTGCTGTGAGTAAATAAAACCAGGGTGCTATCCCATGTCTAAACAAACTTTCAAGCCTTCATTAAAAAAATACCCATAACTGAAGAAGTCACGCCAAACAATGTGAGATAATCTTTCTAACTAAAAAAGCAAAATTTTCTTCCCATTTTAAAAAAATGTCTAAATAGATGCCCAATTACTTTTATGAGTTAATCTGATCTATTGTATGTTTCCATCAATTCCACTAGGAGTATATATGTGCACATATATACTCCTATGGTCAAATTTTCTTTCTTTGGTTTTTATCAACATTCAAAAGGAGATGATGACTATTACACCACACTTTGCAATCACTCCCTATGGTATACAGTAACTTGACTTAAAATAATGGTATCTTATAAGAATTTTATAAACCAATTATTAGTCTGGTGACTTTACATTCATAAGTATGCAATGTGAAAAGGAGAGAACTCACAGCTTCTTGGGGCAACACTGTGCTACAATATTTAGTTGTTGATAGTGTCCCATTCACTATAACTCTCTGCGACTTGTTAGTCAAATTACATAAAAGGTTAGAAAACCACACCACAGAATTAGAAAACCCCACAGCTACTTCACACCTGAATCCTAAAGGTTATTGTCACTCAGGGTTAGAAGCACAGCAGATTTCTGAGAAACTGCAGTACTCCAACCTGAATAAAGAATAGAACTTGATTTAATTTATTGCACGACTCCTTTTATACAAAAATGAAATGGCAGCCTAGACAGTCTAGCATGCTCATTCACAGTTTTACCATGTATATCAGGGGTGTCCAAATCCAGGCCTCGATGGCCGGTGTCCTGCAGGTTTTAGATGTGTCCTTGATCCAATACAGTTGATTTAAATGGCTAAATGACCTCCTCAACATGTCTTGAAGTTCTCCAGAGGCCTGGTAATGAACTAATCATTTGATTCAGGTGTGCTGACCCAGGGTGATATCTAAAACCTGCAGGACACCAAATCCAGGCCTGGATTTGGACACCCCTGATATATATAATAATAATAAAAGAATACTAAAAATAACAAATCAACACCATTGTAATCTCACAAACAGGTGCCCCAACCAAATAAATGTTAATAAAAACATGGCTTCATTTTGTTTAACTTAGTGAAAGAAGCAGCACAAAAACACTTTTTCCAGCATATGATGAACCAGTTCAGAATTACCTGTCTCTGCTACTTTTGTTTTGTTAGATGTGTTGTGATGTTCTCTCTTTTTATTGGATGGAAAAATCATTACTGATGTGTTTTGGTTTGGTTTTGTTGCAATGGTACACTGGTGGCAGCTTAATTTGTGTTACTCAATTAATTAATTAACTTCTACAAATTATTTTCATAGTATTCACTAACTGTATCTTACAGGATTTTTAAGCTTAACATGGTTATTAGTTAGTTATTAGTTTAGTGCCTACTTCAAACATGAGCAGCACGGCAACAGCAATTGTCCCTCCTGCAATTTCCTGCTCAGTTTCTCAAATATTCAGTTACTCCTCTACCTTCTTTAGCATTGTGAGCTGGTGAAGACAGTTTAAAATGGAATCTGGAAGAAAAACAGCCCTCTATATTAAGTTGATGAAATCTAAAGGTGTGATATACGCTTTATTTTCTTTTCACTCATTTAAAAATGAAACCGGCTCTTCAGTGTACAGTTTGGTTGCTCTTAAAAGAGCCTTTTAATGCATAAACACATTAACTTGGCTTCTTCGGCATCTTCTCCTGGCTCATCGATTCCTTCTCAGGCGCTGATTCCGAGCCCTACCTAGCCTAGCATAGCATAGCATAGCAGCGGACACTTCTTCCATTGCAGGTTCCCCTACTTGGGCTTTTTATCGAGTTTGGGCACCTTAAATGACCAGAAACCCCAGATCCTTTGGTCTGGATCAGAGCCCCTTTCTTTACCAGCATATTAATAGCGCGTTTGATGAGGAAGCCGTGCTACTCCACACCGTAGCCGTGGTAGCTCAGGGCCAGCTTTATGGCATAGTAGGAAAGACCTTTGCATTCCTGCAAGGCGGCCACGGCTCTGTACACCAGTTCGCTCACAACGGGCCCTCCTTTCTTCTTCTTCCCTGGAGCTGTGGTCGGGGTGGCAGAGCCACTGGTGCTTCTGAAGCTGCCCCTGTCATCATGCTGTCAGCCCGACAGTCTGGCTTGGTAAAACAACAACGACATAATTACACAGCCAAACGGGGAATATCCGGGAGAAATAGGACCCTGAACGCACCATGAGAACCGTGGAGACTCAACCCAGCCTGCTACTCGTGTCCGCAGCGTTAATACGCAGATAGTTGTGTTTTCTCGTCACCAAAAACGGCTTTAAAATCACATTTAATGGAAAAATTGAAGCATTAAATTAAACCGAGCCGATAGCGGAGAACTTGCTCTTTACAAAGAAGCTATGTAGACGTTTACTGTTCCTCTACAGTTTGCTTGAGACGGACCTAAACCTCTCTTCGAGGCACTGTTCCGTCTCTTTGCCCTGTAATTTCTTATTGTAAATGCTTTAAAAATACACAAACACCACAAACAAAGAGGTTAAACAGTGAGATAACATGTTTCTGCAGACATCTCATGCAAAAACACCGAGTTTCTGCGGATATGTTTTCGTTAAACTGAGGTTTTCTCAGTGTGTGCAAACACACAAGAGCTGGCGGAGGAAATTGTTCAGGCACGGAGTCCCACAGTGTTTTCCTAAATTTAGTACAGTTTAACTTCTTAGTTACTGATTCAGCTACTCCTGGATTATAAATATTACTATGTGAAATAGAAAGAAAGCTATGATTTCAACTAGTTGTTTTAAATTAACCTCTACATTGCTTTAATAAACTGCATCCTTGTTCAATGACCTTTATCAAGTATTAGTTGAATCAAAAATAACAATTATTCAACCTAACTTTACTATTTTATTATTTAAAATAAAATATTTAACAATTAAATATGTTCATATATGAGCTTCAGCTATATAGATTTCAGTATGAAATATAGGTCAGACACACCCAGTATAAAAAGGCTCAGTACTCTGCATGTTAGTACAGTACTTGAGTGTAAGGGCCTCTTTTTTGTGTTTGAAGCACAAAAAAACTGTACCTAATGAAAATCTGATGCAGTATGATTGAACAGGACTGGAGTAAATCTACCTTTAAACAGGTTGATGTTTTTTTTGTTGTTGTTTTGTGCTGGTGACTACAGTGGATTATACAAAAAGGAACATTACAAACACCTGTGACTTTACTTTCACATATATAACAGAAAAAGATTGCATATTCTTAATTAAATATTTTTGAAATTAAATATTTGTTTGAAGTTTCTCAGGGTCACATATTTTAGAATACCAAACATGGACGCACCAGGGGATCTGAAAAGTGCCTTAAACCTTCTATTTAATGTTCAGCAGGGGGTGAATTTCACCTGTTTTGAGAGAAATTCTCTGTCCCGTCTCTCTATAATCTAGTTGCTAATTTTAGGTTATATAAATTAAAACATAATGGTCACTTTTTAAACTATGGATATTATTAGAGCCAGTAGATATGGTTATTATTCAGCATAGTCTCTATAGCTAACACCTTATGATTGGCAAGCTTTGAATTAATTGAAGTCATAGCCAAAGATTATGCTGATCCCTGCCTTGCTCATCCATTGTCAAAAAAAAAAAGATGCAACATGAAAACAGTGAGCACATCGCACAGCTCTGTCTATCGTCTTGATGCATGCTCAATCATCCAGGTAAGTAATTCCCCAGAATTGATTCTGTTCATCTGGACATAGTGTTTTTAACTGGGAGAAAGAAAAGTCACTTTGATGACTGACGTTTCTCCCACTGAAAATGCTACGTCCAGATGAACACAATTTTTGGGGAGCTCTGTCCATCTTTTACACAGTCTATGTTAACGTCCAGAAAATGGTTACCTAGACTGGTAACGAGGGCAGCTCGGTCCTGGATAGCCCCCCTCGACCTCACAGAGGAGGCAGATGTTAGCTAAGCTAATGTCAATTATGGACAACACCTGCCACCACCTGCATGAGACTGTGGAGGCCCTGGGTCCTTCAGCAGCAGGACGGAGCGCTATCGCAGGTCTGTCATCCTGACAGCAGTCATGCTGTACAATATCCAAACAGGATAAATACTGTCTAAAAATACATGTTCATCGCTTCCACTGCACATTATGTAGATAAAATCTTGTAGATAATATTATGTAGGTATGTAGATAATATTGATAACAATAATAATTCTACTCTATATAGTAACCATTTGTACATAGCATAGATAAATAAATACATAAGGAAATTTTTTTTAAGTCAAAATACTATTTTTTCTTTCTATGGTTATTTTTTCAATATATCTCTAATTTTACTATTCTCCCTGTCCCATGTGCCAGTGGGGGATTAAATAAAGTCTAAAGTCTAATGATATAATCTAATTTTAAACTGATGAAATTGTTACACGAATTCAAAGTAACCTTATTATAAAATGTATTATGAGTAGAAAATTATATTTAATAATATCATTTAACATGAAAATGTCAGTCTTAAACATTTAAAAATCAGACTAAAACCAGTAACTAAATATGAACTTTTACTTTATTTTCAGTATTTTTTAAGTTTGGCTGAGCATTTCTAACTGACACAAATCGGTCAGTTCAAACTAGCAAACCCACACCCACAAAAGGCTTAATATTCAAATTAAATTAATTACTGCTTGCCAACAATGAGTGATTATTCAAAGCAAATCAAGACGCTATATTAACTCCTTAAACATTGGAACATCCACAACACTGGAGTGAGCAGGTAAAAGTACTGAAACACTTCATTTTAGGAGTTCCATCTTACAGCCACTGACATTTGGCCAAGAGCAGCTAGATTGTTAAGGAAGTGGAGAGAGTTTCCTGCCAGAACTTTCCAGACTAACTATTTAATCTGTTCCTGTTTATATGAACACGATCAGCTCTGGGTATTTACTTGTAATTTTCTTTTGATGAGTGTTATTAGTGATGATTACCGTTTTGACTGCACTGGGATGCAGTAGCCAGTGAACTGGGATGTAATATGATGAGGTGATGGTAAGCCTGGTGGAGCTTTAGTCTGTCTGTCTAAGAGCTGTAGTGCTGTTAAAGTGTTAGCTTGATCCATATTACACATTTCAGAGCCAGAGCTATCATTCGTGTATCATTAATTAATGAAAATCTACAGTAAATTGAGGGCACAAAGTGTGTGGAGTTACCGAGTCAACCCGTTTCCTCCACCAACTCATGTGTGTTTGCAGGCACCGAAATAACATCAGTTTAATGAAAACGCATCCGACGGAGATCATTATTTTGACATAGCATGTGTGGACAAACATGTTGCCTCGCTGTTTAACACGTTTTTGAGGGGTTATTTTAGATTTTAAAGCATTTAGAAGAAAAATCTCGGAGAAAAGACACGAATCGGTGCCTCACGACGCGGCGGACAGGGCAGGTTTAAAGGCTTCCAAAACAAATTGCAGAAAACTAATAACGTTTATAAAGTTTCCCTATGAAGAGAAAGTTCTTCTCTATCGATTTGATTTGAAATTTTTATCTAATTTTACCTTCAGATGTTGTTTTAATGTAGTTTATGAAGAAGAGAAAACACAAGAGCCAAGGTCTTCTCGCTGCGGCTGTGAGCTGCAGGGAGGGTTGAGTCTCCACGGTTCTCATGGTGTATTTAAGTTCCAGTCACTGTTCGGATATTTCTATCGTCTCATCGACAAACACCACTCCGTTAACGTCATGGCAGAAGTCGCTCCTGCAGCAGCACCAGCCCCGGCCACCGAGGCGGCTCCAGCAAAGGCCCAGCCAAGAAGAAGAAGGCAGCAGCGGGCAAGACCACCAAAAAGTCTGGCCCGTCCGCCAGCGAGCTTATCGTGAAAGCTGTGAAAGAGTCCAAAGAACGTAAAGGACTCTCTCTGGCCGCCATCAAGAAGGACCTCGTCGCTCGCGGTTACGACGTTGAGCACAACTCCGCTCATGTCAGACGCGCTCTGAAGAGCCTGGTGCAGAAAGGCGCCCTGGTCCACACCACCGGAACCGGAGCGTCCGGTTCCTTCAAGGCAGCCAAGCCGGCCGAGAAGCCTAAAAAGGCAGCCAAGAAGCCCGCCGCTAAAGTAAAGAAGCCGGCGGCAAAGAAGGCAACTGCAGCTAAGAAACCAGCCACCGCCAAGAAGCCCAAAGCAGCTAAAGCCACCCCGAAGAAAGCAAAGAAGCCCGCGGCAGCTGCAAAGAAAGCTGTGGCCAAGAAGGCAAAGAGCCCAAAGGTGAAGAAGACTGCAGCGCCGAAGAAAGCAGCGACCCCTAAAAAGCCTGCAAAGAAGGCTGCAAAGCCCAAAGCTGCAAAGGCCAAGAAGGCTACCCCAAAGAAGAAGTAAACTCCCTGCTTCTTATCAACAAAAGGCTCTTTTCAGAGCCACCAGCTGTTCCTCTGAGAGATCCTCCTGTTGACCATCGGACTCCTTTATGCTTCATGTTGGCTTTATCACAGACTGTAACTGGACTGATTCCTGTCCCACCTGCAATCTGGACTGTAAATATTCAGTGATATTATTTTTTTTTTTGTTGTTGTTTTTTTTTTTTTTAAAGGCTTGTAAATATGCTTTCTGATGTGCTGTGAACGTGTAGTGTTTGCACTTTTTATTCTAAAATCTGTTCATGAATTAAACTTATTTTTACATCAATATTGCTTTTGTTCCTGTTATTGTACAGAGCAGTGTTAGTCTTTAAACTGTTTAAACTCGGGTGGAAGGTGATGTAAATTATTTGCACCAAGTTTCCTTGTTACAGCCAAAATTGAAGGGTTTAATGTTAAAAGCTGGTTACTAATAATACAAGGAGAAATAACACTAAACCAGTCAGCTCAGGAAAGCCAGGAATATCTAACTTAAAACTGCAGTAGCACTATGAGCTGTCAGGAGGGTTTTTGTGTTTGGTTTTTAAATTAGTGACTGGTTTTAAAGGTCCATAAGTGTTTTCATATCAGCCAAGACGTGAAACAAAAATTAAACGGGGCTTAAAGTGAAAAGGGGGGGGGGAAGCCTTGTGCGTTCAGTTAAATAGAAAATAAAATATGCTCTAAAATCTTTGAAGACAGTCTGAGTAAAATAGAGATGTTTTATTTGGGCATATTTTTAAATGTATGCGGCATATTTTTAAATGTATGCACCAATTTTATATCTTCTGTGTTCCCGGTGTTGACTGTAGTAGCTTTTTTTTTGTCTACAGACAATTCAATGGTGTTGGGATAATGAATGATTTGATAAAAGTTGTTTGCCATTGAGCTCTGTGTTTTTGGGTGTGTTTCATTCAGCTCTGGTTTGAATCACTGCTCTTGATCTATTGCTTCACTTCCTTATCGGGACTTTTGATTTTCCCGCTTCAACAGATGAGCCGTTGATCACGCGCACAGATTGGACCAATTAGCGCTGCCCACACGCCGGCGCTGGCTTTATAAGACTGGTGACGGCACGCTCAAACTCACAACTCTTTTCCCAGAAGGAAGCTGATAGTCACTAAACATGGCTAGAACAAAGCAGACCGCCCGTAAATCCACCGGAGGAAAGGCTCCCAGAAAGCAGCTGGCCACCAAAGCTGCCCGTAAGAGCGCCCCGGCCACCGGTGGCGTGAAGAAACCTCACCGCTACAGGCCCGGTACCGTGGCTCTGAGGGAGATCCGCCGTTACCAAAAATCTACGGAGTTGCTGATCCGCAAGCTACCCTTCCAGCGCCTGGTCCGGGAGATCGCTCAGGACTTCAAGACAGACCTGCGCTTCCAGAGCTCTGCTGTTATGGCTCTGCAGGAGGCGAGCGAGGCATACCTGGTCGGTCTGTTCGAGGACACCAACCTGTGCGCCATCCACGCCAAGAGGGTCACCATCATGCCCAAAGACATCCAGCTTGCCCGCCGCATCCGCGGAGAGAGGGCTTGAGCTGAGACCAGTTTATACACAACAACGGCTCTTTTAAGAGCCACACACATCTGAAGAGCTGACCCTCTGTCATATTTATCAAAGTCAATAACTGATTTCGAAAATCTTAAATTCGCTGTTACAAACCGTGAGAGTGTATGGGAAAATACTGTCTGCTGCCATTTCATGCAGGAGCTTTAAAGCCAATACTACAGATCACTATTTTAAGTATGAACTTTTTAGTTATTCTACCACATTTTCCTTCACATATTTAATGGCTGTGTGGTAAAAGAACATCATTACAATTGCATAGTGCTGTAAATAACTTCACACTAAATACATTTTGTAATGTTAAATTATAAACATGAGTAGTTTTTGTTTAATTAAACCCAAACTGGTTGCTTCAGATGCTGGAGGGTATAATTTTCACAGTAAAACACTCCTTTGTGGTAGGAGGCTTAGACACATCAAAATTATGTAGTAAAGTGTGTCATTCTAGTAAGAACTATATCATACTATATAACTACATAATTATAACTATTTTTTGTTCTTCTGGTATCACTCCGAATAGAAAATGTTCATTCTGCCAAGCACAAACACAGCGCAGCTCTGTTGAGCCACCGGATTAGGCATCCTCCATTTTGTTTATTAAATAAAAAGTTATGTTATAAGACAACTAACCAGCAGAATGTTAGGTTTTACAGAGAAAGGGAGTTTCAGTGAGAAAGAGGCAAGATAGTATCCACCTTTCCGAAAGTTAAAGTGACTGTTTCCGGGAAATCTAGATGAAATAAGTTAACGTGGCTGCTCACATCAGCGCCACCGCCATCTTGGTTTGGGGCACGAAGCCAGCCCCAGCCCGACGACTTACCTTCAACCATAACCGGCTGTTTCATTAAGATGCCTGTACTCCTTATGTATAATCACATTGCATTCAAGAGTTGAACATTAAAATATTCTAACATGTGTGCAGAATTCTATGTAACCATGCCTGAAACTGTAAAGTTCGAACACTTATTTCTTAGGATGAGTTGTGTGGCTCTTAAAAGAGCCGTTGTGTTGGGAGTCGATATAACAGAGTTAACCTCCGAAACCGTACAGCGTGCGGCCCTGCCTCTTCAGGGCATACACCACATCCATTGCAGTCACGGTCTTTCTCTTGGCATGCTCGGTGTAGGTGACTGCGTCACGGATCACGTTCTCCAGGAACACTTTAAGCACACCGCGGGTCTCCTCGTAAATCAGGCCGGATATACGCTTCACACCGCCGCGGCGGGCAAGCCGGCGGATGGCCGGCTTGGTAATGCCTTGGATATTATCACGGAGAACTTTACGGTGACGCTTAGCGCCTCCTTTTCCAAGTCCCTTTCCTCCTTTCCCCCGTCCACTCATTTTGCCAGCTTAGCTGATACAAAAGACAATCAGCACACGGGTGCGACTTTAAGTCAGTGCAACGGACGTGTTTGAAGACACCCAGCGCCAACATGATTTGAGGACGTAATAGGAAACAGAGGCCTGCCCCTTCGTTGTTCTCGTTGTGGCTGAAGATGAACTCTAACATGAATTAAAACATTTAAAACAGTTTTTAACATCAGCGACATATTTACAAATAATCAAATTTTAATTAAAGAGGCACATGCTTTTCAATTTGAACAATTTATTGGCGTTTAATTTTATTTTGATGGTTATCTGATGATGTTGGACTAGAAATATTTACTCCCATTATTTTCCAGTTTATCACAGACCATTCTCTATATTTCAGCATGACGTATTAACCTTTTGGATATGCTTCGCCTGAGCTTTATTTACTGTAAACTGTACATAAGATGTAGAACCAATTCTGTTGGACGTTTATTTTGTATACCGTATTTTTAGGACCATGAGGCTCAACGGATTATAAGGCACATTAAGCGAAAGAAAACAGTCAGATAAGTCAAAATTTACTCATTCATTCCTCTTGTTTCCTCTACTTCCGTACCATTGATTCATTAATGTTGAATTTTCTTGCAGCTGCTCTACTCCCATGTTGTTGCAGTATATTAATGACTAACCTCATATTGTGGATGGATTATTTCAGTTGTTCTCCTGACTGATGTTTGGTCCGTTTACAGCAGTGGTTTTCAAAGTGTGTGGCCGAGTTCTGACATGTGGAGCGTAAGTTACCTGGCAGAAACGTCATGCGGAACTAATGTTTAACATCGGAATCACTTTTAGGTGGAACAAAGAAATTCGGGGCAGTTACATTAATAACTGCGCATCCACTGAAAAGCTGCAGGCGTGTGTGTAAGTCGACAGCCGCAATAAAGTGGTACACTGAAAAGTGCGTACATGTGGTCAGGTCTGTCGTGCATCGTTGGGGCACGACAGACCTGACCACATGTACGCACTTTTCAGTGTACCACTTTATTGCGGCTGTTGACTTTTCCCGCCATGTGGTGAAAAAGTAAAAAGTTTGACAATTGGTTTACAGCATCCTGCCATGCGATTGCATTTGAGTTTGCAACTCAGATTCAGCAAAGAAGTTACTTCTATCTTTACTCTACCATTTTTCACTTTTGGGGCACATTTCATAACTTTCACATCCTCAGTGACCTGGATTAACAGCCTGTTTTTAAAAGATGTACATGGCCACT
Source organism: Oreochromis niloticus (assembly GCF_001858045.2). Classification (NCBI taxonomy): domain Eukaryota; kingdom Metazoa; phylum Chordata; class Actinopteri; order Cichliformes; family Cichlidae; genus Oreochromis; species Oreochromis niloticus. The sequence goes on along the minus strand of NC_031981.2, from coordinate 22,451,915 downwards.
TTAATGTCCCCCACTGGTTTCTGGTCTCCATCTTTTGAAGTCTTAACTTTAGCATTTTAGATTGTGTTTGTTTGTCCGTTTTTCAGATGCAGAAATGACTAAAGAAGAGACAGCAGATTGTTGTCCACACACAGGAAGAGTCTGTTGTACAATAAATTCACAGCAGCCATATTATTGGTCACGCATTTGTAGACCGATTACGTCACAGCGACGCGCCGAAGGCTGTCCAAATTCGTAGACTCCTCCGAATGCAGCCGCCAAATGCGTCCTCCTTTTCCCCGAATTTGAAGGATGGGTCGGGTGTGTCCTTTGTGGCCCGCCATATCCCAGAATTCATAGCGCGGCCCAGCCAAACTCCAGTTTCCGGCAATGGCGGCCGCTACTAAGTTTTAAAATTACTTTTATTAATCTTTCTGGGTCACAAAATAAACTTTTAACATATTTTCAGGCGAGAATGTAGCTGTGTAAACTTCAAATATCTGCTCGGTTTATCAAGGTATTGCATATTTGCAAAAGTGCTTCGACGTTTTTGGAGACGTCTGTTACCCACCAGCTTGATAGCTAACCGAGAGCTCGAGGGTCACTGAAGCGGCCGAGAACGGCACAACTCCCGGCACATCATTTTCAGATCACCGCGGACTTTCGCTACTCAGGTTAAACGTAATATATAAGTCACTTAGACAACCTAAAAAGGATATTGTTTGGCTTTTTTCAGTGTTTTATTTGTTCGTGAGTAAATCGGTTTGGCTGAGATTAAAGATATTAGATTAGATTAGATAAAATAAAACTTTATTAATCCCCCGGGTGGTTTTCACACAGCTGAATAAACATCAAACAGAAAACTGATTAAACAGAAGTGTGAGATGGTCGAGAATTTACGCCAGTGTCCTGTTATATTTTACATAGCAAGGAGCAGACGGCTGAGTTTATTAAACTCCACCGAGACTGCGGCGACGTTAATCAGAAGGCTAGACCGTCCAATTTCACAGCCGTTTACTTCCGGCCTACCCGACCTTCTGAGGACCCGGCCCACGTAGACCGCAAAGGCCGGGTCCTCAGGAGGATGCAGCCCATGAATTTGGACACGACCAATGTCATTAAAAATGCTCCAAATGGTTCCAACAGCACGAACATGGTCCAGAGGTCCAGTTCAGGGACTCCAGTTAGCTGAGGTGAAGCCTAGCAGACAGTTAGCAGCTACAGCCACCTGTGTCACCATCCACCTGTCAGTCAAAGAGGCCATGTCCCCTAATAATGAAAACTAAACCTCAACATAGCTTAAACTGGTGATTTAAAAAAAACTTTTCAGGTGTAATGAAGGAGGAAATTATTCACAGAGACCAAAACAGTTTTCTGTAAACATGTTTATTTCTGCTGTAAAGTTTTAACATGGGAGTTTATGAGGACTGACTCACTGCTGCCTCTCCTGGACCTTAGAAGAACTGCTGGGGTGATAGTTCTGTTGAAGTAGAAACATCTGATTAGACAGGATAACAAAGAGTTGGGCACACAGTCTCAGTGGTATACTTTGGTAGGATATTATACTTCATTTTTAAACAGTCTGCACAACATGCTGCACAGTCAGCCCCGGAGCTTGTTCTAATTTTTTACGCAGCAATGTTCTACACTCCTATTCAACATGTGTTTTTTAATTTTCCAAAATATATATAATAATATTTTACAGAATGAACCACAGCGGCGAAAAACTAACGAGGTCACATGACATGACCAATGTCATGTTCTGTCCTTAAATGAAAGCTGATCGAGGTCCCGGCTCCACAGCTATGGTATTCAACATGTTTAGTTTGCTATGACATCTTTTACAGGCTCAGTGGTTTACATTAAACAGCTCTGTGTTTGTTTGTGTGGCTCCTACAGCCTGGTAAAAGTCTGCAGACGGTTAGTTTGTCCTCCAAATACAAGGACAGAAGCTGCTCTCAGCCTGAAGCTGGATGGAATAAAAACAGCTCGTCCTGCTTCATGTTTGTGCTTCTGTTCAAGCTCTTCATATGAATGAATTTAAACTCACTGAAGTGTCAATCAGTGTTTTTTTTTCTCAGTGTATGAAGTCCATTTAGCTCCTGCCAGAGGTGGCAAAAGTACATACATTGTGTACTTAAGTAGAAGTAGAGATACAATAATACACAACAACAGACAAATTTACATTTACACAAGAAAGATATGTACAAGTTATACATACACCCGCAAACATACACCCACATACATACATATATGTATATATACATATATGCATGCGTACATACATACACACACATATTTCCACATACATGCTTACATATATATACATACACGTATATGCCATCTGAGGAGCAGGTGCATTGCGAGGTGCAGTGTGATCAGTGATATTGCACATTGAGTGGGGCTGGGTGCTGTTGGAACTATACTAAATAAGGTTATAATAAATACAGTTTAAAGAGGTAGGGATGTTGGTTGCATTGAAGTATAAACAGAAATACGGTTTATAAATAAGGTGTAATGTCCATGAGTGTTGGCAGTGCAGTTATCCTCCAATCAGGGTGGAGGCAGGGCATGTTTGACCACCTTTGGGTAAAAACTTCTGTTGAGTATGTTTGTCTTTGACCTGATGGACCTGTAGGGTTTACCAGAGGGAAGGGGGGAAAAAAGTGACTGTCCAGGGTGCAAGGGGTCTTTGATGATACTGGCTTTCTTCTGAAGTCTGCCAGTATAGATGTCTCTGAGGGGGGTTAGTGAAGTACCGATTGCCCGCTCTGCTGCCCTCACCACCCGCTGCAGTTTCCTCGTCCTCCGCGGTGCAGCAGCTGAACCAGAGTGTGCAGCAGTAGGTTAGAAGGCTCTCGATGGTGGAGCGGTAGACGTTTACTAGCAGTCTCTGGGGTAATTGGGCTTGACGTAGTTTCCTAAGGAAGTGCAGCCTTTGTTGTGCTTTTCCTACCTGGTGGGAAATGTTTGTGGACCAGGTAAGGTCGGCCGAGATGTGGACTCCGAGGAACTTAAAGCTTTCTACCCTTTCTACCTCCTCCCCATCAATGTAGAGGGTAGAGTGCTCAGATCGCTTTGTTCTTCTGAAGTCGATTACCATCTCCTTGGTCTTGGCTGTGTTCAGATGCAGGTTGTTGTCGTCACACCATTGCTTCAGATGCTGAACCTCTCTGTAGGCTGAATCATCGTTGTTGTCGATCAGTCCTATGATGGTGGTGTCATCAGCAAATTTTATAATGGTGTTACTGGTGTGGATTGGTGAACAGTCATGGGTGAAAAGTAAGTATAAGAGGGGACTGAGGACACACCCCTGTGGGACACTTACGTTCAGAATGAAGGTGGAGGAGGTGTGCTCTCCCATTCTGATATTCTGGGGTCTGTTGCTCAGGAAGTCCAATATCCAGGTGCATATTGAGCTTCTGAGTCCTAAGTTGCTTAGTTTATTAACCAGTTTTGGGGGTTGAACTGTATTGAAGGCAGAACTGAAGTCCACAAACAGCATTCTAACATAGGCGTTACTACTGTCCAGGTGTGTGAGGGTTGTGTGAAGAGCTGTTATTATTGCGTCCTCTGTCTACCTGTTTGCCCTGTATGCAAACTGGTATGGATCGAGGTTTGCAGGGATGGCAGCTTTAATGTGTGACATGATGAGCTGCTAAAAACATTTGGCAATTATGGGTGTTAAAGCATCTGGACAATAGTACTTCAAGCAGCTCACGGTTTCTTCTTGGGCACTGGAACGATGGTGGCTGACTTAAGGCAGGATGGTACTACAGACTGTAGCAGTGAGAGGTTGAAGTACCTCTGCTAGTTGGTCTGCACATGCTTTAAGCACTCTATATTAATGTAATTGTTACGTTCCCCTGAGGGGTCTAGGCGGTGAGGGGGAAGTAACAAAAAGTGTCTGGGTCAGAAAAAGGAGTCAAGGAGGCAGAAGGGTTAAATTAAATAGTTTTATTAAAGTAGCTCAACTAAAAGAGACGGACAAGCCACTATCACCATTTAAGGAAACAAACAAAACTCAAGCGTAGGCACACAGCTCACTAGCTGCAAAACTCATGCGTAGGCACACAGCTCACTAGCTGCAAAACTCATGCGTAGGCACACAGCTCACTAGCTGCAAAACTCATGCGTAGGCACACAGCTCACTAGCTGCAAAACTCATGCGTAGGCACACAGCTCACTAGCTGCAAAACTCATGCGTAGGCACGCAGCTCACTAGCTGCAAAACTCATGCGTAGGCACGCAGCTCACTAGCTGCAAAACTCATGCGTAGGCACGCAGCTCACTAGCTGCAAAACTCATGCGTAGGCACGCAGCTCACTAGCTGCAAAACTCATGCGTAGGCACACAGCTCACTAGCTGCAAAACTCATGCGTAGGCACACAGCTCACTAGCTGCAAAACTCATGCGTAGGCGCACAGCTCACTAGCTGCAAAACTCAAGCGTAGGCGCACAGCTCACTAGCTGCAAAACTCAAGCATAGGCACACAGCTCACTAGCTGCAAAACTCAAGCGTAGGCACACGGCACACAGCTCACTAGCTGCAAACAGCAACAGGCACACAGCTCACTAGCTGCAAACAGCAAAAAACACACAGCTCACTAGCTGTAACCATTGACATGGCACTCTGGCCCAGAGCTCACCTGTCCCTGGGCTTAAATCCCTTTAATTACTGATATGAGTCAGCTATGTAAAAGAGAAAAGGTGGCACCTCAGGCAGAAGAGATTGAAGGACACGCCCACACAGGCACCTTCAGGAGGAGGCTCTGCTAGGGCCGTAACAGTAATAATAAAACAACATCAGTAGATGGTAATATGAAGTTTAGTCTATTTTTTAATTCTAATTGGACTCAGCTTGATCTGAAGAAAAAGAAGGAAAATAAAAAATATTTATCTATTTCCTGTTGCCTACATTGTAGAGGGTGACTTTGCCTCTAAACAGGAAAATTAAAGTGGATTCAGCAGATGGGGAAACCCTAAAATTGGTTTTAGTGGCTCAGTGTAGGGAAAAGAATCATAACTCACAACAAGTCAGTCTGTTTTGGAGCATGTTTGACAACATGAAAATAAAATAACAATAAACATATGATGTCACATGTACAGATCTAATTTAAAAACATGAAGACTTACATTTAAATGAGTAGTCCTTACCTTTAAATCTAAGCTCTCTTCTTCGTTTCCTGTCCTCTTTCTTATCTTTCTCCATCTCTGAGTGTAGTTAGCTCTCTTTCTTTTCTCTCCCTGTGAAATACAGCAGCTGGACCGTTAGCTAGCAACACACTGTGTGACAAACTGCACACAAACAGTTTGTGTGTTTGCTGATGTTTGTTGAGCTGATAGAAACGCTGCATTTCAAATTACCTAACACAAAACATTACTCCCTTTAAGCTTGCTCCTCTTCAGTAGCTAGCTAGATGCTGAAATACCGCAATTTATGGACACCTGCAGTCGTTCCGGTGGATGGAAACACATAAAAGGATTTCCTTTTATGTGTTTCTGTTTTGGCTTAGATTGGTTTGATGTTTGGAGGCTCGCAATGATGAAATAATAACTCCTCTCAAATGTTAAAGAAAAAGTAACAAGCCTGTTTTGAAGATGTAAAGAGTAGAAAGTATAGATATTTCTTTAAACATGTATGGAGTAAAAGTAAAAAGTAGTCAAAAAAAAAAGTAAAGTCCAGATACCTGAAAATTCTACTTAAGAACAGTAACGAAGTAATTGTAGTTCGTTACTTCCCACCTCTGGCTCCTACATGATTTTTTGCAGAGGATGATGGGGGTGATGAAGGTAGCAACAAACTTCAGCAACCCTCGCTGCTCCGCCCTGAGCTAAGTAACCAGACAGAGCACAGGAAGTTCAAAACAGGAGCCAGGATCATGTCTTAGCCTGAGACGAAACAGGAGAAAATATTCTTTCCTCCTGAATTTAACAGGACTTTAAAAGTGGAAAAACTTCACTTTGTGATGAAACTGAGCGGTTCATATACAACAAGAAGCCATTATCATAAAATCATGCATGTTTTTATTTGTCTATTGAAACAAAAGTCACAGTTAGTGAAATGTGATGAATAGACGCATAAAGACCGAGAATGACGTCATTTGTGAGCATATTTAAATACTTATTTCTAATAAAAATGTGGTTAATTTAATCAGAACAGTCTCACCGCAGATCTCTGAGGGTCAATAACTCTTGCTTGTGTCACTGAGGTTTAGCTTCTCTGAACTGTATTAGTAATAAAGTCCTGCGTCACGTGATTATCTAACCATAATGATCACCAGTGAACGAACGGTCGCCTTCATGTGTTCATATTTTTGTGTACAAAACAGTTTTGTCCTCACGGTCCCCGCCGGTTCTTCACTTGGAGCTGGTGTACTTGGTCACTGCCTTGGGGCCCTCAGACACGGCGTGCTTGGCTAACTCTCCAGGCAGCAGCAGCCTCACAGCGGTCTGGATCTCCCGGGAGCTGATGGTGGTAGTGATGCGCGAATCATGAACGAATCGTTCAGTACTCGAGAATCACTTTACTGACTCGTGAATCATGATTCACAAGCGCAACTGACTCACTGACTCATCCCTGTTGCTGTTAGCAAACTAATTTCATTAGTAGAAATATATCTAGCTTATAATTCAAATTGTGAAGAAAAACACAACATCCAGTATCTTAACAAAAACATTTCTGCTCTGAACGGGAAGAAAAAACCCTGAGTAGAAGCTCACATCAAGACAATAGCTCCTCGGTTCACAGTAGCATCGCTCTGCTAACATGCTAACAGCACATTTGAGCTACTCACCCCCTCCTTTCCTGCGCTGAATCGTAGGGGAAGCAAATCACTCAGGACTCACCCCCTCCCTCCTGTGCTGAATCGTAGCGTAAGCAAATCACTCAGGACTCACTAACCCCCTCCCTCCTGTGCTGAATTGTAGTGTAAGCAAATCACTCAGGACTCACTAACCCCCTCCCTCCTGTGCTGAATCATAGAGCGAGCGAATCTCTCATGACTCGCTCACCCCCTCCCTCCTGTGCTGAATCATAGAGCGAGCGAATCACTCATGACTCGCTCACCCCCTCCCTCCTGTGCTGAATCATAGAGCGAACGAATCACTCACTCACTCACCCCCTCCCTCCTGGCTCGCAGCTACTTCTTCTTCTTGGTTGGCAACCAATGTTAAGGCGCACTACCGCCCCCTGGCTCACAGCTCAGTGGACATTTAGATGAGAAAATATATATTTGACACATGTAAGGAAAATACTAATAAAATAAAAATAAACAAAAGAAATGTTCCCTTTAGAAATTCTTTTGCTCTTTTTTGCTATATAAAATAGTTGTTTTCCTTAAGAATCACTCATCTTCGCAGTAGGATTTACATTAAAAGAGAAACAAATTAAGTTTGAGTGAAAATGTACATTTTTTGCACTCTCTGGTCAACTGACTCAGTGACTCAAATGACTCAAAAAAACCCGATTCACTTTGGTGAGTGACTCATTAAAACTCGATTCAGTAAAAAGAATCAAATTTACCATCACTAGATGGTGGAGCAGCTGTTGTACTGAGCCAGGCGGGACGCCTCCACCGCGAGGCATTCAAAGACGTCGTTCACAAAGCAGTTCATGATGCTCATGGCCTTGGAGGAGATGCCGGTGTCGGGGTGCACCTGCTTCAGCACCTTGTACACGTAGATGGCGTAGCTCTCCTTCCTGTTCTTCTTCTTCTTCTTGTTCTTTTGGAAGCTCGAGCCATATTTACGGCCTAAGCGTTACGAGTCCGTGCTGTCCGATTATTTTAAAGCACTCACACTGGAATGCAAATACTGCTGCTCTGATCCCGCTCGGCTATTGGCTGACTGTACACACATCAAGGGATGTGGGCGTGGTCTGTGGTTGGTAAAGTGACTTTTGAACATTACCATAACATCTGCCCATATGACGATCAACAAAACACCATTGTTACAGAAAAATAATTTGAAATTTCCCAGAAAAAAGTCAAATCTACAAGAAAATAATAAAAATTTTACAAGAACCAGTAAAATTTACCAAGAAAAATATTGAAATTTAAAAGAATACATGGCAAATGTTGAACAAAAAATTTAAAATGTTTAGGAAAAAAGTGTCCTTTTGTAACAGATAAAATGGTAAATACAGGAGAGAGGTAAAAAAAAAAAATTAATGATTTTACAAGCATTTATGAGAAAAAAACGTGATTTTACAGTAAAAACATTTTTATGAGATGAACTAAGGTAAAGTGGGCCATTTAAGGTTGAAATGTCTCAGGTTTTTAAACGTTAACAGCCAGTTATTGTAAATTATTTCAACCTGTTGCCACAACAGTACCTGACATTTAGGCTTTCACTTTATTGGTGTGAGGCTGCTAAGTGGGCGGGCAAGACTTGATTTTGAGACACAGCACAGGTTATCACACACTCACTTAAAAGAGTGGGAGGCAAGCTGATATAGAAGTGAAGTTATTAAAAGGATGCTAAACTGTTTAGTAGAGACAGCATGTTTTTTTTTTGTAATTGAAGTCTTTATTTGTTTTTAACTTTTAACCACATGAAAACAAAAACAAAACAACAAACAAAACAACAACAGAAAAAGAAAAAAGAAAAGACAGCTTCCAATTCCATGGTGAATAGACCCAAAATACCTTTGTATTTTGGGTCTATTTTCAATACTTACTAACTATCGGTACACCCACCAAAAAAGGACAATAAAATCAAATTCTTAAGTTATTCCATTACTGGGTGCCTACACAAACATACAACGCAGCAAGCATAAAATTTAACTAAAGATAATTGCCCATACCAAATAAATTCCAACCATCTCAGCCAAAAACACGTCCCCATGATTTGTCAAAGCCCTCCCTATCATCATTAATCCTAGCCAAGAATTTTTCATACAACACCATTTTCAGCATATTTTCTTCCCACCTATTATATTCTGGAGGAGATGGTTCCTTCCATACGCTGAGGATAACTCGGGCCGCTGCAATCACCCCCACCTTTATAACCACAAAATCATATTTTGAAACCCCCGGCAACACCAACCGATCCCCTAATAAGCACAGTCTTGGTGACAAGGGTATTATCAAACCAATCCACCTTCCTATTTTGTCCAACACTTTTTGCCAAAAGGGATAAACTTTCCCACATTCCCAAATAGCATGCAAAAATGTCCCTGGATCTGAACTACATTTCCAGCATATATTACTGGGACTGATTCCCATTCTATAAAGTTTGGACGGAGTGAAGTGCCATCTGTGTATTAATTTGTACTGAGTAAATTTACCCCTCGCCTCTCTTATATATTTATCAGAGAATGACAAAATTCTACCCCAGTCTTCTTTAGAAATTGCACAACTCAAATCCCTCTGCCATATAATCCTCAAGTTTTCACATATCTCTTTCTTTGGACTGTTAAACAGTTTGTAGAAAACAGCTGCTCTATGTGCTGTACTGGACAATTCTAAAAACTCCACCACCATATTTGAGCTTTGAGTAAATTTTCCTTTGGTAATACAATCCCTTATTTGTAAATATTTCCAAAAATTATTTTCTCTTATCAAACCATATTTTTGGGTTATTTCAGCTAATGACATAAACACTCCCCCTGAGTAAAGATCACTTATCCTGTGTATGCCTTTGACAAGCCATTCCTTCCAGAACACTGTTTTTCGCCCAATCTGTACAGCAGTGTTGTTCCATAGCGAGGTATAAGGTTGTCTTAAATGAGATGCTCCACACATCTTGTGCACCTCTACCCAGACAGCTTTAGAATACCTGAGCACTGGGTTATTATGAAGGTCTTGTCCATTAATTGCTGAGCCCTGTGAGAGTACAGACAGCATGTTGAAAAGAGAGAACAGAGAGGAGATAGAAAAGATGTCTGCTGAGTACAGGCAAACAGTCAACAGGCCAAAGCAAACACAGGCGTTCTTCCAAGGGTGTGGAATATTCCATATGTTTTAATGTTTGAATGCAATTCAAAGACATTAAAACAACCTTACATTTTTATATTATTAAATGAAAAAGATCTTTAAAATAATGGAATTTATTTTAAATGTCTCTTTTTTTACTTTGGAATTGAACTAGCCCATTTTACCTGAACACTGCTGATCTAAAAAAATATGGGACAGTTCACGTTTCCAAAGCTGTAGGACTGGAACAGTTTTACTTTATTACACCACATCAACACAAAAGATTTAAAAAGTTTCTAGTATGCAAAGTAATACTGTTCAGTTCAATGCTATTTTATTTATATAGCTGAAAATTACAACAGCAGTCGGCTCAAGGTGCTTTATATTGTAAAACCCTACAATAATACAGAGAAAAACCCAAATATCAGATGACTTACTATGAGCTAGTAATTTGTGACAGTGGAAAGGAAAAACTAATTTAAGCAGAAATAATTATTTTGTCTGAATACATATGATGATGGCAGGTGACTGTTTTAAATGACCTTTTGTTGTGGGCTTATGAAGGATCTTCAACAACAGGCTGTAATCCAGAAATGTCATTAACCCGTACATGTGTGGCCCTTTAATTAACTGACTTTGAACCTCCTGATGGAAACCATTTAACAAGACCAACATTACACCAACAGCAGCTGCTTATGCTGTTAATAATAAGAATGATAATAAGAATGTGTGCCCAGCAAAGTGGCTTCTGGCATTTTTTTGTTCATGTAAATGGAGAGTCCTCTTCACACTAGGTTATTTATAAAGTTCCACAGTGTTCCATGATAGGACCAGTTCTGTTTACATTATACATGTTTCCTTTAGGCCAGGGGTGTCCAAAGTCCGGCCCGCGGGCCAAATGCGGCCCGCGGTCCATTTTTAATTGGCCCTCAAGTAATTTTATAAATAGAATAGAGTATGGCCCGCACTTCAACTTTTACTTGAGTGTATTGCACTTCTTAGTTTTAACACCAGGGGGAGCTACTGTTGATCAAGGCAGTTGCTCCACCAAAAAGGACAATCACAGAAGAAATTTACCCCCAAGTTACCAAACATGGCAGAACCAAAGAAGCAAAGTGAGTGCAGAAAATTTCAGACATGGTGGGAGAGTGAATATTTCTTCAAAGAACTCAAGGGGAAGTGTGTCTGTTTGATCTGCACTGAAACTGTGGCAGTTATGAAAGAGTATAATGTACGACGTCATTATGAAACCAAACATCAGGCCTATGCATCCTACACTGGTGCTGAGCGAGAGCAGAAATTAAAGCAAAGGGTAGCTATCCTGCGGGGTCAGCAACAGTATTTTTTTTCGTGTTAAAATTGTCCAGGAAAAGGCTCCAATAGCAGCTATGAGGTCGCCCAACTCATCGCAAGACATGGTAAGCCTTTTTCAGATGGAGACCTCATAAAACGCTGCCTCGTTAAAGTCACCGAAATAATGTGCCCGGAAAAAGTGCAGGACTTCAACAACGTCAGCATGTCCAGAAGTACAGTTGTGCCACACACTGAAGACTGTCAGCCAACATTAAACTGCAACTGTCTGATAAAGCTGTGCTTTTGATTTTTACTCCATCGCATGCGATGAGAGCACCGATGCCACAGACACTGCACAGCTGCTAATTTTTTTTTGCGGGGAGTGGACGAGAGCACGAGCGCTTTAGGTGAGTAAAACATATATATTCCACAGTACCCGTGTGTTAATGTGCAGGTACACATGCTTCAAATATCAATAATGCGCATCAATTCTGTCACTACCCTGCTTTTGCGCACCACTTTCTTATATGCGTTTTTCTTGTTAACACACAGAGTACACACCGCTGTGCACAGCGCACGCACACGCAAAGTCAGCTGATCTCATCTGATGCAGATCTGCTCCTTGATCAAGTGACATTTGTCCGGATTTTTGGCACGAGTGGCGTACGATCAGCACCGCGGCTGGATGGCCTGATTTACACCCAGCGCAGCTGATACTCACCAGAATAATTTACTAAAATTATATGCACTCCTGTTATTAAATTCTGTTCAGTCTGTTAATGTTGATAATCGTTTCAAACAGACATTAATAGGTGTGTTGCTAAGCCTAAGAACTTAAATAACAAACTTGAAATGTACCCGTCCCATTTTCCCCTTTAGTGTTTTTTCTCTGTGCTGTAAATCTTCTGTCCAAGAAGAAATCTGCTGCTGTTCCGAGAATGAGCTACCAAAGCTTTTTCTGAATAAATCAATAAAGATCCATTTATGGAAAGCTGTGATGAAGGCAGTTTTGTCTTTAATTATATTCAACAATATAACACATTTGACCACTTTTAAATGATTTTTCTAACTTTAATACGCTACAGTTAAGGTTATATACCGAATTTCTAGTAAGTGGCCCAGCCCCTCCTATATTTTTATGTATGTGGCCCTCAGTGAAAAAAGTTTGGACACCCCTGCTTTAGGCAGTATCACTGGAAGGCATACCATACATTTTTACTGCTATGCAGATGATACCCAACTTGGTCTGTGTTATCTGGTTTCATGGACAGATAAACTGCAGGACTGTCTTAAAGACATAAAGACCTGGATGACCTTTAATTTTCTGCTTCTAAATTCAGATAAAACTAAGGTTATTTTACTCGGCCCTAAAAATCTTAGAAATACAGTATCTAAGTGTGATGCTGAAAACTAGTTCATGCATTTATTACTTCTAGGCTGGACTACTGTAATTCGTCATTATCAGGATGTGGTTAAAAACTCCCTGAAAAGCCTACAATTGATCCAAAATGCTGCAGCAAGAGTACTGACAAGGACTAGAAAGAGAGAGCATATTTCTCCTATACTGGCTTCTCTTCATTGTCTCCCTGTTATATCCAGAATCAAGATTAAAATTCTGCTCCTCAAATAAAAGACCTTGAATAACCAGGCCCCATCTTATCTTAATAAACCTCATATTATCTTATAAACCTCATAGTACCATATCACCCCATTAGAGCTCTTCACTCTCACACTGCAGGCTTACTTGTTTAGACTATTTAAACGTAGAATGGGAGGCAGAGCCTTCAGCTTTCCAGCCCCTCTTCTGTGGAACGATCTTCCAGTTTAGACTGAGAAGACAGAAACTATCTCTACTTTTAAGATTAGGCTTAAAACTTTCCTTTTTGCTAAAGTGCATAGTTAGGGCTGAATCAAGTGACCCTGAATTCTCCCTTAGTTATGACTGCAATAGATATAGGCTGCTGAGGGATTTCCATGATGCACTGAGTGTTTCTTCTCCACTCAGTTTTTTTCACTCATTATGTGTTTATACACCACTCTGCATTTAATTATTAGTTATTATTAATTTCTGGCTCTCTTGTCTGACTCTACCTGAGCCTGGTTCTGCCGGAAGTTTCTTCTTGCTAAAAAAAGCTTTTCCTTCCCACTATCACCAAAGTGCTTGCTTATAAGGGGTCATCTGATTGTTGGAGTTTTCTCTGTATTATTGTCTTTACCTTACAACATAAAGATGATTGTTGTTCTGCTTTGAGGCTTTATAAATAAAATAGAACTGAATTAAATTAAATTACTTTCTGTGTGCTGTGCAGGGTCCAACAAATAACTTCAAAGAATGGTTGCAAAGGTGTTAAATAAGTAACTAAAGTGATGTGGCTGCTCTACATTAAGAGACTTTTGTACAGGCAAGTCTGTTTGAAATGCAGAAAATTCAACAGCTCCACCAAGTGGAAGAACAGTGAAAAGCAGCTGAGCAGCAGATTCCAGTTAGTTTCTGTTTATTTCATAACTCTTCTGCATATATTATCAACAGTTTAACAAACAGGATTATTTTAGTTAAAAACACGATGTAACATTGATGGGTGGAGGTCTAACATGTGAAACACTTAAACCACTTCTACACACAGAAACTTTTGGCTTATTCAGACCAGTTTGGCAGCGCTGTTTTTGGGAGAGGTGTCAGTAAAGGTTCTTGATGGAGGGCAGCAGCTTCACACTCACACAGACGGAAACTAATTCCACTACTGCCGGTACAACACAACATCCCCAGGTTTGTACGACTGCTGGGCTAATGCAGTCAAAGTCATGCACTAAGAAAACTTTGCAGGTTTCCAACAGAAAGTCACTTTTTCAGACGTGTTGGAAAATGTCCAAAATGCTGCAAAATGTGGGAGCCACGAGCGTCAGTTTGTGCCTCTGAGGGGTTTTATCACGAGTGCAGATAAAAAACTTGCAATTCAAATTTAAAAAAAGATTCCTATAAATTTCTTTATGCTAACTCTAACTTAAACAAAAAGCAGATGAAACCATAAAGTTATTGTTGCAGAACATATACCAAACTGAAACCTTTATGCTGGAAAATCTTTAAATGTAGTTTAGTTTAAGATCGATTCATGATTTTACAGACACTGGTGTTTTCAGGTTAATGGGAAGTTGTGTGAAATATATATTTCAGATGGCTTTGATTTGGCTGGAATTTTTTAATCTCTGCATGAAACAGATTAAAAAAGATACTCAAAGAAAACAGCTGAGATAAGCTGTTTAACCAAATGTTGCATCTTGCACATAAAACCATGAATAAAAAGCAAAATTATTGACATTTTAGAACATCTGTCACAGATACAAGAAACTGTGAAGATACAAAGAATTCAAAGAGAAACAAAAAAACTTTGAAAAAAGGAATTTCTGACAACAATTACCGTATTTTCCACACTATAAGGTGCATTTAAAATCGTTTCATTTTCTCAAAAATCAACAGTGCGCCTTATAATCGGGTGCGCCTTATGTATGAATTGTGATTGTGCTTACTGACCTCGAATTGATTTTATGTGGTACACGGCGCTCAAAAATCAGTCAAAAATTTTTTAGTACGACTTTGTTAGGCCACGAAGCCGCACCGGAGCATTATGGCTACCGTAGTCAGGAGCCTTGCGTAGTAATCTGGGTCCAAAACTCCGTCAACTTCAGGTCCCAAAGTCAAACGAACACTGCGGCATCACTGACAGTTAAAAACTGTCTAAATTTTTTCATCTTTAAAAAATTGATCAGCGTTGCTGCTTTGCCAGGTGTAACAATTAAGTTTAACATCCATGCATCCATGAAAACAGAATTTATTAAATTTTATGGAGTTAGAAGTTAGCAGGAAGTTAGCTCACTAGTTTCCATCTAAACATGATATATCATGTTCTGACTGAGAGATTTCTGAAACAAATTAAAACATACAGCTCTGCTATCACTTCCAACATAAATGAAGACAGAAAACTAAACAGCAGCGACGTTTGTAGGGTTACTGAAGTTGGGCTAGCTGGTATATAATGGTGTGCTACGTGATCGCTAGCGACACAACTATGTTAGCATAACATAAATACAGTGAAGCTGGAGGATGAACACTACCTTTTTTCCACTCAATAAAAGTTAACGTGAGGGTTCCTGATGGTTATGGACAAATGCAATCGCATGGCAGGATGCTGTAAATGGACCAAACTTCAGTCAGGAGAACAAGTGAGATAATAATACGAGGTTAGTCATTAATATACTGAAATACCATGGGAATAGAGCAGCTGCGAAAAAATTTAGCATTAATGAATCAATGGTACAGAGTGGAGGAAGCAAGAAGAATGAGTTGAGTAAAGTTTGACTTATCTGACTGTTTTGTTTTGCTTAATGTGCCTTATAATCCGGTGCACCTTATGGTCTGAAAAATACGGTAATAATTTTAGCAGCTAAAATAGTTCGAAACACTGTGAATAAAAGATTGATGCAGCTTCATCTCTGGAAATCAGATCTCCAGGAGAAAAATCTCTGTGGTCCTAATAAAACACCATTATCAGAACCTAGATGGAAATAATGATGATTACTAAAGGTAAGAGTTACTTAAGATGTCAGCATAAAGCAAAATTTACAAAACTGGAGCAGGTATGTGCAAAAGTTTAAAGCACAGGTGCCTATCAGTCCACATGTGTACACCAACTGATTAAAACTATAGAGGACTGTCGGCACCACCTCTATCAGTCACCACCTTTTTGGTGAATTAAAGCAGGAACATCATGTGACACAAGTAAGATTGTTCAGTCCGGCATTCAGAGAATAAAAATTCCTTGAGAGGCACAAACTGAATCAAACTGGATAAAATGAATCGCTAGCTGATTTTAATAATGAGCAGTTCGTGTTTGTGTGTGAAAGAGGTATAAGGAGAGCTAATGCAGGATGTTTGTAGGACTTTAGGGTAAGGCTGGACATCTCCGACATCTCCGATCTGCACAGTTCAGGGTTAGCAGCTTCAAGGGTTGACGGAGCACAGTTCACAGCTGCAGAGAACAGGGCAGAGACAATAAAACAGGAAGTACTGTAAAATCTCAAACAGGCCTATTTTTCCTCTTGGTTTCTTCATCCTTGTTCACTCATGGTTATTGTTTATTTATAAAAACTAAGGAATTCCTCTAGTGTTTCACAATAAAAGCACACACACCCAGATTTTGTGTCCTAGCTCATCTGAGTCAATAATGGCAAAAGTACCAAAATGTTAAAGATGGCTTTCATTTCCAGCCTTGGAGGCAACTTGTTTACCACAGAAAATCAAATTCACAGCTTCAACTCATCTTCAGAGCTTCTATATCTAGCATTTGGACATAAAAATCAGAAAAGAAATAACAGTTTGGTCCAAATTGGTGTCCAAGTTACAGACAGGGCCACATTTAGCCCAGAGATCTAACTCCTTCAACCAAGAGATCCAAACCCACAACCTGGTGCCATAGTCTGGACTGTACCACCAGCTATGACTCCCATCTTTTATATATAATATGAAGATGTTTCCGAGTAATTTCAGACTTTTATCTTCAATAGAAGACTAATAACCATCATCTTTCAAGAAATAGTATTTTTATCCACCGGTGATAGGTTTCCCTGGTACATGAATTTTTCTGCTGCAATGTCAGGCTGTAGTTTTCCTATATATTTTATATTTTTACTTCCACTTTCAACTTCTAAGCATATTTATTATTCCACATTGTCTTTATTAAATATTTGAAAGTCTACACCTTATTCTACCTTTAATTGAACCTTTCTGAATATAACAATCAATCTCAAGACTGCATTTTTCAAATGGAAATATTCTAGATTTCTACTCAAGTGTCCGCTTCAAATGTTTAGTTCAAATGGGTTCCCTGAGAGCCAGATCCAGCACACCTAAAGAGGGCTCACTGGATAACTTTACAGAGTGCAAAAACATGTAAAGAAGAGGGGTGTAACTTTGGGAGTTTTCATTGCACCAGTATGCAGCATGTTGCAAGTTGTCAAAAACGACTAATAATCAGAGAGTTTATGCAGTTAATTGAATCTGAACCAGATTACTGATCCTCCTCAGTGGTGCAGCCTTCTAACTGACAAAGACATCACTCATGGCCTGCCATTGTAAGCCAAACTAAGATGGCTAAACACAAGAACCTGCTGATGAGTTTCTTTGATTCATCACTGCAAGATTTTTCTGTGATGACATTTTACCAGTTTTATGTGGAAACACAGAGACACATTCCTTCTATTAAACATCGGAGGTGGTTCCTCAGTTTTATAAATGGATGCTTTATTAAATGTGATTATTTTCAGTATGTATTTAAACTTCTTCACACTAAAATAAAGGAAACTTCTGGGTCTTAAAAATGAAGACTGTGAGGAAGAACCTCAAACAAGACGTCCTGTTGTACAGAAATCTGTCGAAAACCAGCCCTTCAGCTCCTGTTACCTCTAGCCCGGTAAACATCTGCTCTCTGGTCAAGCATGAGCACGTTCAGCTGGAGGCTTCATATCAGGAATTCATGTCTATTTTTTACATGCAAACTATAAACCATTGTAAAGCACATTTGTAAGACTGATTTACAATAATGGAATTTTAGAGTTTATAAACCATATATCACATATCTGTTTACATCTTCTTTCCAAAAGTGCTGAGTAAAAATCTGTGCTCATATTTTGATTATTCTCTCAGTCGGCTGTGGTGGTTGGCTAATGTTAGCTGACCTGTTCTGCCTGTGGTTTCTTATTGTTATATGGGACAGAACACCTTTAAATCCAGTAACTGGAGATGGTGTTATAGATGATGTTTTAAACTGGATTTTCTTCCTTTGACCTTGAGATCTGTGGACACTGTAGTCTCTGTCGTCTCTTTTAAAAAACAACTAAAAACTAACCTTTGCGTTTGGTTAACTTTTTTTTGTCTGTTTTGTCGTAAATGCTCTGGCATTTCTTTTTGAAGCACTTTGTGATCTCTGTCTAGAAAGGTGCTATATAAATAAAATTTTACTTACTTAATTTTGAGGTTTCGGTTTTCAAAGATGGCTTTAAATGGTTCGTCTCACAAAATATAAGTCTAACTTCAACAAAGCATCTTAAAAAGAAACTATTTATATAAGTTGAGTTGTTGTTATACTCAACAAGTCACCTCAGTTATGACTGTTATCAGACAGAAGTGAACTTCACTGACACATTGACTCGTGTCTGACTACTTTCACAAAGTTTTTCAGCCTCTTCCAGGCAAAATAGATGTGGATGCTTCTCACCTGGCATTGATAGCCAAGGTAAACAGTGGACTGACAAAGATGGGGAAAAAAACCCTAGGGCTGATCTGGTCTGGAGTGACTTTGCTATCTGAGTACGCTCACTACAGATGAACTGCAACTAAAGCTTTGAGGTGTCTCAGGGATAAAAACATTAAATATTTAAGTGAAGCATTTTTTAAATTCCCTGATTTATTGCTAAGTTAATATTATTCGAATATGTTAAAAACAGTTTGGATATTATTTTATTATATAATATATTAGTTACAGTGTTTTAACTACAGCCATCGTGGGATGTTTTAGAGATCTCTTGGCTGATTAAAATTTGTTTGTCCTACAGTGGCCACCGTCGCTAGGTATGTACTTGAATTGGGAGACGTAAGAAAACAGTACTCAGTTGACTGCAGTCTGCAATCTACTGACATCTAGTGGTGATATTTTACACTCTCGAACTTTAATGTTACAGAAAGCCTTTTTGAAATAAAATTAAGTAGGTCAGAAAATAAAGATTTGCTCTATAAAATATTGATCTGGATGTCAATCTGTGCTGCCCTGTCACAGCTGCTGGCGATGGTCATTAACACAGAAAGTATTGTTTTGTTGTGTTGTGTTGTATATAATAATAAATAATAAATAGATAATAGATAAGCTGTCATGTAACCCTTGAAATCTGTAAGTGCTGGTAAAGTTATTCCTTTTTTTCATTCTTTATAAAGCTCATAGAAAAATTACAGTTTGAACGGGTGGTTTTGTTGAGTATGCTTCCAAATAAAGGGTTATTCTAGAAAAAGCATTTGTATTTTAGACACTTAACTAATTGACTCCACATTTTTTAAACCACTAGATCCCTGTTTCATGGATTTGTTATCCAGCCATCACTCTGTGACATATTTGAAAGTTTACAGTACTTTATGTCCAATTTGTGAAGAAGACACTCATTCATGTCTCTCTCTACAGGCACACATAATCATGCCACTTAAAGTTGCTTGACTGATATGTAGGAGGAAGTACAAAATAACAGCAAGAAAAACAGGCCACACAAAGGTAGAGAATACTAAATACTTCGGATTCAACGCCCTGAAACACACAGGAAACAAACAGCTAAGATGAGCTGACACGTGAGAATGTGAGACCCTGAATGCATCTTGCTGTTATGGACACTGGTCGTTTGAAATGCTTCATCCATTGTTATCTGAGATAGGCTATGGCTTTGGCCCTGGTCACAGCAGGAAGGGGAGGATTTAAGGAAAACTAAACACCCTTTTTACCAACAACTGAAAGTCCCGTCTCTGTTAAAATTTGTTTTTTGTTTGTATCCCCTCATTTCTCTTACACCGTTTTAGAAAAATAGAAATCAGGAAAACATCATTACAAAAATAAACCAAAAAGTTCATCCAAAGTCTAAATCCACATAACAGCTTCACATAAATATCGATGATATTGCACAGCAAGGGATTTCTTCCGATATGAAGTAAATCACTGACACAGTTGGTTGATTAAAAAAAGAACACGGTGGGATGTTAAAATGATTGAAACGTTGCATGTCGGGTTTGATTGGTATTTTTTTCTTTTTCAGAGAGACAGCAGCAGGATCCCGGGCCCTCCTTCATCAGGCAGATATGTCCTCTGGGTCCTGCTCGAAAAAAGAAAAAAAAGTGAAGAAAAAAGCTTCAGAAGTATCACTGGTGAGTTTTGGTTGAAGGCACAGAGTTCTAAAAAGGGTGGATGATGATGATTTTCAAAGCACAGCAGCAGGTTTTTAGTTGTTGGCGTTTCCTGATGGAGGGAATTCCTGTGGTCGGATCGACTCTCCTGATGGTTGGAGGGCAGGGCTTAAACTCTCTGTGGAGACATAAACAAGAATATGGGATGAGTTAGTGTGGGGAGAATAGGAAAACAAGAAAATATCCACAAAGCATATTCCACAAAGCATATTCCACTAAAGATCCACAACTCCGATGCCAAAATAAACACTCCGCTCAGACAGCAGACACATTCGGGCCTAATCCAGGCTGCTTATGGCACTGCTGGCCAAGTTACAGCAAATGAGCCAGATGTGACACAACAAACATGATATCTGGCTGATATAAAGAGGTCCTATGCCTGAGTTGATGCAGCTACATCCACCCATCAATGAGGCCAAATGTTGCGCAAAATCAGCTGTAGATACCGGGCCACATCTGGGCCAAACAGGTGGTACTTACTGAGGATGCTGCTGTGGCAACTACAGAGAAGAAAAAGATAATCTTCCTGGATGCATTCAGAGTTAAAGTGCTTGTTTCTATGGGTGTTTTGACACAAAAAGTTTGGGCATCATGTGACCCAAAGAAGCCTGCACATTTGGGCCAAACATTTAGTGCTAATCAGGACGATCAGAGAAAGGCAGCCGTCATTACTGGACCTGAAAAACTCCAATAAAAACCAGATAATTGTACTTCTCAAAGATCAAAAGAAAAGCTTCAGTTCTTCCAATGACCAGGCAATATGTAGGTTTAGGTGAGATTCTTTTGGGGGGTGGGGGGTGGTGGGGGTCTTTGTATAACTGCAAAAGTTGTTTTATTAGGTGTAGCAAACTGAGCTGAGTCGACACAACTGTCAAATTTAAAGGATCAAATTTATCATTTTGCCAGCACTGTCCTCTCACAGGAAGAAGGTTGCTGGTTCAAAGCCCAGCTGGGTTCATTCTTTGACTTTGCTTGCTTTCCCTGTACCTGAGTGAGTCATCTCCAGGTCCACAGTCCAAAGACCTACATGTTGGGTTAATTGGAGATAATAAATTGGCTGCAGATGTGGATGTGTTATCCTGTACCTTAATGCAGGATTTAGCATCACAGTAACTGATCCTGCAGACCCAACCTTCTCCAGAGCAGGCTATATTCCAGATCAGAGACCAACAGGCAGGAAATCACTGACCAATCAGATTCCTGCAAAATAAGGTCACC
This sequence comes from Oreochromis niloticus, assembly GCF_001858045.2. NCBI lineage: Eukaryota > Metazoa > Chordata > Actinopteri > Cichliformes > Cichlidae > Oreochromis > Oreochromis niloticus. The sequence goes on along the minus strand of NC_031981.2, from coordinate 22,430,519 downwards.
ATCCCTGAAGATCCCTGAGTGCTCAGAGTGCAGACAGTCAGAGGGTCTTAAGGTTTTTTACTGGGGTTTAAAGACTTTGTCAGAACAGCTTCAGTTAGAAATTTAGATCCTGAGAGAAACTTTATTCCTGATGTTTCGTTTTGGCCACAAACAATATTTGCTATTCTACAAGAATCAACATCTGATCCTAAATCAGAGCACCTGCTTGTATTTGGACTTTATATTAAATTTGCAGTCTGTTACAGTCTGTTTTTCTTCATCTTTACTCTCAGACTGTGGTAACTGCCAGCTTCTTTTTTGCTTCAAATAAACTTTATTAATGCAGCTCTTTTTTCTAGTGTTACTCACACAGATTCATTCAGGGCTTTTACTGTTTTCACATTCACACACACACATAGATGAATACACACTGATTAGTTTTATCACATTGATAACCCCCTGCATGTAATTGCAGATGTTAGTTTAAGTGAATCCAGATAAGGGAAAGAGATCCTGGATATGCTGAACCTGCTTCATGGTCAGTGTTGGGGAGTAACGGAATACAAAATATGAGTCAGCTAATGCCAGCTAACAATGTTAGCTTGGTGGCGAGCTAGTTTCCTCTTTGTGTTGTGTCTTCTGTGTGTCCTTGATTGTGCATGAAAGTTTAAACCAGGAGGGAGGAATGACACTTTGTCAGATTTTTTACTCCACAGATTATAAACCAGTGTGTGAGGGTTTGTGTGGATAGGAAAGAAGCTGAGAGTAAGAGGGCTTCTGTAGGGTGGTCGACAGCTCAGGGTCTGCATGTGGCTCCACCCCCACCTTACACCATCTTCCTCGAAGTTAATCCCCCAGCGGTGGCAGCAGATGGTGCTGCGAGCGTCCACGGCTGTGCCCTCAGCAGCTCCTGTAGTTATGATTGCGCGTCTGAGGCATTAAGTTGGATCAGTGTAATCCACTGCAGCATATGCAGCAGCCAAATCCAGCAGGCAGGAAAACCTTCCTCCTACACTTTCCCTCAACAAATGCTCTCCAAGAGGGTCACGAGGTGTTACCACAACCGACAACACCCCCCACCCCCACCCAGCTGCCAAATAAACACATCAGTCCTGAATTCGAAACGTGTGAAGTCTTCACTACTATTACACTCTGAAAGGGAACTGCAGGTTTAAATAAAAGGCTAAACTGAGATTTGAAAGGAGAGTTTAATCTCATCCCACTAACCTCACACTCACAGAGCTGAGAAGCCACAGCACAGCGTGAATCCCACCAAAGCAGACGACCTTTCAACCACCTCTGAGACCACTGTCCTTTGCAGACATGTGTTACGTAACAATAACAACATTCTGTCATTCAGAGTGAAGGCTTCTCACAGCTTCATCCTTAGTTTCTTTAAAATACCAGTAATCCTCAGGATCCCAGCTCTGAATATGCAGGAAGAGGATTCAGTGAAAAGTTAGAGGGTCGAGACAAAGTTTACTGTGCTTACAGCTTTGAGATATCCACCCATTTACAGTGGACACTTATATGATTGCAGATGGGTTTTCCATACAGACTCTTTACCTGCAGCCAACCATAGCTGCTGAATCAGGACCAAATGAAGAAACAAAACAATCGAAAGGTCATTTTCCTTGTCAACAGACTTGCCGACAGGTCATACAGAGTCTTTTCAGACACTTCAGATTAATGAAGCTTGTGCCCATCTGAAAGGAAACGAGCTCTCCTTCTGGATCTCCAGAGAGTTCACACACACTCCAGAACCAAGTTTGGAATGTTTTTATTCCTGGTTTCCACTAGAGCAACTTTGCATGATTCACAGTTTAAGTTGATTCTGTTCATTTGGACGTAGCATTTTCAGTGGGAGAAACTGACTGCAGGTTTCCCCAACCTTATAAACAGCACATTTGCAAAATGACTGAAACTGGCACCACTGACTAACAATAGGCTGTGAGGTCAGTTTCATGATTATTAAAATGCAAATTGTCATGACGATTGATTGACAACCACTGATCAAAGACCATCAAAGGCCTGTTTAAGCAATGCAGAGCCCCTAGCATCCAACATCAGCATAAAGGAGAGGAAGGCACTCACATCACTTAGTAATGACAACATCATCATCTTTCTGCCAGACAAGGGTAGGTGCAGAGTTTTCCTAAACCAGAAAGACTGTCATGAGAAATACTTATGAGCCCCTTAAATGAGACCCAGGAAGTGGTTACAGGAAGAGAGTGGTTGTCTGAAGCAGTTAGAACAAGACAAAGCTATTGACTGGACCTCATACCACAGGCTTTATCAGGGGAAGCTACACCAAGTCTGTATGGTTTACCGAAGATACATAAACAGGGTTTACCTTTAAGACCAACAATGGTCTTGTACAATGTTACATCTCTCTTCACTTGTGTTCCAGTCACTGAAGCAGTGTCAGTAGTTCGTAAGAGATTACAGGATGATCCCAACCTCAGTAACAGGACCACTACTAAGTCACTGGTTCAGGTATGTGGATGACACCGGGGTGAAAATCAAATCTCAGGTTGTACCACAATTTATTGATCACATTAACTTGGTGGACCAACTTAATGAGTTCACCATGCAGGATATGAAAAGTAGCAGGTTAGCCTTTTCAGACTATGAAATTTCAATCATTAATGGGGTAAAGTTAAAGGTTTATTTTTAACATAAACCTACGCATATGGATCAGTATTTAAGGTTTGAGTCTCATTATCCACTGGGGTACAAACTGGGTGTCATCAGGATGCTACAACACACAGAACACCACCCCCACAGATACAGAAGCCAGGGAACAAGAAAAACATCATATCAAGAAGGCCCTGAGTAAATATGCTTACCCTAGCTGGACATTTGTCAAAGCCGGGAAGGCACCTAAAGAAAGCTCCAGGCATTATTAATATCTCCTCTTCATGACATCACAAAGACATCACAAAGTCTGCAGCTGAGTGTTTTGCTCACATGAACGAGTGTTTTAAAACCTCTGACTGAAACTGTGCCAACAATTTAATCCTATATTTAATAGTGACTAACGAAGCGATTTATGCACACTAACCCGAAGACAGGAGGCCGAGCTGAAGATGTTCCGAGTGAGGAGTGAGCAGGATGAACAGGATTAGAAATGAGTCCATCAGAGGGACAGCTTAAAGGTGCAATTGTTGTCTTTAGATTTAGCCACAAACCATCTTGTTTGTAATAATCCCATAAAAACTGTTCCAGAAAAGGGTTAAATGATAAAAACCCAAATATTTCTGAATCAGAAGCTATTTTATTCACAATGAAATAAACAATAATACAATAAATTTAAAATGTTGTGAAAATTTTGAAAACATGGTGAAAAGGCTTTTCATTTGGGCTTTGTTGGTGCTCTGGTCGATCTCACTATTCTCCACTAGGAGGAGCTGGAGGATTTGCTTCTCTCCTGTTAGGAGGAGGAGAGTGGGTTGTGTTTTTCTTTGGTTGGTTTTTGGTGTCAGGGCACCCAGCCTGTCCTGTTTTGTTGATGCTTTGCTTTGAAATTCAGTGAAATGATCATGGATTGGTTCGAGTCGGTTAAGGCTCTGCTGTTTCTGAGGATTTATGTCTGGAAAGGTTTAAAATGAAATGAAGGAAATGATTTGATGCCACTTCCCTCCCCATCTCACACAGGCTCAACTCTACACGTGAAATTTTACATTAAGATGAGAACGATGACATTTGGGCGCTCGCTCTTAACGGTCCAGCAGCTTCATTGCCCTCTGGACTATTTAAAGCTGGGATGTGTTGTTTCATTTGTGTGTGTGTGTGTGTGTGTGTGTGTGTGTATTCGTGTATTCATGAGTCCTGTATGTCTGGCGTTACTCATTAGGAGTAATGCACAGAGAGAAGAGGCTGGAGTTGTGAAACATCCTGCTAACCTGGAGGGCTTCTTTATCCACCACTAATTTGAAGTTATCCATGGTTGCCATAGCTACCGCATCTCACAGTGAAAAAGCTGAGCTAAGAGACTAAAAACGCCTGTATTTGACAGGCACACGTACGGATGCCTAGGAATGACAAATTTCTCTGTAGGTTTTTAAACATAAAAATACTTATTTAATTAGTAGATGTACAAAGTATGGATTTTATATTAGCAGGACTGTAAAATCTATTTTATATGAATATATTTGAATGAAAGTACAGTGAAATACACAGTAAAGGTAGTCAAACAGCTGAAGGTAGCAATATGTTGCTTCTATTTTTGTTTTTCCCATATTACCTTATCACATAACCCTTTTATTTTATTGTTTTCTTAGAGTTGTTTGTTGTGGTTAATTTATGTATTTATTTTGTCCTTTATTTATATTATGACAAAAAATTATTTAGTAGTTATTTATATATTTGTTTACTATTATTTTTATAAAACAATTCTTTTAAATATAATTTATTCACAAATATACATTTCTACTTTCAATTGCAACATTTTTTATTCCTGATAAGTAATCATTTAACTCAAGTAATATGTGATCATATAAAACCTTTTTATTTTATCTTAACTCTTTTTTCTTTTTTTTGAGATTAATTAGTAGCCATTCATTTTATTATTGAATCATTTAATGTCGCCCTTTTGTGTTTGAACTTACAACATAAAAAAATTATTTGTCCTTCATTGAAAAACAAACAGCAACAAAAAACTAAGAAGTGAATACTTTTATTTTGTAACATTTTTTTATTTATTTTATGATATATTTTCATTTCAAAATGTGAGATTTTTATATTTTCCTAATTTTATTTAAGGATCAAATATCTTTGTTTTTTCTTCATACATGCTGCCCTTTAATTATGGTATAACTATTTCGGATTGTATTTGGATTTTAATAGCAAATACTTGGTTATTTCAATAATTAAATTAAAAACATTCAAAAATATTGTCACGGCGAGTGAGAGGGGCCGTGTGGAAATTAAAGGAGGATCCAAACGCAGGCACTTGTACCGGTGAGAGGGTGGTTTATTAAACACAAAGGAAATGGACAAACAGCAAACGGAGAACTGAACTATACTGGGTAAACTAAACTACGGAGCCTGAACAAGAGCACAAACCTGAACACGAATAGCAGGAGACGGAATGATGGAAGACGGCAGGGAAACACACAGAATGAAACAGGGTGGATACGCAGACGGACTAGCAACAACAATGACTAAAGACGTGACTTAAATACACACAGAGAAACACAGGGAGATTACACACAGGTGGTGGACACAGCTGGGAGTAATTAACAAGACGAGACAGAGGTAAAACTGAACACACTCACATGAGACGCAGACCTTCACAATAAAACAGGAAACAAGAACACTACACAAAGACGCAGACCCGACACTGAGAGACACATGGAAAATGACACATGGAACCTGAACTAAACTAAACGTGAGATACAACTAAGAACCATTCCTTAAACACAAATAAACAGAAACATGAAACTAATAGACATCATAATCATCACCACAACAAGAGAACAATAAAACAATCCCAGATGCAAAATAAACCAAAGCATAATAAACTCAAAATACTGGGTCCAACGGACCCAGAACCGTGACAGTACCCCCCCTCCAAGGGCTGGCCCCCGACAGCCCTAAACGAAAAACCACAACAAAGCACCAGACCAGGGCGGGTGGAGGGGGTCAAGGACGGAGGGAAAGAAACCAAACAAAAAACAAGGAGCAAGACAGTTCAAAAACACAAGAAAACAGTCCCAAAGCACAGGAAAATACAAAAACCAAAGCTCAACAAGAGTCCATAAACAGTTCAGGAGGTCGACCCGGGGGTCGGCCACACAGGAGCCAAAACAGGTCAGGGGGCCGGCCGTGCGGACGGCAATGGCGGCGACGGGGAAACAGTTCTGGGGCCGACCGTGCACACGGCAATGGCGGCGGTGCAGGCAAAACCCTTCAGGAGGCCGGCCACTTGGAAGGCAGTGGCGGCCACGGGCAAACAGTTCCGGAGGCCGACCGTGCACACGGCAACGGCGGCCACTGAGCAGATCCGGAGGTCGGCTGCAATGCCAGCAGCGGCGACGATCTCCCTCCGGAGGCCGACCTCGACGGCCATGACGCCAACTTAGAGGCCTGGAAAACGGCCGGCAGAGGGGAGGCGGAACAGGACGAGCTGGGTCCCATGACGGTGTAGCAACCGCAGGACCAGACGAGGCAGGGCCAGACGTGGACAAGTCAGGACCAGACGAAGCCGGGCCAGGCGTGGACGAAGGCGTGGACGAAGCCGGGCCAGGCGTGGACGAAGGCGTGGACGAAGCCGGGCCAGGCGTGGACGAAGGCGTGGACGAAGCCGGACCTGGCGTGGACGAAGGCGTGGACGAAGCCGGACCTGGCGAGGACGAAGGCGTGGACGAAGCCGACGAGGCAGGACCAGGCGACGGCGGAGCGGCTGCGGAACCTGACGGCAGCGAGACGGCTGCGGAACCTGACGGCAGCGAGACGGCTGCGGAACCTGACGGCAGCGAGACGGCTGCGGAACCTGACGGCAGCGAGACGGCTGCAGGCGATGATGCTGCAGGCGTGGATGAAGACACGGGGGCCGGACCTGACGGCAGCGGGACGGCTGCGGAACCTGACGGCAGCGGGACGGCTGCGGAACCTGACGGCAGCGGGACGGCTGCGGAACCTGACGGCAGCGGGACGGCTGCGGAACCTGACGGCAGCGGGACGGCTGCGGAACCTGACGGCAGCGGGACGGCTGCAGGCGTGGATGAAGCTGCGGCTGCGGATGAAGCTGCGGCTGCAGGCGGAGATGATGAAGCTGCGGCTGCAGGCGGAGATGATGAAGCTGCGGCTGCAGGCGGAGATGATGAAGCTGCGGCTGCAGGCGGAGATGATGAAGCTGCGGCTGCAGGCGGAGATGATAATGCTGCGGCTGCAGGCGGAGATGATGATGCTGCAGGCGGAGATGTAGATGTCGCGGGGGATGATTTAGCCGGTGATGGCTGAACAGCCCTCCCCGGACCGCCAGCAGACGAGAGGATGTGCTGTCTGGGTCCTCCAGGACCCTCAGCTAACGAGGTGTGGTGCTGGACGGGCTCCTCGGACCCACCAGCTGACGACACAGGAGGCTGGACGGGCGACTCGGGCCCTTCAGCAGACGACACAGGAGCCTGGACGGGCGACTCCGGCCCACCAGCTGACGACACAGGAGGCTGGACAGGCGACTCGGGCCCTCCAGCAGACGACACAGGAGGCTGAACGGGCCCCTCGGACCCTCCAGCAGACGACACAGGAGGCTGAACGGGCCCCTCGGACCCTCCAGCGGAGACAGGAGGCTGAACGGGCCCCTCGGACCCTCCAGCAGACGTGGCATAAGGCTGGACGGGCTCCTCGGGCCCTCCAGCTGACGACACTTGAGGCTGGCTGGGTTCACCTGAACCCCCAGCTGACGACACTTGAGGCTGGCTGGGTTCCTCCGAACCCCCAGCAGACGACACTTGAGGCTGGCTGGGTTCTCCCGAACCCCCAGCCGACGAGGCAGGATGCTGTCTGGGTTCACCTGAACCCCCAGCAGACGGAACTTGAAGCTGGCTGGGCTCTCCCGAACCCCCAGCTGACGACACTTGAAGCTGGCTGGGCTCCTCCGAACCCCCAGCTGACGAGGCAGGATGCTGTCTGGGTTCACCTGAACCCCCAGCAGACGGAACTTGAAGCTGGCTGGGCTCTCCCGAACCCCCAGCAGACGAAACTTGAAGCTGGCTGGGCTCTCCCGAACCCCCAGCGGACGAAACTTGAGGCTGGACGAGCGACTCGGGCCCTCCAGCGGAAACAGACACTGAGGCAGCAGGTACGCAGACCTCTGCCGGTGTGGACACTGGCTGGAACTGAGCAGCACAGTGGCTAGACTCAGGCAGCAACAGTGGGATGCAGTCCTCAGAGGGCTGAAAGTGTTCCCCAATACACTCAGCAGAGGACGGAGGCGGACGGGTGAAATCACTTGAGCTCTCAGGGGGCGCTGAGAGCCGAGACTGCTCTGGTGAGTTCCCCAGTGAAACTGCTGGCGCTGGCGTCTTGACCTCTAGGGGTCCAGAGTCAGCTGGTGAGTGACACCCAGCCTCTGGGGAGGCCCTAGAGGGAGCAACTGTCTCTGAGGTGACCAGCTTAAGAGAACCAGCAGATGTCGTGGTGAAGTGTGTTCCCTGCTCGTAACGAGACGGTGAGGATGGTGACTGAATGAGTGAGTGAGCAGACAGATGAACAAGTGGCAGCTGAGCTATAGGCAGCGGAGCGACTACAGACTGACCTACAGGTAGCGGAGACGACTGTAGTGAAGGCGTAATAGGTGGTGGAGAGGCCAACAGAACTGAGGGCAGCTGGCCTGCTGACTGAACTGAGGGCAGCTGGCCTGCTGACTGAACTGAGGGCAGCTGGCCTGCTGACTGAACTGCTAACTGTACTGCTAACTGTGTTACAGACCCCACATTGAATTGTGGTGAAGGTGTGGATGGGGGAATATGGTCAGGAAGCTCTGTTTCAGTGAGGTCTACAGCTTCCCCTGAATTGACCAGTGCAGATGAAAAAGAGTCCCAAACATTTTCATTCTCTAAACTCATAATGCTAAACTCAGTAACTCCAGGCTCAGAAACAGTGTGAACACAGTCATTAACTCTGAACGTAGGCTCAGAAAAGGAAGTCTGAAGCGCAATGGCCATGGGTGAGACAGAAAAATCATTGTTAGCGTCAGAAGGCACACAAAAAATAGCGCCAGAAAACACAGTCACTGAATCTGACGCAGCAGGAAAAGTGTCCCTTTCACTCACCACAGCCGGCTGCTCTGTCATTCTGAACTCCGGCTGTGGGGTGCCGCGCCGGCGGCGTGAACGTCGCTTCCTCCGTGGAGACGGCTCCGACGGGCCGGGTAACTCCTCATCCGGCGGTACGGACGGCACGTCCTCCGTTGAAGCGAGCGGGTGAGCAGTGGCGGCGGGGGGGTGAAGGTGTAGTTCATGGAGAATGAAGTTTTGTATGAGCGGGTGGAGTGAGTCCAATAGCCAGGGATAATCGGACAAAAGCTGTCGTAGCCTGACTTCCAGAACGTAAAGAAACGCTTCACCCTCATGCTCAAGCCACAGGTTGATTATTTTGGTAGCTGAGTCCGTTATGAGCTCTCGAAGCTCCGAGGGTGGGGTGAATGCCGCTGGATCCATATCTGGCTAGTCCGTACTGTCACGGCGAGTGAGAGGGGCCGTGTGGAAATTAAAGGAGGATCCAAACGCAGGCACTTGTACCGGTGAGAGGGTGGTTTATTAAACACAAAGGAAATGGACAAACAGCAAACGGAGAACTGAACTATACTGGGTAAACTAAACTACGGAGCCTGAACAAGAGCACAAACCTGAACACGAATAGCAGGAGACGGAATGATGGAAGACGGCAGGGAAACACACAGAATGAAACAGGGTGGATACGCAGACGGACTAGCAACAACAATGACTAAAGACGTGACTTAAATACACACAGAGAAACACAGGGAGATTACACACAGGTGGTGGACACAGCTGGGAGTAATTAACAAGACGAGACAGAGGTAAAACTGAACACACTCACATGAGACGCAGACCTTCACAATAAAACAGGAAACAAGAACACTACACAAAGACGCAGACCCGACACTGAGAGACACATGGAAAATGACACATGGAACCTGAACTAAACTAAACGTGAGATACAACTAAGAACCATTCCTTAAACACAAATAAACAGAAACATGAAACTAATAGACATCATAATCATCACCACAACAAGAGAACAATAAAACAATCCCAGATGCAAAATAAACCAAAGCATAATAAACTCAAAATACTGGGTCCAACGGACCCAGAACCGTGACAAATATATTTTCTAATATTTTTTCACAAATTTTAAGCTTTTATTGGAGAACTTTACTGGAAGCATTTTATTATTTCATGATTATTTATTTAATATTCAACAGTAGGCAAATAAATTATAAGTGAATAAACTGATTTACTAAACATTGTATTATAAACAGATTAATTATCTGTAATTCTTCCACTGCTAAAACAAAGTAAATTCAAACAAATTTTTCTAAAGATTCATCTATCTTTAGATCAATCTATCATTATCTATATCGTTCTAAGTCATATTCAATATCAAGATAAATTTATGTTCTTCAAATTAAGCTCCCATTTAGAGTTAAAAGAACAGGAAGAGCAAAAGCTACTACTATTACTAAAATAGCAAAATGTTTTATTAAAAACATTAAAGAATCATTTAAAAAACATACTTGAAGACCTTAGTTCAGGAAGTATTTCTGCAACCAAAAAGGATCTGCACAGATTTCAGCCTCAGCACAGAGAGAGAAATGACACACACACACACACACACACACACACACACACACACACACACACACACACACCTCACAGCTCAATGCATAAATTGACTGTATCCAAATGTGTTTTCACACCCAGAGATGGTCTGGCTGCTTGTTGCTTTGGAATCATGGGAAATCTGATGGTGACGGGCAGTCGAGAAGAGGACTGCAGCTGTCACCATATCCTTACTAAATTTTATCAGCATTGCTTTCAAAGATAAAAACAGGAATCAGGAAAGCAGATAAAGTAGTTTCGACCCAATTGGCTCCAAATCAGTGATAAGCAGCTCCTGATCATAATGTATCCACCTCTGCATTACTTTAATGATCATGCATGACTATGCGTGATCTCATATTTGTATATTTATGGAGATTTCTAACTGACTGGACCTGGAGTTATACCCCCTGAGAAGGATGTTTGTCTCCGATTTCACAGGGAGATGATTTTAATCCCATCCGAATGCAACTATAGATGTATTTCTGATGGAGCTCCATCTCTGGGAAAAAAATCAGGGTAAACTGTTAATCCTATCCCCTTAATATCTTCTATGCCTTTATATCTCTCGGTTGTTTTAGCCTGCACTCTCCCTCGGATAGTGGGTCAAACTGCAAAGCACAAGAAGACTTCCCTGCAGTCATAGAGATGTGTTCATGGGGTTTCTCTCTCATGCTTGTGTATGAACGTGAGTAGAGTCGCTCAGAGCCCCGTCAACAAGTTCAAAAAGTGTACACTAGCAAGCTAAAGAGCACCACTGCAAAACCTATTCATGGATTCAGTCACAAAAACAAATCCAAATTACTCGTAAAACATAAAAACCATCACTTCAAACATGCTTAGCCGCACATATAGCAACAAACACAAGATTAATATTTGCACTCTTGTTTTAGGTGATGCCCTAATGATAGCATGCTAACATAATTATAATGACAATAGTCAAAATGAAACTTTTATACATAAACAGGGTGTCTGCAGGTATAAAAGACCTTTTAAATGCTACTTTAAAAAAATATTTATAACCAACTTGCAGCTGAGATAGTTACCTATGAAAAGTAAATAAATACTAGGAATCGTAATTTTCAAGCCATTTCTGATTAAATTTGCATCTTTCAATTTCAGTATACACAAATGAGTACACCTGCTAGCAAGACCTTCACCCACTAAAATGAAGCATAAACACTGGAGCCTTCACAAGACAACCTTCATGACTGAGATGTGAAGCCAACACTGCCGCTCCAACACCTGCAGTTCCTCTAATGTCCAGCAGAGACAGCAGTGAGTCAGTCCCCATAGACTCCCATGTTAAAACTACAAATATCCAACAAGATCGGGGACAAAAAAATGTTTTCACAGATATTGTCCAAGAAATCTGTGATACAAAAAGAGCAGTGCTTTCAAAACCACAGATGTAAAGCTTGTGAACAAAGGTGAAGGGAACCATGCGAGTTATCTTCTGGACACAATAAAGATTCATGGAAAACCGTCCAACAGGTCCTGAGAAATTTTAGTCTAACCCAACCAACTAAACCAACTAAATTAGTGCTACGCAAAGATTAAAAAAAAAGTTTTATTTTTTTCTGTTTTTTTTTTCAAGAAAGTATCTGAACTGAAATCCCATCAGTGTCATTAATATCAGTACTTTACTGTCAGTCAGAAACATGGGGCTATAATACACGGTGACATTTCTAATGTCCTATTGGGTCAGCTGCTGAAGCTGAAACTGCTCATGTAAAAAGTACAGTTACAGGTGAACATGATCTCTCATTTGGTTTGTAAAATGTTCCTGTTCAGTGAGCAGAAGTGTGTTTCTTTCTGCTCCAGTTCATTCTCTGGTTATTTAACGGCCTGAGATGAATGAAGGAACATTCGGCGATGCTCGGCGTCGACACGGCCCACGACTTCACACCCTCGTCCTCTGTGAGAGAGAAGAGCGATGAAGACGAGCTGCAGTGAGATGGACTGCAGACATGTTCAACAGAGTCATGAACTGATTTAATCCAACATGCTGCTGAACTCCTTTACATGAACGCTCTGATTCTGCAAGGGCCTGGAGAGTTCCAAAGGGACCAGATCAGTCCTGATTTTTCATTTTTATTCAACATATCACTTAACAAGAACAAAAGGGAGTAAGTGATCAGCAGGCAATATTTAACTCGAACTTGAACTTAGTGAACGGAACTTCTTCTTTGGCAACATTGTAGACAATGTTAAACTTAATCATCATATCGGCCTACTCTGATGACCTGTTTGCTGCTGCCTGCCACTGAAAGGCTGTGAGGAGAGGGGACACTTGGGTAGCGGATTTATCGCGGCATATAGTGATCAGGCAAAATGTCCTTGGTTTGCTGAAAAAATCCCGTCCGATAACATGTGAGAACAATACATGTATCATTTTGTGTTGTAACCCTTAAACTGAACAGTAATGTAACAACAAAAACTAAAACATCACTGCTGCCATGTCCAGTTAGCTGAAATGGATGCGGAGTAAATGGATCCGCTCTCCCTGCCTAGTGAATACTCCCGATGCAGGGGAAGCTAATTTTGTTTGGCACAACACCTGCACTTTCAATAGTACACACATGTAGCCCTACAGGAATATCTGGACCACGGCCAATCAAGGAGGTCCTGCCCTTGACTATCTCTGATTGCTTTAGACCACAATATGGGTATAATGTGTGTCTGTTGTTCACCACACTGGGACTTTCAGAGTTGCAGAGACTTTTTTTCTTTTTTTACTCGAATGGCTGGTCACACCGGTGTGACCTAGGGTTTTTTTAGTCACATTATTGAGAAAATAGGTTGCGGTTGCGTGTGCGGGTAAATTGTTAGCACTCTAGAGCCCTGTTTTTATGTGGAAACTCAATCCGCACGTAAAAGTGAAAGTACAAACGAGTGAAAAGGAAAGAAAAAACTGCCTCAGGTTAATACAGTTGTACATTAGGGATCTGCATACAGTAAAGTGAAGTGATGTTGCATAATTTAAGACAAATTTATGCATTTTCCAGTTATTTCTGCCCAAACAAAAATATATACTGTGCTTCAATACCTGCAACCTAAATCAATAAAACCAGCCTTAGCTCTGACTAAAATCAGAAACAAATCATGATGGTAGAGACCAAAGCAGAATGAGTATTATACTAAAATCTGATCATATTTCACATTTTTAGCTCATCATGAATTTCTTCTGCCCATCAAACCACAAAATGCACCGTTAATGAAAGCCAGCATTCTGCCACAAGGCCCAACCCCCAAATATTCCACAGGAAACTAAAAAAATATTAAGGTAATAATAAGCTTTAATAAGGGCACTTCTAAGAGAAGCAAGTCTGATTTGGCTTTTTGTAGTGTTTGTGGAATCTCACACTGCACAGTGTCCTCCTATCGCACAGCAGATTTATCCATCTGCTAACAGTAACGTCATGTGATGTCAGCACGTCTGAACAGAAACAGCTATGAACTTGATCTTTATCTTCACATTCTCCTGGTAATCAAACGATAAAGCAGAAACTGGCCAAGACCAGCAGCGAACATGCGAGCAGCAGCCATCATTAATGAAGAGTAAACCAATCAAATGAAAGTATTCAGCGGTAGTCTTCAGTGGAGTCCTCCCCGATAATGTCAGAGAGAGCTCAGAGGAGGTAAAAATCAAAAACGGAAGATGAGCCTGAGTCTTCGTCAGCTGCTGGAGGGATTAGAGAAGGAGGTGGAGGCTCCCGCCTCGTCAACCTCCATCAGCGCTGACACACATCTGTGACAGCGTCCTCAGCGGGTCGCCTCGAGGTTAATTGGAAGCCGCATCGTTAAAGATGGCTGGCCTATGAAACTCAATCAAGCGAGACCCATTGTGACTGGCTGCTGAGAGACCCCGCCTCCTGCGCCTGCCATTGGTGAGCCGTGGCACTAACAGCAGCTCAGTCCCGGATACTACAAACACACACACACACACACTCTCTGTCTATTTATATCCGGGGTTAGACATGGTGAATATTATTACTGAGTAATTAAATCTGTGTGTTCATGCACGACTGATGCGGCACATGGAGTCAAACGTGCTGCTGTGGCCCGTCAGCTGAAAAAACTGAAAAAATAAAAACGCAGTGGCGTGACGCAGTTGTGCCACCTCGTCTGTGGATAATGAAACAGGATTTTCCCTCTTTGAGCCCCTAAAAATAGCTGCTTCATCCAGGAGGGGGGTCCAGTTCTGTCCAGAGCCACTGAACCAGGTCTTTATGCCATCACATTTTATTACTACAGCACTACATTATGTTGCTCCACACTGATATCTTTGGTATAATCACCAGAAGCCTGAAGTGCTGTTTTGAGTTAATATCATCCATTGGTTAGATTTTGCACATAAATATGATGCTGTGTTGTAGTCACAGGGAGAAATAACTATTCTGTCTTATTAGAGGAAAACATGTTAATTCAGCAGATGTCCCACAGAGAGGGAAAGTGAGGCCCTTCGTGTGTGACCTCGGATGTTTGACGGTGATCCGGACAGACTGTGGCTGGAAAAGATCCGCCTCACTTTGACAACTGTACATCCAGTCCTCAGTAAACTGCTGATCCGGGTGGACGGCGGAGCCTCCACGGGCCTCACACGGGCCTCCTTTACTGACATAGAAAAGGCCTCAGGGCCTTCCTTGTGTCTGTGACAAACATCCTCGTCTCCATTCTCCGAGGCTGAAGGTGACGCACCGAAAACTGTGGCGAAGGCGTCAGCTTATTGAAAGCTTTATTTATAACTGTGGGCTCCTCATTTCGTGTCTGTAGTATATATTTGCAGTTACTCCAGAGACTAAATATCGGCGCATGCATGGATCAGAATTTATTGACCACACGTGTATAGACACGCTGGGTTGGTAGGTGAGTTTAGGTTAACTCGTGGATTAAAGTCTTCCTTCTGTCAACAAAATCCAAACCAGCAGCGTGTTTGTCTTTCTTTTAATACTTCCTGACTTCGTGTCTACGAGTCAGTGACAAGACCGCCCCTTCCTGTTGCAGATACACATCTCTGATCAGATCAGCTGCTCCGGCTTCCTCCCACAGTCCAAAGCCAGGTTCTAAATTGGTCTCAGGTCTGAACATGAATTACTGACTTTGTCCCCGTGAGCAGACTAGCAACCAAGACACCTCTTCACCCCCAACATGGATACACAGTGAAGTAAGCAGAGAGGAATGAGGCTCAGAAATGTCCTCACACAGCTGGGCACTGTGATGACCTTTATCTTGGAACTATTTTCAGCAATGGATTAACCCAAATTCAGTGCTGTAGTGAAAGATTTTGGAAAAAAACAATAATGCTTTAAATCCTGTAAACAAAACCATGAAATGTTAATAACGCTTCAGCAGGAGTGAAGAAAACAAACATAAAGTGCTGCTGCTGAACGTAAAGGAGAAGACGTGGGCTTCATTACACTTCCTACAAACACGCTCACTCATGAAAACCATGAAATATTGTAAGGTGATGGGTCACTCCCAAACTCTTTTGTGCTGAATAAAATAAGTTACAGTGTGAACAGAGCAGAGAGGAAATAACAGCTTATCACCAAAACCGGAGCCAAAGTTAGAGTCCTAATAAACATGCAGAGATATCATTTTGTTAGAGTTGCAGCCTGTTTTCCATGTGCCTGTGTTCATTTTACTGGAAGTCAACCACAGCTTCTCTGGTTTGAGACCTTTACCTGTGACAGGTGAAATTTGTGGTAATATACTGAATGTAGACCCACTCAGCCCAGGGCCCGCGACAACGACAACAACTGTCTACAGAGAGACCAAACAAGAGAGGTGGGCAGACCGGCCCAAATATCAATAGTCTCGATATCAACACTAGCATTGGTATTGGATTGATACTAGTGTGATAGGATCAACACTTTGATCCTCTGTGCAGCTCACTGAATTTTGTTAAATATACTTTTTTTTAAATATACCTTAAACATGCAAAATGAAAAATATCTGAACCTATTTTATTTATAGGCTGTAACACATTTAAACAGCAGACGCTCACTGCTTTAGAGACAGGCACATTTACACTCAGGTCCCAAACACCCAGGTTCAAGTCAGCTGAAACGTTTTGTTGTGTAACTCATTACTGTGGAAATTACAAATCACAGTGATTTAGAGATCATTAAAATGTCGGCATATGCTGCCTTTAGGTTAAAAGTATCAGTATCAGCAATGCCGGTCCTGCTTTTACTTGGTATCGGATCTATACCAAAATTTGCAGTATTGCACAGCACTAAAAACAATCTCAAAGAGACACAAACCAACTATATATATATATGTGGTGTGGTTGATCTATATATAGATCAACCACACAAGTCACCTAAATGACCACCAGGAGATTCAGAAACCATAAAGAGAACCTAAGCAACTATTAAAAGGCACAAAGCAGTTGCCACAAAGAGATAAAGACTGACCACATCAATTCACAAACATGAGGCACAAAGTAACAGAGAACGATCACAAAGCAGCGTATAAATGAGGTGCCAAAGAATTACAAAGGCACGGCAAAATACCACAAGTAGAAATTTTCCAAATTGTAATTTCTTGGTCTACAGAGAAAAACGTAACAGTGTTATATGATAAAACCCAAAATAACTCCAGTATTTCAACCCTCGCTAAATGAAATGAGAGAAAAACAGCCGAGGGTTAAAAGTTAAGCAGCTCGAAACAGCATCACGAAGGCATCTGACATTTTGTAAATGTAGGTGTTGTGCGCTTATGTAACTGCATTAGACACATCACTAGCCTCTGCTTCCAAAGACAGCACTGCCACTGGGAAAATAAGGTAGGCCTTTATGAAACCGTGGCTTCTGTAGGTTGGATATCTGATTGGCTGTGAGCACCATCCTCATCATCACTTTGAGCAGCAGTGTAGGTGCCATAGAGCCCTGTGGCAGACAGTTATGGCGCTGCACTCAGAGCAGATGATGCAGAAGTGATGGCAGAAGCCGCTCATCTGGAAACGTTGCATTAAGTCAGTCTGGTTAGATAACGCTGGACTGATGCCTCTTTGTTTGCTTGTTTTCTGCTTATTTGATCTTTCTCTCCCAGCTTGCAGAGGAACAACTGTCAAACTGCTGAAACGAATCACAAACCAAAAATAATCTGCTGTTAAAAGGTTTGGATGGATTTTTTATACCTGTCACTTTGACCCTCTGTGATATTTGATGGCTCATTTTATCACCGATGGTGTCCACATTTGTTGCACCTGAGCATTTAGACTATTAGGTTTTATATTTACATTTTCGCCTGGATTTTATTTATAAAGCTAAGTTTTAAAATTGCTTAATTACCTTCAAATATAAACTAATGCTGTATGACTACATTATGTAACATCTGGCAAATGTCAAAAGGATGGCAGGTGCATCGTGGCAGGACACGTTTATGTTCTGGATGCAAAGCCAATATAAGACATGCAAACAGAATGAGCCTAAAATCTAAACTTTTGCTTTAAGAATCAACTGCTGAAACATGAAGTCAGAATAACTGCACAGCTGAAACATAGTTTCATGCTGCAGAAGCCTTAAAGCAAATGATTCCATTTGCAGCAAAATGGTTGAAAATCATAACTAATGACATCACAACATTTGATAATATCTGCCATCAATAAAGCAAACAGTAGAGGAATGAAAAACACAAAGAGAAAGATTACAAAAAGTTTTCATACTGTGCTAAAACAGTTTGGTTAATGTAGAGTTAACATGCACCATTACAGATCTGAGTCAGATGTGAACTTCATGCTTTCTCTCACTGGAAAGGTTTTTGGCTTCGAAGGCTTCCTACTTATTATTTTTACAGCTCGATAAACACAACCCTGGTCTCTCTTCATCTGCTCTAACCCGTTCTGAGCAGAAACCTATCCCACCTGCTGACATGAGCCTAAAGGTTTACCCAGAATGCACTTTGGTTTCTGCTCCTCTATGACACAAACAGTTTATTCAGATTCTGATCGATCCATCACACTGATGCTCACTGTCACTCAGAGAACTAAAACCAGATTTTCTCTTTGGTCTGTGATGCCTGCAGTGGGTGTAAAACTGATCCTGTTGCAGTTTATATCTGAGCTTAAACCAATTTGTTCAAGTTTCATATGGAGCTCTGCTCTGCTGCACCTATGAAATAATGAGAGATCGAAAGACTGGAAAACAGCGTGCTGTTTGTGGGCCAAAAGCCTTCATGGCCTCATTAAATATACTGACATTATGCTAGAGCATGAGCTGACATGAGGAGGCCACAGTGGAACTTCTCTTTCATACCCTATTAGGTTCTCATCACTCCGTCTGAGACCGGTTAACAGCATTTCATATGTAGTTGTTATAAATAAAAGACATAAATGGCATATTTGTCCTCCTGTCCCATCAACAGGTTACAGCATGAACCTGTAAGTGCAGCGGGCCTCACAGAGACAGACTCTGTTCAACAGATCAAACTTCCTCTCCTAATGTTCTGCTTCCACGTCCCTCTGAGCACCACTGGAAACCTGTTTATTTGCATTTCATATGTTAATTACTCTCGGAGACTGTTTGTCGGGGAGGTGACGCTATCGTGATTGTGAAGTCAAATTACGAGGCAACACCCCCCCCCCGCTTGTCTGATGATCAGGAAACGGCAGCAGAGTTTATCCAGGAAGGTGCTGGCATGCAGGGCGGAGACACCGAGAGGGATTAATTAGTATTCTCATCAGAGTTTACATATATTTGATTAATTCGAGCCCTCACAATGCTTTCCATTTTAAAGTTAACTGCTCTTCTCCGGGGCTAAACAATTAGGTTGCATAAGCTCATCTGAGTCTTACATTTCCATGTCACAGACCTCGAGCCAGCTGAGCAGCTCAGCTGAAAACCTTTAATTATCACACGCCAATGAGGCAATCATTTTCTATTTACTCATGAACTCTCTGCTACGCTCACGGCTCCAGTTAATGACCCAGTACAGCCCAGGTTTAAAATAACCTGTGTGAACTCCACGCCGGCATCCGATCCATCTTTTTTACATAATTGTAGGTGTGCATCCACTCTGCAGCAGTGCGGCGCTCTCAGATAATATGCTACTGGTTCAGTAATGCAAAGCCTACTGGGTTTCCAAGTGGAGAAACACAAAGCAGGAGGCAGATATGACGAACAACAGGTAAGCTTTGCTTCTGAGGTGCAAAGACGCCAACACAAACTCAAGAACTGACCAAATAATGGATTAATAATAATGGATTGGATTTATATAGCGCTTTTCAAGGCACCCAAAGCGCTTTACAATGCCATTATTCATTCACGCTCACATTCATACACTGGTGGAGGCAAGCTACAGTTGTAGCCACAGCTGCCCTGGGGCAGACTGACAGAGGCGAGGCTGCCATATCGCGCCATCGGCCCCTCTGGCCGATGGTGGCAAATGCAAAACCGCAAGAAGGCCGACAACCAACAAAGACCCAGGTAAATGCACCAAGGGAGGGGTGGCCAATCACAGATCAGGGCAAACACAAAAACTGGATCAACAACAACACTCAACGAGAAGCGAACAGCAGAATAAAGCAACACCACCTCCCCCCCCTTTTTTTCAATTCTTTCACTTCTTCACTTCTCATCAGTGCATGGAGATCTGCCAGCCCCGGGAGCTGCCGCCAGTCCCCATCGAGGCCTTCCCCAAACCGCAGCTCATTTCTTGATTAAGCCATTTGCCTTTATCTACTAAAAATGCCACCAAACCTAAAATGAGGATGTGGGCCCAGCTAGTTAATAGCATATGAATGTCAACCTCTTTTCAGTGTGCAGCATAATCCTAAAGACTTCAGTCCCTCACAGCAGTGACTGCTGCAGGACTCATCAGTGATCACTGAGAGAGTCCACAATAAACCAAACACGTCATCATCTCTGAAACATTTGTTTCCTAAACTGATCTGAACTGTGAGCCGGAGACTCTCATGCATGAGCGTGGCTCCAGAAGGACATCTGGGTCCAGATTATTTGGATTAGTTCTTATCTTGAGATCATCCTGATGATTGCTTCACACTCAGCAATGATGCTCAAGAGGCAGTGAGTCAGGAGAGTGAGAATAAACACGTCTACAAATGTAATCAATGAGAGAGCAGTGCCACCGCTGACGACTGTTTCAAACTTCATGGCTCACCTGTGCACTGACACTTCACGGCTGTGCCTCAAGCACTTTGAATGATTTGATGTCTTCAGGTTCAAAAGATTTTACTGCTTTAATGAAATTACTTTAGTAGTTCGCATTAAAGTGATACTTCAGCATCTTTAAGTGCATCAACTTCTATATTTTGCCATTTCCAGTTGACTTTAACAGCTTTCATTTGAAGCTGACAGGATTCACCTTCAGCTATCACTCCAGCTCTGACTGACAGCTCAGCCTCGGCTGGCATGTTGATGATGCTCAGTGTGTTAACTCATTTCAAAGCTTCATCTTTAGCTTGTCTTAAACTTCTGTGAGGGCTTCAAATGTACCACAGCTCACTGTTCACCTCTAACACAAAGCATTAACCTCAGCTGCAGCACCTGTTTATCATCGAACTGTGTTCCTGGTCATACCTGAGATGCTGCTGAGCTTTTGTTCTTGTTTAACGTTTACATAACATTAAGATAACTTTCAGCCAGAAGCACGCATATTGGCTCATCAATCTGAGTCACAGGTAACTGAGTAGCTTCATTGGCAGGTGAATTTAAAGTCTGCCCGTGGACACCTGTGCTCCTCTGCCTACGACTGCTCCTCCATACAGAAGCTTGGTTCTTATGCAACGAGAGGCTTAATAAATCCTCCACATCAGCACAGAGATTACTGCCAGCAGAAGAAGTGATGGACAAAGCAGCTGAAATGTGAGGAAGAGACCAGATTTCTGCACTCAGCTGAGCTGTATGTGAAAAAACACATTTCGGCCCCTCAAAGATGGATTCATCAGTGATGCAGTTTTTTAATCCCACCATGAGTCCGTCCAATCAGGAATCATACAGCACGACATGATTTCCCCCTCCTATTGATGTTTTCAGTCACACAGCCTCCAGGTGTTGGTTCTGTTTAATATTTTTCCTTTATAACTTACATATAGCCGATATCCAAATGAAAGTTTCGGGGCTGAAAAACACATTTAAGCTCTGTTAAAAACTGAAACTCAATCAGTTTGACTCCCACTGCAAGCTGTGATGGATTTCTCTGAATGACTACAGATCTCCTCTCTCATTTTCTGTGCATTTTAGAGAGCGTTTAAGCCCGTCACCGGCAAATGTAAACGACGGAGTGAACAAAGTGTTGCAGTGAGTGAAGCAGTTTGTTTTTTCAGTCTGTTCTGCAAGGTCTTCACCTACAGCTCCTACAGCTGTAGGTGAAGGAAGCTTCCTGTCCCCACAAAGAGGTTACAGGTCAAACCTGAATGAAGCTCCAAAGGCTCTGAAAACACAGAGGCCATAGAAATGACTCTTTTCCTCCAGAGTCATCACCTTCACTCGAAGGATGAGCTCAGCCCCATCTTTGCTCTCTCACTGCTCTCACACTTTTTTCAGGCAGTGGCCGAGGCTGCAGCTGAGCACTGAGTGTGTGTATGTGTGTGTGTATGTTTGTGCGTGTGTGTGTGTGTGTGTGTGTGTGTGTGTGAAATATATTTATATGAGTGTACATGTTATGCAACTTCCTCATTGCATTGTCTCTCCTGCTCCCAGCGTTTTCCTGGCCTGTGCACAGCAGAGCAAAGGGGATCGGAGTCCTGTTGAGGGGCTGCAGAGCTCATCTAATCACCTCAGCCGATTCAGAGCAGGCTCCGCAGCCTTCCTGCCTTTTCGCTGTTAGTTTTAGTGCCAAAAGCTTCAGTCATGTGTCCACAGCTGAGCCTCACGGTCACATATTTGCTTCTGATGGTCGTGTTGTAATTGTGCTAATCATGGAGCGCTGTAATTAGCTGTGGTGCTACAGCCCCTCTAATACTTCCTGTGTTGCTTTCTGTCATGCAAAGTCTTAAACGTCCACGGATTTCGTACATTTATTAAAAATAGAAACAGGATAATGTAAATACTGCATATTGCACAGTATGTGTGTTATCTGAATTTGTGGGACCGCGGCTCAGATTAGTCAGGGGTGTCTTTTTAGCATCTCTCGGCTCTCAGTGAAATGAGACGTCAGTCAATCTGACAGCTGTGGATGGGTATTTTTGCCGGCATGCAAAGTTTTTTTAATCTCCTCCAAGTTTTCGAGGGCACTGCTTAAACTTCAGGCTCAAATCTTGGCAAAATGTTCAAGGTCAGACAAAAGATGGAAGAAAAAAGAGTGCAGTGATGGCTGCTTCCACACTTCCAGACATCTGAATCCGCGTGTCTAATTTTCTGTGCCAACAAAATCCTTCAAGAAGAATATCTGTTCATGGTAAACAAGGCTGGAGTACATGTGTTACATAAGACACTTTCCATCTAATTTTCAATTGTCCGCCCAATATGATCACATAAAAATATAAATAAAAAGTCACTACGATGGACAAACACAGATACCGCTGTCTCCATGCTTTTATTCCTGGACCTTAATACAGCAGCTTTGCATATTCAGTATTCATTAAAATCCTTCTCTTACACTGTCCGGAACAAGCTGCTATAGCTCCTCTTCCTTGACTTTCTTCTTATTGCCTGCACTTTGTAAACAGGTTTGGACTGCAGGTGGGTGGGGCTTCTGTGCCCGAGATGATCATATTAGGGATAACCTGTCTCTGTGACATAATTCAGAGCAAAGAGTAGAAAAAGCTGTGCGAAACATGAATTTTTGCTCACAGGTGTTACTGTCTCTGCACTGAGCTAATTATCAGAAACTTTGGAGGCTGAATATATGACAGGAAGTAAGGAGAAGCAGGATAGGTCCCACATTATCGTCACTGCAACTAAAACAGTTTGTGTTATTCCTGCAGTGTTCTAGCATTATCACGTATTGATGATTCTTTCTAAGATCCAGCAGGGGGCAAGGCCTCGGCCTGTACGAGGAAGTCTATGAGGAAACAAGGCTCCTGCTCACCTGACCTCTGAGCTCAGTGAGCTCTGTCCTGGTGATGATGGTCAGGTTTGAATTTATGATAATCATTAGAGTCACAAAGGAGCAGGAAGCAGAAAAGGATTTACCAGGTTCCCATATGGTTTCTTTCACAATTAAAGCATTAATTTCAAATCAACGGGACAAGCTCGGAATGACTATAAGAAAACATCCATAAAATAAACAAATGTGAAAATGGGAATGATCGTTATAGTTAATTATGGTGATTCACTGCAGTATCTACTCTTCTCATGACTTTAGAAAAGCATCTTTTTATCTGCCAGATTTGCCCAAAATAAATCTGTTAATGCTTCTCTCACTTATAGTAATGGATTTGATTCAGTAATGCCTCACATCGAGGACTTCACAGGCGCAGATTACTTTTCATTGAAACTGTCCAGCAGGAAACTGAAGCCCGTATCAGACTTTCAGGGCTGTTTTCATGGATCTGTGGATGACACTAAGCCCCCTCCTCGACACTGTTTATTCGCCTGCCAGCAGCAGACGGCTTCCCCTAATTGGGAGATTGGCCGCCAGTTCACCAGATTACAGGGCGATGGCGGTGCTGCCAGAGTTTATGATGCTTGGACGGCGTCCCGGTGCTCCGGTTATATGTGGCTAATTGATGCGTCCAGCAGAGCAGCTTAGCCCAATAACAGCAAACAGCACAGGAAAGATGGGAGTGTAGATCAAAAGTTTGTGACCACCTGAGAATCAGTAGATTGAGATTTTGTCCATTTTAATTGTGTTTTACTTCCTTTACATATATTTTTTATGTCTGTCAAGTCTGGTCCCTTTAAATAGTGTCAATTTTGTCTTTCTCTATGAAAAACAATTTAATATTGTTTATTCACACCTTTATTCAAATATCAGTGGATGTAGAAGTATTAGGCTGACCTTCGTTGAAATCAGTGATGAATTGGATATTGATATTGATATTAAAGTGGAGTTTGGCATCTATTTCTCTTTTATTCCATTTTCATAAAAGGCTTTTCTGTGACATATAAACTGAGTTTCAACAACAGCTTTAAGGTCATCAGGCCCACCCCAACTCAGAACAAATCA